>NC_070644.1:9351648-9987712 GCF_947347685.1 Pleuronectes platessa | reverse complement strand
ACGAGCGGCATCCACTGTCTGGAACTGAAGTCCATTTTTGTAAACTTCCCTTGCCATCCATCCCCAAATGTTCCCACCCAGGATGGTCCAAAAGAGTGATGTTATTCTCCTGGAAAATAGTCTTGGTCAGACGGGCATTGTGAATTGGAGCGTTGTCCTGCTGAAAAACCCAGTCGTCACAGACGAGGGCCCTCAGTCATGAGGGATGCCCGCTGCAACATCTGTTATGGCCAGCCCAGTTTATTAAGTTAAGTTGGCTGGAGATTTATAACTTATTCTTGTTATGTGTTGTTATTGTTTACTCACCTCTCCTCTCGTTTCAGACTCCTCACTCCCTCGCTCGTGTGTGTGTTCCACCTGGGTGATTGTCAGCTCCTCCCTGATTGTTTTCACCTGGTCCTCATCACCCGGTGTATTTAGTCTGTGTGTTCCTGTGTGGCGTTGCCAGTTCGTCTTTGTTTCTCAATGTTCCTAGCGTTCCAGCAATTCCTCCTGATAGCCTTCCTGTTACCGATCCCTGCCTGCTTAACGGTTTACGTCTCTGCCTTTTCCCTGCCGGATACCCTGCCCTGTGATCGACTGCCCTCCCGTGTACCGACCTTGGACTGAAACGATTACGAACTCTGCCGCTGCCTGTCTCCTGTGGATTATTGTACCCATGTTTGGACTGCCGTGACGTGTACCAATATTCTACAGTAAAGCTGGTTAATTGCACCTTCTTGTGTCTCCGAGTCGTGCGATTGGATCCACACACCTGTCTGCACTCCTTACAACATCTCCACATAGCCAGCTGCTGTTTGACGCCCCTGCACAACCTGGAGCTCCATTGTTCCATTGAAGGAAAAAGCACCCCAGATCATGAGCGAGCCCCCTCCACTGTGCCGCGTAGAAAACATCTCAGGTGGCATCTCCTTGTCATGCCAGTAACTTTGGAAGCCATCAGGACCATCAAGGTTAAATTTTTTCTCGTCAGAGAATAAAACTTTCTTCCACCTCAGCGCCGGTGAGATTTTTTTGGGTCTACCACTTGATTTTTTTGTTCCATAACCCTGAGGATCTTTTAAGAAATGCAAAATGACTGTCTTACTGCGTCCAACCTCAGCAGCGATGGCACGTTGTGAGAGGCCTTGTTTATGCAGTTCAACAATCCTACCATGTTCAAAGACGGTGAGTTTTTTTGCCTTTGCCATCAAGAGATCTTCACAGTGTGATTACTTGACAGGAAATGACATGGAATCCAAATTTTTGCACAGATTTTGGCTTTTAAAGGCTGTAGTCTTAAACTTTTGATCAGCTGATGAACAGCCTATTTGAGTTAAATTGTCTCTTGTTCCCATTTCTTCTTTTTGCATTTTGAAGCTCTACTTAGAACCTACCTAAGATCCAACAGTGCAAAATGCAAATTCATGCAATTTTTTAACTGGTCTTAAGATTTTGATCAGGAATGTACATGTGCACAGGCAATAGCGAGTCAGTCGCAGCTGTCAATCATGACGCTTCCCTCTATTTTTACAACATCAAATAACTAAGTAAAACCAAACTGGGAAAATATGCACTTGAACATGCATCAGTGTGACAAGAACTACCTAAAATGACCGAAAACATTTTTCAGATAAATGTTGTTTGGCTCATGCCCAGATCTGCAAGAAAACCTCTTGGGGTAATTTACCTACGCCCAAGAGAATGTCTACCATTATGAATTGAGCGGCCATTTTTCGTGATTTGAAGCCTTGTACCATAACGGACTTCCTCTGCGGAATTAATCTTTGTGTGCAATCTAGTGACCTCCACAATGAGATATCATAGAAAAGATTGGGTTTTCTTTTTAGGGCATGCACATTTTAAATTCATTGTACATGAACAGATCTGCCCCAAACTGGAACTGGAGCCTCATTTCCACTTATTATCCTCCTCTTTTTAGGATTGGGGCCAACTGGCAGCGGACCCGCAGTATCCTGAACCCGTGGATGTTGATACCCAAACACTGTCGATCTGTCAATCATTTCCTCAAGGAAAGCCACTCCCACTCCCACTGAAAACCCCCCGAAAAGTAATGATTTCAATGAATGACGGCTACGAGTTAAGATGATAAAGCATCCAACTTCTTCTCTTCAACCTTTCTAGATGGTTTATATCTTTATTATTTATTAACAATTCTATGCCAGCCTGGGAGTTGACAGTGCAAACAATCTCACTGCAGTTGTCCTTGACTCTTTCACTCCTGCATCAGATCTTACAGCTTTAAATGAGTTTTACTTGAGTGTTTTGTTACTTTTGTAACTTTATGTAGTTGGAGCAGAGAATTAACTGTCTGGAGAGGAAGTGAGCGTGCTGTCATTCAGGCGTTTTCACTCTGGCACGGCTGCACAGTCATTTGGCCTTGACCGCTGAATAGATACAGGGAGATAAACTGTGGGGTTGATTCCAGCGTTTGCTAGAATCACATAGGAAGGATTAGGTTCATTACATGACCTCTAACCAAAGACTTTGTTACAACAGCTTTAAAAAACCCTCCCTCAGGCATGATCAATGTTAGAAACTCGGGTAACTCTGTAAACATGCTTGTTTACTTTCTTGCTGAGAGTTAGACTAAAACCGACTCTGCGAGCTAATATTGGAACAGTAAGTATGAAGCTTTGTTTAAACACTGACATTAAGGAAAGAGCCCACGGCTCCACCTACCAGTCCTTTTATCAGCATTTTCAACCAAGGAGGATATGTTTTACATTTTTGTTTTTTGTTAGTCAGTGGATTTTTAAAGTCAATTTTAGCCACTTAGTTGGCTCGTGGAAATCTAGTGGAAAACCTGCAAATCTATTCATAATATTCATAATGACTTTATATTCCTTTTATTTACATTTTTTTGAATGTAGGTATCTGTTCAGTGTTGTTTGAGACACGTATGGGCTGCTTGACCGAGGTTTTGCCTGAGGAAACCAAAAAGTTCATTACCTCCGTTGGGAAAATGTTCCACCTCAAGCAGGTCGTGATCCTCTTCCCCAGGTCCCTGTGGCCCTACCTTCCCGCTTGGAAACGGTTTGTGTCAGTCTGGGATCACCTCCTCAAAGTCGGTAACCTAAGCAACGGCAGCCTCCGAAGATAAAGTGGAGCATGTTACAACCCCCTTAATCACTGATTTTCTTTGAGTTCACCTAAATTAACTTTTTTCTATATTCCACATCATTATGCAAATAGATTAGATTAGATTAGATTCAACTTTATTGTCTTTAAAAAGTACTTATACACCGAAATGCAGTTTAGCATCTAACCAGAAGTGCAAAAAAAAAGGCAGTAAAAGTGCAGAGTATTGTGCGTATTTAAAGTGGAATGTAAATAAATAAGATATGTACAGTAAGAAATATATATTGGATAGCACAGTATTAACAGGTATTGTCTGATATAAGAACTATGAGCAAGATAACTATATAAAAATATATGAATATGAATATACTGTAGGATAATACAGTAGTAAAAAAAGTAACAGTGTAATGCAAATGTTCAAATGTTCAGTGCCATCAGGGCCAACAGCCTTACGTGCGTTGATCCTGCTCAGTGCAGCACACATGTCGATGGAGGAGAGTGTGAGGGGCTGGTGGTCTGTATTGAGCACAGCCTTGATAGCCACCTCCTGGTTGTCCCTGTCAAAACTAGCATAAAAGCTGTTAAGCTCGTCAGGGAAGGAGGCATCGCGGTTTTGGGGGGTGGTGTTGGTGGGTTTGTAGTCAGTTAAAGCCTGGATGCCTTGCCACATACGTCTGGGGTCGGAGTTGTTCTCTAAGTGCTCCTCAATCCTTAGCGTGTGGCAGTGCTTGGCCTTCTTGATGCCCCTCTTCAGGTCAGCCCTGGATGAACTGTAGGCCTGAGCATTACCTGATCTGAAAGCGGTGTTTCGTGCCTTCAGCAGTAGGCGAACCTCTTCGTTCATCCATGACTTCTGGTTAGGGAATGTAGTTATAGGTTTGAGGGTGGTGACACTGTTGATGTTGGTGTTGATGAAGTCCAGAACGGAAGAAGCATAGGAGTCGATGTCCGTGTGTGAGTCCAGTGTGGCCTGAATGGCAAACACCCTCCAGCCTGTGTGTTCGAACCAGAGCTGAAGTGCAGTGTCTGCTCCCTCTGGCCACACTTTAACTGTCCTCACTGTGGGTTTCACACGTTTGATAAGTGGTGTATATTTGGGGAGTAGGAACGAAGAGAGGTGGTCAGACTGTCCTAGGTGTGGAAGGGGGATGGCTTTGTAAGCACCAGCCATGCTGGTGTAAACATGGTCCAAACTCTTGACTCCTCTCGTTGCACAGGAGACATGTTGGTGGAATTTGGGGAGTACAGTCTTCAGGCTGGAGTGGTTGAAGTCACCCGCAACAATAAAGGCCGCCTACGGGTGTGATGTCTGTTTGCTAATGGATGTAAATAGAAGTAAATAGATGCGAGTGCATTTGATGGAATGTGGACATTAGATGGTAAAATTACAAATGCATTAGTGTAAAATTAGTAAAGATACTTGCTGCTATGTGTTAGGGACAATATGGCTTCTAATGGTGCCTAATTCACTGTTATTTTGAGGGTGGTTAAAAAGAGAGATACTTTTCAGCCTGACTTTGACCGTCAGTTGGTTTTAAAAGAGTGATGAGCTTATCCTATGTAAACAAAGTCTTGCCAATGACCCAAGGAAGGAAGTGGGTTAAATTACTACTGTCTCACTCCAGCGATCCGGTGCAGGAAGGCTGAGGAGATCAAATTACTTTTGTTAATCTGCAAATTAATCAATGATCTAGTTCTTTACTTCTCTACAGAGTTTTCCTTTGTCAATGGTGATTTCTCCTCATTGTCATCCCAAACCTTCCTGTAGGGGATGAAGATGAGCCGAGAACAGGGGTTGTTTCTCAGCAATTGCTCCGGTGACCTGCTGGTGTGTTTTCCTCAGATGATAAAGACGTGCGGCCACGTTTTGGTGGATAATAAGATTTATTCAATCTCTTTCGTGAACCTGGTCTCTGATGTGAGGAGTTCTTTTAAAGGCGTTTTTTGTAGAGCAAGAAGTTTCATGACTGCTGGAGGGAGCGTACCTCACACACCCGCTGTTCAGCGACAAGATGACGATCACTGAGACTCTGGCAAGCATGACTGAGATCCTGCTGGCAGGAGTCGACACGGTGAGTTGACTCAGTGTGTGTTCACTCTGTGGAAGGGACGAGTCCAGCCTGCAAGAGGCTTACAAGACAAGTACAATAAAACAAAGAAAGAAACCAGATTAGTGGCATCAATAAAAAAAAAAAAAACTAAACAAATAAAACATCTTGATGGTCTTCCAAGATTAAGAAACAAAGTTCGCTAACTTAGACTCATAAAATAATTACAATAATTTCAACAGACCTTTTATTTCATGTGATATAGATACTTAATTTAAATTATGTCATAATAAGTGCAATACAACCTTTAATTTACAATTCACACAACCTGTGGACGGGATTCATGTCCTTGATAAATTTCCTCTAACAAAAGATTTAATGTCTAAAATTTGCTGGATTTCAATATGTTTGTATTTTGGTCTAACAACCATTTGTCTTCAAATATAGTACAAACATTATTCTCATTGTGCTCAAGCTCACTGTGTGGCCTATGACCCGTGACAATTTTTGTGATTTACTCCAGGGGAAAAAATATCCATGCTACAAGGGGTTTGAATGTACTATTGTTAACACAATTATAAAGATAAAGATTATACCACTTCATACCCTGACAGCTTTAGCAACAGATAACAGTGTGAATTGCTCTTCAACACTATCTCCTGGAGTCTGTACCACTTGGCAAAGCTGCCAGAGATCCAGGAACAGTTGAACCAAAAATTAATTTGCCCCGGAGACAAGATGACGTCCAGCAAAGACATCGCTCAAATGCCATACCTGAAGGCCATCGTCAGGGAGACACTACGGTAACATGGCATCTTTGTCAATGCATTTAATCAATAGGACATTGGATGGATTATTTGCATGTTTAAAGTATGTTTGCTCAGGATTGAAGGACCTAAAATTACGTCTTGTTATTATTATAATATTTCCTGCAAATAAATTGGCTTTTTGAGGGCTTTAACATGCTCAAATTCTAACCAAAATTTGCAGAGAGTCAGAACGTGGTAAAAATATACGTATTCTGGAGGAATTTTCAATGGGCGTCGCAAAATGGCTCAACGGTGCCCCCCGAGACCCCCGGAACATGTTCACATTGACCGATCTTCACAAAAATGCAAGGTGTATCATGACCAGACAAACAAAAAAGTCTTAGGTGCAATTTGAAAAACGCAACAGGAAGCCTGTTATTTGGCATTTAGTGGCCATTTTGGCCATATTCCAAATTTTTACTGTGAGGTACTTCTACCAGGGCTTACATCAGGTCCATTTCAAATTGAGATGAGAGTCATCACAACAAGATGGAGAAACTAACTGAAAGATCGATTTGTCGTCACACGTTGTGACCGTGGCGTCAAAGTTTGATTACACGCCATTAAAACACAATGTTCTGCATCGCGGACATACATGGACCATGAATCCTTTGATGCTGAGCCGTAAACAGCAACTGCACTCCTGCAGGGACAGTGTCAGTGGTCAAAGATCAAAGGAAACTTTATTTCTTGCAAAGGTGACGTCTCTCTCTCTCTCAGTATTGGGACGTTTCCTCAAACCGCGTAAACATTGAGGTATGGCAAAGGTTTATCCCTCGCCAAAGGAGACTTTTTTCATGCTTACTCTACAATTTTTGGCCCATTATGTGCCATTTTTGGCTTTACCGATAAAACTCGTCCTCTTGAAGGCAGGGCCCATGTTGTCATAGCTTTCACCTCTCTGCTTGCCAGACGTCTGATACTCCTCTTATGGAAGGAACAAACACCTCCCACATTCAGAAGATGGATTAGAGACACCATGTCTTTCAGATATACTCTGAAAGGTTCCATACAGAGCTTTGAGAAAACCTAGATCCCGTTCTTGTCGTACTATGAGAACATACAATGCCCACTACAAGACAAAGATTAGATGGCAACAAACGCCCCCCCCTCTCCCACCTTTATTTAAATGTATTTATATATTTACATTTATTTTTCCTCTTTCTTTCTTTTCTTTGCTTGGTCTTGCAGCAGTGTTGTATGTTATTGTATTGTAATAATCCGATCTGTCAAATACATACATAAATATATATATATACATTCTAAAGTCTCAGTCTTAATGTACTTCTGCTGCAAGGGGGTAGGCTGGCTGGGGGCGGGTGGGTCTTGCTGTGGGGAGGGGTATATCCATCAGATTTGTGATGTGTAATTGTATAATTGTACTGATTACCCAAAGAAAACAAATTAAAAAGTGTTAAACATAAAATACAAGGTCACATTTCTTGGGCAACACCTCTAACTGCACTGGCAAAGCACTAATGCAACCGTATGAGGCCCGAAACTGTTCTTTGAAAAAGTATTAATTATGAATTTGCTCACCTTAAAATGACCTTGCTCACCTTGCACAGCATGCATGTGACTTATCTCATAAGCGCTGAAATCTCCTGATGACATAAGCAGCGGGCTAGTTTCCAATCATTTAAATGGTGCCATGATTTTAACTTGGAAAAGCATGGCCAAGCTTCATAAGTTGAAGCTTTTATTAATTAGAAGTGGTGTCAGATTGGATCAGAAGAAACAGTTTCACAATTTGGGAAACAGGTGTATTAGCTTTCTTGCAGGGAGGTAGCCCAGAAGATTGATACCACTTTATCGGTCTGCTAAATTGAAGGTACAGGAGTTGTCTTTAGTTGAGCATAAAGATTAGAAGCAGAAAGACACAACTAACCCTACTCGTCAACATAAACTAAGCTCAGCTAAAATAAGCTAAATAAGCAAAACTGAGCTATATTAAGCTAAGACTAAATAAATAAACTAAGCTAAGGTAACCAGCCGCCGGACTACATGATCTATAGCACATCCTGACCCGTAGGTTGTCACTGATCTTTTCCCGGCCTTTCCAAATCTTCATCTCTGACAATTGTCGTCGCCAGGCACTAAACTTGACCTCGCCTCCGGCGATTTGACAAACGTGTTTGTTGATCCAGGATTTGAGAAGGAATAATTAGACACTTATACATGAAGTTCTGGAAATTGAAAATTTATTGTAAAATAATGAAATACTTACAGAGAGTCTCTGGGGTTCTGCCGGACACGTCACCAGGTTCACTGGATCATGTCGAGAAGAAGCCCAGTTCAATCCGAAGTCCACAGTATATATAATCAGACACAGGGTGGGCACAGAGGCGGTTCTTTTTCCCTGAGGGAATTCAGCCATTGGCCAGATGTACACTGTTTCCTCAAAGTGCAGTTTTTTGAAAGCACATCACTTTCAACTGACCAGGTGTCCCACTACTGTGGCCTTGGCAAACAGGGAGCTTGCTACAGTGGAGAGACCCAGCAGATTAAACATTTCAGGAGGATTTCATATCTTTTTCTCACCACGTTTCATGAAGCACCTCATTGTATTAGTTCTGGCTGATACAATGAATTTCCATCACACACTTTTCTCCGAATTGTATTTTGGGTCAGATTGGCATTCAGATTGATACCTGCTCTTTCAGTGGTCGTGCTCTGGGCCTGACCCTGCGTCTGAGTCAAAAAGATATACATCATTCCAAATATAAGAAACAGTTGTAGCATTATAGATTATATGGATTAAACAGCTAATATTTGTTCACAGGATATAGGTAAAATATAATCACAAAATACAGAGAAACATAGATATCTCAACACAATCAATACTTTAGATTGGATCTAACTTGACTTATATTGCATGTACTGCACATTTTTTCCGCCGTAAAGCGCTTCCTAAAGGTTGTTTCGTAATAACAGCAAGGGGAAGTTTTGTAACCCTGTGACGGCTGTTACATCGTTGTTCCTGTGATAAGTGAGATGGAACGGAGACTTTAACGGTATTGTATCTTTCAAGCAGCAGTGTCTTGTTGAAGTCGGTGTTTGAAGAGAGGAGACGCGGACCCAGAACTTGCAGCATAACAGAATTTATTACACAGAAGTTTCACAGGTCAGACGGGCAATTAGGTGTGCCCGGAGAAATCACACAGGCCGAATAGTGAAAATCCGACTTGACTCTGCAAAGCAAGGCGTTTAATAGGGGAGTTGTTTACTACAAACCTAGAGATAAAATGACGTCACCTTAAGATTTAACGATCCGCTGAAAACCATCTCTCCTCTGATTATTACATAGGCAGTTCAAGGATAGTTCAGACAAGGAGAAACACACTGAACACATCTGTAGATAATACTTAAAGGTTTGAACTTAAGAATCAAGGCGCCTTAAGATATTATTATGTCATTATGATCTATACCTATACCTATGATCTCATCTGAGAGCTCCACCTGCTGTCGCAGAACAACATGTGAAGTGAACAATAAATCAATCAAATTTTATTTGTATAGCCCATATTCACTAATCACAATTTGTCTCATAAGGCTTTAACAAGGTGTGACATCCTCTGCCCTTAACCCTCAACCCCCGAGTAAGGAAAAACTACTCGAAAACCCTTTTGACATGGTAAGAAGAATGAAGAAACCTCAGAGAGAGCCACATGTCCTCAAACTCTCCTCAAACTTCCCGGTTAAGAGCGAGGAGGAGAACGGTGCTGCACATGGAAGACGTGTGCGTCACGACCAAGTTTTGTTTGTGTGTGTGTGTGTATGTGTGAGAGGGTCAGTTAAAGGATGCTTTTTCCAAAACCACTTTAGGCAGTAGTGTCATAGCAGGTGACTGACTCATATGAGACACATTTTAACTATGCCAAAGTCTTATAAAAAAATACCAAACCATAATTGGCAATAATATTATACAACTGAGCACATGACAGTATATCCTTACTTAAAAAATTATTGATAATTCAAGTATGTACATTGAAAGTTAAAATAATAATCATCAAAATCATAATCATACACTTTATTTAAATTATACATTACAAAACACAGTTACAAGATGTTTTACAAGTTAAAAATGAAAAATTGAAGGCAAACAATAGGAAATGATTAAGAGAAGTTTGAATAACAGACAGCATTAGAGCACAAATACTTTAAAAAGTGATACTCATGAGAAAAGAGTAAAAAGAGTAGTTGGTAGGATCAGTATTAGGAGGATACACATGTATAAAATGTGTCTTTAAGAGAGATGCTCCACTGGGAGGTTGTTCCATAGAGTGGGAGACCTGACAGAAAAAGCTTGGTTTAAAGTTATAGATGGTAGTACAGCACTGTGGTAAATAATACATTGGTTGTATGTTTGATTGAAAACTAAAATCTATTTTCAATATATTTAAACATTTATCATTCTGAAGGTTGGTGCAGAAGATGATTTTAGGGAAATCAATCACAAGCTCACCTTATTTTGGGGACGTTTCTTTTTTCTATACCAAACATGTACATTAAGTTTTTTAACCAGGAAGCATATTTCCACAGGGAAACTGGCACAGCTCATAAGGCACAAACAAACAGAGTATAGAAATGAAGGTATAACGACTGGATGAAGGTTCTCTATTGTGCTCGGACATGCATCTATGTACGGCTGTATTTTAGAAGGTAGGTCTTCTCAATCAGCACAGTCAGCACGTAGCTCCCCACCAGGGTCAGCACCACATGGCCGAGGAAAATGTACGTCTAATGAAGAGAGAAGATACAGTGCACTAAGTTAAAATAGTATATATACTGTATATAAAGAAAGAGCCAACTCTGCGTCAGCTGTGGGTTTTATGGATCAAAATGAAACGGACCACTTACAAAGTTTAAGTCTGTGTAGTGGATCAGGGTCTCTTGCAGGCCTGTATAGATTCTCATGAAAATAGGATGTGACAGGTAGCAGGCAAAACTGATGTTGGAAAGTGGAAGCCAGAAACCCAATGACAAGAAGCTCTTGATAAAACCTGGGGAATCAGAAATTTAAAATACATTCACATATTTGCTTTCATGAGTAAAATATCTCACTTAACACTTAACAAGAAATGTACAAACATGCTACAAATGAACACAGTTTGTTCTTGAATACTGTGCAAAAGCAAGCTAAATAATTTTATTTTTCATGTAATGTGTAATATGGGCTTAAAGGTCGGGTTGGTAATCATGGAGAAGCAGAGCAGGCTATACTTTGAAAAAATTGCAACGATAAATCCTACATCCTCCAATAGTCAAAGCCACGCCCCCAAAATGCATGAAAACATCACTAACTGACAACTGTCATTACTTTCATGCTTACTGCTGTAATGAATGGCACCCCAGACCCAGATTACTTTATTTAAAGATCGAATATCTCAATAACCAACAGTTTTTTGGACTCAGGACTCGGGTTTTGTTTACCTCCATAACCTTCCTCGCAGGCCACTATGATCCAGGTCACAGCCAAAGCCCAGAGGGATCTGTGCACTCCTTGATAGAAGGCATGTGGCAACGACAGAGAGGTTGGCTCCTCCTTTAGGACGTAGGCTAATCCAACCACCACAGCCAAAAGTGAAAGACAGCAGAACCAACCAAGTGCAGCCTGCCACTGCAGCAACAGTAAGATCACACACATATCAGCATTGTGACTTTTATTTGTATCTGATATTACAAACAAGCATATAATTTTTGTTGAAACAATGTGTGAGGTGCCTTTCAATATAATCATACGTTCTTACCTTGTGCTTTAGGACCGGATCTTTCTTTGTGGTCAAGTATATTCCAGTCAAGACCCCTATTAAATATGGCCCATATCTTGTGTAGGGTTTCATATAGTAATGTAAGCCATAATTCAAATTTAACCTACAAAAATTAACAAATAAGATATTTTTTTTAATTCAAAAGAAACAGATGGAATGGCTATTTAGCTTTTTCTCTCTTTTACATTGGATTCTACGGTAATGAAGTGTCAGTGTCAACAGACAGAATTATTAGATAGATTTGGTTCCTATTTGCATTCGCACTGGATCACAGTCTTACCCTGAAGATGGCTGGAAGACTGGCAGCTGCAGGAGCGCAGTCCCGATGGCACCAGAAGCAATGGTCATCAGCATCAGGCCTCCTGCCACAGCCGCAAACACACCTTTGTTCCTGATAAACACCAGATAGGATGGGTAGGATTACGTGTGAGTAACGCGGTGGCTGTTTTAAAACACTACTAATTAGAAATATATTTTGAAATTATATAAAAGCACAGTGGACATACAATTTGTAAAAATAGAGCAACGGTGGAGTGGTGGCATAACACTGGAAGTCAAGAGACAAGTACCATGCCCACGGGATGCACTGGAGAGAGAGAAGAAACAAATGTGCAAAATACAGTGGGTCAATAAACATACAAATACATTTCCAACAGACAGCCAGAGAAAGTTTGAAATTACTACCAGCTGTGAGGGTGTGAGGAGATTGCTAATCAACAGCACGTTCCCCCACCAGTAAGTCTTACAGTCCGCCCTTGTCTCAGTAATTTGGAACCAGAATGGCCCCCCCCGTACTAAAGAGTCGAGGCCGGTACTGAAACACAGGATGAACAGATGCAGTGGTTGAATCCTGTAATGACAGAAAGAAACAATTAAATCGACATTGGTTCTGAGATCACGTTTTAAATGAATGGCGTTGAGATTCTAATGAGAAAAAATTACTTCATGACACTGACAGATTTGCATGAGTTGATTGGGTAAATTGTTGAATACCCTTTACCTTTTAATCCTGTTGAAGAGGTAGCTGGCCACCATAGAGATGCTCAGTTTGCCATCAGCCCTGTTGATGGAGTTTAGCAGATACCTGGCACTGAGCAGACCCCTGAAACACAGATGCTGCCATTAAACTCACCCTTAACCCTTTTTCAGAGACATGGAGAATCAATAAGATCACAATAAATAAAGTGCAAACCTTCATAAACAAATGTCTCAGAAGAATCCTGAAAATCTACTGGCCAAACAAGGTCAGCAACAACGATCTGTGGACAAGAACAAAACAACCCCCAGCAGCAGACGAAATTGGACGAAGAAGATGGAGATGGATCGGGCACACATTACGCAAACCAGAGTCAAACACCACCAGACAGGCTCTGACCTGGAACCCTCAAGGAAAGAGAAGCAGAGGACGTCCTAAAAACACCTGGCGCCGGGACCTTCAGGCAGACACAAAGAGACTGGGAGGCACCTGGTCGCAGATAGAAAAGAACGCCAGCGACCGTGAACTCTGGAGGTCCCTTGTCGACGGCCTATACCCCAGCAGGGGTGCTACAGGCACTAACTAACTAACTAACCCTTTTTCAGATACATTAGATTGTAACAGCTTTCAGGCATGAACACCAGAATATAATATCCAGAAATGGTTCTTTTTCAGAACTCTGGTTTTTACATATGAGGAACGTAGCAGGAGATTGTCCGACACATTCACAACAACAGGAAAAATCGTAAATATTTGTGCACTCTTTAAGGTATTTTAAGTTATGTGTACTCTGCATGTTAGAAACGTCATCAACACACCCACCCACACCCACTCGGACATTTTCCTGGCCCTTTTAATTAAGGGGCTGACAGGGGAAATTCTGCCTCTAACCCGCTTGTCGATTCCACCACTGTCTTTACGCTTCTCCTCACCCCAGCACCAAAAAGCTGTCAACAGCCAGAAAACCAGGTCCAGCTCCTGCAATCACATGGAGAGGGTTGCTCTTAGCTGCTTTCTCCAAATGTTTCTTGTTATCTGCAACAGAGATGATACAATATAGGTACAATGATATGTGAGTAATGATGAGACTTCCAAACTGAAGGACCAATATCTCATACCTAGGAGGAACATGACAGAAAACTGGGTGGAGTGGCCACACATGATCCAGAACAGGCTGAGGACACGGATGCCGTTCAGGGAGGAGTAGCCCCCTCCTGTGATGGATGAGGAGGTGCTCAGGACACTTTGGCTGTTATTCTGAAGAGAAAGTGCCTCCAGGCCCTGGTTCACACAGCTTTGAGGAAAACACAGTGGTGTGTGGCTGGTGCTATCTACAAGGACAATATAAAAATAAAAAGAAGAAGCAATCTATAAATATAAAGATTTGGCTACTGCACCTTGAAATTATTATGGAAATGATCTTGCACATGAATTCCTTTTATATTTGGTTTAAAAATGTAACAGCTGTTCTGCTGTGGTTGTTTATATAAAGTTTATTTTAGTACAAAGTGTAGCTGTACAGTAGGGTTTTCAAAAGTAGCAATACTTTGATACTTTTTCAATAACTTGTGTTTAAAAATGATGCAATCTCCATGATTTCCCTTTTGATGGTATCGAAGAAAAGAACTGAAGCAAATTAACTGATCCTCAACCTTTGGCTCTTTTATAGTTTGTTGTGGCTTTTTTACAGTTGTTAGTGTAAATGTATATGTAAATGACCCTCACCTATTGTAACAACTTTTGGGTTGTGACAGAAAGAGTAGGGTCGCATATAAAAGCGGCCTAAGGGATTTTTCTTCGTCATTTGACTGACGATGAAGTGTTGTTTTTTATACAAGTCTTTGTTAAGTTTTGGTATCATTACAACCCTAGTTCAGTATCTATTTCCTTATCTGTTTTCTGTTGATCTTGCAGTCACGGCTTGGAACCAGTTCCTGTGAACTTACCCTTTTCCTCTAGGCTGCCACCGTTCCTTTCACTGCCAGAGGAGCCATTGCTCTTCAGGGTCCCATAAAGGTTGATGCCAGTGTTTACAGAGGATGATTCAAGAGACGGACTGACCTCCCTGTTCTTTTTCCACCTTATTATAGCAGTGAGCAGGGTGGCGGCAAGAGGTATCGCGACCATCACGGAACACACAAACCTGCAGGAGAAAAGTTGCCAGTATTTTAGATGGAGTGTAGTATCCCTCAGATGAAGTCCTACACATGTAAAGAAGCACTTCTCCAGTTCAATACTCATGGAAATAATTCAGTAGAGAGTAGACTGACAGGCAGGTGACATCAAATGCATCTGGGGAAACGGTGTTGGACAAACAATGGGTCATCAACAATGCCTGAGCGGTTTGATTGACCAGGATGGAAGGAAAAGGAGGAATTAGGGACGTCTGACCAATCTGAAGTCTCCCTGTTAAAAAAGTCAGGAGGTCCAGTTAACAAAATTTCACCAAATAAACTGAGTGAATCAAGACTTTTAGAATCACTGACCGTATAGCACCAGCATTTCCACATCCTCTTCCTTGCAGGAGTCAGGAACACAAATACCCACAAAATAGCGGACTGTTTCCTGGGTAAGTAAAAAACGGCAATTCAAATAGAAATCTCCCATCCTTGTAGCTAGATGCCAGGACAAGGTTTTATCTCTTAAAATGATGGTTCATATTGTTACCTGCTGAAGAAACACCTGGCAGTACTGTCCAGAGAAGGTGGAGCCATGGGAAGACTGACACTGCTCCCGCGATCCCGGCTGGTTGACATTACCTCCTTCAACATTGCTGCCCATCTTTCCAAACGCATCATACACTGATAATAAACACAAATACACCAACAATTATTTTGTATTCATTTTCTTTAACATTGCTAGATAGGGCTATTTTCAAAATTTCCCATGGTTTGTCAGGCATATTTGTTGGACTGATGTAAATTACAATTTGCTGCAGATTTAAAAATAAATCCAGATCCAGTGAATTCAAACTTTGATCTTAACAGAGTAAATCTTTCAAACTTATATAAAATCACAAACATGAACAGTTATTAGTTAAATTCAGTTTCATTTTATGATAAAAATGTCAATAATAATAATAACAAACAAAATAATAATAAGGAAGAGTAATTGAATAACTTTGTTTTCAGAACCTATTTCATGTATAAAAAGGCATCTAAAAGTCTCTTAAAAAGAAAAAGAAATAGGCAAAACATTATTAAAAATAAATATTAGATAGTCAAGAAGTAAATAAAATGACATATCTATCTAACTAGAATAATTAAGATTCTCTAACCACTGGCCTCATAATTTTACAGTTTTGTAGGACTGCATATATTTTTGTAATCTAAGAAAACCAGTGGGGAACTTTTCTTTTTGATGTGAATTTAAATCTATTGTCTCAAACTATCAGAAATCTCACATTGTCTTTTTTCATAATTAATACATTTCTTTAAAAAGGCAGCTTCACTTACTGTTGACAGCGTATTCCCGTGGTCTCTCCTGGTTTAGTTCCCAGAGGAAAGCGTTGATGTCCTCCTCACATTTTTTTGTCACATTCAATGCCTGTGTGGTTTCCAGCTGTAAACTAGACCTTGCAAACAGAAAGAACAACAAAAAACCCAGAGCCATTTTCAGGACTGAATGTAAATCTTAGTAGAGGAGAGTTTAAATACTATGGGAAGGAACACACCCTTTTTCCCTTTGGCAAAGGCAAACATCCCCACAGCGGCAGCAGCAGATGAGAAGAGCTGAAGTCTTATGATCAGTCGACATCAGATCGCCCTCTGTCAGGTTTCATAATTTATTGACACAAATAACAACCTTGTACACAAGCACCAGAAATGTCTAAAAACAGCAGCAGCAGCAAGCACTTTCTAACCCACAAACAATTCACAGACTGATTCTCACTTGCAGTTTTACAGCTTAAGACAGTTTGTCTTATTTTTGGAGTAGAAAAACTACTTTTCAAAACAGAGTGATGAAGCTGATGATGAGACCTGAAAGTCAAGCTGTAGATAGTTTTCACACAACTTCCAAAGGTATGTTGATTGCTTTATTTTTGTCACAGCCAGGTTTACATTCCTTCACATAAATACTGCTCTGTAATATCAACTTTCATTATGATTTCACAATAAACCACAAACTGAAGAAGCTTAAAGAGAAAATGTGAAAAATAGATGTGCTATGGCTCATTTTGGCAAATTTTTCCAGGGAATAGTTCACTGAATTTGATGAATATAATTATGAGAGTGTGTGATTTGGTGCACCTTGATTGAATTCAATCAATCAATCAATCAATCAAATTTATTTGTATAGCCCATATTCACAAATCCCAATTCGTCTCATAGCAAGAGTAAGAGTAAGGAAAAACTATGTTGGGCCAGAGCCCAGCGGATGACCCCAAGACACAGGTCAGAGGTTATCCAAAGAAAATCTAAACAAAGGCCTGTGTAAATCAAGGCCTTGTGGAACATTCTTATCCACCTGTGAGTACTTTTTCCTGGCAGTTTCGAGAAACCCCAGCAGGTTTCAAGGCCCCCGCAGGAACACGGAACCCCTGCTGGGTCTGAAGAGCCCACAGGGGGGGGGGGGGGGGGGCACCAGACACTGGAGCCGAGAGGAAAAAAGGGTTGTTAAACTTTCGGCGGGAAAACATCCTCCTGCAGGCTTAAGAATCTCCCCCTGGTGGTGGAAAATGTTCTGGGAATGCCTTGGAACCCCCGCTGAGTTCCAAGCCCCGCCCACTCAGATCCATTCCTGACACTCAATTGGCTTAAAGCCAGCATCATCCTATGACCAACTCCTCAAGGAGGAGGACCTCTCAGGTAATTTAAAAGCCCTTGCACCCCAAAAATCGCTGCCATTTCCTGCTCTCTGAAGACGTCAATAGACCGTTCCCGGTCTAGCTAGATGGTTTAGTTGCTAAAGGAGGCAATCGCCATTTTACCCTGCTCTGAAGACGTCAACAGACCCCTTCGCAGATGTTCCAGTTGCTAAAGGGGGGCAATTACAGACGTTTGTTTTATTTCCATTTTCTTTTATTTCTTTATTCAGTCGACGTTTTATTTTGATAGGACTTTTTGTTATTTTAACTTGAAGAGGCCGTGCACAGGAACTCGCTCGCCGGCCGAGCATCACAGACTTTTCTTTTCACGATCCCCACAGCTGCGACACAGCTGTTAATCCCTGCAGGACAAAGCATCATTCTGTCGCAGAAGAGACGAGGCCGAATTCCGTTCCACGAGCAAGACGAATTCGCTCCATATCCGGTCCCAGCACGAAGCCGCTGCAACAGATGAACCAGCGCTATCCAGCTCAAGCCATGACTTCTTCACCTAATTCCGGGGATTCGCTGACCACATGTACCCCGAGGAACACAACACGAGATTCACTGGACTTCCGGAAAATCTGCGCGCCACGCGCAAGCAACACCGCGGAGGTCACAGTAAGAGGCTTTATTGTCTGGGCAGAGACTAGTTTAAATACTTAGCGTGTCATGTTTATTTGAGTGTGTTTGTTTGTAGATCGCTGATCTGTTTTTAAGCCGTGTAACACGAGGAAACGATGCGTCACTTCCGGCTCCTTGTTTACATTGGCGAATGTTTTAAAGTGCCTCGCGCCGTGACAGAGAGCCTCCGGCAGCACTGTTATCGTCCGACTAAGTTTGCAGAGACCTAACCTGTTAAAAGATCGGTGCACAACTCTAATTTGTGTACTGAGTGGTGAAGTCACTGTAGCTGGTCTCAGACGATGTTTTTGATGTCTCTCTCTCTTTCTCTCTCTCTCTTTTCTCCTAAACCTGTTTTTACACACGTCCCGACCTACACTTACCTATTTCATGTTACATAGAAAATTCTAGATTTAAAGAGCCTTAATACATCTCGACGCCATTCGGCGCCAGAACCATGAGATAAGAAATCTCTTTGTCTAAAGTTCCTTTGTGTAACAGGCGACCAACCGCCATCTTGTTTTCGACCTCATGTCGTCACCGGGGTCATAAACCTCCATCTTGAAAGTACGTGAACGTAACATCTTGATCCTGGCCAGACTACGTCACTACGTGATCTCGTCATTACGCCATAGCCACTCCCTTTACTCTTTAGACACATACACCCACACACACACACAGAGACACAGACAGGCAGACACACACGACCACACACACACACACCAGTAGATACTCAGTATTACATGTGTGACCATTGTGATAAGTGCTGCTGCTGCTGTTGCCTTCTTTGAAATATTGGAATTTGTTAAATGAAGAATCATTGAAATAACATTAACTTTATTTCCCCTTTTGAATAAATACTTTTGTAATTAAAGTATTTGTATTTCTGTGATTATTTGTACATGTGTATGTGAATGCAGCTGGATTACTATAGCCTGTGCTCGAACTTAAAACCCTTCATTGTTTATTATATAATCAGTAATATTAAATATTGAGATTATTAATTTAACTTTTATCACTTGAGACTGATAACTATAGTTTGACTAGTTGGTCCCTGTAACCAGGGTGGTGCCCCGCAACGATAAGCATTAATTACTAGGGATGCACCGATATATCAGCCGAACATCGGTAGCGGCCGATATTCGCCTCGTTTACTGATATCGGCTTATCGGTAATAAACTTGACTTTCACCGATATCATTGGCCGATGTTCATATTTGTGGTAAACCCGCTGGGCACGTGCCGCGGCTGGGGGAGCAGTCGCTCCGTCGCCCTCCTCTCCGCGCCGCCGGAGGCTCAGTGTGCGGCACCGGGAGGTCCTCATCCGGTGGCACCTCACGGCGCCGGCGCGGAAGGCGGGGAGGGGACTGGGTACGCGGTCAGCGGCGGCCACTCTGGACGCGTGTCGGGCCCTTCTCGCGGATCACCTCAGCTACGGCGACCGCTGGGGGAACCCTCCGGCTGGCGCCTAGCAGCTGACTGAGAACTGGTGGGACCAGGGGAATCCGACTGTTTAATTAAAACAAGCATCGCGAAGGGCCACGGTGGGTGTTGACGTGATGTGATTTCTGCCCGACACTAAAAACAGGTAAAACTGAGGAGGGCTTGTTAAGTTATCTTGACTCAAGCAGTGTAACTTGGTGTAAAAAGTATGAGCGTAGCGTCTGTTTAAGTACTTTATTCTCATGTGCATCGGCTCTATTCATCCGTCTCATGCACAGGTAACAAGGGAATTGACAACATACATCATACACAGAGAAGCCGTAACACATCTAATAAACGGGCAATACTGCTACCGTAAATCAATGAGGAGAGCGTTCTCTATAATGCTACTTTAACAGGGCTGTTTTAGACAGGGTAAAAGGTGCTGTTTTAAATTATCCTTGTGGTATTTTGACAAAAATATGTTACAGACATTTCATTAAGATCCCAAGGAACCATTTCAACTTGCGGTAAAATGGGCCTAATATGTCTCTGTTAAATAAAGTTTAGTTAAATCAGAGATTGTTTCATAAATCTGATTCAATTTGTGCTCATTAAAAGATAAGAGTGATGAATAGTGCTTTTTAAATAATGATTTAATTATTTTTCTGGCACAAAAGGGTGAATGAATAACAACAAAAAGAAAATAAACAAATATCGGTATCGGCTATCGGCCAGATTGTTATTTTAAATATCGGTATCGGTATCGGCCAAGAATTTCCATATCGGTGCATCCCTATTAATTACAGATTGTTTCATTCTTAATTGATAATTTTATTGTTTTCATTAATTATTTAACCATTATTAATTGATAACTGTATAATTTCTAATTAATTATTTTACTATTCTTAATTACTAGCTTTATCATTTTTAATTATTTTTAATAAATAATTTCTATTTTAATAATCATTTCTCATGATTATTAATAATTAGCCAACGTCAAATCTACTACTACTATTGCACAACAACTACTAAAAACCCTTTTAACGGGGTAAAAGTTCGTAGAAACCTCAGAGAGAGCCACATGTGAGGGATCCCTCCCCCAGGACGGACAGAAGTGCAATACACCGCGTTCCACATTATTATGCAAATTGGATTTAAGGGTCATAAACATTCATTTTTTAGTTTTTGAATTAAAATCATGGATGGTATTGTGTCTCAGGGCTATTTGGATGATTGAAATCAATCTCAGACACCTGTGATAATTAGTTTTCCAGGTGAGCCCAATCAAAGGAAAACTACTTAAGAAGGATGTTCCACATTATTAAGCAAGCTACATGTTTCAGGCAAAATGGGAAAGAAAAAGGATCTCTCTGCTGCTGAAAAGCAGCAAATAGTGCAATACCTTGGTCAAGGTATCACAACATTGGATATTTCCAAAAGAATTGCGCGTGATCATCGGACGGTGAAGAAATTTGTCACTGATTCACAGCTGTTGGGACATGGTTTTTGTGCAAACCACAGGCCTCCCTTCAGTCAAACTTGAAATAAGGGAGCCGCATGTTCTGGAGTGAACTCAGTCTCCCAGAGTGCCACATGTTCCCTTTGTCTTAAGACAGTCAAGGAACTCAGTCTCCCAGAGGATGTAACAGGATGCTGCATGTCCTGGGATTTGGGCAATATCACACAAAGGTGTCAAGAACCTGGGGGGTCACTCCTATTGGTCACTCTGGTCCAAGACCTGTGAGGTCACCGGGGCCAATATAAGGAGACGTCTGCCTACAATCTCTCTCTTCTTCCATCACGCCGAGGGCGGAAGGCTGTCTCTCTCTATCCAACCCACAACCGGAGGTCAGAGGTGCAGCTCCCAGCTCACCCCTCTCAAGGAAATCTCCTCGCCCTTCAAGCTCTACAAAACTCCTCGTAGCGACGCGATGTCCTGCAGGAAAACTTCAACCAGCATCTGAGCACACGGCTCGACAGAATCGCGAATGCAGAACTCTACGACCACCAACCCAGGAGACGTCACAGAACTGCAACTGGACTGCAACTTCTTTTCCCCTTTCCCTCGGACTGGTAACATAATCTGGGCTTAATAATTATACTACGCTAAGCAAGACTGTTTATTTGATCGGTGTGTGTTTATAAGTTTGATATGTGTTGTGATATTGTGGCAACAAGTTATTTGAAAGTAATTGTTAGTTAGGCCCTTCATAGGCCTCCTTTGTAGGTCTCTCTGACTCTTGCATTATCTGATTAACATCTACACAGACACACGCATAGTCTCCACCTAATTAAACCTACCCCCATAAAGCAACATCAGAAGAAGGGGGGGGGGCTCTTATCTTAGGGACCATTTTTAAAGCATGCTAATTTACATTCACACACACACACACACACACCTCCTTGTTAGTTAGTTTGATTGTTTAGTAATTTGTGTTTTTATACTTTATTATGTTCATAATAAATGTTCTTCTTTCACAAATGTTCTGTCATTAATATTGCATAAGTGAATCTTGCCAACTGTTACACTGTTAAGAACTCCATAAACCTTCATTGTTCATTATATAATCTTTAATGGTAAAATATTGAGATTTCTAATTGAACTAGATCTAAATGAGACTGATCTTAATCAATAAATTGGCTATCTTTTCCCTTCTATGAAGGGTGGTGCCCCGCGAGAACTTTAACCAATTAAAGTTATGATTTAATATTAATACTTTAAATATTAATGTTTTACATTTTATTTTGATAACCAAATTTATTGAGTGCCTAAAGGCACACCATTCTATGGTAACACTTTTTACGTACTATTGCACAACACAGCACAAGCGGGTTCGTTCAGACAAAGGCAAAATAAGGAAGATTTCTTTCAAACAAATGCGTAGGGTTAAGTGAGCAGCCACTAAAATGCCATTGAATATCAGCAAACAGGTGTTTGAAGCCGCTGGTGCCTCTGGAGTCTCGCGAACTTCAAGATGTAGGATGCTCAAGAGGTTTGCAAGTGTCCTTAAACCTGTTATTCGCCACCCCTAAACCAAGCTCACAAGCAAAAAAGGTTGCAGTGGGCTCAGGACTACATGAAGACTAACTTCCAAACTGTTTTGTTTACGGATGAGTGCCGTGCAACCCTTGATGGTCCTGATGGATGGAGTAGAGGATGGTTGGTGATTGGCCACCATGTCCCAACAAGGCTGAGACGTCAACGAGGAGGTGGCGGAGTCATGTTTTGGGCCGGAATCTTGGGGAGAGAGCTGGTAGGCCCCTTCAGGGTCCCTGACGGTGTGAAAATGACCTCGGCAAAGTACGTAGAGTTTCTGACTGACCACTTTCTTCCGTGGTACAAAAAGAAGAACCGTGCCTTCCGAAGCAAAATCATATTCATGCATGACAATGCACCATCTCATGCTGCAAAGAATACCTCTGGGGCATTGGCTGCTATGGGCATAAAAGGAGAGAAACTCATGGTGTGGCCCCCATCTTCCCCTGACCTTAACCCTGTTGAGAACTTTTGGAGCATCATCAAGCAAAATATCTATGTGGGTGGAAGGCAGTTCACATCCAAGCAGGTGCTCTGGGAGGCTATTATGGCATCCTGCAAAGACATTAAAGCAGAAACTATCAAAGAACTCACAAGTTCAATGGATGCAAGAATTGTGAAGGTGATATCAGAGAAGGGGTCCTATGTTAACATGTAACTTGACCTGTTAAGATGATTTTGATTAAAACTTTTATTGATTTCAGTAAATATGACCTCTTAATGCTGCACATTCAACAAATGACAATTTTTAGTTCTTTACAACCTATAAAATATCTTGAAACTTTGAAACTCAGAAACTCTGCATAATAATTTGGAACACTGCATTTTGAGTTTTTTATTTTTGAAAAAAATACTGTTATCATTGGGAGGTTTGTTCAATAAAATTTGAATTATACTCTAACAGTTGATGACTTGAAAATTATACTGACTGGCTGTGCATTACTATTTAGGAAAATCTCAGCAAAGTGTAATTTGCATAATAATGTGGAACGCGGTGTAGATGTCCGGTGTAGGAAAACATCATCAAGATATAGGTTTCAGCAGCAATGATGAGGGTAAACATCTTGAAGGATAACTTCAATATGATATGTCAAGCAGTCCTGCTGCAATCATAGTCTATGGTCAGCAGCCAGCAAGATCATGATCCGCCATCCAGATCGGACGCCACTATAGTACACAATCATTGTCCACTGCCGCTTATTAGGATCAATCATCAGCCGCTGCCTCGGTTGTGGTCCAACACCATTATATGATGCCAGCGTGACACAGGATCCGCCATTACCACAGGAACTGAAAGATTTATACTGGGTTAAATCCATCTATTTTCCTAATTTTCATAGTATGTGTGTTTTATATATAAAAGATAATAACTTGACTAGGTTGTGTGGGGGTGCAGCTGAAGGTAGGATTCTACGGTGGCCCTGAGAGCTCAACAAACAACAACTTAAGAAAACACATGCAAGTTGACAAAACACAAGCAATGTAAGAAAACTTCTATATCAATTTCACAACACACCACAACACATTACAGAAACGCGGAGCAAATAGACAAACGCAAAGCAAAAAGAAAAATGCGCAGCAAATAGACAAACGCGCTGCAAATAGAGAAATGCGCAGCAAATAGACAAACGCGCTGCAAGTAGAGGAGAAAACCAACGGAAGTGTTTCCAGAGGACAGCTAAAAGTGATGGACACTGCTGCCACAAAAACGTCCAATACATCGTACAAATTCTGTTCCACACAGGGATCGGCCACTCGCAGCTCTGGAGCCGAATGCGGCTCTTCAGCCCCTCTGCAGTGGCTGTACAGTACAGTGTTGTTCATATGTTTCGCGAACGCTGAACTTAACGAATCAGTTTTCATATTATTGACGTGAACGTAGCGATGAACATGAGTGAACGTCACATTAATTTTTTTAATTATCATCGTATCAGGCCACCATGAAATACCAGGAGCGGGCAAGTGTGTGTGTGTGTGTGTGTGTGTGTGTGTTTGTGTGTCCCGGCGCTCCGACCCCGCCCACTCGCTTGGAGAGAACCACAGTGAGCTCTGAGCAGCAAGATGGTCCGATCTAGAGACATGCCGTCTTCTCCTGTTAAACTGAATAAACAGCGCTGACAAGCAAGCCCCTGTTTGTGAGGCAATGTATTGTCCATAGTGTGCAGGGGTACGAAACCTTTACTATCAAAAGGGCGAGTGGGCGCGGTCGGAGCCCCGGGACCCGGGACCTATATACAGTCTATGTCCGGGACCTGAGCGCTCGCTACACACACATTAACGTAAACTCACGTTCATCGTTACGTTCAGGTTAATAATATGAAAACTGATTCGTTAAGTTTAGCGTTCGCGAAACATATGCACAACACTGTACTGTACAGCCACTGCAGAGGGGCTGAAGAGCCGCGATTGGCTCCAGAGCCGCGGGTGGCCGACCCCTGTGTGGAACCAAATTTGTATGGTGTATTGGACGTTTTTGTGTCTCCTGTGGCAGCCGTGTCCATCACTTTTAGCTGTCCTCTGGAAACACTTCCGTTGTGTTTACTCCTCTATTTGCAGCGCGTTTGTCTATTTGCAGTGCGTTTGTCTATTTGCAGCGCGTTTTTTCTATTTGCAGGGCGTTTGTCTATCTGCTGCTCGTTTCTGTAATGTGTTGTGTTGTGTTGTGAAATTGATGAAGATGTTTTCTTACTTTGCTTGTGTTTTTTCAACGTCATGTGTTTTCTTAAGTTGCTGTTCATTGAGCTCTCAGGGCCACCGTAGGATTCATCTTTGAATAATTGTCCTAAGATTTTGATGTTCCATGTAATTGCAGCTCCAATCTAAAGGAGAGATTGAGTTTCACTTCAAGGTGCTTTAGAAGGAGACAAAGACCTCTGTTTTGCCAGGAAAAGGCTCAGACAGAAAAATGTGTAATCCGGGAAAATAAACAAAGTCGAAGTTAAGTTACAATTACATTTCATTTAGCTGACGCCTTTATCAAAAGCGACTTACAATAAGTGCATTCCACCCCGAGGGTACAGACCAAGGATGACAAGAATTAAGAAAGTATAATTTCTTCAAAATAAAGCAAAACTACAAAGTGCTATAAGTAAGTGCCATTTAAGTGCTACTAAATGGTTAGTTAAAAAAAAAAAAAATGTATTCAAGGTATAGTCGGATCGAATTGAGGACCTCGGCTCGATGTGGCGTGTCCTCTGAGGAACCTAAATCTCCATGTTGAACATTTATTCTTGAAGACATTCAATGGACATTAGCAGCATTAAGATTTTGGATCACTGCTGACTGTATGAGGATTAGTCCCATATTACACTAATATATCCATACATCATCTAATCCAAGTGAAAAACTACCATGGAAACTGTTTAAAATAAAAAGCTCCTCTATAAAAAGGTCTATTCAAGGCCTATAAAGTATCTTGTTCCGTTTACTTAAAGACACTGACTTCAACATTTATTACATATTTCTGTGAGTATATTGTATACATGATGTAGTATTTATTGTGTACATTATATACAGCATAATCACCAATGTATGTTGTTTGCAATGTTAAAAAGTGAGTTCTTCTCACTTCTCAGCTGCACTCATTCTCTTAGACTTGATAAAGGCCATTCCATGTGTCCTCATGAGAGTGGTTAGGTTTCCCTCAGTTTCAAACATCTTCACACACACTTTGCATTTGGTGTTGGGTTTCCCATCATTGTTCTCGTCCGTAGTGTCCAGCTTGTTCTCCCTCTGATTCTCATCATCATCCCTGGTCCGTCCGTTGCATCGGGCGAGGCCGTGCGGCTCCTTCAGCCGATGAACGATGAAGAGGTGTCGGGACAGTGATCGGTTGGAGGTGTAGCACAGGCCGCACTCCTGACACTTGTAGGACGAGCCATTGGACTTGTGCTGAGGAATGTGTTTGTGGAAAGCGGCGATGTCCTCTGAGGTGAAGCCACAAACCACACACTTGTGAACTTTGGGGATGTTCACTTTGAGCCTTTTCAGAAGCTGTGAGTCTGATCCCCTGGGGCCGGTATTTCAAAACTTGTAATCCAGATCAGAATGATCCGGATAACCAAATCCCCCTGTCCTCAGCCACGGATCAACCTGATCTATCCCGGTATTTCAAAACTTTGCTGGATTGGATCAGAGTGATCCTGATACCGGCAGATTGGGATGTCCAAATCCGTCCCGCCCCCTGGATCACAGACAGGAAACAGGAAATGGAGCCAACATTTTACAGAAAAAGGAGAAGCTAGCTCAACTATTGTCTCTGAATTAAAGTATAATCTTAGCCAGTGTTGATGCGTCCTCAGACTAGATGAAAGGCAATCATTATGTTGAGTTAACCAATTATGTAAATCAGCACAAAGTTGAAAGAAGAGCTCGGCGATCTCTAATTAAGCAGAGTTCGCGCTAATGCGAGCTAACGCTGCTCCATTGACTCCTGTGTTAAGGAGCTAACAAGCTAGTAAATAGGCTAGCGTCTGTATGTCGCGGTCCACAGTCCATTTGAATGCATTCACTCGCAAGGCATTGTGTGTAGATTTTAAAATGTGTTGTACATATCTTTTTAGAAAACGGTTGTTAACAAAGGGGACAACCCTAAAACCTTAATATTAGATTTTCTTTACAGATGTCTGTGGGAAGAGACTTGCACAGACTTGCTCCAAATGGCATTACTTTTTGAGCTTTGGCTATGAAAATTAAGTGTGTGTGCTGAATGCATGTGAATAAAAACATTTGACAGAGTTTCAGTGGAGGCCTTTATCAGTGGGTAACTTAACAAAAAAAAACTGTTACTTAAATAAGGCATTCATATTCAAACTTAAACATACAAATCGAAGTTTTGTTAAACAAAAGCACCAGACCTTATCAATGAGGATCAAGAGAAATACAAATTAACCATGGCATTTTGAACTGCTCTTCCTGCTGGTTCATCTGCTTGATGTGGTGGTGGTGGTGGCTGCAGCTGTGGTACTTCTGCCTCAAGTGGTGGTCTGTCCAGGATGTCTTCATTCAGAGGAACTCTTCTCAATTGGGCAATGTTATGAAGAACAATGCAGGCAGATATTATATTGCAGGCCTGCTTCGGCTCCACACGAAGATAGTTCAGGCAGGCAAATCTGCGTTTTAAAACACCATTGATACGCTCAATTGTTCCCCTTGTTGCGCTGTGTGCATTGTTATACCTCTGCTGTGGGTCACATGTGACAGTAGCAAAGGGGGTCATAAGCCACCGTAGAAGTGGGTAGCCACTGTCACCCAGGAGGATACCATCCGGCGCAGTTTGTTGCAGTCTTCTGTAGAGATGACTTTCTCTTAGAATCCGTGCATCACGTACAGAACCAGGCCATCTCACAACACAGTTGGTTATTTTAAGGTCAGCATTCCCTAGATAACGTAGGGCAATAAGCACCTGCTCCTCCACAGGTAAGGCATGACTCCTTCTTGTAGGACGTTGAAGATGTGGGCGAAGAATTTCACATATATACAAAATATCTTCTCTTCGAAATCTATACCGTGCATAAAGCTCATCATTTGAGTACTGCTCAATGAAATTACCTCGTTGGACATACTGACGAGGCTTGTATCGTCTCTGACGGTGCCGCAGGACATGTACTATGGATGTCATGTTGCAGAAGCAAAGGTCATTGACCTAACGAGCCCAGTTTTAAAGTCTGTGACCTGTTCTTTCTTACCTGCTTTCAATTTAGCTTTATGGTATTTAAGGCCTTCCTTAGTGATAGGGCTTTCTCAGACAACATGGAGAAGAATAAAGGAAGTAATTTCACAACAGCAGAGACAACGGCCCTTTTGGAGGGAGTTCGTGCCAATTACCAGGCCCTTTTTGGAGGTTTTAGTGGTCCTGGACAGAGTTCTCTGTCCTCAAAAGTAAAAAATAAAATATGGGCCGACATAACAAGGCAAATTAATGCCACTGGTAGTGGCCAACGGCGGAGTGTTGAGCAGGTTCGGCTTAGGTGGAAAAACTTAAAGCAAAAGGCTACGAAGGACCATTCTGAGGCGAAAAACCCCCAAACAGGGAACAAGTCCATAAAACGTGGGGAGTTCACTGATACGGTTTTGGACATCATAGGAGGTGAGAGTTCCCAAGCCTTGTTTGGAATACTGCCAGCTGGTACAGGGGAGTCAATCGACCCCACGGAGCCTCTGAACCTGTCTGCTGAATTGGTCACCCTCACCCCTGTGGAGCTGGCATTTGAAGAGCCCAGCACAAGCCAGAGCCCTGTCTTGGAGGAGATGTGGAATCCACCGGCACCACCACCACCATGTAAGCGCAAAAGGCAAGCTGAAAAGGGGGATGGCTACAATGAACTACTGAAGGTGGAAACGGAACGGGCTCAGCAACAAATAATTCTAACAAATGAACAAATCTAACTAACACTTCTTAAACAAGAAGAAGTGAAGTTAAGAATTCAGTTGCTGGAAAAGCAGTTAAAAGACTGAAATGTATACTGCATAGTTTAACACTG
Organism: Pleuronectes platessa; assembly: GCF_947347685.1. Taxonomy (NCBI): domain Eukaryota; kingdom Metazoa; phylum Chordata; class Actinopteri; order Pleuronectiformes; family Pleuronectidae; genus Pleuronectes; species Pleuronectes platessa. The sequence continues at coordinate 9,958,653 of NC_070644.1, read as the reverse complement.
TTTGTTTAATAAATCACATTGTTTTTCCTTCATAATTCCTTGTTAATTGGAGTTTGTAATGTCACTTACATGCAGTAGTGTAATGTTTATTCTGTGTTGCACTTCTGACGCCGATTTGTTAAAGCATTGCAGTGAACAGCATGCATGTTTGCAGAAAAAAAAAAGGAACGTGAAAAGGAAATAAACATTGATCAAACAGCAGTGAAGCTTAGTTGTATTAAACAAAGAACTTTGGGAGCAGTTACACACTTCAACTGTTCAAATCTTAACATGTAATCTCCCTCAAATCCACCTCTGAGGTGGGATCAGGGTGATCCTGATTTTTAGGATCAAACTGATCCAGATTTCCCACTTAAGTTTTGAAATACTCAACAGCAGCTTTTAATCCGGATCAAAGGCAGGATTGGATTGCCAAATCTGAATCTGAATCTTCAGGATCAGATTTGCTTTGAAATACCCGTTTTTAGGATCTGATCAGGATTTAATCCAATCCAGGTGGATTAATCCTGTCGGATCATTTTGAGATACCGGCCCCTGGAGCTCAAACCTGGCAATCCCTCATCCTCCCCTGGCTTCCTCTTTGGGCTGGGGGTCTGTAGAGGTGATCAAGATAGTAGGTTAGGTTAGGACGGGAGAATCATAAAATTCACTTGTAGGGTATTGATTCAAAAGGAGTACTTCCCTCTGATTAAGTTGCATGTCTCCAAATTTGTGCCACAGTACCGTTTCCTTGTCAGGTAATTCCTCCACATTTTCAGAGCGGACAGTCTTTCCCTCTGGTTCTTTGATGCCATGCATCATCTGAACGTGCTGATCCAACAGCACTCTTTTAGTGAAGGGCTGACTGAGAGCTGGACAGTGACTAGCAAAGCAGAGAGAAACATCAATTTTAACTCCAGTAAGCTGAAAAGTTGACATTTTATGCTCATCCTCAGGTTCACAATTTTAATTGCGTTGTTACTTAAAAGGTTTATGCCGGCCTCTGCTGTTCATGCTGGTCACTTTACTTGCCTTTATTGGGGGGTGCCAAACTAGCCATTGGGTTAGGGTTAGGGTTAGGGTTTACTGCAGCCTTTTGAATTTCTGATTGGCCTAACTTGATATTCTTCCTAACGCTAAACAATGATTACTCTCAATGCATAAAACTAAAACCGTCAAAGGCAGGGTACAATTTGGGGCATTTGTTTCGGAATTTCCGAGATAATTATCCCAGAAAAACAGAATAATTTTTTTTTAAGTGAATGTAATATGCTTCTGTAGAAGAAATCTTATTTTAAGTTCTAAACATATTAAGGGTGTTTTTTTCTCACGTTCTGTACGTCCTATAGCGACCATTACATTATGCAAATTAGGCGATGACGTCATTTAGCGACATCTAGCGACTTTTAGGACAGCCAATAGCTACTTTCCTTACTGAGGAGTTGGCAACACTGCTCACGGGCATCTGTAGACCTTCCGCAGCCCCTTGTGTTTGAGACAGTTGTGTCGACAGAGACTGTGGGAGGAACTGAAGGACTTGTCACACTGTCGACATGGGTGCTTCTTCAAGATCTACAATGTGAGCATGAGACTGTTTAAGGTAACCTAAAGAAATGCTTCATGAACACCATCTATCTATCTGGTTTCCCATTCCAAACACGATCACTTTTTCTGTCTTTCTATGCTAGAAATATGCAGAGAATCTTCTTCATTTTGAACTCACTTCCTGAGCGGGTATTTCAAAAACATGATGTGATCAAAAAAAAATGGCAATAAGAGTGAAGTCAGACATTCACCTTGCCATGTTCATGCCTCATATGAGCCACAAAGACCTCCCTGGAACTGAAGAGGGGAACTGTAGTCCCCACATGTGTATCTTGAGCTTGGAGGGCCTGAGGATTTACTGTTGCTTTTCTTTTGTGGCGAACGTGAAGCCACAAAAGAAGATTTCTTTTCTCCCTTGTCTTGACGATTAACATTTCCTCCATCTTTTTGTTGTTATTGCTGGGGCTGTTAGTGTTAATGCTGTTATTAGAATTGGTGGGCTTGATGCTGAGAGGAAGGTTGATGCCCAAGTTTGGTGGAACCTCGATGGTCTTCAGGGTTCCATGAATGACCTGGATGAATGATCTACAAATGCATATTGATTCCTATTTCTGAGTTTATATCATTAATGCTGGTATGTAAAACATTTCTAGAAAATTTAAATAGAAATTGTATAATTTTGCATGATATTCTGTTGCAGACTTAATGATGATGTTAGGAACATAAGTCAATATTAAACTCATTAACATGCATGAAATAAAAATTCTTCAATCTTACTTTGATAGGGGAGAGCGGGGTAATGTGGGACATCGGGTCATGTGAGACACCCCCTGTATCTAGGCAACGGAACACATTTGTGGTCATTTGACCATTATGTTTTCAAGCCCCTCCCATTCCCCCCTTGCCATGAAGGAGAAGTTGTTACTGGTGTTGTGGAAAGTATGTTTTTTCACAAAAAAATCTTTTTTTTCATGTAAAAGTAAATTTTCTTGCTTTGAACTTAATCAACTGTTGTGTCAAAACAAATTGAATCAGGTAGAAAAACTTATATCATACATGTTGGTGAACTTCCAACATATAAAACCATGTGATTGATGCTAGCTGAAGATTAGCCTGAATTGCTAAGAGATGTTGTTTTTGTAAAACGGTGGCTGTGGGGTAAAGTGGGACAAATGCTGTGGGGTAAAGTTTAGCACTTTACTCCACCATGAAGCACAAGTTAAGTTTATTCTTAAACATATTCTAGTGTTATATTACCTTATATATGTTTTATTTTTAATGTCATAAACATTGTAGAAAAGCCATCATGCCAAGAAACTATACACCAGGAAGACAAACTGGGGCCAAACACCCCTCGCAGAGATGGAGAGTGCAGCCGCTGAGGTCATGCAAGGAAAGAAGTCCTTAAGAAAAGCTGGAAGGGATAGAAATATTGACAAGACAACCCTCAGAAGATTCATAAAGAAAAAAGAGAAAGGGAAATTAAAATCAGTAGCCTGGGGTGCAGTAGCTGAGGTAAAGAGAATATTCACAGGTGAGATGGAGGAGGAGCTTGCCAAAAACTTGAAACAACTAGCTGACCAGTTCCATGGCCTTGCTCCAGTTAAGTGACGTGAACTGGCATTTGAATAAGCAGAGAAAAACAATATCCCTGTCCCTGCCAACTGGACAGAGAAACAATGTGCAGGTAAGCTAGGGTATGCAAGAGATCACATGAATCATAATAATCATAAATGTGATTAATTGACCAATCCCCAAGATTCTGTTACTAGTCCGATATTAGTGGTTGTCAATCTAGCTGTCAGGATTTTAACTATTACAACATGTGTTGTTATGGTAGTTTTAAAGTGGAAAAAGTAAGTGGACCACTTTACCCCGTAGCTGGGGTAAAGTGGGACACAAGACCACTTTTTTTAAAACAATCATATTTTCACTGCCCTTTGTCCTGAAGACATTCCGATCATTTCCATTGCTAAAAAACATCCTGAATTAATAGGAAATGTGTAAATTTTACCGATAATTCATTTGAGCTCGCCTAGAGGGGAGCAAATGTAAAAAATGTCCCACATTACCCCGCTCTTCCCTATGGTCCAACATGAGCTGTTTCTGCGCATAGTGCAAGGAGGAGTCAGGGCATTTGAACACTGAGACTTTATGATTGACAACATGCTGGTTGAAGTGTGCGCAGAGCAGGGACTGCTGAGTGAACACAGTGTCACACATGGAGCACTTGTAGATCAACCTGAAAAATACACACAAAATTGTAATATGAATTTACCGCACAACATTACAAGACTCAATTGGTACCTACATAGTGAAAGAGGTGTTAAGCGATTCTTAGCTGTAACGTGTGTTCTTATGAAAAAATGTTTATAGGGTAAAATTAAATTGTTTGAGGTCACAGTGACCTTGACCTTTGACATTTGACCACCAAATTCTAATAATTTTCCCTTGAGCTGAAGTGAAAGTTTGTGTCAAATTTGTGTCATTTCATTCTTGAGATATCATGTTCACAAGTGGGGATGGTTGGATTAGATGAACAAATGGACGAAGGGATGGACAAGCAGACAGACAGACAGAGAGACAGAGGGATGACCCAGGAACATAATGCTTCCAGCCCCTGGCTTCTGCCGACGTAAAACAAACTCCGGTTAAGCTACCATGTCTAACTCCAACAAATCCTGCTACTGACGAAGCAGCGAGGAAGGTTTTCCTGAGGGAAAGGAATTGGACATGGGTATTGGGTTACAGGGAAATGTGTCAGTGTGGAAGGAAGAGTGATGATGTGACATTGGAATAAAAGGGCTTGTCTGTTAATATTATTATTAGGAAACTGAAATAAGAGTCCCAGCTGTTGTTGAGTGTTGTGTTTCACATGAAGACATTAAACCTTCAGCTGTACCTAATGTTTTAAAGAAACTTTTGATTATAAAATTATTTCAGATCAGGATATGAAAATATAATTTTATGTATTGAAATATACAGTTCAGCTCAGGGTAAATTGTTTAATTTCAGATAGTAATGCAGCTTTAGGCTTGAGGCACAACAAGAGCCGAAACCACACAGAGCACCTGCTCCTTAACACCTGAATAATCAGTAGTGCTGAAGATGAATAGTGTCAGTGAAAGGCTGGTCCTGGATGCTCTATATGTGCGTGGGAATGTGTGCCAGGCGCAGTCTTGAAGGCCATAGGGCAGAGAGCACATTTGTAGAAGGTGTGGTATATTCAGCTAAATAGATCCCTTTAACATAGGTATAAACATGAATCACATGTTTAAGCATGCAGCCCTCATCTTCAGATTCTCCGAAATCCCTCCATGTATTTCTCTCACTCTAGGGAATGATCTCGGACCTGTTACTGGATGAATATAGAACAGAGATGGGCAAAGTACGGCCCGCGGGCCGTATACGGCACTTTGGGCTTTTTAATCCGGCCCGAACATGTTCAAATATAAAAAAAAAAATTTTTTATTGTTTTGAAACTCACAATTTAGTAGCACTAATGGCACTTACTTATAGCACTTTGTAGTTTTACTTCATTTTTGAAGAAATTGTACTTTCTTGCTTCTTGTTGTTCTGGGTTTGCACCCTCGGGGTTGAATGTACTTATTGTAAGTCGCTTTGGATAAAACCGTCAGCTAAATTAAATTTGACCGGGAGTGTGGTGTAGAGGGCTTGAAAGGGCAAATGATCTCCCTTCACTTTTTCGCTTTGCCCTGTGAGCCCTTCTGTAAAATGAGCGGATTTAGGAAATGAAAAGTGGACAATGACTGGCGAGTGTTTAACACTGAGTGGACAACAAAATACTTTTTCACTGAAGTGCAATCGAAGGCTGTATGCCTGATATGCCGAGAAACAGCTAAATTAAATTTGACCGGGAGTGTGGTGTAGAGGGCTTGAAAGGGCAAATGATCTCCCTTCACTTTTTCGCTTTGCCCTGTGAGCCCTTCTGTAAAATGAGCGGAATTAGATTCAAGAGTCAAATACCAAGGTAAGTTTTTTGGTGGCATTTGAAATAGCAAAGGCTAGCAAGCCTTTCTCCGAAGGCGGGTTTTGTTAAATTGCCTTGCAAATAAATGCTTTGCTACTTGTTAAAGGCCAAATCATTTCATGTAATGATTTTTATTATTATAAAAGTATATAAAAGTATTATAAAAATTATTATTTTTTTTTATGTCATTTAAATTAGTTCACAAAAACACTCCATCCATCTGGTCCTGGCCCGGCCCCTCTGTCAAATTTTAGAACCCATTGTGGCCCGCGAGTCAAAAAGTTTGCCATTGTCTAAATTGTATGATGTTTATTTCAAGATGCCTGATAGGTTTTTCACTCTCACTTTTTACACTCCATACAGTTGCTTTATTGTTAAAATTATGCTGTAGGACGGATTGTTATTTTTGTCATCAAATCAAATCAAATCAAATCAAAGTTTATTGTCACATGCACCAATGACAGCGTCATCGGAGCAGTGAAATTCTTATGACATGGCAGGCAAACATCTACGCATTAGGCGACTTTACAAAAGAAAAAATAATAACATACTATGTAACATAACATATAACATATAACACAGTCAAGTGAATATTAAATTAAGTAATATGAATATATGTATAACATATAACATAGTCAAATAGATTCAAATGAAGCAACAGTTTTCAGGGTGAAGAAGTGGGGAATATTAAATAAGATAAGTATATGTGAAGTAAGTGTATTTGTATGATTCGGGAGCAGAATGTACATGGTGACTATTCAGAGGATAGAAAAAAAAAAAACATGCTATCTAACATAACATATAACATCACATCGTAATATATAATGTAGTCAAGTGAAGCAGTAGTTTACAGGGTGAATGGAATATTAAATTAAATAATATGAATATGAATATATGTATAAATATAACATAGTCAAGTCAAAGTCACATAGTCAAGTCAAAGTCACATAGTCAAGTCAAAGTCATGATCATACACCTGTATGTTTTATTCTTTTGATTATTTCAAAACTTGTTGTTTAGTCTCGAAGGGGAGAATATGTGGTATATTCAGCTAAATAGATCCCTTTAACAAAGGTATAAACAAGAATCACATGTTAAAGCATGCTGCCCTCATCTTCAGATTCTCAGAAATTCCTCCATGTATTTCTCTCCCCCTAGGGAATGATCTCGGACCTGTTAATGGATGAGTATAGAACATGGGTCTTAGTCTTTAAGCACAAGATATGTCTTTATGAATACACCATTTCATTAACATTATATGCTTAGACACATGCAGTCATGTCCTGCCAAACCACAGGATTTGGGACGTTGTTGTGCCTTGGGTCGCAACCTCTCTATATAATGTGGCCTTGACTCCTGCAAATTCAGGCTCCTGCATTTGGCTGGGAATGTCTCCAGGTATACCATGGTGCCTGTCCTGATCTGTGAACTTCTTTGTATAAAACATTACTATACAAGCTAGTTCTGGGTCCGCGGAATCCTTCCTTCAACTTCACCATCATCGACATCTCAGGTGCTTAGCATATATGATAAAGGTCTTACAGTGTCTCCCCTGGAGGGAGACAGAGGGTTGAACACAGACTTGAACGTAAATTCAATTTAATTCAAATTTTCAAATGATCTTTTTAAAATCAGTTTGATGTATTGTCGTTTAGCTTAGCTAAACAGGTGAAACAAGGTTAAAAGGTTACAAATAAAATTTGCCTATCAAAAAGGAAACACTAATGAAGCTCAGTATTATATATATCAGGAACTTCATCTTTCTTATTTATTCACAGTTCTCTGTTTTTCTAATCAGCTGATTGTGGGCATATATATATATATATTCAAAACATCTGGAACAAAGTCCCTCAAAAGGAGGACAAATTATATAAATAAAACAAAACCTTAAGTCAAAGACAACTGATAAAATTACACCAACGCACAATTTAATCGCAATGTCCAAAAAAGGATAAAATACACATAATAGCAAATATATATGTATATTTATATACGGGCCTGGGCCCGGACTCCCACCGACGATATGTGTCCAGTTCCGCCTCCCCCAGCAGCCGCAGCAGTAGCTCCGTGGTGGGAGCCCCCAACCAACTGAAAGCGATGGATGAGCACGGACCCAATATATTGACCAACCTGTACTGGCTCTTTGTGAAGGGATACTTCCAGACGACTTCACAGATGCAGGTGAGTACTGTTACGTGTCTTACATGAACACTCATGTGGTTGACAGACTGCTGCTGCTATTCATTTTCACCTGTATCAAGACCTGGACAATAGAAGCTACAGAACTAACATGTAAATCATGAAAGACTAATAAGTCATTAATAGACGATAATAATATGTAATATAATCTATTTTAATTAAACATTTCTCAAAAACACTGACTCACTTCGATCCCTACCCCTGTTGGACTCTGAACCTACCCTGGCTGTAACGCTAACCAGTCATCAGTCTCCATGCGTTAACCCAACGAGGAAGTTCTTGAGTTGCAGCCAATCAGCGGCAGGATATGGGCAGGCCTTAGCTCGTCTAAGGTGGTTGGGAATAATGAGGCACTGTTGATACTGGCACATAATTCGGTGTTTCAGGTTTTGAATGTCCTACTACTGACACACATCCGGACTCTACAGTACAAGTACGCTGTAAAAATAAATATATATTTAAAAAAACTGTCTTTACATCTATAGAAAAATTTAAAATTTAATTTAGCAAATCATCCTCAACCATTCTACCCATTGGACTCCCCCAGAGCTTTTTTAATTGGTGCTTGGAAACCTGTATTTCTTTTGAGATTGTTTGAGATATTTATGAAATAATTGCAAGGGACATTAAGGCTTCGGCAACTGGAAACCCTGTGATGACAGCTGTGCCTGCTGATGAGAGCCTATAAACTCCTTCAGGCTACTTGATGGGAGGTTTATTGAAAAAAGAAAAGTAAATGAAGGGAAGTAAATAAGTAGTAGTTTAAGATAGAACCTGATCTACCTGTCCAGCCCCAAGGCACAAGAATGGACAGGTTTCATACAACATTTGGTGTTAAAGCTCAGCTTTGTTGGATTTACCCAAGAAAAGAAGAAGACAGCAAAGTGATTGAGACGCTGTTACCTAAATAAGAAACATTCAAACTTTCACTCAGCATCACAAATACACACAAAAATAAAAAAAAAATCAATTGAAGACACTCTATCCCACAAAAAAATATTTATTAACTCATATCATTTGCTCAAAGATTGAGCACCGCAAGATCTACGGTCCGCTGTGGAAGTCGGAGTTAGGCCCTCTGACCCTTGTGAACATGGCTCAGGCGGACCTGATAGAGCAGGTTTTGAGGCAGGATGGGAAACATCCGATCCGGACCGACATGCCCTTCTTGAGGTTGTACCAAGAGATGAGGAACCAGGCCTATGGACCCCTGACCGAGTGAGTGTACCTCTCTTAGCTTTACCTTTGTCTCTCAGGCCAGTCAGAGGACAAGTCCAACGACACTTTTTCCAAAAATTTTCACTGAATATCGGGTCTAGAGAGACGATTTAAAACTTATCAGAAAATGATTCTGCATCGTAAGAAAACATTTAGAAAATAACACAATTATGTTGAGCTCGACAATGCATTTTTTTTTAGAAGGGTCTGTGTCCAGTAGGACTGTAGATGCGACCTAAAGCTTAATAGATTGAAAAATCACTTGAGCTCCATTGTCAAATAGCCTTTTTACAATCTTAAAAAATGTTGCATTGTCTGACAGTACATGGTGTGCATCACTCCCCCGATGCTTTTCATTTATAAAAGTGCTTGCAGTGGGTCAGGTGGACATCCAAGAATTAGTAATGATCAGTTTCTTTGCTTTAAAAGCTAACACACAAGATTTTAAACAACCAACAACTATTTGATGTGTAAATGTAGTGTCTTCACTTCTGCCTTGTGAATGTTTTTTTTCTTTAACCCTAGAACACTATTGACAATTAGTAACACCATCACTAATGTCGGGTACATTTTACCTGATATAATACACCTGATAAAACATACCTCTCATAAAAATATATTAATGTACAACAATACATGGCAATTTGAAGTACTCTTCTTTTATATTCCCTGATATAACATCTCAGAAAACGAAAAAAGGTATCATGGGGGGGACCATATAAAAAGGCTCTAAAATTTGTGAAAAATTAATCAATGACAATATACAATGACGATATACACATTAATTATTACTATAACTAAATAAAATAATTAACAAATTAAATTAAATAACGTAAATAAAATACACTTTACATAAATTAGACAATCTAACGTACGTGTTGGATATTAAGAAAATAATACAACAGGACATACATAAACTCACATACCTGCAGTTGTGGAAACAAACAGTGTCTGCATGAAGTTACTGCGTGCTCGTCCCCTGTACAACATACGTAGCGTTACTTAGCTTTCCCCTAACAACACAATGTACGCAGCAAACACACCTCTTCATCATCCCCCCCCCCCGTCGGACAATAAAGTCACACTCTCTCTCTGTGTGTTGTGTTGTGAGTTTCTCTGTAACCGGTCGGGCCATTTTAGTGCACTTGTGAGTCCCTTTGTGGGAAACTGTTGGTCCAACCCCTCCCGATGGTTGTGCTAATGTTTTTGCTGCTATGTTAAGTAAAAAAAAAACATGAACTGAAGTCAATATTTGATTTGGTACATCTTCAGGGCAGCAATATGGAATTTCTTTAGTTTTTAAAAAAAAATATTTAGCCAATAAGCTTAACCAGTAGTGCCTCTGGTTATGTGTTTAGGAGCCACTTTCACCTAATTTCATAATGTCAACAGACTGTAGGCCCCAACCGAGTGAGCGCACTCATGTAGTGTGGAGGTGTGGCCATGGAGGCAGTGGAAATGCTAGTGCTATTGCGACATGTACTGTATATCATTTGCCCCATAGAATACTTAGGGCAGTTTTTATCAAAGTTTTCATTTTAACAAAGACAAATCCCATACACTGAACATGGATAACGTTGCATTTCCACTTCCTCCCACTATCCAGAACTGAAGCCAAAATATCCCAGCCATCTTTCGCCCAATGCTGTGATATTTGAGCCAGTCTCAGCTATATGGGGGTGGAGCTTTGGTATCAAGGTATCGACCTATACACTCCTGATCAAAATCTTAAGACCAGTTAAAAAATGGCATGAATTTGCATTTTGCACTGTTGAATCTTAGGAAGGTTCTAAGTAGAGTTTCAAAATGCAAAAAGAAGAAATGGGAACAAGAGCCCAAAAGTTGTGAGCAGGCAATTTATTGAAAATAACAATTTAACTGAAGTAGGCTTTTCATCAGCTGATCAAAAGTTTAAGACCACAGCTAAAAAATAAAATAAAAACTCCTAAAACAGAAATGAAAGTGTCAAAAACTGACTCAGTAATGAGTAGCTCCACCATTATTGTTGATCACTTCAAAAATTCGTTTTGGCATGCTTGATGCAAGTGTTTCCAAAAGGCTAGTGCGAATGTTGCGCCAAGTGGTGAAGATGGCTTCACGAGCGGCATCCACTGTCTGGAACTGAAGTCCATTTTTGTAAACTTCCCTTGCCATCCATCCCCAAATGTTCCCACCCAGGATGGTCCAAAAGAGTGATGTTATTCTCCTGGAAAATAGTCTTGGTCAGACGGGCATTGTGAATTGGAGCGTTGTCCTGCTGAAAAACCCAGTCGTTACAGACGAGGGCCCTCAGTCATGAGGGATGCCCGCTGCAACATCTGTTATGGCCAGCCCAGTTTATTAAGTTAAGTTGGCTGGAGATTTATAACTTATTCTTGTTATGTGTTGTTATTGTTTACTCACCTCTCCTCTCGTTTCAGACTCCTCACTCCCTCGCTCGTGTGTGTGTTCCACCTGGGTGATTGTCAGCTCCTCCCTGATTGTTTTCACCTGGTCCTCATCACCCGGTGTATTTAGTCTCTGTGTTCCTGTGTGGCGTTGCCAGTTCGTCTTTGTTTCTCAATGTTCCTAGCGTTCCAGCAATTCCTCCTGATAGCCTTCCTGTTACCGATCCCTGCCTGCTTAACGGTTTACGTCTCTGCCTTTTCCCTGCCGGATACCCTGCCCTGTGATCGACTGGCCTCCCGTGTACCGACCTTGGACTGGAACGATTACGAACTCTGCCGCTGCCTGTCTCCTGTGGATTATTGTACCCATGTTTGGACTGCCGTGACGTGTACCAATATTCTACAGTAAAGCTGGTTAATTGCACCTTCTTGTGTCTCCGAGTCGTGCGATTGGATCCACACACCTGTCTGCACTCCTTACAACATCTCCACATAGCCAGCTGCTGTTTGACGCCCCTGCACAACCTGGAGCTCCATTGTTCCATTGAAGTAAAAAAAACCCAGATCATGAGCGAGCCCCCTCCACTGTGCCGCGTAGAAAACATCTCAGGTGGCATCTCCTTGTCATGCCAGTAACTTTGGAAGCCATCAGGACCATCAAGGTTAAATTTTTTCTCGTCAGAGAATAAAACTTTCTTCCACCTCAGCGCCGGTGAGATTTTTTTGGGTCTACCACTTGATTTTTTTGTTCCATAACCCTGAGGATCTTTTAAGAAATGCAAAATGACTGTCTTACTGCGTCCAACCTCAGCAGCGATGGCACGTTGTGAGAGGCCTTGTTTATGCAGTTCAACAATCCTACCACGTTCAAAGACGGTGAGTTTTTTTGCCTTTGCCATCAAGAGATCTTCACAGTGTGATTACTTGACAGGAAATGACATGGAATCCAAATTTTTGCACAGATTTTGGCTTTTAAAGGCTGTAGTCTTAAACTTTTGATCAGCTGATGAACAGCCTATTTGAGTTAAATTGTCTCTTGTTCCCATTTCTTCTTTTTGCATTTTGAAGCTCTACTTAGAACCTACCTAAGATCCAACAGTGCAAAATGCAAATTCATGCAATTTTTTAACTGGTCTTAAGATTTTGATCAGGAGTGTACATGTGCACAGGCAATAGCGAGTCAGTCGCAGCTGTCAATCATGACGCTTCCCTCTATTTTTACAACATCAAATAACTAAGTAAAACCAAACTGGGAAAATATGCACTTGAACATGCATCAGTGTGACAAGAACTACCTAAAATGACCGAAAACATTTTTCAGATAAATGTTGTTTGGCTCATGCCCAGATCTGCAAGAAAACCTCTTGGGGTAATTTACCTACGCCCAAGAGAATGTCTACCATTATGAATTGAGCGGCCATTTTTCGTGATTTGAAGCCTTGTACCATAACGGACTTCCTCTGCGGAATTAATCTTTGTGTGCAATCTAGTGACCTCCACAATGAGATATCATAGAAAAGATTGGGTTTTCTTTTTAGGGCATGCACATTTTAAATTCATTGTACATGAACAGATCTGCCCCAAACTGGAACTGGAGCCTCATTTCCACTTATTATCCTCCTCTTTTTAGGATTGGGGCCAACTGGCAGCGGACCCGCAGTATCCTGAACCCGTGGATGTTGATACCCAAACACTGTCGATCTGTCAATCATTTCCTCAAGGAAAGCCACTCCCACTCCCACTGAAAAACCCCGGAAAAGTAATGATTTCAATGAATGACGGCTACGAGTTAAGATGATAAAGCATCCAACTTCTTCTCTTCAACCTTTCTAGATGGTTTATATCTTTATTATTTATTAACAATTCTATGCCAGCCTGGGAGTTGACAGTGCAAACAATCTCACTGCAGTTGTCCTTGACTCTTTCACTCCTGCATCAGATCTTACAGCTTTAAATGAGTTTTACTTGAGTGTTTTGTTACTTTTGTAACTTTATGTAGTTGGAGCAGAGAATTAACTGTCTGGAGAGGAAGTGAGCGTGCTGTCATTCAGGCGTGTTCACTCTGGCACGGCTGCACAGTCATTTGGCCTTGACCGCTGAATAGATACAGGGAGATAAACTGTGGGGTTGATTCCAGCGTTTGCTAGAATCACATAGGAAGGATTAGGTTCATTACATGATCTCTAAACAAAGACTTTGTTACAACAGTTTTAAAAAACCCTCCCTCAGGCATGATCAATTTTAGAAACTCGGGTAACTCTGTAAACATGCTTGTTTACTTTCTTGCTGAGAGTTAGACTAAAACCAACTCTGCGAGCTAATATTGGAACAGTAAGTATGAAGCTTTGTTTAAACACTGACATTAAGGAAAGAGCCCACGGCTCCACCTACCAGTCCTTTTATCAGCATTTTCCACCAAGGAGGATATGTTTTACATTTTTAGTTTTTTGTTAGTCAGTGGATTTTTAAAGTCAATTTTAGCCACTTAGTTGGCTCGTGGAAATCTAGTGGAAAACCTGCAAATCTATTCATAATATTCATAATGACTTTATATTACTTTTATTTACATTTTTTTGAATGTAGGTATCTGTTCAGTGTTGTTTGAGACACGTATGGGCTGCTTGACCGAGGTTTTGCCTGAGGAAATAAAAAAGTTCATTACCTCCGTTGGGAAAATGTTCCACCTCAAGCAGGTCGTGATCCTCTTCCCCAGGTCCCTGTGGCCCTACCTTCCCGCTTGGAAATGGTTTGTGTCAGTCTGGGATCACCACCAGTGGAGCATGTCACAACCCCCTTAATCACTGATTTTCTTTGAGTTCACCTAAATTAACTTTTTTCTACATTCCACATCATTATGCAAATAGATTAGATTAGATTAGATTCAACTTTATTGTCTTTAAAAAGTACAAGTACTTATACACCGAAATGCAGTTTAGCATCTAACCAGAAGTGCAAAAAAAAAGGCAGTAAAAGTGCAGAGTATTGTGCGTATTGAAAGTGGAATGTAAATAAATAAGATATGTACAGTAAGAAATATATATTGGATAGCACAGTATTAACAGGTATTGTCTGATATAAGAACTATGAGCAAGATAACTATATAAAAATATATAAATATGAATATGAATATACTGTAGGACAGTGATTTTCAACCTTTTTTGAGCCGCGGCACATTTTTTACATTTACAAAATCCTGGGGCACACCACCAACCAAAATGACACAAAATGACACTCTATGGCCTAACACAGTACATATAATACATATAATTAGTAATATAGTTTCTAAATGTATTAAAAAGCACTATTTTAAACTATTTCAGCCCTTTATTACTCTTACCTTTTAATGAGGTATTGAATCAGATTTATGAAACAATCTTTGATTTAACTAAACTTTATTTAACGGAGACATATTATACCCATTTTATCACAGTTGATATGGTTCCTTGGGGTCTTAATGAAATGTCTGTAACATATTTTGGTCAAAATACCACAAGGATCATTTAAAACAGGACCTTTTAACCCTGTCTAAAACAGATTGACCTGTTTTGAGTGCCAATAGTTACTCCCGCCGTTCACCTGCGCTTCATTGAATTTCTTCACTTTGACATTCAGAGCACTGGGCAGAAACCGATAAGATTTATTCAATCTCTTTCGTGAACCTGGTCTCTGATGTGAGGAGTTCTTTTAAAGGCGTTTTTTGTAGAGCAAGAAGTTTCATGACTGCTGGAGGGAGCGTACCTCACACACCCGCTGTTCAGCGACAAGATGACGATCACTGAGACTCTGGCAAGCATGACTGAGATCCTGCTGGCAGGAGTCGACACGGTGAGTTGACTCAGTGTGTGTTCACTCTGTGGAAGGGACGAGTCCAGTCTGCAAGAGGCTTACAAGACAAGTACAATAAAACAAAGAAAGAAACCAGATTAGTGGCATCAATAAAAAAAACTAAACAAATAAAACATCTTGATGGTTTTCGAAGATTAAGAAACAAAGTTCGCTAACTTAGACTCATAAAAGCATTACAATAATTTCAACAGACCTTTTATTTCATGGGATATAGATACTTAATTTAAATTATATCAAAATAAGTGCAGTACAACCTTTAATTTACAATTCACGCAACCTGTGGACAGGAATCATGTCCTTGATAAGTTTCCTCTAACACAAGATTTAATGTCTAAAATTTGCTGGATTTCAATATGTTTGTATTTTGGTCTAACAACCATTTCTTCAAATATAGTACAAACATTATTCTAATTGTGCTCAAGCTCAATGTGTGGCCTATGACCCGTGACAATTTTTGTGATTTACTCCAGGGAAAAACATATCCATGCTACAAGGGGTTTGAATGTACTATTGTTAACACAATTATAAAGATAAAGATTATACCACTTCATACCCTGACAGCTTTAGCAACAGATAACAGTGCGAGTGGCTCTCCAACACTATCTCCTGGAGTCTGTACCACCTGGCAAAGCTGCCAGAGATCCAGGAACAGCTGAACCAGGAAGTCATTTGCCCCGGAGACAAGATGACGTCCAGCAAAGACATCGCTCAGATGCCATACCTGAAGGCCATCGTCAGGGAGACACTAAGATAACATGGCATCTTTGTCAATGCATTTTATCAATAGGACATTGGATGGATTATTTGAATGTTTAAAGTGTGTTTGCTCAGGATTGAAAGACCCAACATTACCTCTTGTTATTATTATAATATTTCCTGCAAATGAATTGGCTTTTTGAGGGCTTTAACATGCTCAAATTCTAACCAAAATTTGCACAGAGTCAGAAAGTGGTAAAAATATACGTATTCTGGAGGAATTTTTAATTGGCGTCGCAAAATAGCTCAACGGTGCCCCACGAGACCCCCGGAACATGTTCACATTGACCGATCTTCACAAAAATCAATACACAGTGAACCATGACCAGACAAACAAAAAAGTCTTAGGTGCAATTTGAAAAAAGCAACAGGAAGCCTGTTATTTGGCATTTAGTGGCCATTTTGGCCATATTACAAATTTTACCTTGAGGTACTTGTACCAGGGATTACATCAGGTCCACTTCAAATTGAGATGAGTGTCATCACAACAATATGGAGATACAAACTAACTGCGAAATCGATTTATCGTCACACGTTGTGACCGTGGCGTGGTGTCAAAGTTTGATTACATGCCATTCAAACACGATATTCTGCATCGCGGACAAACATGAACCATGAATCCTTTGATGCTGAGCCGTGAACAGCAACTCCACTCCTGCAGGGACAGTGTCAGTGGTCAAAGATCAAAGGAATCTTTATTTCTTGCAAAGGTGACGTCTCTCTCTGTCTCAGTATTGGGACGTTTCCTCAAACCGTGTAAACATTGAGGTACGGCGAAGGTTTATCCCTCGCCAAAGGAGATGATGTTGTCATAACTCCACTGTGCATTGTCCTATCCCCACCAAACTTCTGTCTCATGATCAGAGTCCAATTCTGATCAGCTCTATTTGTCAATATTTCCTCAGTCATTATTTATTTTTTTCCAGGTAAAACGCATGCAACGCTTCAAAATTCATGTGCTGGGGCCCGCCCAGTGCTGCTTTGCAGTCCTAGAAATTTTTGAAATTGTATTTTATTGTTGATACTTCCAGGGTTGAGTAGCTCTGGTTTTAATTATTGTTTTTATTAGGTTTTTATTAATGTTATTAGGTGACTTTACATGATTTTTTGAAGGTATTCCTTTTCGATTCACATTCGTTTTCCCTTTCCTGCTTCGTGTCAATATCTGCACATAAATACATAGCTCGAAGCAGCAAGTGGTTAACTTAGCTTAAAGCAAATATTGGAAGTAGTTGGTTAAAACAAAAACTGTTGGCAAATAGACTATCATTGGTTAGCCGTGTCTGCTTATTCTTACACATCCACGTAAATAAAACAAACAGACTTAAAACAAGTCAACATGGAAAAACACACAACACAACCAAGTATATAAGCAAATGCAAAATAAACTTTCAGCCAACACAACCAAAAAAAAAACATATTCACGCACACAATTCAGGTTTTTTTAATGGACCTCGCCAAATGGAACCTTGGGTAATCAGGCCATGTTTTCCAATCACTATAATGCCAATATAACTTTGCAAAGATATTATATATCTAGATATTGCCAATTCCAACATTCAAACATCCAGGCAGTTACAAAATACAGCTAATAGACACAAAAGGTTCATAGACCGACGAGGAGTTGCTGACAAAGGCAGCTGTAAATACTGATCTTTGTATATTATTTGTGCAAGAATTATGAATTTCAAAGTTTAAATCTTTAATATTTTGCGAGTAATATCACATTTGTAAATGTTTTATGAGTCACTATATACGCAGATAAAAACAGAGACAGCGTTCATTTTTTTGATTGGAGTTTGACATTTTTTTTAATTTTTTTTATTCAAAATACACCTGTAAACAATACTACAGTGACCTATATAGCTCTGAGCAGAATGAAAACTCCCCAAAAATGTTGAGTTTCTTTGACAAACTCACATTTCCCTGTATCCCTCCGGAGCACAATTAACCACTTTGGGGAGAGATCTCAAACACAGAAAGTCAACCAGCTGATCACACATGTTCTGGTCTTGCCCTCTCAGAAATTTTGGGCAGACTTTTTTCATGCTTACTCTACAATTTTTGGTGCGGTCATCCCTCCAAACCCATTATGTGCCATTTTTGGCTTTACCGATAAAACTCGTCCTCCTAAATGCAGGGCCCATGTTGTCATAGCTTTCACCTCTCTGCTTGCCAGACGTCTGATACTGCTCTTATGGAAGGAACAAACACCTCCCACATTCAGAAGATGGATTAGAGACACCATGTCTTTCATGAAAATGGAGAAAGTCAGATATACTCTGAAAGGTTCCATACAGAGCTTTGAGAGAACCTGGATCCCTTTCTAACCCTATGAGAACATACAATGCCCACTACAAGAGAAAGATTAGATGGCAACAACCGCCCCCCCCCCCCTCTCCCTCCTTTATTTTAAATTTAAATTTAAATTTACCTATTTACTTACCTATTTTTTAATTAATTAATTAAAATTTGTATTTTCCTCTTTCTTTCTTTTCTTTTCTTTTTCTTGCAGCAGTGTCGTATGTATTGTAATAATCCAATCTGCCAAATACATACATAAATATATATATATATATACATTCTAAAGTCTCTCTTAATGTATGTACTTCTGCTGCAAGGGGTAGGCTGGCTGGGGGCGGGTGGGTCTTGCTGTGGGGATGGGTATATCCATCAGATTTGTGATGTGTAGTTGTATAATTGTACTGATTACCCAAAGAAAACCAATTAAAAAGTGTTAAACATAAAATACACAGTCACATTTCTGGGGCAACACCTCTAACTGCACTGGCAAAGCAACAATGCAACCGTATGAGGCCCAAACTGTTCTTTGAAAAAGTATTAATTATGAATTTGCTCACCTTGAAATGACCTTGCTCACGTTGCACAGCATGTGTGTGACTTATCTCATAACACTGAAATCTCCTGATGACATAAGCAGCGGGCTAGTTTCCAATCATTTAAATGGTGCCATGATTTTAACTTGGAAAAGCATGAAACATTGACACTTTTACTGGCCAAGCTTCATAAGTCCATTGAAGCTTTTATTAATTAGAAATGGTGTCGGATTGGATCAGAAGAAACAGTTTCACAATTTGGGAAACAGGTGTATTAGCTTTCTTGCAGGGAGGTAGCTCAGAAGATTGATACCACTTTTTCGGTCTGCTAAATTTAAGGTACATGAGTTGGCTTTAGTTGAGCATAAAGATTAGAAGCAGAAAGACACAACTCACCCAACTCGTCAACATAAACTAAGCTTAGCTAAGATAAGCTAAATAAGCAAAACTGAGCTATATTAAGCTAAGACTAAATTAGATAAGCTGAAATAAACTAAGCTAAGGTAACCAGCTGCCGGACTACATGATCTATAGCACGTCCTGACCCGTAGGTTGTCACTGATCTTTTCCCGGCCTTTCCAAATCTTCATCTCTGACAATCAATACTTTTGATTGGATCTAACTTGACTTATATTGCATGTACTGCACATTTTTTTCCCCGTAAACCGCTTCCTAAAGGTTGTTTCGTAATAACAGCAAGGGGCAGTTTTGTAACCATGTGACGGCTGTTACATCGTTGTTCCTGTGATAGGTGAGATGGAACAGAGACTTTAACGGCAAAAATCAACACGTTGTAAATAGTTTAACAACAGAGACTTGGCCTTGCGTAAAACAGCAATGCTCCAAGTTTAACATGTTAGAGAGAGAAAATAGACTGTTTCTAGCTACTGCTCATCTGAGAGCTCCACCTGCTGTCGCAAAACAACATGTGAAGTGATTAATCAATCAAATTGTATTTATATAGCCCATATTCACTAATCACAATTTGTCTCATAGGGCTTTAACAAGGTGTGACATCCTCTGCCCTTAACCCGCAACCCCCGAGTAAGGAAAAACTACTAGAAAACCCTTTTGACATGGTAAGAAGAATGAAGAAACCTCAGAGAGAGCCACATGTCCTCAAACTCTCCTCAAACTTCCCGGTTAAGAGCGAGGAGGAGAACGGTGCTGCACATGGAAGACCAATGCGTCACGGCCAAGTTTTGTTTGTGTGTGTGTGTGTATGTGTGAGAGGGTCAGTTAATGGATGCTTTTTCCAAAACCACTTTAGGCAGTTGTGTCATAGCAGGTGACTGACTCATATGAGACACATCTTAACTATGCCAAAGTCTTATAAAGAAATACCAAACAATAATTGGCAATAATATTATACAACTGAGCACCTGACAGTATATCCTTGATTAAAAAATTATTGATAATTCAAGTATGTGCATTGAAAGTTAAAATAATAATCATCAAAATCATAATCATACACTTTATTTAAATTATACATTACAAAACACAGTTACAAGATGTTTTACAAGTTAAAAATGAAAAATTGAAGGCAAACAATAGGAAATGATTAAGAGCAGTTTGAATAACAGACAGCATTAGAGCACAAATACTTTAAAAAGTGTTACTGATGAGAAAAGAGTAAAAACAGTAGTTGGTAGGATCAGTATTGGGAGGATACACATGTATAAAAATATGTCTTTAAGAGACCTGACAGAAAAGGCTTGGTCAATTTATTTGATAATTTAAACAGGTTTAAAGTTATAGATGGTAGTACAGCACTGTGGTAAATAATAAATTGGTTGTATGTTTGATTGAAAACTAAAATAAATTTTCAATATATTTAAACATATATCATTCTGAAGGTTGGGGCAAAAGATGATTTTAGGGAAATCAATCCCAAGCTCACCTTATTTTGGGGACGTTTCATTTTTCTATATCAAACACGTACATTAAGTTTATTTACCAGGAAGCATATTTCCACAGGGAAACTGACACAGCTCATAAGGCACAAACAAACAGAGTATAGAAATGAAGGTTTAACGACTGGATGAAGGTTCTCTATTGTGTTCTGACTATCATCTATGTACGGCTGTATTTTAGAAGGTAGGTCTTCTCAATCAGCACAGTCAGCACGTAGCTCACCACCAGCGTTAGCACCAAATGGCCAAGGAAAATGTACATCTAATGAAGAGAGAAGACACAGTGTACTAAGTTAAAATAGTATATATACTGTATATAAAGAAAGAGCCAACTCTGCGTCAGCTGTGGGTTTTATGGAACCAAATGTAACGGACCACTTACAAAGTTTAAGTCTGTGTAGTGGATCGGGGTCTCTTGAAGGCCCATATAGATGATGATGAAAATAGGATGTGACAGGTAGCAGGCAAAACTAATGTTGGAAAGTGGAAGCCAGAAACCCAATGACAAGAAGCTCTTGATAAAACCTGGAGAATCAGAAATTTAAAATACATTCATATATTTGCTTTCAGGTGTAAAATATCTCACTTATTACTTAACAAGAAATGTACAAACATGCTACAACTGAACACAGTTTATTCTTGTATACTGTGCAAAAGCAAGATAAACAATTATTTTCCATGTTAAGTGTAATATGGGCTTAAAGCTCGGGTTGGTAATCATGGAGAAGCAGAGCAGGCTACACTTGCAATGATAAATCCTACATCCCCCATTGTCAAAGCCACGCCCCCAAAATGCTTTCATGCCAACTGCTGTGATGTATGACACCCCAGACCCAGATGACTTTATTTAAAGATCGAATATCTCAACAACCAACAGTTTTTTTGACTCAGGATTCGGGTTTTGTTTACCTCCATAACCTTCCTCGCAGGCCACTATGATCCAGGTCACAGCCAAAGCCCAGAGGGATCTGTGCAGTCCTTGATAGAAGGCATGTGGCAAGGACAGAGAGGTTGGCTCCTCCTTTAGGACGTAGGCTAATCCAACCACCACAGCCAAAAGTGAAAGACAGCAGAACCAACAAAGTGCAGCCTGCCACTGCAGCAACAGTAAGATCACACGTGATGTCAGCATTGTGACTTTTATTTGTATATGATATTACAATCAAGCATATAATTCTTGTTGAATAAATATAAATCAATATAATCATACGTTCTTACCTTGTGCTTTACGACCGGATCTTTCTTTGTGGTCAAGTATATTCCATTTAAGACCCCTATTAAATATGGCCCATATCTTGTGTAGGGTTTCACATAGTAATATAACATATAATCCAAATTTAACCTACAAAAATGAACAAATAAGAAATATTTTTAATTTAAAAGAAACAGATGGAATGGCTAGTTTGCTTTAACTCTCTTTTACATTGGATTCTACGGTAATGAAGTGTCAGTGTCAACAGACAGAATTATTAGATAGATTTGGTTCCTATTTGCATTCGCAGTGGATCGCAATCTTACCCTGAAAGTGGCTGGAAGACGGGCAGCTGCAGGAGCGCAGTCGTGATGGCACCAGAAGCAATGGTCATCAGCATCAGGCCTCCTGCCACAGCCGCAAACACACCTTTGTTCCTGATAAACACCAGATAGGATGGGTAGGATTACGTGTGTGTAACGCGGTGGCTGTTTTAAAACACTACTAATTAGAAATATATTTTGAAATGATATAAAAGCACAGTGGACATACAATTTGTAAAAATAGAGCAACAGTGGAGTGGCAGCATAACACTGGAAGTCAAGAGACAAGTACCATGCCCACGGGATACACTGGAGAGAGAGAAGAAACAAATGTGCAAAATACAGTGGGTCAATAAACATACAAATATATTTCCAACAGACAGCCAGAGACAGGTTAAAATTAGTACCTTACTTGGGGTTGGGAGGATATTGCTAATCAACAGCACGTTCCCCCACCAGTACGTCTTACAGTCCGTCATTGTCTTCATGATTTGGAACCAGTATGGCCCCCCCCGTACTAAAGAGGTGAGGCCAGTGGTGAAACACAGGATGAACAGATGCAGTGGTTGAATCCTGTAATGACAGAAAGAAACAATTAAATCGACATTGGATCTGAGATCACGTTTTAAATGAACTGCGTCGAGATTCTGATGAGAAAAAATGACTTTGTGACACTGACAGATTTGCATGAGTTGATTGGGTAAATTGATGAATACCCTTTACCTTTTAATCCTGTTAAAGAGGTAGCTGGCCACCATAGAGATGCTCAGTTTGCCATCAGCCCTGTTGATGGAGTTTAGCAGAGACCTGGCACTGAGCAGACCCCTGAAACACAGAAGCTGCCATTAAACTCACCCTTAACCCTTTTTCAGATACATTAGATTATAACAGCTTTCAGGCATGAACACCAGAATATAAAATCCAGAAATTGGTTATTTTTCAGAACTCTGCCTTTTACATATGAGGAACGTAGCCGGAGATTGTCCGACACATTCACAACAACAGGAAAAATCATAAATATTTGTGCACTTTTTAAGGTATTTTAAAGGGGACATATTATGAAAATTCCACTTTCTGTAGTCCTTCTACTCTGGCATGTCTACCGTCCCAAAAACTGTAGGGAGTCTCGCTACATGGCCTTGGACCACCCCCCACCATCATCTCACCGGCTCCGGGGAGAGACGGCCCGGCTCCCCGGCTAGCGTTAGCTCGCGAGCTAACGAGAGCTAACGCGCTCCACCCTCTCCCCGGGGAGACGGCGCCGACTGGGCCGGGCCGGGCTCCACCGTCTCGCCGTCTCTCTGGGGAGCACGTTAGCTCGCTGCTGCTACCCGTCAGACATCTAAGTGGCCGCATAAACATGCCGATCGTCGAGGCGGAGACCCCCGGGACACCTCTAAACGTTCACTCAACAGTGTGGAAGGATGCTGCTGCTACTCCAGCTCCAGCTCCCACTGCTCCCACTGCTGGACTGCGCTGGGGCGCTGGGGCTCTCGCAGCCAGGCTTCAACCCTTCTGACTCTGGTTCAAAACGTTATGGTTGCAAGATTGTATCGTCGTCTCCATATTTATACAGAGGTAATGGATAGCTACAAATCTGGGCACTTGTATCTCATGAAGGAGGGAGGAGGGGTGAGGGGGAGAGGGGGACATGGGGGGGGGGGGGGGGGGGATGAGAGGGAGGCGGGGCACTCAAAACAGGTCAATCTGAGGAGGTCTGTTTTAGAGGGGGTTAAAAGGTGCTGTTTTAAATGATCCTTGTGTTATTTTGACCAAAATATGTTACTGACATTTCATTAAGACCCCAAGGAACCATATCAACTGTGGTAAAATGGGCACACGATGGGTCCTTTAAGTTATGCGTACTTTGCTTGTTAGAAACGTCATCAACACACCCACTCTCTTGAACTTTCCATACATTTCAGTGTTGTATTCTCACATAGGCCCACTCAGACATTTCCCTGGCCCTTTTAATTAAGGGGCTGACAGGGGAAATTCTGGAACTGCCTCGAACCCGCTTGTCGATTCTACCACTGTCTTTACGCTTCTCCTCACCCCAGCAGCAAAAAGCTGTCCACAGCCAGAGAAATAGGTCCAGCGGAGGCCATCAAATGGAGAGGGTTGCTCTTAGCTGCTTTCTCCCAATGTTTCTTGTTATCTGCAACAGAGATGATACAATATAGGTACAATGATATGTGAGTAATGGGGAGACTTCCAAACTGAAGGAGTATCTCATACCCAGGTTGACCTCTACAGGAAACTGGGTTGAGTGGTGACATATGATCCAGAACAGGCTGAGGACACGTATGCCATTCAGGGAGGAATAGCCTCCTCCTGTGATAGATGAGGAGGTGCTCAGGACACCTTGGCTGGTATTCTGAAGAGAAAGTGCCTCCAGGCCCTGGTTCACACAGCTTCGAGGAAAACACAGTGGTGTGTGGCTAGTGCTATCTACAAGGACAATAACAAAATTAAAAGACGAAGCAATCTAAATGTAACAAGTGCTATGTTGTGGTTGTACATTTAAAGTTTATTTTAGTACAAAGTTTAGCTGGGTTAGGGTTTAGTAGGGTTTTCAAAAGTATCAATACTTTTATACTTTTCAATAACGTGTGTTTAAAAATGATGCAATCTCCATAAATTTCACTTTTGATTGTATCGAAGAAAAAGAACCGAAACAAATTAACTGATCCTCAACCTTTGGCTCTTTTATAGTTCGTTGTGGCTTTTTTTTTTAACAGTTTTTAGTGTAAATCCATTACTTTTACAATTTGATGACTTAATTATTGATTAAATGGATATGTATTGTATATGTTAATGACCCTCAGCTATTGTCACAACTTTTGGGTTGTGACAGAAAGAGTAGGGTCGCAAATACAAGCGGCCTAAGTGACTTTTCTTCGTCAGGTGGCTGACGATGAAGCGTTGTTATTTATACATTCACATTCAAATCTTTGTTGAGTTTTGGTATCATTACAACTCTAGTTCAGTATCTATTTCATTATCTATTTTCTGTTGATCTTGCAGTCACGGCTTGGAACCAGTTCCTGTGAACTTACCCTTTTCCTCTAGGCTGCCACCGTTCCTTTCACTGCCAGAGGAGCCATTGCTCTTCAGGGTCCCATAAAGGTTGAGGCCAGTGTTTATAGAGGATGATTCAAGAGACGGACTGACCTCCCTGTTCTTTTTCCACCTTATTATAGCGGTGAGCAGGGTGGCGGCAAGAGGTATCGCGACCATCACGGAACACACAAACCTGCAGGAGAAAAGGTGCCAGTATTTTAGATAGAGTGTAGAATCCCTCAGATGAAGTCCTACACATGTAAAGAAGCACTTCTCCAGTTCAATACTCATGGAAATAATTCAGTAGAGAGTAAACTGACAGGCAGGTGACATCGAATGCATCTGGGGAAACGGTGTTGGACAAACAATGGGTCATCAACAGGGCCTGAGCGGTTTGATTGACCAGGATGGAAGGAAAAGGAGGAATTAGGGACGTCTGACCAATCTGAAGTCTCCCTGTTAAAAAAGTCAGGAGGTCAAGTTAACAAAATTTCACCAAATAAACTGGTGAATCAAGACTTTTAGAATCACTGACCGTATAGCACCAGCATTTCCACATCCTCTTCCTTGCAGGAGTCAGGAACACAAATACCCACAAAATAGCGAACTGTTTCCTGGGTCAGTAAAAACACGGCAATTGAAATAGAAATCTCCCATCCTTGTAGCTAGATGCCAGGACAAGGTTTTATCTCTTAAAATGATGGTTCATATTGTTACCTGCTGACGAAACACCTGGCAGTACTGTCCAGAGAAGGTGGAGCCATGGGAAGACTGACACTGCTGCTGGGATCCCGGCTGGTTGACATTACCTCCTTCAACATTGCTGCCCATCTTTCCAAACGCATCATACACTGATAATAAACACAAATACACCAACAATTATTTTGTATTCACTTTCTTTAACATTGCTAGATAGGGCTTTTTTCAACATGTTCCATGTTTGTCTGGCAGATTTATTGGACTGATGTAAATTACAATTTGCTGCAGATCTAAAAATAAATCCAGATCAAGTGAATTCAAACTTTGATCTTAGCAGAGTAAATCTGTCAAACTTATATAAAATCAAAAACATGAATAGTTATTAATTAAATTCAGTTTCATTTTATGAAAATAATGTCAATAATAACAATTATAATAACAATCAACATAAAATAATGAAGAGTAATTGAATAACTTTGTTTTCAGAACCTATTTCATGCATAAACAAGCATCTTAAAGTGTCTTAAAAAGAAAAAGAAAGGCAAAACATTATTAAAAAATATAAAATGTAATATTAGATAGTCAACAAGTAAATAAAATTATATATATATCTAACTACAATAACTACAATAATTAAGATTCTATAACCAATGGCCTCATAATTTTACAGTTTTGTAGGACTGCATATATTTTTGTGATCTAAGAAAACCGATGTCTTTGTAGGCAACTTTTCTTTTTGATGTGAATTTAAATCTATTGTCTCAAAGTTGGAACTATCAGAAATCTCACATTGTCTATTTTCATAATTAATGTATTTCTTTAAAAATAACTTACTGCGGACAGCATATTCCTGTGGTCTCTCCTGGTTTAGTTCCCAGAGGAAAGCGTTGGTGTCCTCCTCACATTTTTTAGTCACATTCAATGCCTGTGTGGTTTCCAGCTCTAAACTAGACCCTGCAAACAGAAAGAACACCAAAAAACCCAGAGCCATTTTCAGGACTGAATGTAAATCTTAGTAGAGGAGCGTTTAAATACTGTCGGAAGGGAAACACCCTTTTGAAAGAGGTCCCATTAAGTCATCCGCTGGCCTGAGGCGGTGGACTAGTGGCAGAAACTTGGACTATGGGCAGAAAAGGTCTCTGGTTCGTCTCTGGTTCGACTCCACGCAGAAACAACAAAAAGATGAACCTGGATTGATCTGTCCAGAAATCCAAGAGGATTCTCCCTACCCTGTCTAGTGCCCCTGAGCAAGGCACCTTACTCCTCCAAGATCCGCTCCCTGGGTGCCGTACATGGTCGCTCTCTGCTCTGTGTGTCATGCACCAGATCGGTCAAAAGCAGAGATTACATTTCCCTACGTGCATGTCTGTGCATGTGTTTGGGACTAATAAATGCATCTTAATCTTAATCTTTACATGAGGAGGCTGACAGAGAGATCCAGGCTTTGTGATTATGTCCCCTGCAAAATCAACTTAGTGTTGTGGTCCTGTGATTACCACTGTGACTCACAATGTTTAACCATATGCGTGAATTACACGTTTCAAAAATCCTTAAATATTCACAGAAGAAGAACTCCCCTTGAATTTTAACTTTTATCTCAATTATCTTATTTTAACTGTAAAGCCAAACTTAAAATGTGGAAAAAGAAATACCACAGACCGTCCACTATCTGACCACTAGAGGGAAAGCTTGTCCTAAAATGGCCTTTACCAGGCAACAGTGAGGGAAACGACCTGCACTCATTCAATATGACACAGTTTCAGTCATGTCAATTATAGTTTATGAGCGTGAGAACTATTGCTTACACACCAGCTTCACTCTCGTCAGACTGTTGGAATGGTTGTCGTAGAAAAAGGCTATACCCTTTGCCATTATTTTAACATTCAGTATTCAGTATATTCAAATCAGTTTGATTGATCACGAGAAGATTTGTGATTTAGGTCCTTGGAGAAACGCTGATGTCTTAAGTGCAGTCGACATCAGATCGCCCTCTGGCAGGTTTCATAATTTATTGACACAAAGAACAACATTGTACACAAGCATCAGAAATGTCTAAAAACAGCGGCAGAAGCAAGACACTTTCTAACCCACAAACAATTCACAGACTGATTCTCAGGTGAAGACAGTTTGTCTTATTTTTGGAGTAGAAAAACTACTTTTCAAAACAGAGTGATGAAGATGATGATGAGACCTGAAAGTCAAGCTGTAGATATTTTTCACACAAATTCCAAAGGTATTTTCACTGGTTTGATTTTATGAGTGTCACAGCCAAGTTTACATTCCTTCACATAGATACTGCTCTGTAATATCAACATTCATTATGATTTCACAATATACCACAAACTGAAGAAGCTTAAAGAGAAAATGTGAAAAATAGATGTGCTATGGCTCATTTTGGCAAAATTCCCAGGGAATAGTTCATGGAATTTAATGAACTATAATTATGAGAGTGTGTGATTTGGTGCACCTTGATTGAATTTACAGGAACTGAATGATTTCTACTGAATGCCTTTCTTGTTTATATTGTAATATATTGATAGGTGAATTAATCTGTGGATTAACTGCTGTTTTAAAGACACGTGAGTGTTTTGTGTCTTATACTTTAAATATTCAGGTACATACAAAAATGTTTTAAGTCTAGTTGGAATCTCAATGAGCTGCTATTTATAGTGTACTAAACTAAGACATCCATGAAACGTCAACTTACAAAGTCTCACAGTCTTTGAGGATTAGTCCGATATAACACTAATATATCCATACATCATCTAATCCAAGTGAAAAACTACCATGGAAACTGTTTAAAATAAAAAGCGCCAATATAAAAAGGCCTATTCAAGGCCTATAAAGTATCTTGTTCCGTTTACTTAAAGACACTGACTTCAACATGTATTACATATTTCTGTGAGTATATTGTATACATGATGTAGTATTTATTGTGTACATTATATACAGCATAATCACCAATGTATTGTATGTTGTTTGCAATGTGAAAAAGTGAGTTTTTTTACTTCTCAGCTGCACTCAGTCTCTTAGACTTGATAAAGGCCATTCCATGTGTCCTCATGTGAGTGGTTAGGTTTCCCTCAGTTTCAAACATCTTCCCACACACTTTGCATTTGGTGTTGGGTTTCCCATCATTGTTCTCGTCCGTAACGTCCAGCTTGTTCTCCCTCTGACTCTCATCATCATCCCTGGTCCGTCCGTTGCATCGGGCGAGGCCGTGCGGCTCCTTCAGCCGATGAACGATGAAGAGATGTCGGGACAGTGATCGGTTGGAGGTGTAGCACAGGCCGCACTCCTGACACTGGTAGGACGAGCCATCGGACTTGTGCTGAGGAATGTGTTTGTGGAAAGCTGCGATGTCCTCTGAGGTGAAGCCACAAGCCGCACACTTTTTAACTTTGGGGATGTTCACTTTGGGCCTTTTCAGAAGCTGTGAGTCTGATCCCCTGGAGCTCAAACCTGGCGATCCCTCATCCTCCTCTTGCTTCCTCTTTGGGCTGGGGGTCTGTAGAGGTGATCAAGATAGTAGGTTAGGCTAGGACGGGAGAATCATAAAATTCACTTGTAGGGTATTGATCAAAAGGAGAACTTCCCTCTGGTCTCCAAATTTGTGCCACAGTACCGTTTCCTTGTCAGGTAATTCCTCCACATTCTCAGAGCGGACGGTCTTTCCCTCTGGTTCTTTGATGCCATGCATCATCTGAATGTGCTGATCCAGCAGCACTCTTTTAGTGAAGGGCTGACTGAGAGCTGGACAGTGACTAGCAAAGCAGAGAGAAACATAACTTTTAACACCAGCAAGCTGAAAATTAGACATTTAATGCTCATCCTCAGGTTCACAATTTTAGTTGCGTTGTTACTTAAAACGTTTATTCCGGTCTCTGCTGTTCATGCTGGAGGGTGGGGGTGGGGGGGCAAACTAGCCATTAGGCATGTGTTATGCAAGTGTGGGTTAGGGTTAGGGTTTACTGCAACCTTTTGAATTTCTGATTGGCCTAACTTGATATTCTTCCTAACGCTAAACAATGAAAGCTCTCAATGCATAAAACTAAAACCGTCAGAGGCAGGGTACAACAAATCCTGTATGTTACAAGATTTGTGATCGTCAAGGATGAGCAGTGTCCAGTGTTTCGTCTCGACTAAATAGACATTGGAATTGTAAGACAAGAAGAATCAAGGGGCAACATAGAAATTAATAATTTTCTGCTTTAATCGACTACACATCAGGAGCCTGCTGCAGATTTGTCATCATTGGCTACTGTTGTGTTGTCGAGCAACAGGAACTCCTTTACATACAAGAGTGCGACTCAAACAGTTAAACACAACAATTGTTTGGACCCTGCATGGATTTGCATTTGTATTCACTGAGGCCTGATGAAAGAGTGTGTGTACTCACGGGCATGTGTAGACTTTCCGCAGCCCCTTGTGTTTGAGACGGTTGTGTCGACAGAGACTGTGGGAGGAGCTGAAGGACTTGTCACACTGTCGACATGGATGCTTCTTCAAGATCTACAATGTGAGCATGAGACTGTTTAAGGTAACTTAAAGAAATGCTTCATGAACACCATCCATCTATCTAATTCCAGAACTCTGTCTGTCTGTACGTGACTCGCATATCTCAAGCTACCTTCAACTTATCGGTTCACACTTGGACCCGAGGAAGTGCAGTGTCCCATTTGGTCCAAATTGGATACATGGTAAATTCAATATTGATTAAATACATATAAACAGGCAGCTATCATTCAGTAGTGGTGGCAGCTGGGATTCATCAACGTAAGTTACGTTGTCAATCCTGACAACAGCTGGTCTTTACCGGGGCTCAAGAACTTCCGGTCACTATCCGGTAACAAATTTTAGAAAGACAGCTGCAATCAGCATTACCACAAACCAAGAAAAAAGCCCATTCCAAACACGATCACTTTTTTCTGTCTTTCTATGCTAAAAATATGCTAAGAAACTCACTTGCTGAGCGGCAATTTCAAAAACATGATGTGATAAAAAAAAAAATTGACTATAAGAGTGAAGTCAGACATTCACCTTGCCATGTTCATGCCTCATATGAGCCACAAAGACCTCCCTGGAACTTGATAGGGTACTGCAGTCCCCACATGTGTATCTTGAGCTTGGAGGGCTCTTGAGACCTGCTGAGGATTTACTGTTGCTTTTCTTTTGTGGCGAACGTGAATGTTTCTTTTCTCCCTTGTCTTGACGATTAACATTTCCTCCATCTTTGTTTTTGTTATTGCTGGGGCCGTTGGTGATAGTGCTGTTATTAGAATTGGTGGGCTTGATGCTGAGAGGAAGGTTGATGCCCAAGTTTGGTGGAACCTCGATGGTCTTCAGGGTTCCATGAATGGCCTGGATGAATGATCCACAAATGCAGATTGAATCATATTTCTGAGTTTATATCATTAATGCTGGTATGTAAAACATTTCTCGAAAATGAAATGGAAATCATATAATTTTGCATGATGTTCTGTTGCAGACGTAATGATGATGTTAGGAACATAAGTCAATATTAAACTCATTAACATGCATGAAATAACAATTCTTCATTCTTACTTTTATATGGTCCAACATGAGCTGTTTCTGTGCATAGTGCAAGGAGCAGTCAGGGCATTTGAACACTGAGACTTTATGATTGACAACATGCTGGTCGAAGTGTGCGCAGAGCAGGGACTGCTGAGTGAACACAGTGTCACACATGGAGCACTTGTAGATCAACCTGAAAAATACACACAAAAGTGTAATATGAATTTACTGCACAACATTACAAGACTCAATTGGTACCTCCATACTGAAACAAGTGTTAAACGATTCACAGCTGTAACTTGAGTTGTGTTCTTAAGAAAACATGTTTATAGGGTAAAATTAGATTTTTTGAGGTCACAGTGACCTTGACCTTTGACATTTGACCACCAAATTCTAATCATTTACCCTTGAGCTGAAGTGAAATTTTGCACTCATTTCATTCTTGCGATATCATTTTCACAAGTGGGGATGGTTGGATTACAGTTAGACGGACAAATGGACGAAGGGATGGATAGACAGACAGACAGACAGACAGACAGACAGACAGAGAGAGAGAGACAGAGGGATGATCCAGGAATATAATACTTCCAGCCCCTGGCTTCTGCCGACGTAAAAAAAACTCCGGTTAAGCTACCATGTCTAACTCCAACAAATCCTGCTATTCACGAAGCAGCGAGGAAGGTTTTCCTGAGAGAAAGGAATTGGACATAGGTGTTGGAAGAGCAATGATGTGACGTTGGAATAAAAGGGCTCGTCTGTTATTATTTTTATTATTAGGAATCTGAAATAAGTGTTTAGAGTCCCAGCTGTTGATGAGTGTTGTGTTTCACATGAAGAACATTAAACCTTCAGCTGCACCTATTGTTTAAAAAAAACTTTGAATAACAAAGTCATTTCAGATCAGGATAGGAAAATATAATTTAATGTATTGAAATATACAGTTCAGCTCAGGGTAAATTGTTTAATTTGAGATGGTAATGCAGCTTTAGGCTTGAGGCACAACAAGAGCCGAAACCACACGGAGCACATGCTCCTTAACACCTGAATGATCAGTAGTGCTAAAGATGGATAGTGTCAGTGAAAGGTTGCCACATGGAATAAAACAAACTCAGGTTAAGTTGCCATGTCTAACACCCACAAATCCTTCAACTGATGACTCAGCGAGGACGATTGTCCTTAGAAACATGAATTGGACATGGGTATCGGGTCAAAGAGAAGTCAAAGGAAATGTGTCTATGTGAGGTTGGAATCTTCTTGAGTAAAGAGCTTTTGAATTATCTGTCATTGAGCATTGAATTTAGCATTGAAATTCAAGTTTTTGTACTTCAGAAGGCATAACAGTTTCCGTAGCCTTTACTGAATGCTGTTTTCAATGTTGCATAAAATTGAAACAGGTTGCGTTGAGAACAAAATTGTATATAGATCACAAGTTTTGCAAAGACCTACTTGGGCTCTCCAGCCTTCCCTCCTGGATGTTGTATATGTGCGTGGGAATGTGTGCCAGGCGCAGTCTTGAAGGCCATGGGACAGAGAGCACATTTGTAGAAGGTCTCACAGTGAGCGCTCTGGATGTGGGACTTCAGCATTCCAACATCGGCGAAGATCACACTGCAGTGATGGCAGCTGGAGGGAGACAGGGGGCAGAGGGAGAAAAGGGAACAGTCACACAGACTTGAACATAAATTCAATTTAATTCAAATTTTCAAATGATCTTTTTAAAATCTGTTTGATGTATTGTCATTTAGCTTAGCTTAGTTTAGTTTAGCTTAGCAGGTGAAACAAGGTTAAAAGGTTACAAATAAAATCTGCGTCTCAAAAAAGATAACACTAATGAAGATCAGCATAATGTCTATCAGGAACGTCATCTTTCTCATTTATTCAATTTTTCTGTTTTTCTAATCAGCTGATTGTGGGTATTGTTTCAGTAATCCAATCAGATTTGTCCATGATCTCAATCAGCCAATCAAGTTTTGCTATCAAACTTTGAACCTGCTCTCTTCTCATTTCAATGATTCCCTATGACCCTGTTAACCCAAACCCCACCATTTCGATCCGTTTTTTTCATATCCAGAGCCTTGGTTGAGCCTAGCGCAGTCTCAACTTCATGGGTACAAAAGACTCTCATTAATAAATATGGAATTCTGTCTCATGATCAGAGTCCAAGCCTGAACAGCTCAATGTGTCAATATTTCCTCAGTCATTATTTTTATTTTTTTCAGGCAAATCGCATGCAACGCTTCATAATGCATGTGCTCGGGCCCGCCCAGTGCTGCTTTGCAGTCCTAGAAATTTTAGAAATTGTATTTTATAGTTGGTTCTTTCCAGGTTGAGTAATTTTGGTTTTAATTATTGTTTTTATTAGGTTTTTATTAATGTTATTAGGTGACATGATTTTTTGAAGGGTTATTCCTTTTCGATTCACATTCGTTTTCCCTTTCCTGCTCCATGTCAACATCTGCACATAAATACATAGCTCGTAGCAGCAAGTGGTTTACTTAGCTTAAAGCAAATATTGGAAGTAGTTGGTTAAAACAAAAACTGAAAATAGACTATCATTGGTTGGCCGTGTCTGCTATGTCTTACACCTCCACGTAAACAAAACAAACTGATTTAAAACAAGTCGAGATGGAAAAATGCACAACACAACCAATTATAAAAGCAAGATCAAAAACAACTTTCAGCCAACACAACCAAAAACCAACACTGTGTCGGGGACTACTGCATATTCACGCACACAATTCAGGTTTTTCAATTGACCTCCCCAAATGGAACCCTGGGTAATCAGGCCCAGTTTTCCACTCACTATAATGCCAATATCATTTTTGCAAAGATATTATATATCTAGATATTGCCAATTCCAATTCTTTGTCACCCTTTGTGCTGACTCAACACAACTTAGAAGCTGTTGAGTCTTTATATATGTATTGTACAAACTGGCTAATATGTACAACTTCAAGCAGGGTTGTGTCTTCACTTTGCCGTCCCTACAGGCAAGATACCCTACAGGTGTATTGTCACCCTGCTGGAAACAAATGCAAACCCAGGCCCATTCAGTGAGGAAAGTCTAATGATAAATAAACAGGCTTACATGTTGATGAGTGGACAAGCTGGCGGGCAGGTATACAGGCAGGTAAACATCCAGGCAGTTACAAAATACAGCTAATAGACAAAAAAGCTGTGGTTGGTTGATGACTTGTGAACCAGCTGTCTTGACTGCAGATACCGGCAGGAAAGCTGTCGCAACAGGTTTAATGGTCATTTAAACCAACAAACCGACGAGGAACTGCTGACAAAAGCAGCTGTAAATACTGTTTTTTTGTATGTTTTTTGTGCAAGAATTATAAATATGAATTTCAAAGTTTAAATCTTTAATATTTTGCAATTAATGTCAGATTTGTAAGTGTTTTATGAATCACTATATACGCATTTAAAAACAGAGACAGCTTTCATTTCAAACAATTTTGACAAGACTCGTAATTAAACCATAACTAATTGATTGAACCATAATTAAGTGTTATGGTAACTGTCTATTTTCTTCCCCCGAAGTTTCATAATGTATAAAATCACTTTAAGTGATGTGGAACTGTCAAGCTGATGCAAACACAATGTAATATTAACTATAATTAGAGATGACATCATAAGTGGCTCTTTGAAAGAAAAGCAAGAGCCCTTTAAATCAGAGTATAACCACTTACCAAAGTTTGACACTACTCTTTTGAAATACAATCGACAAGTTTTGCAGATCTGACTGTCCAAAAAACAGGGTCTACAGGAACAACTTCGAGAACTATATCACAAGTGAGGACTTGTATGTTCAAATGATTTGATTTTACTAAAGTTAGACTGACCGGTAGCCGACTCTGCGGGTGTAATGTAAGCAGTTCTTGGTAATGTGCGACTGGAAGTGGACAGATCGGCAGCTGGCGCCACACTCAGGACAGATGTAAGGAGACTTGTGCTGGTGGATCCGCTGGTGTGACTGAAAGCTGCACTGATTTGGCAGAAGAATTTGGCAAACCGTGCAGGTTTTCTGTAAGCACAGAGGAGAAACAAATTAAGAAATATATTAAAGAAAATGAATGGATCCTGAGGGGTGAATATGTATTTCCCAGAAAGTACTTACTTAATTATGATATTACACAGATCTCATTAGGACCAGTTTACTATGGAACTACCTTCGGTTACTGAGGAAAAAGTGCCGATAGAAACAATGTACATCTCAGAACCTTGGCCCAGTAACACTAGAATGAAATGATAAAGTAATATGAGTAAACCGACTCAGCTTTACAGAGCTTTAGCAGTCCTGCTCAAAACTTCACTGTTTTGGATCACTCTCACTACACTCATAGATACCAGCTACAGCAAGCTTCTATTTTTGGGCTACAGCACTTTAGTAGAGCATTTAGCTGCAACAAAACATAATATTTCTGTCAGGGGGGTGTGGAGACCGGAAATAGAGAGTGAATAGGACTTGCATTTGCCAGGTGCCTCCAAAATCAGTGTTAATGTTGCCTTATATCTGCTTGCATGTGTAAATAGACAATTGTTTGCTAAAAGTTTCTCTATAGCAACTCAATATAGTTACATCTTGTTTTCACTGCCCCCAAGTGGCCACAAACATCAACAACACTTCATAGACCACTATACTTAGTAAACGAATACATCTTGCGGTAGCCAAATTGATTATTTACATTTCCGAATCCCAAAAATTAAATGGAAAAATTTTATGTTAGAGTTCACGCCATAAATACATCCACACACCTGTCCAATGGACTCTGGTGCCTGTTGATAGTGCCTGGCTAGCAAACTGTCATCTTTGAACACTTCATTGCACTCCATGCACTTTAGGTTGGGCCTGCAGAGCTTTGATGCATCATCCTCCAAGGGCATGGCTGTCACAAAAGGAGCACTGCATGGAGCTGAAATCACTGCAGTCTGGGACCCACTGACAGTGCCTTTCCCTGAAATTTGACTTTTTGGTGCTTGGGCTTGGAAAATGGTGGTGGTACCGGTGATGCTGGGTGAGCCTGATGACAATGATGTGGGTATCATCTGGTCTGCAGGGATGGGTTTTAGGATTAGATGTGAGCACTGCATGACAACCCCCTTGTCCTTGTGGCCCCTGGCATGAGACAAGAGGCTGCATTTGTTGTAGAACACTAGACTTTTGGCACAGTGGTTGCAGGTGACCTCGATCCGCACACTGCGACGTTCGTAGTGCTGTGTCCGGCTCCTTTCCAGAGCAAATGAATCTCCACACTCCAGGCACTTGTAGCCACGTGAGGGTAGAGAGATACCGGCTGTGGTTGGCGGGGATAGGTTTGGAACATACACAGGGACAGGATTAATGCTACTTAAGACTTTATTAAAGGCGTCCACTACAGAACTTTGAGTGCTAGAGATAACTTGAACCCTGGAGACTTTCTTTGAGGCCTGGCCAGTAAGAATTATCTGCTGCTTGACATGTGATTGTTTCTGGCTCTGCTTGGAGGAGATCAGGACCTGTTTGAGGTCACAGGTCACAGTCTGAGGCAGGAGGTTGAGGTTACCAAGATGCACTGTCTTTGGCACAAATTTGGCATTGGGCAGGCTGGAGGCAGGTACCATGACGGTCTTTTGCTGGAGGACTTTAGCAGCTTTCAAGATGGCACTGCTGGCACTTTGCACTGATGCAGCTGGAATGACTGTTGCTTTGATTGTGGTGTTGTTAGCAAGCTTAAGGTTGATGACTTGTGAACCAGCTGTCTTGACTGCAGATACCGGCAGGAAAGCTGTCGCAACGGGTTTAATGGTCATTTGCTTGGTTATTTCAATTGATGGTCCTCCAGTGGTGGCTAAAACCGTAGTTGGCGGCCTCGTTGGAGATGAGAAAATTGCAGTGGTAGTTGCCGTGACAGATATGCTACTCTCTCCTTTTTTCAGGCCGTCAGGATCAAACTCTGGGAGAACGCGGGTCACAGTGCGCTTGATCTGTCCAGAAGAGGTCTTGATTGTTTTGATCCTGACCTTTGGTATGACTGTGGTTGTGTCTATGCTTGAGGAAGGGGAACCCTTGCGACTACCTTCACTGGTGACACTAGAGGGGCTGTCTTGTGGCCTTGTTAGCAGCCTCTTTGCAAACTCTAGGGCTGACTCATTCAGCTGTGGCCTTTCCGGAGCAGCAGGGTTTTCATTGACCTTGTTGGTTTCTTTATGTGTTGGGGGAGAATCCAAAACACATAAGTCTGTACCATTGGCCTTTTTGGCACTGAGGGCTGCTATGGCTGCTATACAAGAAGATAGTTTTGCAGAGGACTTACCCTTGACCTGGGGGATAGGGGACACATTAACAAGTCCTGATGACTCTTCAGCCTCCTGACACTCCTTACTGTGAGACTTGAGTTCCTCCTTGGATAAACTTGACTGACTGATATTGTAAGACTTCGAATCTCCGATTTTGACACTATTGTTATTATTGTTGTTATTGTTTTGATCAGGTTTTTTGTCTTTGTTTGCTCTGGGCTTAGACACATTGTCCACTGATATGGGAGATTTGTAATTCTGGTCCTTTCCCTTAGTGGAGGACCTGAAGAATGTCTGACCATCCCGATTGTCCATGGGGTCATCTACCTCAATTTTATCATCTTCATCAAACTCTTCAGCACTGGAGATGGGGCTGAACTGATTGTAGGAGGATGGTTGGTTGTTAACTGGCTGTCCTTCCTCCGTGGGATCTTTCAATCCATTCTTGGTGTATTGAGGAAAACCTGTTAAGAAGCCATTATGAAGTCTGTTGCAAGTGTCAACAGAATGGGAGTGGAAATCCCTTTCTGATACAGTTTCACCATGTTCCCCATTGTCTGCTTTTCTTAGGTTCTTGACAATGACACTAACGCCAACGTCGTGTCCTATTGAGGTGCTGTGGGCATCGTCTTCATTAGTAGTCACCCCAGTGGGTTGCTTGAGCTGTCCGTCGCGCTCATCACAGTGGCCAGATTCAATAGCAGCTTTTGAATCCACCATGTCGGGGATGTCGAAAGCCGCCAGCAGATCGTCAAAGTCGGGCGTCTTCATATCTCCCATGGTCCTGATCCTGGTCTGATGAGGAGATCACCTAGGGAACACAGATAAAATAATCATAAGCAACACAACAGCATTGTACAACATTTTGTTCAGAAAATTATGTAGAGAGGGAAAACGATGCATGTATTGATTGTTTTCAGAGAGAAACACAAACCGCAGTCTCAGCAGGGATTTCAATGGCGTAATTACTGTAAGTGAAACAAATGAAATGGGGAGAAGAACAATAGTTTGAAATGCAGATCTACCGCAATATATATATATATATATATATATATATATATATACATATAATAGAAGATGATTGATTGTGTTTATTTTTGATGAATCATAAACACAGAGCATGTTCTGGTCTTGAATTCAAAAAGGAAAATGTATTTTTTAAACGGAGTTCTTTGCTCTCAGTTTGATATAATTCCCCAGAAACTGGTCGTTATGTACTTTAACAGTGAGCAATGTGAAGGGACTGAAGTGTCTTGGGGACAAAAGACACAGACATGGAGCTGCTCTGCTTTTATGTGCCGTAAAATTCAAATGCATGGCAGCCACGTCTGCACACACACAGAACCACATTTTACAGTCTCACGGCTTCTTGGTGTCAATTGTAATAATCCTGGATGCGGATGGCGGGAGAGGTGCGATGGTGATGAGGTTCAGATGAAAACCAGACAAGAGACAGAAGGAGAGGCGTTTTGGAGGGGGGGGGGGGGGGGGGGTGGCTGTGAAGGAGAGCTGTGAAGCTGCAGCAGAGAAGAAAAAGGCCTGGTGGAAAGAAGAGCTACTAACAGCCATGACAGCTACAGCAGCCTGACGCAGGAAGTCCATGATGGTTTAATACGGACAAACATGAAAAATACACCACACACGTTCTCCTCTTAGCAACAGCAGTTTAATACACATGCAGTGCCACCACCTGAAATCCACACGCATGGCAGAAAAAGACGACTACAGTCTCAGATAAGTCAAATTTCAAATATGCAATCGTGAAAGCGAAGCAGCCACTCCTCACCCTCTGTCCTCCGTCCCTCTCCAGTCACTAGCCAAACCTTCCCTCCTGTCTTCCTTCCATCCTGCAACAAACACAGTCACAACACTGCTAACCCACAAAAAGGCATCCACCCCACCCTGCCTGGAAAAAAAACGTCCTGTCTCTTCCCCAACAAGGAAAAGACCCAGAACACAGGGTCAGGTTACATCCATGGGTCTTGGTGAGTGATGGTGGTCCTGTGGTGAGGATCCTCCTGAGTCACTCTCTGCACCATCAGCAGCCCACAGACATACAAACAGACAGAAAGACCATGCTCCAGTGTGTGTGTGTGTGTGTGTGTGTGTGTGTGTGTGTGTGTGTGTGTGTGTGTGTGTGCACGAGGCAGGCGCCAGGCAGCAGATTCACAGACTCCCGGCCGGCCCTCCCGTCCCCGATCCCCCTGCCCTGGTCCCTTCCCCAAAATCTCCCCTGCTCCCATCGCCTGTGCTGCGAAGGCTGTCGACACCCATCCAGCGGTGAGCCGCAGCAGACGCAGCAGGAGCAGACTCTGTGCCATGGTGGCCAGTAGCTGAGCTGTGATGGGCTGCCATGGAGAAGCCTGTGCTATCGCTTTCCCTCAGAGGAGCACAGAGGCGGCATTGTTC
The DNA here is from genome assembly GCF_947347685.1 of Pleuronectes platessa. Classification (NCBI taxonomy): domain Eukaryota; kingdom Metazoa; phylum Chordata; class Actinopteri; order Pleuronectiformes; family Pleuronectidae; genus Pleuronectes; species Pleuronectes platessa. Next base: position 9,918,479 of record NC_070644.1, on the reverse strand, counting down.
CTGTCAGCCCTCTGTCTGCCTCAAACCGGTTTCAGCTGGTTCCGGTCACCCAAAATAAAAGCCCCATGCTGCAGCACGGCCTCGGAAACACACAGGGAGAGGGCCTGAGACCACTTCCCAAGAAACACCGCGACATTTGCAACACAAACTACATAGATGTTGTGGTATGGAGTCAGTGAAACAGGAACACACAACATTATACAGAGATATGGAGCAGATTCACAGGAGCAGCTTGCTAGGCCTGACAACCAGGCCACAAAAACACACACAAACAATACACAACAAAAGGATGTTTGGGTGAGCACAGTCACTTTCAAAAATAATAAAATAATATCAGAAAGACTATATAAAATGATACACATAACACAATGAAAGCAAAAAATGTGTCCGATATAACAAATACACAAAACTGCTGTGGAAAATGATGACAACACATTATAGAGAAGAAGAGAGTTTAGGTAACCGTGATGGTAGAAGCTCAGTCCAGTGCCTTGGCCTGTTTCTTAGGCAGATCCCTCAGTGCTCTCCCCCTACACTTGCTGGTCGTCTCTTAGAAAAATTTAAAACTGGCTTGCAGACCCCCAGCAGCTTTACACACACAGCACCTAGATGTAAAGGCAAGATCTGTAAAAACACAGACAATCTGACATGGGCAAAAAACGCAGGCCAGTCATGCACCTCCCTCCCCCTGTTCTCCATCAAACACATGCCCAACCTACCACACATGTGCCACCATAGACACACATACACAGAAACATGCACATTCATGCATATATGCATATAGAGGTAAATGTGGCATACCCTGGTCAGATTTTTTTTCCACTCTCAGGAGATATTCAGGATAGAAAAACAGTCTCCCTGCAGAGGCCTCAGCACCTGCCTTCACTCAACTCCAACCATTCTCCTCCACCTCCCTCCCCCCTCTCCCCTCTCTCGTCCACTGGGTCAGTGCTAGACGTGCCCAGTCCCAGTCCAGGCCTCGCTTTTTTCCCGGAGCCCCCAACACTGCCACCATGGCCGTGCATGGAGGGACAGGCGGAGAAAGGGGGCAGTATTCAGCAGGCGAATCAGGCCTTTTGTTTCGGTGTGTGTGTGTGTGTGTGCGTGTGTGTGTGTGAGTGTGAGTGTGCTGGGGGGTGAGGGGACTCTCCACTCTGGCTCTGGAGCAGCGGCAGCAGCAGCAGCTGGTGCAGAGAAAGACAAGAGAGAGAGAGGGGGAGATGGAGACAGAGGAAGGTGGGGGAGATAAAGAGGAAGAAAGGAAAAGGCAGCAGGAGCATGAGGGCTTGAATCCGTGCAGTACATCTCAGGCCTGTGCTGCAGCATAAGCAGATGATAAAGATTTTTTCCATTTTTTCCAAGATCGTGCTGATTAACTAATACTGATCCTGACCCTTTGCCTTCAAGGATAATCTTTTTTTTAATAACATGACGTATAAATTGCCGAGGCCTCCTTTTAGGCCCGACTGCCCATCTGCATGCTGCGTACACCAGCGTCTTCTGTCTGGTTTGTATGTTGTTCCTGGTCAAAGCTCTGCAAACATATATTGTATTCTTGCAGAGCAGCTGCCTGTTCTTGGTAAGAACACAATGCAGGAGAATAAGGCTACCTTTCACTTGGACATAATGCGTATGCTGCAATGGCATCATTTCTCAAATGCCGTTTCACATCACAGCAGAATCGTCCTGCTGCAGTTATTAGAGAAAAGCAGCACACCAACAACAAGATAATCAAAACAGTCAAAATCAGAATATGTCAGATAATTCTCAAAACAAAACTGTTAAATGAATATTTCATAACCTACCTGTGTGACTGCAGGAAGATGTTTTCTCTCTTTGGCCCTCTACCAGTCCTTCACACATCTGGCAGCCCCCTCAAAGGCAGCCATGAAATGCTGCAGTACATAATCGAATTATCCTTCATTATGCTAAAAGGCCGTGCACAGATTTATTCACACAGATGCAATTTCATACACTGCGGGGCAGGTGGCAACGTGCACATATATCATTAAAGGCCCTCATGGTGCCTCCTGCCTCTCCACAGTGTGACAGATCCAGAGAGGAGGCTGAGGTGGCAGCGCTCCCCACCCCCGACAAACACACAGTCGCATGACGTCACGCTGCCTCCATTCATGCTGGCTGGAAGCAGCAAAGGGAAACTGCCACGAGCTCGCCATCTCATTTTCTCAAGATTTATTTCCTGTAGAAGATACAGATTTATGGTTGTTTCACAGACTGTGTCTGGAATATCACGGCATATGTATCAGAATTTGTCAGAGCTAAAATCTTTAGTGTTTATAAAATGTACCCTAATCTTAATATCATCTCCACAATGTCTTTAATAATCAAAGATATAACCCTGATAAATGTTTAATCAATTAAAAAAGTGGTTCCCAATGTGTTCAAATTTTCACATTTTAACAACCATGTGCTTGAACACATGCATTTTCCAAATATATCAATATTGTGTGACATTGCTCGAAGCTAAAGAGCTATCAGTAAACAAGGAAAGGCTTAAATGTGCACCTTACTGGATCAGGAATGCTCCACGGATGTTGGAGATATAATTTGCACCTCTGGGTAAATTGTGGCCCCTTTTTGGCCCCGGATTTTAGATTAATCCTTTATCTGCCACTGACTCAGATTGTTCCATTTGAAGGATTCTAAACATCACTTCTAGCCTTTAACTATATCCAGTTTTAATATAATACGCTGTAGTATCCTTAAAATGTGTCAGTAAGTTTACCTAATTTTTCAAACTAATTGAAATGCTATTTAAAATCCTAGCAGAGATTCCAATGTGCACATTTTGTACTATTGGATTTGAACATTTCACTGTTGTTATGTTGCTCAGCTGGAACAAGCCGATGTAGAATACACAAATCAAGTACATGATATTGTCAGATCGTGGGGTTTTGATGGATTTTACTGACTGTGAGGAAAACTGACTTAAAATAAAAAATTGTAACACAAGGATGAATCATTCGTACATCATCTTTCCATGAAACTAAAACTTTTAGTTTCTTTAAATCTGACCGCTACCTCAAAGGCCCCTGATTGGACGGAGCTGTGACGAACAGCAATGTTCTTATAATGGAAAACTCTGAGCTGTACTTGACACTTTCTGGCTGAAAGGCCTCCCTTAATCGACTCATTTTTACTTGTCATCAAACCGGTATCATTACAGTCGTGACACCGCAGTCAGAGCACTTAGTGTATCGTGAGACATTTGGAGACAATGAATGGATTGAATAGGAACCAGACAGGATGTTATTTTCCCTGCTCACTCATAGAAAGATATTTTTATCATGACATTAGTTATTGTTCATCTGTTGTACATGAAAAAGGTTAAATTACCCCAAGGAAACTTATAACAGTAAAGTACATTTTGTGCAAATATATAAAAGTAGTGTTTAGCAAAGAAAACTATAACAACGCAATTTATTAGGGCCCGAGCACCGAATGGTGAGAGGCCCTATTGAATCTGTAAGGATTTTTATTATTATTAGGGCCCGAGCACCGAATGGTGAGAGGCCCTATTGAATCTGTAAGGATTTTTATTATTAGGGCCCGAGCACCGAATGGTGAGAGGCCCTATTGAATCTGTAAGGATTTTTATTATTATTATTATTATTAGGGCCCGAGCACCGAAAGGTGAGAGGCCCTATTGAAATTGTAAGGATTTTTATTATTAGGGCCCGAGCACCGAATGGTGAGAGGCCCTATTGAATCTGTAAGGATTTTTATTATTATTATTATTATTATTATTTCCCTTTGGGGGGCTTTTTCAGGGTCTAGACATGCTCAAAAAGTTATGAAACTTTGCAGGAAATTCAAGGTCTGCGGATATTTTAGTATTCTGGAGTAATTGGAATTGGGCGTGGCAAAATGGCTCTACAGCGCCCCCTGGAACCAGCCCCTAGGTTTCCACATAACGGATTTTCATCAAAATCTGGATATAGGTGTATCGTGACCAGTCATGAAAAAAAGTCTCATGGAGCATTATGAAAAACGCAACAGGAAGTCCGCCATTTTGCTTTTAGTGGCCATTTTGGCAATATCCCACATTTTTACTTTTACGTACTTGTCCCAGGGCTTTCATCAGATCAACTTCAAATTCAGATGAGTGTCATCACAACAAGATGGAGATAAAAAATGATTGAGGGATTTTTTTTTTATCACACCGTGTGACCGTGGCATGGCGTTAAAAATTGGTTACACGCCATCAAAACACGGGCATCTGTATCTCGGACATACATGTTCCAATCAAGTCCAAACTAGACATGTAAGACAATAGTCCCCGCCTGATGACATCTATGCATAAATGATGACTTAAAACCGCAGCGCCCCCTGGTGGCAACAGGAAATGTCTTGTTTTTTGCTTGTCTTACACTTGGATGAATTTCTCCTCATCCACTGACCTCAACCATGTCAAACTGTATCAAATGGGTCCCAAGACATTGACAATGAAGACATAAGATTACCGTGACTTTTCGTCAAACGCCATATGAATGGCGTGGCATTAAAGTTCATCAACTCGCCGTGAAACACGAAATTGCTGTAACTTCAGTGTTCATGATTCTATCTCTCTCAAACTACATGTGTGTAACAACAGCCCCCCCCTGAAGATATTCATATGGTTTTAAGAAATGGGCGTGGCAAAAAAACTGACCAGCGCCCCTTATAGGGCAACCCCGGCACTACGATGGCCGACATTTATACAAATCTATCGGGACATGTGTCGTTTCATAACAAACAAAAAAATATCTTGGATAGGTATGCTTGACCAAACCGGGAGGCCGCCATTTTGGATTAAGTGGCCATTTTTTTTCCATATTCCACATTTTTACTTGATGCACTTGTCCCAGGGCTTTCATCAGATTAACTTCAAATTAAGATCAGTGCCATCACAACAAGATGGAGATAAAAAGTGATTAAGAGATTGACCTTTCGTCACACCGTGTGACCGTGGCGTGGCGTCTTGAGTTTGATTAAACGCCATCAAAACACGAGGTTCTGTATCTCGGACATACATTGTCCAATCGAGTCCAAACTAGACATGTAAGACAAGGGTGCCATCCTGATGACATCTACACAGAAATTATGACTTGAAATTACAGCGCCCCCTGGTGGCTACAGGAAGTGACATGTTTTATACTTTGATGAACTGCTCCTGGCTGATTTACAATATACAGCTCAAATCAGATCAGTCAAGTCATTAGATCATGGTCAGAATTGTGACGTTTCCTCAAACCGTGTAAACATTGATGTGCGGCGAAGGATTTTCCTTCGCCAAAGGACACGATGTTATCATAACTCCAGTGTGCATTGTCCTATCACTACAAAACTTCTGTCACATGATAAGAGTACAAGCCTGAACAGCTCTATGTGTCAATATTTCCTCAGTGTCATAGCGCCACCTACTGATTATCCATGAAACAGGAAGTACTTTGTTAATCCACACTGCCTTATCCAACCGGCTCCAAACTTTTGACCTATGATCACAATCCTGATCTGAACAGCTCCATATATAAACATTAGTTCAGGGTCATAGCGCCACCTACTGATCAGTGTGAAAATTACATTGTGGTAAAATTTTCCAATTGACACGAAACTGCTCACGCTACATCAGAGCGGCTACTTGAACAGATCTATAAGTCTGTGTGTAATTATTATTATTAGGGCCCGAGCACCGAATGGTGAGAGGCCCTATTGAATCTGTAAGGATTTTTATTATTATTATTATTATTATTATTTCCCTTTGGAGGGCTTTTTCAGGGTCTAGACATGTTCAAAAAGTTATGAAACTTTGCAGGAAATTCAAGGTCTGCGGATATTTTAGTATTCTGGAGTAATTGGAATTGGGCGTGGCAAAATGGCTCTACAGCGCCCCCTGGAACCAGCCCCTAGGTTTCCACATAACGGATTTTCATCAAAATCTGGATATAGGTGTATCGTGACCAGTCATGAAAAAAAGTCTCATGGAGCATTATGAAAAACGCAACAGGAAGTCCGCCATTTTGCTTTTAGTGGCCATTTTGGCAATATCCCACTTTTTTACTTTTACGTACTTGTCCCAGGGCTTTCATCAGATCAACTTCAAATTCAGATGAGTGTCATCACAACAAGATGGAGATAAAAAATGATTGAGGGATTTTTTTTTTATCACACCGTGTGACCGTGGCATGGCGTTAAAAATTGGTTACACGCCATCAAAACACGGGCATCTGTATCTCGGACATACATGTTCCAATCAAGTCCAAACTAAACATTCAAGACAATAGTCCCCGCCTGATGACATCTATGCATAAATGATGACTTAAAACCGCAGCGCCCCCTGGTGGCAACAGGAAATGTCTTGTTTTTTGCTTGTCTTACACTTGGATGAATTTCTCCTCATCCACTGACCTCAACCATGTCAAACTGTATCAAATGGGTCCCAAGACATTGACAATGAAGACATAAGATTACCGTGACTTTTCGTCAAACGCCATATGAATGGCGTGGCATTAAAGTTCATCAACTCGCCGTGAAACACGAAATTGCTGTAACTTCAGTGTTCATGATTCTATCTCTCTCAAACTACATGTGTGTAACAACAGCCCCCCCCTGAAGATATTCATATGGTTTTAAGAAATGGGCGTGGCAAAAAAACTGACCAGCGCCCCCTATAGGGCAACCCCGGCACTACGATGGCCGACATTTATACAAATCTATCGGGACATGTGTCGTTTCATAACAAACAAAAAAATATCTTGGATAGGTATGCTTGACCAAACAGGGAGGCCGCCATTTTGGATTAAGTGGCCATTTTTTTTCCATATTCCACATTTTTACTTGATGCACTTGTCCCAGGGCTTTCATCAGATTAACTTCAAATTAAGATCAGTGCCATCACAACAAGATGGAGATAAAAAGTGATTAAGAGATTGACCTTTCGTCACACCGTGTGACCGTGGCGTGGCGTCTTGAGTTTGATTAAACGCCATCAAAACACGAGGTTCTGTATCTCGGACATACATTGTCCAATCGAGTCCAAACTAGACATGTAAGACAAGGGTGCCATCCTGATGACATCTACACAGAAATTATGACTTGAAATTACAGCGCCCCCTGGTGGCTACAGGAAGTGACATGTTTTATACTTTGATGAACTGCTCCTGGCTGATTTACAATATACAGCTCAAATCAGATCAGTCAAGTCATTAGATCATGGTCAGAATTGTGACGTTTCCTCAAACCGTGTAAACATTGAGGTGCGGCGAAGGATCATCCTTCGCCAAAGGACACGATGTTATCATAACTCCACTGTGCATTGTCCTATCACTACCAAACTTCTGTCACATGATAAGAGTACAAGCCTGAACAGCTCTATGTGTCAATATTTCCTCAGTGTCATAGCGCCACCTACTGATTCGCCAGGAAACAGGAAGTACTTTGTTAATCCACTCTGCATTATCCAACCGGCTCCAAACTACTGACCTATGATCACAATACTATTCTGAACAGCTCCACATATAAATATTAGTTCAGGGTCATAGCGCCACCTACTGATCAGTGTGAAAATTAAGTTGTGTTAACATTGTCCAATTGACACAAAATTGCTCACGCTACATCAGAGCACCTACATGAACAGATATATATGTCTGTGCGTAATAATAGTGATGGCGCCACCTACTGGCAAACCTACTGCCGCAGAGCGCAAAACACATGCAACGTGGAGAAGTGCATGCTCGATCGATGATGTGCGCTTGGTCATCGATCGCTCTCTCCACCGACCGCAACAGGCTTCAACGTGCGGGTGCTCGGGCCCGCAAGTGCTACAACGTAGCCCTAGTTATTATTATTATTTCCCTTTGGGGGGCTTTTTCAGGGTCTAGACATGCTCAAAAAGTTATGAAACTTTGCAGGAAATTCAAGGTCTGCGGATATTTTAGTATTCTGGAGTAATTGGAATTGGGCGTGGCAAAATGGCTCTACAGCGCCCCCTGGAACCAGCCCCTAGGTTTCCACATAACGGATTTTCATCAAAATCTGGATATAGGTGTATCGTGACCAGTCATGAAAAAAAGTCTCATGGAGCATTATGAAAAACGCAACAGGAAGTCCGCCATTTTGCTTTTAGTGGCCATTTTGGCAATATCCCACATTTTTACTTTTACGTACTTGTCCCAGGGCTTTCATCAGATCAACTTCAAATTCAGATGAGTGTCATCACAACAAGATGGAGATAAAAAATGATTGAGGGATTTTTTTTTTATCACACCGTGTGACCGTGGCATGGCGTTAAAAATTGGTTACACGCCATCAAAACACGGGCATCTGTATCTCGGACATACATGTTCCAATCAAGTCCAAACTAGACATGTAAGACAATAGTCCCCGCCTGATGACATCTATGCATAAATGATGACTTAAAACCGCAGCGCCCCCTGGTGGCAACAGGAAATATCTTGTTTTTTGCTTGTCTTACACTTGGATGAATTTCTCCTCATCCACTGACCTCAACCATGTCAAACTGTATCAAATGGGTCCCAAGACATTGACAATGAAGACATAAGATTACCGTGACTTTTCGTCAAACGCCATATGAATGGCGTGGCATTAAAGTTCATCAACTCGCCGTGAAACACGAAATTGCTGTAACTTCAGTGTTCATGATTCTATCTCTCTCAAACTACATGTGTGTAACAACAGCCCCCCCCTGAAGATATTCATATGGTTTTAAGAAATGGGCGTGGCAAAAAAACTGACCAGCGCCCCCTATAGGGCAACCCCGGCACTACGATGGCCGACATTTATACAAATCTATCGGGACATGTGTCGTTTCATAACAAACAAAAAAATATCTTGGATAGGTATGCTTGACCAAACAGGGAGGCCGCCATTTTGGATTAAGTGGCCATTTTTTTTCCATATTCCACATTTTTACTTGATGCACTTGTCCCAGGGCTTTCATCAGATTAACTTCAAATTAAGATCAGTGCCATCACAACAAGATGGAGATAAAAAGTGATTAAGAGATTGACCTTTCGTCACACCGTGTGACCGTGGCGTGGCGTCTTGAGTTTGATTAAACGCCATCAAAACACGAGGTTCTGTATCTCGGACATACATTGTCCAATCGAGTCCAAACTAGACATGTAAGACAAGGGTGCCATCCTGATGACATCTACACAGAAATTATGACTTGAAATTACAGCGCCCCCTGGTGGCTACAGGAAGTGACATGTTTTATACTTTGATGAACTGCTCCTGGCTGATTTACAATATACAGCTCAAATCAGATCAGTCAAGTCATTAGATCATGGTCAGAATTGTGACGTTTCCTCAAACCGTGTAAACATTGATGTGCGGCGAAGGATTTTCCTTCGCCAAAGGACACGATGTTATCATAACTCCACTGTGCATTGTCCTATCACTACAAAACTTCTGTCACATGGTCAGAGTCCAAGCCTGAACAGCTCTATGTGTCAATATTTCCTCAGTGTCATAGCGCCACCTACTGATTCGCCAGGAAACAGGAAGTACTTTGTTAATCCACTCTGCATTATCGAACCGGCTCCAAACTACTGACCTATGATCACAATACTATTCTGAACAGCTCCACATATAAATATTAGTTCAGGGTCATAGCGCCACCTACTGATCAGTGTGAAAATTAAGTTGTGTTAACATTGTCCAATTGACACAAAATTGCTCACGCTACATCAGAGCGCCTACATGAACAGATATATATGTCTGTGCGTAATAATAGTGATGGCGCCACCTACTGGCAAACCTACTGCCGCAGAGCGCAAAACGCATTTAACGTGGAGAAGTGCATGCTCGATCGATGATGTGCGCTTGGTCATCGATCGCTCTCTCCACCGACCGCAACAGGCTTCAACGTGCGGGTGCTCGGGCCCGCAAGTGCTACAACGTAGCCCTAGTTATTATTATTTCCCTTCGGAGGGCTTTTTCAGGGTCTAGACATGCTCAAAAAGTTGTGAAACTTTGCAGGAAATTCAAGGTCTGCGGATATTTTAGTATTCTGGAGTAATTGGAATTGGGCGTGGCAAAATGGCTCAACAGCGCCCCCTGGAACCAGCCCCTAGGTTTCCACAAAAGCGATTTTCCCCAAAATCTAGACACTGGTGTAACGTGAGTAATCATAGAAAAAAGTCTATTGGAGCATTATGAAAAACGCAACAGGAAGTCCGCCATTTTGCTTTTAGTGGCCATTTTGGCAATATCCCACATTTTTACTTTTACGTACTTGTCCCAGGGCTTTCATCAGATCAACTTCAAATTCAGATGAGTGTCATCACAACAAGATGGAGATAAAAAATGATTGAGGGATTTTTTTTTTATCACACCGTGTGACCGTGGCATGGCGTTAAAAATTGGTTACACGCCATCAAAACACGGGCATCTGTATCTCGGACATACATGTTCCAATCAAGTCCAAACTAGACATGTAAGACATTAGTCCCCGCCTGATGACATCTATGCATAAATGATGACTTAAAACCGCAGCGCCCCCTGGTGGCAACAGGAAATGTCTTGTTTTTTGCTTGTCTTACACTTGGATGAATTTCTCCTCATCCACTGACCTCAACCATGTCAAACTGTATCAAATGGGTCCCAAGACATTGACAATGAAGACATAAGATTACCGTGACTTTTCGTCAAACGCCATATGAATGGCGTGGCATTAAAGTTCATCAACTCGCCGTGAAACACGAAATTGCTGTAACTTCAGTGTTCATGATTCTATCTCTCTCAAACTACATGTGTGTAACAACAGCCCCCCCCTGAAGATATTCATATGGTTTTAAGAAATGGGCGTGGCAAAAAAACTGACCAGCGCCCCCTATAGGGCAACCCCGGCACTAAGATGGCCGACATTTATACAAATCTATCGGGACATGTGTCGTTTCATAACAAACAAAAAAATATCTTGGATAGGTATGCTTGACCAAACAGGGAGGCCGCCATTTTGGATTAAGTGGCCATTTTTTTTCCATATTCCACATTTTTACTTGATGCACTTGTCCCAGGGCTTTCATCAGATTAACTTCAAATTAAGATCAGTGCCATCACAACAAGATGGAGATAAAAAGTGATTAAGAGATTGACCTTTCGTCACACCGTGTGACCGTGGCGTGGCGTCTTGAGTTTGATTAAACGCCATCAAAACACGAGGTTCTGTATCTCGGACATACATTGTCCAATCGAGTCCAAACTAGACATGTAAGACAAGGGTGCCATCCTGATGACATCTACACAGAAATTATGACTTGAAATCACAGCGCCCCCTGGTGGCAACATGAAGTGACATGTTTTATACTTTGATGAACTGCTCCTGGCTGCTTTAAGATATACAGCTCAAATGAGCTCAGTCAAGTCATTGAATCAAGGTCAGAATTGTGACATTTCCTCAAACCATGTAAACATTGATGTTTGGCGAAGGATCATCCTTCGCCAAAGGACACGATGTTTTCATAATTCCACTGTGCATTGTCCTATCACTACCAAACTTCTGTCACATGATAAGAGTACAAGCCTGAACAGCTCTATGTGTCAATATTTCCTCAGTGTCATAGCGCCACCTACTGATTCACCAGGAAACAGGAAGTACTTTGTTAATCCACTCTGCATTATCCAACCGGCTCCAAACTACTGACCTATGATCACAATACTGATCTGAACAGCTCCACATATAAATATTAGTTCAGGGTCATAGCGCCACCTACTGATCAGTGTGAAAATTAAGTTGTGTTAACATTGTCCAATTGACACAAAATTGCTCACGCTACATCAGAGCGCCTACATGAACAGATATATATGTCTGTGCGTAATAATAGTGATGGCGCCACCTACTGGCAAACCTACTGCCGCAGAGCGCAAAACGCATGCAACGTGGAGAAGTGCATGCTCGATCGATGATGTGCGCTTGGTCATCGATCGCTCTCTCCACCGAACGCAACAGGCTTCAACGTGCGGGTGCTCGGGCCCGCAAGTGCTACAACGTAGCCCTAGTTATTATTATTATTATTATTATTATTTCCCTTTGGGGGGCTTTTTCAGGGTCTAGACATGCTCAAAAAGTTATGAAACTTTGCAGGAAATTCAAGGTCTGCGGATATTTTAGTATTCTGGAGTAATTGGAATTGGGCGTGGCAAAATGGCTCTACAGCGCCCCCTGGAACCAGCCCCTAGGTTTCCACATAACGGATTTTCATCAAAATCTGGATATAGGTGTATCGTGACCAGTCATGAAAAAAAGTCTCATGGAGCATTATGAAAAACGCAACAGGAAGTCCGCCATTTTGCTTTTAGTGGCCATTTTGGCTATATCCCACATTTTTACTTTTACGTACTCGTCCCAGGGCTTTCATCAGATCAACTTCAAATTCAGATGAGTGTCATCACAACAAGATGGAGATAAAAAATGATTGAGGGATTTTTTTTTTATCACACCGTGTGACCGTGGCATGGCGTTAAAAATTGGTTACACGCCATCAAAACACGGGCATCTGTATCTCGGACATACATGTTCCAATCAAGTCCAAACTAGACATGTAAGACAATAGTCCCCGCCTGATGACATCTATGCATAAATGATGACTTAAAACCGCAGCGCCCCCTGGTGGCAACAGGAAATGTCTTGTTTTTTGCTTGTCTTACACTTGGATGAATTTCTCCTCATCCACTGACCTCAACCATGTCAAACTGTATCAAATGGGTCCCAAGACATTGACAATGAAGACATAAGATTACCGTGACTTTTCGTCAAACGCCATATGAATGGCGTGGCATTAAAGTTCATCAACTCGCCGTGAAACACGAAATTGCTGTAACTTCAGTGTTCATGATTCTATCTCTCTCAAACTACATGTGTGTAACAACAGCCCCCCCCTGAAGATATTCATATGGTTTTAAGAAATGGGCGTGGCAAAAAAACTGACCAGCGCCCCCTATAGGGCAACCCCGGCACTACGATGGCCGACATTTATACAAATCTATCGGGACATGTGTCGTTTCATAACAAACAAAAAAATATCTTGGATAGGTATGCTTGACCAAACAGGGAGGCCGCCATTTTGGATTAAGTGGCCATTTTTTTTCCATATTCCACATTTTTACTTGATGCACTTGTCCCAGGGCTTTCATCAGATTAACTTCAAATTAAGATCAGTGCCATCACAACAAGATGGAGATAAAAAGTGATTAAGAGATTGACCTTTCGTCACACCGTGTGACCGTGGCGTGGCGTCTTGAGTTTGATTAAACGCCATCAAAACACGAGGTTCTGTATCTCGGACATACATTGTCCAATCGAGTCCAAACTAGACATGTAAGACAAGGGTGCCATCCTGATGACATCTACACAGAAATTATGACTTGAAATTACAGCGCCCCCTGGTGGCTACAGGAAGTGACATGTTTTATACTTTGATGAACTGCTCCTGGCTGATTTACGATATACAGCTCAAATCATATCAGTCAAGTCATTGAATCAAGGTCAGAATTGTGACATTTCCTCAAACCATTTAAACATTGAGGTGCGGCGAAGGATCATCCTTCGCCAAAGGACACGATGTTTTCATAAGTCCACTGTGCATTGTCCTATCACTACCAAACTTCTGTCACATGATAAGAGTACAAGCCTGAACAGCTCTATGTGTCAATATTTCCTCAGTGTCATAGCGCCACCTACTGATTATCCATGAAACAGGAAGTACTTTGTTAATCCACACTGCCTTATCCAACCGGCTCCAAACTTCTGACCTATGATCACAATCCTGATCTGAACAGCTCCATATATAAACATTAGTTCACGGTCATAGCGCCACCTACTGATCAGTGTGAAAATTACATTGTGGTAAAATTTTCCAATTGACACGAAACTGCTCACGCTACATCAGAGCGGCTACTTGAACAGATCTATAAGTCTGTGTGTAATAATAGTGATGGCGCCACCCACTGGCAAACCTACTGCCGCAGAGCGCAAAACGCATGCAACGTGGAGAAGTGCATGCTCGATCGATGATGTGCGCTTGGTCATCGATCGCTCTCTCCACCGACCGCAACAGGCTTCAACGTGCGGGTGCTCGGGCCCGCAAGTGCTACAACGTAGCCCTAGTTATCACTACATTCTAAATAATGATAAATTCCAAATTTAATCTTTAGTCTATAATCTACATATTCTCCATCATGTTATGAAAATAGATTAAACACTAAACAAAAGTTTAGCTTAGTATAGTATAGTAAGTATATCTTTCATCACAGAACTGGATTATTGGTACAAGCCATTGAGTCTTTCCGGAAGATTCACCCAACAGTGCCACCTAGTGTCTCTACCACTAAATGGAATATTAAGAGTAAAACTGGATACAAAACCATTGTCTTTATTCTTTCCTTTTATTGAGATGTAAATTATACACCAGGGAAGAACATTGTATGAAGAACAGCAGGTACTTTCCCACATAAATATACTATATTTAAAAAAAAACTTTACAGCTCTCATGGTATAGGTAGAAGAAAAAAAAACTCCTCGACCTTTCAGTATGTGGCAAGTTCATACCTTCAATTATGCAGCGCGCTTGACATTTGTCAAGATATATTCAATGATTTATTTAAAGTATATACTATACCAGAGCAGCTAATTCCAAATTCTAAGAACTCATGTATGGGTATTACACTTTTTACGCTTAAAATAAACCTCTTTATTAGCAGATTGATTTATATGAAATAACCTTATATGAATAATGCATTCCGGTTTCTCAGTACATTTCCTTGGTGCACGATCATGCGCGGGACCTTGTTGCCTCACATAAACACAAAACGACAAATACTCCTGGTGGCACCTGCTCTGTGAGCTCTGTACCTGCCGTTGCCCTTTGACCATGTGGTGAATCACCCTGTTTGGTTAAGGTCAGCCTCGGACAGGGATGTGATACGTTCTGAGCCCAAGATGCTCTCTAATATCCTGCCGGGGTGTGTAAGTGGATAATGCCCAGAGGAAACCTTTAACCTTTTCAACACAAAATGCTGCTATACCTGCAAACGCCTACGCACACAGAGCACATGGACTCCGTATCTGTCATCATCCATTGTTATTCCAATCTGTGGGTCAATACTGTCATGAAAGGGGTCAGTCAAGTATGAGAATTAGTTTTTTTAGGGCCGATTAATTCACACTGTTGACCTTTCCAGAGGGTTCAATACACTGTAATAAGCTGTGCCGATAAATGAGGTAGACCACACCATTCTGCGTCGTCAAATATTTGTCTTTGGCAGAAATATTGCCCATTGTCATTCGTGTCATCTTGTTTGACTTGTGTTTGTTTTTTGAAAATTCTGCGTCATTTCCTCAGCTCTGAAAACAAGGGGATGTTTGGGAAATCGCACTTTATTCAACAATAGCAAGGGAGATTTCACAGAATGTTTCAAAATAAAAAAAAAAGAAGCAACAGGAAGGTCTGGATTTAACGCTGATTTGTTAAGCCATTGAGGACAATAACTATATTTATAGAACTTTACAATACTTAACTTGATCGCTGCTTTACTACTCCATCCTACTAGATCCAACACGTTTTACTACCTAACAGCTGTAGTTCATACTGCTTAGTTTGCAGATAGAGATTTTAGAACAAGACACCAATGTGTTAATTTATCAATTATATTGTAAAATCTAATTATGTGATATATAGTAACATTCTGAAATGGAGATTTGACATGATGGTGATGAAAGTACTGCACTTCTCTGTACCAGAGATATTGAAATGACTGAAAGGACTTTTACCTCTGACAAAATGTTTACTGACTCAAGTTTTGTCATTTGTTCTAACTTGAAATCATGATAGTTTCCTCAGGCCACTTTTCACATAGAGCAGGTTCAGACTACTCCTTCGTTTGAAGAACTTATTACACCACGATCTGCTGACTCAAATCAAGATATCTCATTGGAGAAGAATCAAATTTTTTGAGGTATGTTCATTCATCAGAAACATACTCTCATTATATTGTAAAAGTAGCCACGCCACATTTGATTAATTCTTCTTTATCAGGGGATGATCTGTCGTTGAAACTATATGCACAATTTGAATGGTTTGAAAGGACTAAGCAAGTGAAGCCGAAGCATCTCCGTCGCCATCTGGCTGCAGGATAGATCATACACTCCCCCTCCTCCATGTTAGTGGATTGGACGTATACGTCAAATAAAATTTCCTCAAAGATATAGTTTCTGTCATTTTATGTATAGTTATGGTTATATTGTAAAAAGGTTTTCTGAAAAGTTTGATTTAATCATTCATTAATAATCTTATATCATACTGAATGTTAAAACATTGTGAAAGTGGACGTTTTGCATTAGCAATACTTTTCAGAAATTCCTGCATTTTGCTAAAAATAGTTTAAAGATTAGTATTTTTAACGTAAATCCTCTGTGTTCTTCTGTCGTCACTGGTTATTGTGCAGCTTCCTCCTCCACGTGCACATCCTTGTTGTGACGGATGAGACGGAAGCAATTACACACACGAGCCGTCCATCACGGCGACGTGACGCTGACCAGCTCTGAACAAACATGAACAAAGAGCGGTGGTCTGATAATTACAAGCTGATGGATGATGACCATCAGTCTCCTCCATGTTCCCTCTCGTCCTGACAGCAGTTTTGAAAAAGCAGCTGATGACGTGCAGCTGGATCTGGATGAGGAGGGGGGCTCTGAACTTTCGTCATTAGGGCTTTTTCTGTCTCAGGCTCCGGGAGTGTAACTTCTAAGTCCACCGCTCGGACCGACTCCCCCTCTCCTCTTCCTCTGCTCTTCCTCTGCTCCGTCTCTCTCTGCGCCACCGCCTCACACAATACAAAAAACAATTGGTCGACTCTGGTGGAGGTTTGCTGAAGTTACATCGAGCTGATTCCCGCAGCTGAGGATCCATATACGTGTAGTGTATAGGTCTGATCTCTGGTAACGATGGGCGGAGTGTGCTGGTGTTATTCGTGGACCTGCAGACTGTGGCCGCTTCTGATTCTGGCGACTTTACCCAAATGCGTGGTCCAATTCTCAGAGAGTCCGGCTGCTGTGGTGGGGAAGATGTACCCAAGAGGCAACCACTGGGCAGTAGGTAAGAACAACCTATGACTTCACAGGAGATACATTGAGTTACCTGCTAGAGGAAATGTTGACTTAATTGGGATTAGACTATTTTATTTAATTGAAATAAGATGTATTGATTTAATTGGAATTGTACATATGTATTTAATTGGGAGAGGACTTCTTAATTTGATCGGAACAAGTTATGGATTCAATGATTGGAATAAGACATTGATTTAACTGAATTAAGAGTTATTGATTGAACTAAAATTGATTAAAATGGGATAAGCTGTATTGGTTTATTGAAATAAGACATATTGATTTCATTGAAGTAAGACATATTGATTTAAATCAAACAAGACACATTGATCAAATTGAAAATACCCATAATTTGCAGGAAAAAAAAACAATGACAGTAAAATAAAATAATGAAATTACAATCAATTGGGTTTTATTCAGTTAAATTAAGAAAAGTGTCTCCTTTGGACAGGAAAGCTGTTTCATGTGAAACATCACTGAAGCCCCTGCATTAGTTGTATGTGGTGAAATTAGAGTCTCTATTACTATACTTTTAATATTAAAGTGTGATTACAGATGGCTGATCACCTTTGGACGCGTACTATGTTAGATAATTCTGGTTAGCCTACATGTAGTTCAATCTGAATATATACAGCTCAATCTTCATGCATCTCTATCCAACCTTCCAGGTCACTTGATGGGTAAGAAGAGCATCGAGAACCCGCCTGCTGACGTGCAGGGGACGAACCCCAACGGTGAGAAGCTCTCAGAAACAGAGCTGGACCGATTCGAGCCCCTGATGGAGACTCTGACACAGCAGAAGAACCAAAACCAGATGAGGACCCAGACTGCAGACAGGCTGCTCCAACTGCACAGAGGCTGGAGAGAAGAGGACAGAGACAAGTATCTCAGAGAGGTCTGGCTTTGGATTTGATCTCCTCATTGATCTTTAAGTGGTTCCGAAATAAGATAATAATTTGTGTTTTTCTCACTTTCATCCCAGCTGTCAGACCTGTTTCTTCTGGCTTTGAAACTGCGAGGCAACGACTCCACCTGAGAGCGAGACGGATTCTGTTTGTGAAGCAGTCACCACCACCTCGAAACACTGTAATCACATATCCACACTGACAGTTTTTTTTTTTCTGCTGTGAGAAAATGTTTGAAACTGGAAGTTTATTTTAATCAGTGATTTCATATTTCTAAATCATGCAGCAGTTTGACGGCAGACTGGCCTGAAGACTATATGTCACATAAGCCCAAAAAAAAACGAATAAATTTAACGTTGTGATAACTGCATTGTTGACGTCTGATCATGCTTTGCACAAAAAAAAAGTGATATCTTATATTTGTCTAATATGATCATCCAAAAAGAATATTCATGTTCTCTCCATGAGTGCAGTAAGCGGTCTGAACCGCTAGATGGCACAAGAGCATCTGTAGTTTTGTCGTTACATGTTACCTGTAGGGTAAAGTATGAAGGGTTAACATAATCATAATTACAAATAAGAAGCGATCATAAGAAGACGATTATGGTCAATTCACTTCACTTTTATGCTGCTTTCCTCTCATCGGAGGGAAGAAACGTCCCATTTAGGACAGGAGGATGGATGATGATGGCGACATTTATTAGCCCTCGGGGCTTACAGACAATAGGACATGCTAATTGAAACAATTTGGCTACACACATCTTTCTCTTAAAGCCAAGGGACAGTTTTTTCTCTCTCTTCTGTTCTCTTCCCTCATTTTTCACGGATGATCGGCCAACAATAGAAGTACAAGCCACTTTCACCCCATCACTCATTACGAGTGTAATCCCAGGAGCGAATGGGAGACAGTTTACAGGAGCTAATGAGGATGAAATAAGTGGGTTGACAAATGCAGAGAGAGGAAGTCTGGGAGTTAAACACACATTCCCTCGATGCTGCAAAGAGATGCTGCTTTACTTCAACGTTTGATGTTAAGTGACTTTGCAGCTTTAAAATATAACAATTTAGATGATTCTTTTTTTAAATCCAAATTTGTATTTACAGAAGGCATTGTGGGCCTACTTGAGTCCATAATGCCAAAGCTGAAGGGATTTTCGCAGCCTTTGCAAAGTATTGTAGGTAAAAAACATAATCATTTAAAAAAAACAATCACAACCAAAAACATCAACTGTTTCACTAATTTTTCATTTAATATACAAAATCTTTCTTCTCACCAGCCTGATTATCATCCACCACTAGAGGGTGCTATATTCAGAATTTTCCATATTAATGTGTGCTGAGTTTCTGCAGTTTAATGATGAAAACAAATAAAATCTGAATCCACCATTGAAGGTATTTTGAAAGCAATGGCAAATTCTTTTGAGTAAGAATTGTTTTTTTTAAACAAATTTAAGCCAAAAACAACATCAAGCCCTCGTGTATCACTGGATTTGCAGTTAAAGTTAAAATAGCTGTTTTTGGAAAACGTTTTTCATTCAGCCTGACAGTCATCCACCACTAGGGGGTACTGTATTTAGAATTTCCCGTGTTGTCTTCTGAGTTTCATTCCACTGTTGCCTTAAATCTCCAGTGTGGTTCATGATCCTCTACACATCTTTACTGACGTGTGAGATCGGTGGATCCCTCCAGCTCATAAAAGCTCCTCTGCTACATATTTCAAACCTCTCAAATGTGGATAATGTTCTGGGACAACTTGATTAGTCATTATCTTCTTTGTTGCTTTTACACACAGTTTATTGTATAAAGAAAATGTTCACATCCGATAAATCTTTCATGGTGAAAACTGAGAATTTGAGTCCAAAATCGAGTAGAGGGAAATGAGGAGTGCTCCATTTACAGCAGTAGAATAAATACATACTGGTTGCTAGAAATGGAATTTGCTCTATTGGTGAAAGAATGAACGTGTTCTGAATGAACTTAGAAACTTAAAAAAACTGTTTGCAGAGAAGATAAAGGAGAAGAAAAACCCAAAACAGAAAACTCTGATTATCAGAAGTTCCATATTTTCACAGTGAATGTACAGTTAGTGTCAAACCTTTGCAGAAGGGTAGGTTAGGATGTGTCTAATCCTAGAAGTCAAACTGCACTTCTCACTTTTCCAAATGTCTAATACTGCAGCCCCCTCAGCAGGAGGATAAAGTCACGTTTCCAAAAGATGCAACAGATGTATTCTGGTACTTCATGTCCATGTCTGAGCTCCACTCAGCATCACCACGTCTTCCCAAAACTCTGAATGTGTTCCTTCGCCTTCATCCTCAGTGAGGCTATACTGGAGTTCCTTGGATCAGCAGAGCACTGGTACGCCGGGGGTGGGGGGCACATAGAGCCGATGTGGGGCAGGGGCTGGCCATGTCCCAGGCCCGGGCAGGAGAGGAAGGAGGCCGACAGGGAAGAGGGCACAGAAGGAGGAGGAGAAGGGTTGTATGTGCCCGGAAGGCCCTGCGAGCCACCGATGAAGCCCGGGAGGGACTGCAGGGAGGTGGAAGTGGTGATCGGGCTGGAGAGCCAGGGGTCCAGCTGCAGGCCGGAGCCCAGGGAGCCTGTGGGGGAGCGGCTCAGGCAGAGCAGAGAGGAGGAGGTCTCCTGGAGCTTGATGGAGCTCACCTCCAGCTTCTCCTGCCGACGCCACTTTGCCCGTCGGTTTTGGAACCACACCTGAAAGAAAGAGGAGAATTTTTTCATTTTCAATGCATTTCAATCATCATATCTTTGTTTATTCCTTTGGGGGGAACTCTATGCAGCAGCTTGGCCCTCAGAGCGTCTCTCAAAACACAAAGAGAGGAAGAGAGACAGAAAGAAGAGACAGCTACAAAAAACACAGGCTGTAAGCTTAAAATATATTATGTAAAAATAAATCATTGTGTTTAAGTATTTAAATTCATTTTATTTTATTTGAACAGACCTAAATCACGACAGACATTATCTCAAGCACTTAACATAGAAAGATCGAGACCTTACTTCTATGTGAACATTTAAAAAGACTGGATAAAATTATTAAATATATGAGTGAGGATTTGAGCTTTTAAACTAAACACTTTCCTTCAAATTGTGATCAATAATCGCATGTAAACATACAGAAATATTTCCAGAAGGGGACTCAAATTGTAATATTTCCTTTTAACAATGATAAAAATAATGATGTCATAAAAGCCTCATTTTCTTTTTACCTGAACTAAACCAAGAAAAAAACATGATGTTAAAATCGTTTTCTGTATTAAAAATGTAAACAAACTGTAAATGAAACACCAATTTGTCAACATAGTAAAAATTTATTTATTGATATTAAATATTAATTAGTGACTGGTGGGTTAAAATAGTTGTAAATAATGGGGTATAAGACAGAAAATGATGACGTATTGTATATATATATAATCTAGTATTGTCCTAAAAATCGAGTTTATCATTTAAAATTGAATAGTTTTAACCCAAAACAAAATTTTGAGGGAAAGATGATACCTATTACAATGTTACTTTAGATTATTTTTATATATGTTTTTTTAAGATCTTTGGCATTTATTAAAATATTGTTTTGTTCAATGGTGAAAATTATAATCACCATGTTTAAACAGCCATCATGTAAACTTGAAATTCCTTTTTAATTGTTTCTCTAGCTCCTTGTAACTTTTGGAAAGGTGCTGTATAAATAAAGATTATTATGATCAGTAGCAGGCCAATAAAAGTGTGATGAACAAAAGGGTTTTTTATTTCCTGGGACATACCTGCACTCGGACCTCCGGTAGGTTGACCTTCATGGCCAGCTCCTCGCGGCTGTACACGTCCGGGTAGTGGGACTTCTCGAAGGCTCTCTCCAGCTCGTGGAGCTGGAAGGTGGTGAACGTGGTCCGGTTCCGACGGTGCTTCTTCTTCGGGTTCTCGTCATCGGACAGTTTCCCGTCGTCTCTGTCCGGTGAGTCCGGGCACACCGAGGCTTCAGCGGCGCACACAGCTGCGGAGACACGGACCAGGGTGAGAGGGGAGAACATCCAGTAAGGTTCAAGTTATGGCCAAATGGAAATAGCCTATCAAACAGCTCTATTTTTTTCCAAGTGTTGCGTATTTAATCTAAACTCTAATATTTCTTATTGCCACTCCAATCTGCTGAAGACAATTTGTTTTACATCATACAAAATTACTCCTGATTCCCCCAAAAATGTCCTAGAGAAACTAACAGAAAGAGCCATTTTATGTAGCGATTTTAAACCTTCAAAAGCCACAAAGTCTATACGATTTAAAATGCAGAAATACACTGCATTTTAAATCGTCTCGATTCCTTCATTCAACTGAATCCACTTACTGTCAAAACTTTCTGCGTAAAGACTCTTCTTCCCCGGTGTCACGGTGACGCTCCCGGTGCGCTCTGCATCTTTGGCCAGAACTTTTCCCGCCATGCTGTACGAGGCCGACTTGTGGAAGATAGTCTCCTCTTTAAATCCCAGTATGGCCTCGATGCTGTGGATCGTAGACGGGTTGCTCCCGGGGCTCTGAACCGAGCGTGTGGGGGGAGACAGGCGCTCATCCATCATCATCATGACTTGGGCAGGTGATCCAAGAAGCCACATTGGTCGGTGAGGTCTAAACGATGGTGACAATTACGCACGGTCCAAATCAAAAGTCCAGGTTTTGCTGTTCTCTCCTGTTGGGTAAAGTTGTGGATGTCAAATAAAAAGTCTGAGGGAGGTTCGGGGAACTTGCGCGTAGGACGCACACCAGCGAGGCTGCCTTGCGCATGTGGATATGGAGTATCCTCAGAGGGGGCTTTTAAAGTAGCGCCTGCTGCACGACCCCCTGCTCAAGCTGCAACCCCCGCTGCACGTCAGAGAGAGAGAGAGGACGTCCCGTGGGATTTGGCCCCGCTGGATTTAGGGGTAACTGTGCGCCACCATGCAGCCTCCCATAGCTCCTCCCAATCTCAAGTGCATCAGTCGGTGGATGCTGCCTCTAAACCTTCTTACATAAATCTTAAAACCATCTTTCCACTCCTCCAGATGTCATGTCATGTCAGTCTGTCAAAAAAAAAGAGGAAGATTATAGGCAAACAGATTAAGGTACAACAAAATCATAATTACAAGATTTCTGCTCAGGACATGGATTGCAAGATGACAGCTTAGTATTTAATCAAAGCGTCAAGATATTGTTGCCAAAATGAATTGATATTTAATTTAGTGAAAGCATTATTTGTCTTATTGACCTAAAGATAAACAATAAATCACACTTCTTGACTCACATTGAATCTAAGTATTTATAATAGTCTCTTTAATTCAATTAAACTGTAAGCCAATGATTCCTAAACCAGACTTAAACTATATGTTAACCAGTTCTTACAGGTGTTGAGTCCAACAGGGAAACAAAGCCCAAACAATAACTATAACCACTTAACAGCAAACAAAGATTGACAGCAGTATAGTAATCCTACTTAAGGGGATTACATTATTTTACTCAAAAGGGTTAAAACCCTTAAAACTATTTAGGTTTTCCTAATCACAGAAGGTGACCTTATCCTTTGTTTGCCAGATAGAGGAGGGAGGGGGGGTCGCTAACTGAGCACTCCTTAATTAACTCCAGAAAGTTGGGAGTCAATGCATGCAAATGTTATTTAAAGGGAAGAAAAAAAACTTGTTCTCTGGTCATCTCCTGCTTTTGTGTGTTGTAATGATGATTTGTGGCGAATGCATGAGCAGGTTTGTAAAACAGATTTGAAAGTATCAGGGGGTAAAATAGTCAAACTCAATTTGATTCTCCCTCAGTTTCCAAATGTATTTCTGAATCCAGATGAGAACTTTTATTTTTCCCTCTGTTGAAATCACCTTTACCTCGAAGTTGTGTGAATCTGTTGACAAAGTGGTTTTAATTTTAAATGTGAAAAGGCTTAAAATTGTGTTTCAAACAGACATGGTGCTGAGACAGTGAACCTGTCAGAACGTGTTTGTTTAATAAAATGTATGTTTCCATAGAGAAAATAGTGCTTGGCTCAATAAGAGAGAATTTGTGTTTTATGGATATCAAAAATAATTACAATTCAATTTGAAACAACAATTTAAAATGTGTTATAGAAATGCTCCTCCCTCTGTGTGCTAAAATAGCTTCACCACCTCTCAAACTTATCTATTAACACTTTATGTCTTGTTTGTTTAATACGTCAATTAATCCAATTTTATTTGTCTTGTTTGGGCAAATCATAGTTTGTGTACAGATAGAAAATAAAACAAATTAATTCAGATATAAAAGTGGTATGATTTTATGATTTCAACACTCAGGCAAATTTCTCTATGTTTCTTTTAAAGGTACATTAAAGTTACACTATATTGCCTTAACCAAATTATTTTGCCCCAAAGCTGTTATACATTCATTGACTGCCAGAGCAGCCTTCATTATTCAGGGAGGGGGGGCTGCACAAGATTTGGGACCCCGGGTGCAGATATGCTCCAACACAAGAGCATTAGTGGTGATCAGGCCTGGATTTATCACCACCTCTGAAGGTGCTGGATGCTGAGCTCTGTCCAGGCCCCTTGGTCCTTGGACGAGGAAGAGCTCTCACACAAAACTGCAGCCATCAAGTTAAAAGCATGAACATATTGTTTAAAATATCATTATTAGCCGGTGTCAGAGAGAAGCTGCATTCAGTCAAGTACCATAGTATTATTTTCAGGTATCTACTTATTCAATTCCATTATATGCAATTCTATACGTTTGCATTTCAGAGGCAAATATGGTAAGTGTCACTGCTCTGTAATATAAGACGTTATACCAAACCATTGCTGATTTATGGTTGATAGATTTACGTGTTTGTAAAGTATACACATTTAAAGTAAACACTCGGAATGGGATTATTAATACAATTTTAGCGATCATACTCTACTCAGTTTGGTCCAACCATTAGCATAACCTATAGGCTACTTGTTCACCTCAATTTAAACTTTTATTTCAACCATTTGTCCAGTACTTCAGATGGCATTACTCAAAAATTGCAAAATTTCAAAGTATCATTTGTATTTTTACCTTTTTTCTTTTTTTTTTTAGCTAACGCGGGTTAGAAACCCTTTGTCAGTTCTACCCCGATTTGAATATTTTCATGAATGTTAGCAACTGTCTTTGCGTCTTGAAACTCCACGAGAATCTGTGATGGAGTGGATGAGACTGTTTCTTATATTTGAAGATGAATATGATCGACTTGTGTAATTTGCCGAGCTGGTAGCTAAGCATTGTTTTCCGATAAAAAGAGGAATGACATATCGGGCCTTCAGACTTTGCTTCATTCACTAATATCCCTATCTGGAGAGAGAGAGAGAGAGAGAGAGAGAGAGAGAGAGAGAGAGAGAGGCACAGGCTGACAACCTTGGTTGTTCTGATCCTATTAGATGGTAATCTCCAGACTTCACAAATCCACAGCCGTCGTTTCGACTTCATGTGAAACTCTTAATGTTGAGGATTCCTTCCTTCTTGCCTCCCCCCTCGTTCGGCCTAATCGTCCCTAACAAGTGTTTGGATAATGCCCAATTAAATTAAGACTGATTTCTTCATTCACAGTTTAAGCCTTTGATTCAGGTAGATGGTTTTAATCGCTCAGTTGGTTCAGCTTCGTACATTTTATGTTTGGACAGCAGAATTTCTCCATGCCTGAGCATTTGAGAGGTCGCTAGTGAAATCCAGACATGAAGCACCATGCAGCAGAATTAAAGTTAATAATCATAGCATTTAGCCATTTTCCCAAACTAAGATCATCGATAGTTTGACCAATAATAATCGTACATAAAAGAAATTGAAAATTCAGTTTTTGAGGAAATTGCTAAACTGAATTTCTGGTTTGATTTGAAGACCCAGTTAAAAATTTGTGAGGTTGTATGGTCACATTTTGAAAGCATGTACAAAATTGCATTCAAATATCATAAATTTAGTAATTTGCAAAACAGTTTAAGTTTGTCAACATGCAATAAAGTTTAAAACTATAGAAATATATTTTTTGCATTTGAAAAGATGTAAATTTAAATTTGTGGTGGGATATTTTCTAATGAAGATTCAGGACCAACTAATTTCTAATCTGTCACGTGACACTGAAATTACGAACTATTCGGACCCTGTTTTTACGCCTGAGCTGCAATTAGCATTTTGTCCACAGGTCAGGTGAAACCTTCCAATCAGGGCTGAAGAAGACCCATCCTAGTTACACACCAGTGAAGAGGGTAATCTGCTAGTGGAACAGGATTGAAACGCTATAATTAGCGCACGTTTATCGTAAACCAAACTCCCCCTGGTGGCTAGTCTGAGTATAGAAATATAGTGGGATTGCTCTCTGAAGAGGATTTTCAAGCTTCAAACACGAACAAACATATTTAATGTGTTCAATACACATCTTTATTTAAACATTCAGACATTTTGTTTTCTCAGTTTTAAATACCTCCACGTATTTCATCAGTGTTTATGTTCATTCCTCTCACTGGAATGGAATAAATATATATGGAATAAGTGTATTAATATTAGGATTTGTGCAAATCTGAAAATGTCTCTGCAAATGTTTCAGGCTCACTGAACTGCTGAAGTGTTTGTGTAGAGAAAGTACCAGTAATTCTTAAATATTGAAAGACAAAAAAAAATCCATCTAAATACCGTAATTATTTCAAATACCACATACAAAAAAACTAGAATAACCAACAACCAAAAGGACAGTTGAAATACACAGACGAAACTGTCTCATTATATCACAAACATTTTGAAATGCACTGTGACCTGTGACCTGTGACAGAGAAGTGAGAAGAAATACTTTGCATGGACGTTCAGGGAAAATCACATTATATAACCAAGAAAACTGGGGAGACATGGGGCACCTTGGACATAATTTTAAATAGTTTCTGATTATTAAGTCACTGGGAAACTTTTACAATATATCCATTTTTGCGTGATGCAGACTGGTAGAAGTAGCACTGTGTCACCTTGAGGGGACCAGGCATTTTTTTTTTTTCATTTTAGACGGATGTTTTGCCTTTTTAGTGCTTATAACAGATTCTACATGTTGACTGAAGTTTGGTCTTTCATTTCCAGGAAATTGAAATGCAGGCCGTTCACATGACGGAGCACTTCTCCTCCGCTTTAGTCTTGAGCTCGGTGACGGTGGCCGAGGCCTTCTCCTTCAGCTGGTCCATGTCCATGTTCTGCAAGTTTTGAATCTGGCCCATGAGGGAGTCCTTGCCCTCCTCCTCCGTGGCGTCCTCGTCCACCATCTTTAGCAGCTCCTCGGGCACGTCCACGTCGTCCCCGGCCATCTCGATCATGTTCTCGTCCTGCTCACTCTGCGGACGGTGAAAGCAGCAGCCAGAAAACATGGGTAAGGACCCAGAAACATTGACATATGACAGTTGATGGTGTGACACTATAAATCGCATTAGAGACATTTGAAATAAGGAATTGTGTATTTTTACACCTGTTTACAATTTGTCCAAAAACTATTTTTATCTGTTTATCCTCCGTGGTATACATGTATACAATTTTTCTCGTAATCATTTTTATTTCAGTTATATCCATACAAATTCAATTTATGTAAGGTCTTTCTGTTCGAGTGTTATTTTTATGTTTAAAAAATGTCTGCTTTTAACAATATGAGGCTGTCAGGTGTAGGAAGGACATTTTGTGTTTTCCCTGGTTATAACAGAGACTATGTATTTATAGTGTTGAATTATTATTTGCAGAGGTAAACAACCTAGAGGCTGACTTAAAGGATTTTTACAGGATTAACTTTCTGCCTGGCCGCCTGCTTTTCAAAACATTTCAGGTTCCACTGCCACACTCAGGCCTGTCATACTGCATATGCCAGCCATTAAAGGTCAATATAAAACATCCATAACTTTCAAATAAAGTACAATTAGTTAATTCCTAACAAAGATTTTAAAGCGTTTTCAACATTTTTCACATATTTTTCTGATGCCCCTGTGTCTTTGACTTCCCTCTTTCTGCACTAAGTGCATGGTAATGCTCAATTTAAAATCTTTCCAACAAACTAAACCTAATCACTTAATATGTGGAAAAGTCATGCAATAGGCACTGTGCTGTGACTACTTTAAACTTCAATCTGTGGGATTATCTGGGACCTGCCTTTAGCCTTTCCTCTCTGAATCCCAACGATAGTCTAAAGATATCTACTACGGTGTCGCACGAGACCCTAAAGCCAGTGGACGGACAACAACATCTTCCTGTTTACTCACACTACACATGAGATATATATGAATAAATAGGTGTTTTTCTAAATCACACTTGAGTTCACATTATGTAGGTCCCCAGCCCTTCAAAGATTAAAATAAAATAATTAACAGAACAATATGCCTTTAGGTGCTTTATTGTGAAAATCCTTTTAAATGTATATTTCAGCTCTAATAGAGACACTCCTAAAGGCTTTGTATGTTGGTCTTTTTCAAACTGCCATGCAATACAAACATCCTTTACAGAAAATAATTACATTTATATGCACAGCTCCCTGCCATTGTGTCCGTCATAAATATGTTGTTTCAATTTAAAAGAGACAAACTGTGAAAGGAAATTAACCCATTGTTTAAAACTACAGATGCAAGAGGCTGCTAGAAAAAAAGCCTCCAAGGTCATCGCTGCATTCATGGGAATAGAAAATCATCTCATCAGAAAAAGCTGTATTAGAAAGTGAATTTCCTATAAAAAACACACACACAGTTCATTACAGGTAAGGCTGCATCAGCAGATTAATGTATATCATTATAAGGTTCTAGATATTTATCTTTAAAATGCTTAGATTAAATCTCATCATACCTTATTTGCTCCTTCCATTACAGCTTATTTCTCTGTAAGATTCCTTTTTAAATCATGTAGCTGCCTCACGCTACAATCACGAAAGTAGTTGTGGCTCTTCCTTGAAGCCGGTTCACGCTGCCTGTTGCTCCCTAATGAGCCTGAGACACCTGCTCAGCGCGGTTTGGCCCTGTTAAGACTCCAGGTGCAATGTGGGACACATAGGCTGACGTCGCCGAGATGCTGCTTTGAATGTATTTGTCACTAATCTACTGGCATGGCCTCCACCTCCTGTTGACCAGGCTGCAGCTGCCAAGCGCTCTTGTTAGATAAAGGCAGCCTCTGCTCACTGTGAAGCAGCTATTTGCCGCTCGCACTCAGCACAGTCATCAGATGCTGCTCTTTCTGCCAGTCACTGGAGGAAAGGGCCTTTTAACAAGAGCTGACTCATATTTTTACCAGTCCTTAATAGCAAATGGAGAAAAGGGCCATCTGATCAATATATATATTTAAAGAAATCCTCCAGAAACTGCAACTTGGGTCTTGTAAACTTGTAAAATCCCCTTTTTTGGCATGAAAGGCAGTTTACATCCACATATTCAGTGTTTTGAACACAATAAACTGCAGTCGTAGACATTTAATCCCTCTCAGGGAACCTGTGAGCAGAGGCTGGTGTATAAATGTTCTATTTTGTATAATTATCATTTAAATATGTCTAATAATATTCTTATATGTCTTTATATTAGAGGTTTCAAGTGTGTCACAAAACTGCATATTAAAATACACTTTTTTAATGAAGTGCTTATAAATATCAAATACATCAGTAGGTCAAAGCGATGTGTTACTTTAAGATCAACCATTATACCTTTGTGTTCCTCTATTAAGTATCATTTATACAGTACAGATGTAAATCCCTTACCTTTGGCAGTCTGTATTTGTCTCTGAGGCACACCCGAAGTGTGGCCCTCTCTGCCTTCTTGTGTAAGAAATCTGCATCTCTCTCCATCCTGAAAGAGACACAACAATGTTTTTAGTACAGCAACATTGACTATCAGTCACAACAACATCCCATGTTGGTCAAAGTAAAAAAATATTATGCCTGTTAATCTCTTTTCTGGAGAACACGATATCTGCAGGTGGGATTTTGTGTGTCTGCATGTTTGTCTACAATGTGTCACGGGTTCTAGCAGCATAACATGTTTTCAACCCCAGGATTTGATGTGTTTCATTCGGTTTTTACCTTTTATGTGTTTCAATCCAGCGTAAAGAAAATAAACCTCAACCTGATTCCACAGAGCTCATCGCAATATTCCAATATCACAAACGTTAGTGACTAGGTAATCAAATGAGTTACCAATATGGTCTCAATATGTTCCTATGCTTAATGAATGTAAAGTAAAGTTGTATTTTTTTACCATTAGTGTATATTAGTGCTTTGGCTTCAGGTAGATTCCATCAACGATTTCAACATCTACAACTGTATTTTTTTTTATGTAATGTAATCTGCTTCAAATACAAAGCAACTTCAAAATAAACAAGGAAACTGTTTGAAAAGACTCTCGATCAATTTGAAATACGATCACAAACCTGGTCATATGATTACAAACCATTCAGCTTCCGATTTTTTTAAATTTTTTTATTTGCAGTGTTTGTTAATTGTATTTTAGTAGTCTTTTATTTCATTTTGTATAATTCAGTATTTTGTACCTTTAAAATGTCTTTACACTGCAACGAAACAGGGACTAACCCTCAGTGGATTCTCTAGTTTAAACAAAAGCAATATATATATATTTGACTCATTTTGATGCCGCCTTTATTAAATATTTACCAAATCTTGGGGCATATTCACTTTTATGTGGTCATTTAGCGTCTTTTTTGTTTTTTCAGTATTCCCCAGATATGCATGCAGGGTTCTGTATGTCACCGATGATTTGGTCCTTGGTAATGTTTACTTTCATGTATGCCACTACTGGTTAACCTCCCATATATCTACAGAATATAAGATGCATACTGAGACTGTATTCTGTATCAAAGAAGTCAATAGCATCGGAATTTAAAAATCTGCAAAATCTAACATATGGGATGAATATTTTTTATTTAAAAGTGTCCTCATCCTCTAAAAACTTGTATGCTTAATTCATCAAAGGCCATTTCCTGATGTCAATGTGGTTCTGTGCACTTTGCTATATATATATATATATATAAGTATTCCTATATCTCATGGCACTATTCACGTTAACTTTCCCTCAGCCAATTAAAGATGGGATTATAAAGCCAGACTGAGTCGAGCAGATTTCCAATCAAGCAAAGACGGCACAACCTGAACTCCAGTCGAACAACAGAGTGCTGCACCCAGGTTTCTGTAAACTACACATTCATTAAAATGACCTTTACTTTGCAGATCATAGAGATACTGATACATAGTCTTTTATTTCCCAACAATGTGTTTGTCTGCATCAGGAGTCATCGTGGAGTGAATATGTGAATAGCGTTACAAAAAATCTACAATACGAGTGTTGTCATTTTAATTCCCCAAACATGAGAGTAGAGAGGGTGGATTAATCCTGTTATGTCATACAAGCGGACTGAATTTGATGCTTTAAAATCTACCGTTTCACCAAATTTAGATTAGTCACATTTGTACAATCGCACAATTTACAGTTTTCCTTCTAAATTCAATTCAGGATTGATTAAACACATATTAATCACATTGTACATATTTTATTATGGAAATCTCTGCGCAATGGAGAAGAACTGGAATCATTAAAGTCCGTGTTTTCAACTGAATACTGAATTGTTTTTAAAACTAAACACTAAACAGAATGTTACCCATCTCCGCTCTTGATGCAGAAATTGATGACAGATTAGGAGAGATTATTGATCCAGGTCCATCATGACCTCTAGTCCTGGTGGATTATCATGTAGAAATTGTAGGGGGAAACAATCATTGCTTTGTCCCAAAAACTCACATATGCACAAAAAAAAAAAATACAAATGAATTGGTGTTGGATGGGAGTGTGGTTGCAAGACAGGGAAAGTTAAACAGTGACGAAGTGGACTGCAGCTCTTCAAGGTCAGATTCTGCAGCCATACAGGTTTCCACGGACCAATGGCATCAATTCATAAGGGACTGTAGGGTCCGGGTTGTTTACTTACTTCTCCTCCACCACCTGTTTTTGGTACTCTTCATACTCCTCCCGTGTCATCCCCGCTGCTTTGGCTGGATCTGTGGGGGCGGCCTCCTCTTCTTTGTCACCTCCACCCCCGAGGCCAATTCCTGACAGGGGGTTCCCAATCATGCTCTTGATCAAGAAAGCCATCTCGACCTCTGTGACTGTTTTCTCTGCTTTCTGGTTGGAAGAAACGTCGCTGCCCCTTTATGGCGCCCTCCGCTTTGGCTTCCTATAGCTGTCAAATCCAGTGGTAGCTCTCTAGCTAACCTGCTGCTTGTCTATGGATCCAAGGACACACTGATGACAGGCAAACACACACACACACGGTTTGCCTCGGCCATAATCTGGATTTAATCCCCCCTGCTCCACGACGCTAAGAGGCAGATGGCCTGTTTTCTCTCTATTTTTAAATCATGCAGACCTTTGGTGGATGTTGTCGTCTTTTTTATTTTGGACATTTAGTGCATTCTGTGGCAGAGCAAGGTGAAGCATTTATCATAAAGAAATAGAGTTTTTGTAGACAGGGGCCTTCACTTTGTGACCACACACACCCACTGCTGCTTAATCGTATTAGTAAAGTAAGGGCCGGCCCGTGTGCAGCTTATACTGCTGAGGCCGAGCAGAGTGGAGAGAGAGAGAGAGAGAGAAGCGTGATTATAGTCATGTTTATCCGCACTGGAACCTCCCTCATGCCGGGCTATTGTTCCGTGGGAAGATGATTGACAGGAGGATATATTGCTCAGGCTTCATTTCTCCATTTTATTTTGGTTACCTCACTTGAGCTGTCAAACGTTTCAGAAATGGGCCATCAGATGTGTCCTGTGATTTCTAGATTTATGCTCAAGTGTTCTCACATGTTCATTCTTTACTGCAAGATCACTTAGTTACTGATCAACACTGCAATGAAATCAACAAGGGCCTATCGAGACATCCAAGGACACCTTACAATAGATCATGATAATACTGTAGGTGTAAAGTGTGGGAGAAATGAAGGATGCACAGATCTCCTTTACCATTTGTTCCATTAACTTCCTCTACTATGAAATAACCTGCAGAACCTGCAGAATATAGAAAATACGATATATAACGCATGTATGTTTTTTTCAAGGAAAAGAAAGATGTGCATCAACTCCAACATTTCTCTGAATGTCGCTCGCTCCATGATTTTGGAGCAGAATTAAACATAAAGAAATATGACATACGATGACCATGAATGTCAACATACAGCCTATATTTCGGTGATTCAACAAAAATTCTGGATGACATTTGCATCGATAGGAAACCTGAACTCTAATCAGGGATTATGCAAACACTGCTGCAGTTTGCTGCACATCTTTCTTTTCCTTGAAAAACACATACTTGCATTATTTATCGTATATATTCTATATTCTGCATGTGCTACAGGTTATCTTATAGATTTAGATGAAGTCAATATGTCGATAAATTCTAATGGACTTTTTTTCCAGAGCAGCCATTTTGACATAAAAAAAGACAAACGTATAACGGAAAAACCCAGCGTAAATAATTTATAAATAATCAAATTAAAAAAGGTAAATAATGTAATGATCTGGCCTCAGGTTAATCTGGACGGTTAAAGACCTGTGAATTCTTTCTTCAGTGAAATTAACCAACCACTATTAAATTCATTGTCATAAAATCTGGTCATTTGGATATTTATAACTATAAGATGATGGCCTCTTGTTTTTAATGATTACTGACACTAAAATGTACGTGTAAAACCACCAAAGGGTTAACATTTCTAATGTCCAGTAGTTTAAATACCGAGGTGATAAAAAATGAAAGATTTTCTAATTTGCAAGACGGCTGTGACTAAATTCAGCCACATTGAGCCACTAATTCCTGTGTTTATATAGATAAATGTAAACTACAACTCCTTTTAGACATAATCCATAAGAGTAAAAAGTTAATAACAGCTTTGATCTTGTGCGATTATGCAGAAGTGTATTGTAAATTGTTCATTTGGAGAATATGTCCGATTCTGACACGTCGGACTCGATCAAAACAGAAAAACAGAAGCAGACATCGGTTCTTTGAGTTTTGTTCACCAAGTGCTCAGCATTCTTTTATACAAAATTTTACAAGTCAAAAAATGGGTTGATTTCATTTTTTTTCAGGTAAGTTTCATGGAATTGGACTGTGGCAGATTCAGCTTTCAAAAACAAAATCTACGGATCTGACTGATCAGAAATACTGCAAGGAAGTTATAGCATCAGGATGGAAGTCTCACACTAGCATTTATACACAATGATTGATCAAATTAAAAATCTGCAATTAATTAAAATAAACTCCATCGACAAAACTATTCTTTTCAAATAAAATAACTTACAATCTGAAAATATTTAAACCAAAAAAAATTACCAAAATGGACATTCCCTCATTTACACACTTTCATTTTCAGAATTTCATCAAAAGAATTTCTTTGCTGCAGCTTCTTGTTGAGTTCTACACGAGGGAAAAGGAGAAAAAGAGAATTCATTAAAAAGCGGTCGATCTTTTAAGCACACAGAAATTTACCAAAAAAATGTATGTGTCTTACTTGTACATGATGTAGCAGAAGAACAGGACTGATTGGATGACGATGAAGATTATAAAATGAATGGTGGATAAGCAGGAAGGCACAGGAGGCGGGTCAGGGCACTTTACGATCTTCTCAGCAGGATTCTACAGGTGAAAACACACAGAATAAGATTCAGTAGAGTGAACTCTTCTAACTGTCGTAGTACTTCTTAGATAACCCAAGAAAATGTGTCTGGGCAATTTCCGGAGTTTGCCTTTCCCAAATGAAGAATGCAGAAGGAGGTTGCCGAGTCAGACGCTTCACACCAACAGGAAAACATCATTCAGGCAAAAGAGAGGTGTTTGGGTAGAATACGCAGAAAGCGATTCGTCAAATTTGCTGATGTTTCCGTTTACAGCACATCGACACCAGAATCGGTCCTTATCCCCAAACACTCTGGTATCTCAATGTCCTTCTAAGGTCTCAGAGATCTTTGTCTAAGTGTATGGCACCTTATCGATATTTGCATTCCATTTGTTATGTAAATTTTTGTTGCATTTTTGCATCAGTTGCTGTTAGAAACGTCATCAACACACCAACTCCCTCTCTGTGAAGCTTCTGGACATTTTCCTTCCTTGTTCTCAAATGGGCTCACTTTAAAAACGATCCCGACATTCTACTGGGGAATAGCAGGAAAATGTAGCTTTCTCACTTCCAGCATCTCGGGAAAAATCCAGGAAAAATTCGGAGAGTTCAGTGCATGTGTGCAAGTAGCTGAAGTGTCGGTGTTGAGTATCTGATCTGTACCTGAGCACTGCGCTGCACCAGGTGATCCACGTCTCTTTTGACCGTGTGCAGATGCTCCTTGATTTCATTGAAGTGCTGAATGGTCTCATATGTTCCGATACCAGCTGCGTTCCCCTGGAGCTGGGCCGAGCCGATCTGTTTCAGCGACTCGTGGAAGGAGCTTCTGCAGAGACGAGGAGAGGACACACAAAGGGATCAGAGTCCCTGTAGAGGAACACTATGCCTGTTTCAAATACTTCTTCAGTCCCACAGCCTCTGAAAACCCAATAAACATGTCACCAATACAGTCTAGTCTGTTTACCTTTCACAGTCGGATACATGCGTTGAATGACTTCATGTTTGGAAACAGAACATACAGTAATATGCTGTGTGGTATCATTTATTTACCATCATACAAATAGTCCTAAATTAATCTTTTAATCCCTATTCACAAGAGGCTGCATATTCTCAAAGTTTGAAAACAGAAAATTACCATCTGATAAAAGAGGTCATGATTGCTAAATTAATCCCTTATGAAAACATGTTCTTACAACAGATTACAAGTACAGGAGGTTAATAAAAAAAAAAACACAGGAACCCTATCTGCAATATGTAATCCAGACTCTCGTCATGATGCTAAACCCATCTACAGCGTTTTCAGTACGGTATATGCCATTTATTGCATATACAATATGATGTTGTATACTTAGAGCAAATACAATATGGCAGTTTGAGTGTATAGAGTATAGTATATGCAATCAAGAGCATATACAATTTGGTATATGCCATATAGAATCTAGATGGCATACATGTTAAATAGGGTTAAGTTAATAGGGTTAAGTTAATGCAAATATCTGATAATAGGATATACACATCCTGTTATGTTTATGGTCAATAAATACAAGTAATAAGTTTTCTATTCTAAAACGGTGGCTTGTTATGAATCAAGAGCAGAGCCAAGATCCTGGAAAGATAATATTTTTGTTTTGTGTCACTGCAACTGTCCTCAGCCTGATTATCGTATTTTCTTAAGTTACTATTTGTCAAATGTCCGTGACTCATGACCTCCTACAGACATCAACATGGATGATCGAACAGTGCTGCCTCCAGTCCTCTGTGTCTTTACTTTCACTTTCAGAAGTAAATGAGGTTAAAATGCAAAATAAACCATTCTCAGGAGAGAATGAAAAATGTCTAAGCTGGGATCATATTTCTCAACAAAATGAAATTTCTCAAGGCTGATTACTTACAGGGAGGAAGCAATAAGTTTCCTTTATCATCTTAAACACATCTAAGACGATTACAAAGAAAAAAAAAAGTGACTTGACAATTGAAAGGAACTCCAGCAGCGTAAGTCCCGATTGTGACGAGAAATCAATTGGAAGGAAACTGTGTTTTGCTGTGTATGACAGATGTATTTAAAGACGACTAATCTGATAAGGACAAAAATGGTGCTAAGATGTGGCCTTTTCTTGCTCTGCCACATGTCTGCGGTCTGAGAGGACGGCTGGGGATG
Source organism: Pleuronectes platessa (assembly GCF_947347685.1). Classification (NCBI taxonomy): domain Eukaryota; kingdom Metazoa; phylum Chordata; class Actinopteri; order Pleuronectiformes; family Pleuronectidae; genus Pleuronectes; species Pleuronectes platessa. The sequence continues at coordinate 9,881,653 of NC_070644.1, read as the reverse complement.
ACACATAAACAAAATCTAATTTGTTTCGCATAGAGAGGGGGAGAGGACAACAAAAATCTCCCTTGAGGAAGTAAGTGAGCATTTATTAAAGCCGACATCTAATCTTTATTTACCACAACTGACCCATTTATGAGCGGAAAGCCCTCCTTGGAGTCTCGGATGAAGTCCTATCATCAACTTGGGTGTTTAAAAAGACGGGTCAGGATAGACTGAGAGCTTAATCTACAAGGTAATACAGATCAGTCGCTCACATTAGCACACAAAATGAAGCAGCTGCCGCCTTGTTGCCGCAGGTCTGAACTTAGTTAACGTGTCATTCAGCTCATTCAGCTGCAACATCAATTGACCACTCTGATAATGTGCTTTCTGGAAATTACAGAAACTCTGTCTTTTTCTGCTGTCTATAAGATTTAATTCACTTATGGAGGCATCTGTGTGGAATTAAATATATGAGACAAGTCAGAGTCCATGTGAGTTATGGGTCAGCGATGAAATAAAGAAAATCATGTATGGAGAGTCAATTGAGGATGAATGTCCTGTTGGATTTAGGGCATATAAACAGCTTGGTTCTTTTATGATACATGAGACTAAGAGATTAATGTTACATGAAATAAAATCTTTAATATCTTGTGATTCTGATTAATTCTTTATGCAGATGGTGGGATGGCCGCTACAGGTCAATTACTGAATAAATTAACACTGTTGATTTTTGAAAGGGCACAATTTGATGAGGAAAATAAAAAACATTCAAATGTTCTCAACAATTACAAGCTGAGCTAAAAGTGAAGCTATAATTAAACAACTAGCTGAATATTTTATTTAGGGAAACTAAGTAAAAATAATGATTAAAATCCACTCTCTAATCTTTGGTACTGAGGATGACTACTTCTTCTTTTTATTCTTTTTTTAAATCTCTTGCGTGCTCACAATGACTAAGCCCACAAGCACCTTACACGAGCCATACAAAAGCACAAATATGTTATTTACAAAATAAAAGCGCTCCACATCAAAAAAATTACATTCTCTATACCTAATCAGGCTTACTCACGGTAAGTACCAAAATCAAACAGTCATCTGAGTCTCTGCTGTGGAAGGCACACCATCATAAAATCTCTTAAGCTGTATTATCTTGGCATTAAAATCTGTGCAGGCTGTGATCTGAGAGTGGTAAGGAGAGCATTTTTTAAGGTTGAAGGAGAAGAAGATTACAGCTGGGCTTTACTGTACCTATCACACTGTGCCTCAGCAATGACAGCATTCTTATTATGTGGAATAATATATTTAAAATAAATGACTTTCTCTATCCGGGATCAGACTAAAGGAGTTCCAGGCCGATATGACCCTGATTCCACAACCCAAAGAATCGCTGGAGAAATCTGGTGTGGAACCTGAGCTTGATACCGATGTTTGGCCCAGACTGTCGGCTAGTGTGATTGGTTACAGAGCATTTCTTAAACCTCCCGAAGTGCCTTTAGAAAAATCTGGGCAGCACCGATATTTATCAAACATGTTTGATATTACTTATTTAAAATCAGGAGGATTATTTGTACGGTGAAACCACTCAGCAGCTGATGGTGCGGACGCACAATGGTCAACAGTCTGAGGTTAACTTCAGCTAGCATGCGACTGTTGACAGATATTTTACCAACAGTTCAAATCTAACCTGAAGAATAGATAACCCTTGTTGACCCTGTCTCTCCATCCATTTTTTCTTCCAGACTCATTTCACCTTCTGCTTTCTTTATTTACTTTACACTAACTCTTCCCCATCCAGTTTTGGGTGATGTGCCCTTATTTTCTTATCTTTCTTAAGACAATTGAGAAGAATATCTGTGAAGATTCTCCTCATGTTCTCCCGATTTCAAAATCAGTCAGGATTTTAAAACTTAATTCTTAACTAATCATCATATTTTTACCTTGTCAACAACACAAGCAGAGACAGGACACAAGCGGACTGAGTTTGGAGGAAGCCTTGACTGTGGCTGGATTATCAGGCAGGCCGACACCTGCGATGTTGCAGCCACGGCATCCTGAGATTAAATATGATTTCAGGGAATTACCGGTAGGATTTCCCTTGTTTTTCTGGAGTATCACAGACCGCTCTCTTCATCTGCGGTTGCACAAACAACAGCTCGTTTTTTAGGATCGGCAATCCGTAACAATGGATGCTGCTGTTACTTACTTCAACTCGTTCAGGTTTCTGAGAACCTCCTGCTGGGTAGACAAGACGGTGCTCAACTGTGGATTGGAAGAATCAACCTAGAAGACAAATACAGCACAGCGTGATCAAACACAAGAGCTGTTATAAAATCAGGTTTATAAGTTTGGCTAACCTGTCATAAAAACAGTTTATTGGAAGGAAAACACAAGAATGTCACTGAAGTGCATGTTAAATGGCCATTTGCTTTTAAAGCTTTATTTCACTGGTTAAACAGGTTTACACTTCTAGATTAACACAGTGATAAGAAATTAATCTCGGGTATGCAGAAAAATGTGGATTTCTACATTTTCCTTTATGTGAAAAGGGGAATTCTAGATGAAAGTAAGTGTTTTTTTTATAATCCTGAACTGATTCTCACTGTGTGGATCTGGTGTAAAAAATTCTGGCAATAAAAGGCTCACCTGTCCCGACTCGACGTTCGCCCCCTTTTTGGCGACCTCATCGGTGATAACGGAGACGTATCTGCGCTGCTCGTCCAGGATCATGGCGAGCTGCCGGTGAAGCTGTTTGATCTCCAGATGGATCCGGTTCTGGCCTTCAAACACCTGCCGGATCTCCCTGTCATTCACGCTCTCGTACTGGTCCTCAACTAAAGAGGAGAACCAAAATGTAAAGATTAAAACCAATTGAAATTAAATCAACAAACCTTCTATGGGGCAATTTGGAGATGTTTATGCTTTGGGGTAAATTATGATTCAGAAATTTGTACATTTCCACATTTTAATTGAGTTTGTTCCTTTAATATAGAAACAAATTATAAGAAAAGAAATTATATAATTTTACTCTTATTGATATTTTACCCTGTGCCTTTAACATAATTAATTGGGCCGTATGATTTCAGAACACTAACTTGGCTCTCCTTGGACGTCTGGGTGCTCTTTCTGAAACTCCTCTTTCTTTTTGTCGAGCTCTTGCTGGAAGTTCTGAAATTCCTCCTGGTACTTGTCCTTCTCTTCTTTAGGAATCTCAGATTCAGGTGGAGGCTTCAATGGAGAAGACAAAAAAAAAAGCCCACTCTGAGCTCAATAGAGGCCAAGCTTAGGCTATATTGTGCACATGCGGGCATGCGCACACAGAGACACACACAGCTACAGAAAAGTAAGTTGCACACAGGACTTGGAGAGAATGAGGAGCTCTAGGAAAGTTTAGTTACCGGTTGCTGGCCTGGTTCTGTGAGTCTGAATAACAAGAAGGACAAGACATCATGGTCATCTGAGGGAGGAAAGGAATTTTGAATTAGAAAATGACAAAGGAGAAGCTTACTGAAAATACAGCATAGTAATAAGGAGCAAAATCTTGGGAAAAACCTGGTAAATACAGATTAATAAACTGATTCTACCTTTGTAATGTTATGGTTTGTTTACTACAACAGGGTAGCAGTTATTCAAAAACATGAGTAATATCTCAACAGGTCACAAAATGTCAGTAATAACAGTAATTATGTGACTCGTCATCCCAAAATAATTAGGCTGTGAGGGTAGAACACTTTAATAACGGAGTAATATCACACTAATGAAATAATGAGCATATGGTTATGGTGGGGAGAACAGTAGAGTTTATAGTAGAGAACAGAGTAGTACCTGCTAAACCACCGGTGGCAGCTGAAATGCCAAAGAAGCCCTCAGTGGGAATGACCATGTTGTCAATCTTTGTGCAGAACTCATAGTCGTCTCTGTCTGGAGTGAAACCGTTGTTGATCATCACCTGAGGAGGAAAAAAGAACGATGCTGCTGCTGATAAAAATTGTACTGATATTGACCGATATATTTTATCTGTATATCTATATTTTTTTCTTTAACTTCTAAGATGTCATTATCAAACCCTCACTACAATGTAAACAAATGCAGACTTTTTCTGCATTGTTTATTTTATACACCGATATGTCTGTAAGATGATCATCAGCTTTATATATATATATATAATATGCTGTATATAACGGATTCTCAGCATTTGCCATAGGGCTGTGTGTCCGTGATGCTTCCTACCGTCAGTGTCTTCTTGTAGTATGTTATTTTGGCTCTGACAGGATACGGTTTGTTGCGGAAGTCTCGTAAGCATGTGCCGAGGGCTTGTGTGGTGCCGTCACTGCCAGATGAAAACAACATTGTCAGAAAAAAACAGAACTAAACCAAGGCTCCACGTCATCATGAGTTTGGAAAAGGACAGTAGGATCAAGGGGTAAGAACCTCTATAACCTGTATAAGTGAATACAAATCAATGTCTGTTTTTGTAAACACTCAGTTTGGAAAACACTGAACTCTAAGACAACCTGGAATTGAAAGAGTGATTTAAAGCTTTCACTGGCTCGGGGGAGATTAGGAAAAATGGAGGATTATTTACTTTCCAAGCAAATATAATAATATTTCCTAATCTTCTTTAAGTTGTTAAAAAAATTTGAGTTGGTGATGACATCAGATCTAAGCAAGAGAAGTGTTTACTTACTTTTGGTGGTCATAAGCAAGGTTGCCATTGTTTCCCACAACAATTATGGACGGGTTATTTTTCTGGAATGAGGATGAGATGACAAGGAGATGCATTAATCCTTCACATCAAGTAAATGTATTATAGGTAATCTCATGGCAAAATATCAAACTGGTACCTGGGCACAGATAAACACTTCTCAAATGACTTGTTTTGCACGACAGCGATCAACAATATTTCCCACACACTTCACACTTTAGCAGTTGATAACAATCAAACAAGAGAGGATGTCTTCTATGTCAGGTTTTTGAACTGGCTGCAACAAAAGACTGAATCTGAGTTAGCTGTGAGTCTGTTAAGGTGCTTTTTTACAAAGCTCCACATAAGACTCATTCAGGAACAGAAAGCAAATGATATGTAAATATGTTTTAACTGTAAAATGGCGAAACTGACTTCTGTCCACACAAGCTCCAAATGAGTAACGGTCTTGTGACCATTCACTGCAGCTGTGTCATTGATTGTGTAAAGCACTTGAACACTACAGAGTAGTGTGGACGGCAGGCGTGAACGTAGCAACTGTGATGTGTTTTCAAACTAAAAACATAGTAGTGTGCAAGCAGCCTACAGAATTTAGTGTTAAGCTGACACTGACCTTTCCATCGTTGTCAAAAGAGTCAAAGAAAATTCCGAGTCCGTTCCAGTGGTCGGCGGCTCCGTACACTGGACCGTCGAGGCCTTGTGATGTCGTGAACCACACAGCCTGTCAACACAAAAGAAAGCACACATACTTAACTTAAATTATTGTTTCAGTGACATTTGTAAAACAAAAGATTAAAATGTGGTACCCTGTGTGCACGCTGTATATACGCTAGCTATATATATATATATACACATATATATATACACAATCAGGCTATGCTTTGTTTATTCATTTAATAATGCCAGATTACAGCTGGGCTTTATTGTTTATCAAATTGCAATAATTCCATTTCCATTATGAAGTCATTATATATTTTCTGACTTCATTGTGTTGTCTTATGATGTTATATGATGTTGAATAATGTTCTGATCAGTATAAGATTATATTTATAATAATATTAGATTGTTTCTCTAGCTGTAATTCAGCAGAGGTAACTTGTAACCACAATCCAACTCCTGCATCACCTGTCATGTTCCTGTCTGTAAACAACAGTCATTTCTTCTCATCAGTTTAGTTTGGCTTAAATACTGCAAATAGAAAACTGTTGTTTTCCCCAGGTGTGGAGACGCTTGTCATTTCCCCCTGTGGGCATGGCACTCCTCCTGAAACAGGGAGTGCACCTTCGCTTCAGATACAGGATTTTCCATACTTGACTTTCAGAGTCTGCGAGGCAGCAGGTGCTTTATACAGTAGATCTTATACTCAGATCCAATTACAAGCTAACTGTATTTTTCTGATAAATGTATGGTAAGGTTTAATTTCTTTAGTTTTTTAGTTCTTTAATTTCAAATATGACATTGGATATGATAAATTGTAAGGTTGTGGATTAAAGATATATTGCAGGGCCATGCAATATAGATTTGGGGATTGATTTTGATGATGCATCAGCTTCTGTAACAATGTAAACACAAAACTTTTCAGACCTTAGTCCGGGGAATATTGGCATTTGTTTTACAAATTTTTCATTTATTTTATTCCTAAAGAATAACTTTCAAATGGAGAATGTTTTGGTGATTCAGATTATGAAATATTTGCAAAAGACAGCGACAATATCATCAAATATTTCAAATTGTCATGTTCTTGATGCTCGATGCCACAGACACCGTTTAGTTTCTATTAAAAGTATTAAGGTGTAATACCCAGCCCATAGTATAGATCATGCAGTAGTAAATACATTGAGTATCTCAGCTCAGTGTTGATTAATTTGAGATCAGTTAGTCCACTAATGACTTGTACACTATATGAAATTCTCTAGAGAGCTTTTATCCCTGGCAGTGTCCCCCTCCTTACCAAACCGTCCGCTCCCATCCTGCCTCTTCCAGATACTCTGAAGGTCACCTCGGCCTCCCAGTGTTCGAAGTTGACTGGGTTCTTCGTCCACACGGAGCCCTTCTGGCTCCTGAGAGACGGGGTGATGCGCACCTGGTCTGCACTGGGGATAGCATCTGTGTTGGAGGAGAGAAGAACGTTTCAGTGACACGTTAAGTTTGATGGCCTCTATGGAAACAATACCCTTTCTAATATTTGTCTATGAATTCAGCAACCTATTGGTTAGATTTCCATTCCAGCGATCTTGTAGTATTGTTTGTTTATTTCCCCCCAATAAATTCTTTAGATACTTGAGACACAGGATATTTTCTTCTGAATATCTGTTTGTACAATCAAGATGTCACATTAGGATTTGTGCACTTGTGCTGTGCTTACTCCTGTGTCTGTTTGTAAGAAAGACACAAAACTACCGGTCAGATTTCCAAGAAACTTGGTGGCGGGAGGTGGTATGGGTCAGGAAAGAACTCACCAAAGTTTGATGGTAACCATTGTAACATTTTCACCAATTTCCCAGGGAATAATACATGGGTGTTGATGTAACATATCAGAAATATTGAGGGAAATGATATTGATGAGTATGCAACTTGATGTGGCTTGTTTTTATGCAAGGAGACTGCTGGGCCTTGGTGGAGGAACTCTTTCTACTGACAGCCATCCTAGTTGTTAATGCCACTAGAAAAACTTGCTGCTTTTCTCTTTTTAATATAATTATAACTTGAATACTTTAGTTTGTACTATTTTCTTTAGTTATCTTGTAAAGCAATAACACCAAACTTTACCCAGTGTCAGTTATAGTTCATTGATGACGCTTAATTGTTCGTCTTTGCCTGATGTGACAGTTAACTCTGAGTTTTGGGCTGTTGCTGGGACAAAACAAACAACTTGTGCGTAATGGCGGCCTGAGGGTTTTAAATTGGGGTTTGAGTCCTGCTGCTGGCTCCTTGTAATGTCAGCCTCCTGGTTTCCTGTCACCTCTGTGAAAACCACTGTTTACTAAAGGACAACACAGAGGAGACGGGAGAAGCCAGAGGAGATCTATGTGGACTCAAGGATTTTGTTTTCACCATGTTGTGAGACAGGGCGTTTCACAGAAAATGATTCATGTCTTGATGAAAAAACTCGCCAGAAGTTTCCACTTGAGTATCAATGTAGTTTATCAATGTGTTGATTTTTGGATTAAACCGTAGAATAATGTGTAGATTCATTGATAATGCTCAGACACATTGACGCTGGGTTACAGGGAGTATCTGTAATCTCTGTATTGATCGCTCATGTCAGCGATCAATACTGGACGACTCACTGTGTGATGCAAGAATCCAAAGGCCTGTTCCCTGAGGAGGAAAGTTCAACACTTCACATGCATGTGTCAGTACAGACGCCTGCAGGAGTCAGATCTTTAATGTCCTTTTCTAAACCCTGGGTTTTATATGTTAACGGGTGTGAGTGTCATCGGGACTTTGAGGTGAAGCTCGGCTGGTTAAATCCATCAGTTTGCTAACGAGGTTTTGAATGAAAGACACAAACCGCTGTGCCCACAGAATGAGAGGTGCAGAGCGGAAACAAGCCGCGGACATGACGCCTCTGAGCGGACTGCATTCACATAGAGTGTCGGTGCCGGAGCCGGAGGACGAGCAGCTGTGTGTTGACACCTGGACACGAACTTACTTCCCGAGTGGATCCAGAAGGGGATACTGCCGTCGGTCTGCGCCAGGTGAGGACCCTTGAAGCTGTATTTGTACTCGAAGCGCCGGTGAAGAGCCTCCTCCGTCGTGGACGCACCTGAGACGATGTCCCCGACGCTGCGCTGGAATAATAACGTGGTGAGGAAAGTTAATATCAATGCAGGAGCGGTGCAGCCCGGCAGCCGCGCTGAGGACTCCGCCATGTTTGTATCACTGCTGACGTAGCGCTCAGAACAGGGGCATGACGGGAAGCCTGGAGGGCCAACAGGGCGTTTTCTCATTGGACGGTTCCTGTGTCTCACTCATTCGCTGTCTCTCTGCCCCCCCCCCCCCCCCTCCTCTTCCTCTTGATTCTCTCTCTCCTACTCTTCTCTCTCACTTCATTTCTCATTCTCTCTCTTTCTCCCTCACTCTCATCTCTCGTTTTCTCCCTCTTCTCTCTCTCTTTCACTTCATTCTCTACCTTCTCTCTCTCTCACTCTCTCTCTCCATTCTCTACCTTCTCACTCTCCCCCCTCTCTCTTTCAGTTCATTCTCTACCTTCTCTCTCTCACTCTCTCACTGTCTCTTTCTCTTCATTCTCTACCTTCTCCCTCTCACTCCCCCCTCTCTCACCCTCTCTCTCTCTCTCTCTCTCTCTCTCTCTCTCTCTCTCTCTCTCTCTCTCTCTCTCTCTCTATCTCTCTCTCTCTCTCTATCTTCTCAACACAATCTATGAGCAGGGGCGTAGCAGTGTAAGTAACAGTACGGAGGGCAGCATCACATGGTGCCCCCTCAAATAAACAGTAAACTGCTAGGGTTACTAGAGAGTACACTACATGGCTTGTATCTTGGATTAAGGCTTATTATAATCTATTCTTGAGTGTCAATCAGGTATAAAGATGCCATTATGATAAACTGTAATACTAATATGTATGCTAATTTAATTATAGCATTAGTCTATGATTTAAGTGTCTGTTGTTTCTTATGTTACTTTCATCTGGACCAATAATAAAAGTTAGTTTAATGTAAAGAATGTTATCTGATGTCTAACACATATACATCCTGCACAGACTGCACCCATGGTAAACCTTTACCCCCCCCCCCAAAAACGATCATCTGTCCCGTATTAGTCTTAAAGAAAACAATGATGTAACAAACAATAAACATATCAAATATAACGAAAACCCACATGGTGATGGCCGTCCTTCAGTTGCTGCTCCTCAGCGGCTCGTGGGCCTGCATGAGGTCGGTGAAAGGTGAGGTGACTTAAGTCATGTCGGCTGCAGGAGCTTTCATGCTGCCATGAGCTGTCTGAAAGCCCCAGTGGGTGACGGGGAAACGACACAATTGTGTGCCACTCACTTTCTATTTACTCTAAATCAGCTTCCTCCTGGAGGCACAGCATCACTTTCTGTAAGGGGCTGTGATTACTGGTTCAGGAACCAACGTCAGGACAACAACAGGCTATTGTGATGACACTAATCTGGGGATTTTGACCACTCTGGCAAATGATCAGCAAATGGCAAGGACTGAGCTGCATGGTGTTTACCACAGTCAGGTGTTATGCTTCATTTCATGAGCATTTCCTTAATATGAGATACATAAACTGGGCTGGTCTGCTTCTTTTTTATCAGAGGTATACTAGAAGGTCACTTGGAGGGTGCATACCTCCATCGAGGCTAATTGGCCACCTACGTATTATTACTGATTGCATTGTACACATGCCTGTGTTCTTTATAAAGATCTTTGCAACATTTCTTCAGAAATAATAAAGACTGAAAATAGAATTTCCCATATCCACTCCCTTTATTGAATCTGCTCCAAAAGAAGAGGGATTCTTCCCTGGCCCATATCACAGCCTTCCAGCATATTTCAATACAATTGGTTCCGTAGTTTTTGCATAATCTGGCTAACACACAGACAAACTAAATAAAAAAAACAATGAAAACATAGCTTCCATGGCGTACAGTTAAAATCAGCTCAAAGACAAAATCAAAGAAGGCTGATGACTTTTTCTTTTCTGTGTCAACGTTGAGTTTTGAGAGACACAATAATGAAACACACTGTGAGGAATGAGGAATCATTGCTTTTTGTCAGATTAGTTCCAAATAGTGATCTGAACAGAGAAGATCACACCTTATTAATTAGCAGTTCAGTAACAACCCTTGCTACTGTAGACAATATAAAGAATCAATGTCATGTCAATGTACATTTTATTTATATAGCACATTTAAAACCACTTGGTTGACCAAAGTGCTTTACAGGTGTAATGGTACAACAAAAGGTCAGTAAAATGTAATAGATCAACAAATAAAATATAATTGTAAATGTAAAATAATAATAAATTAAATATTAGATATACGATAAGATCAGTGACACATTAAAGAATGACTGAGAATTATAGGAAACCTCGACAATATCATAAAGCACGAGATTCTAAGTGAAGTACATGAAATTACAACTGAGATGCTAACTTTCGTGTAGCATCTGAAACGCGATGAACTCCAACAGGTTTCCAGTGGATTTAGGAAGCAGAGAAATTAGATGCCTCCGCGCTTTGTCCGAGGAAGTCCCCCATTAGAAAGTTAAACCGCGCTCTTTGTGGGGAAACAGGGGATTTAAATGACAATGGCGATGCTAATGGGCCCATTTAGCGGCGGACAATGGGGGATCCTGTAGGATGTTAATGGGTCACTGAGACTGTGAATAGTTTATCACGAGTCAGCACAAATATTTGGCCAGTGAATTACACGACGCTGTAATCTTGGAGGTGATGGCGAGTTGATTGGCGTTTTTGCGGCGATACTGTTCTTACTGGAGCGTGAAATAATGATGTCTCAACTCAAATTGAAATAATACTCTAGCCTTCTTCTTAGATGTATCCAGTCTGCATATATCTACCGATGTAGTTTAATTGGCTCTTTCACTTATTTCCTGGTTTTCACTAATGAACCTCGTATCTTAATGTTTTCTTTGTTTGGTTTTGGGAAGGTTTTACGTCGTCTTTTGGTTTTAGAGCCTCTGAATTGGCCTAATCGGACAAAACAAATAACATTTGTGCGATGTATGGGGCTCCACAGGGCATTCGAAGATGTTTGTATTACCCCTGTGTCACATTAGGGGGAAAGGGAGAGTGGCCCGTCACCTCCTGGTGTGACGCGTCGGCTTAGTTAATGAAGCCTGTTGCTTCGCGGTGTTTGGAGGCACAAAGCAAACCATTATCACATGAACGCAGATGTCTGCTGGGATGACGGCATGCTCGGGAAACGTCCCGTGGTCCAACCTGCTGTGCTCTTGAGTTTGCCACCAGGACACAAATCTCGAACTGATCCAGGAAGACAGGAGTAAATTAGTGAGTAATGGTAAATGGTCTGCATTTATACTGTACTTTTCTAGTCTTGATGACCACTCAAATTGCTTTATGGTACAAACTTGCTATCCACCTATTCACACACACATTCCTGCAGTGCGTCTCTGTGCAGCAGTTACTCTATCACACACCCCTCACACATTGTCAGTAGAGGCGTCAGGGGCAATCTGGAATTGCTTGGATTGGAAGACTGGGATCGAACCACCAACATTTGGGTCAGAAGACAACCTGCTGTATCTCCTGAGCCACATTGATTGATTTTTCTCCGCTATACCAATGCATATAGATGGATGGACACCCAACCAGAGACACACAAGCGTCATTTATTATAACCAAGACCAGATTTTTACTCTGATTATTAATATTTTGCATCAATCACCTACAAAGAAATGCTTTCATATAACTCGCTGCTGTATTGTTTGCTGGACACGTCACCCTCCACAATGCAGAGGGACCAGGACCTTTGCTTCTGATTGCCTCAACACGGTCCAGTGTGGTCCAGGCAAGAGAGGCCACTTATTGTCCACTGAGGACTGTGCCACATTCATTTGAGGAGCAGCCCTTTTTCTCATTATTAACAGACACACTAAACTGTGGAGCCCAAACAATACGGCGCAGATCCCTTTATGCGCACAAGTAAGTGCTCAACGTTTCGGGGCGGCCGCATGTGTGCCCTCCACCGCTCCCTCGCCTTTTCAGATACCTGCACATGAGTGAAAGATGGCGAGGACACAAAGGATATCCTCAACTTTCCTTTTTCTCCCATTCTGTGAAACGGGCCTGCACTAAATCTTTTATTTGTGCAAAGCCTCTCATTAACTCCACTCATGCCGCCTCCCTCGGTTTGCCATCGCTTAAGTACTGGGTGTTGTAAAAAAAGCTACCAATTAGTCCCTCATCAGCTCCAATTAGAGGAGACAAAGCCTGTGTAAAGATAACTCGATGAGAGGGAGAGGTGGAGGGGTTAGGGCCGTCTACGTGTGCTCCTGTGTGTGTGTGTGTGTGTGTGTGTGTGTGAGTGTGTGTTTGTGTCTGTGTACATGTGTGGAGTCCCCCCCCCCCCCCCCGGCACAACAGAGTTTGCAACCATTGAAGAACTTGTGGCCATTCAGTCTGACCCACTGCAGCACAGGTCCATTCATCCCCCCCCTCCCACCCCCCGACTCCTCGGTGGACCCCTTTTCTCAGGGCCAAGTGTTGTTGTGCTGGGAAGACAGGCCCCCCAGGAGTCCCAGAAAGAGAGCCATTCAATCCTCTTTACCTGTTTGCAGCGTATAAAGCACTCAGGGCCGGGCCGATCTCTCATTATTGTCTCCTTCACTCTCAGGACTTCCTTAAACTTAAGAGCGAGCCCCTTTTAGAGGGGGGAATAGGGGATGCATGTTAAGGGGGTGCCTTTCGCCTCATTAGAATTGAATTTGCACTGTCTTGTAATTACGTTGGAGGGCAACAATGTGTTTTCTTTCTCCATCATAATCTTCACTCAATGGGGGATTTTTGGGGCAGTTAATTTGCTGCCCACACTAATGTATTAATTAATGAATTGGGTAACACTAATTTTCTCTATGCTGCCCCTCTCTGTTTGTTTCCATCTGCGTCCAACAGTTCTGGGCAGCCACTACTAATAAAATTACCTCATTAAGGCCCTTTATCGCCGCACAGTAACTCACTCATTCATTTGCTATGTAACATTTTCTTTGGGAGGGGGCTGACTGGGTGACAGCTCCCATTCAACATCGCGTCCCTTTGTGGGTATAGTTCTAAATAATGAGGGGGACGAGCAGGGAGATATAATTAGGAACAAGGGGCCACTTCAGCAAATATTTGAAATCTTTAAAGGCTTGTATGATGGTGATTAATTACTTCCAGAGAGGATTTTGGGGAGAAATATATGAAGTTTTTTTTGTACACGTCCCCTCTATCAGGACCTTGTTGTGAAGATGTGCTCAGGAGTTTTAATATCGGCCGCTCTTTAATCAAAAGCAAATAATGACATTGGCTCTTCTCTTCTGAAACTGACAACATGTCAACAGTGATGTTGCGTTTGATGAAGGAGGCTTTGGAAAGTTTTAAAGGATCCCTCTCCATGTGATCTTTTATTTTAAACATTATATAAAATGACGGTTGGCATGGTGATAATATTGATAGTTAATCAGATTACATGGTTATTTTCACATTAGTTCACAGGAAAGACTGTTGGTTGCATTTGACTGTTAGTTAATGTATATGTAATAATGCACACAATTTGTTTTGATCATTTCACCGACAGACACAGGATACTCTTGATGTTAATAAATAATAATGATCTGCTATTGCTAAGTCAGGACATAAAAAAGGAAAAGTGAAGCTGAGGGAAAATGTCCACAAAGCTTTATTCATGATTGTGTTTTGATCGTCTTCATCTGCTCCTCTTTGAACTGCAAAAGTTTAATGAGTTCACCAACACTGTTTTTTGCTGTGCATCATTCAAAGGCCTGTAAACGTTGATCAGCACACACTGTAATGTGACTGAGAAATGACTGCCACCTAGTGGACAAAGGGGCGGCACTGGATGATGTCCGCTCTGTAATAGTTTCCCCCAAACATGAAGAATGACAGTTTGGAGAAGAAACCAGACACAGTGTGTAATGATCTTTTTAACATGAAGGGACAACGACTCTGTCACATCTGGCAGCTGGACTCCATTGGATTGTTCAAATCTCAGATCAGTCTACATGACATCTCTCCCCCACTTATTAGATTGAATCTTGTTCAGATTTTGTTTTATTTCAATTATTCATGTTATTAATAATACATCCTAAAGTAACTTGCTAGTCTAATGCTGTGAAATCAATTATTATTAATATTATTGTTGTTGTTATTTAAGTGAACTTTTGGTAGTGTTTGTCTAATTAAATTTATTGGTGAGGGGTGTTTTCTGCAGGGCAGTGGTTTTATTTCTAGTTGCTGATAACGATCGTAGTACAAGATTTATTGTAACTGAATCTCTAAAAACATTGTTAACTGCATGTGACAAATATGCAATAAAAAGATGATGAAAAAGAGAAACCAGAGCTGGTTAGGTCAACCTTGACCCACACTGACAATAATGGATGAAAAACTATTATCGAGCCCTGAGAAAGAAAATGAGAAAATAAAAATGCACATATTTGCATTTTATTGGTTTAATTGTGATGTCATATAACACAGAAACAAGTAAAACAAATATGTCATGGAGACATATCCGCCTATTATCATTTGTCACATTATTAGACTATTATTAGATGTGTAAGACCAGAAAAATAAGAAATCAGTAATGTAAAGTTCTCCTTCTCTCTGAACAGATGTGCTTAGTTGTTTTATTCTCCTGTGGTTGATGAAGTATTTGGAGGGAAGTTACAACATGTTTGGATCAGCACGGATAAACGACACTGAAGGATTCTTGAACAGGTCTGTTTTGAGTTTTATTGCGTGCTCTTGTTTTTGCTGAAAATAAAGTGACATCATCTTGTCCCCCCCCCCCCAGATCGTGATTGCAGCTTCTCCTCTTCCAAATGAAGACAGAGTGAGATAAATATGAGTTATGAGCAGCAAAAAGAACACAACTACAAAGTTCATGACTTCAGGAAAGGCTGTACCACTATATCAAAAACGCAGCTAGAAACCTAACACCAAGACCTCGTTCTCACTTCAGAGGCCCAGCTGCCTCTTCCAGAAAAACTGAAGGAGAACATATAATATCAGACTTCAAAGCTGTCAGTATTTTATTGATGCTGGTGATAAGCAGTATACAAACATGTAATAAACTGTTTATAGGAAACTATGTGACAGTTTTAAACAAGACATATTTTGTTTATTTAATTTGATTTATTTTATGTATTTATCAACAATTTCAACCTCTTGACTACAACTGCAACAGATAGTTCATCTCAATATGGCAAAAGACCATAATAAGAAATATATTTCTTCTTGACGGATGCTATACATTCATAAACACAATGTTCTTATATCTTACAACTACATTATAATGTGTCGTAATACTGCTTGGGATTAATAGTCCATTTATTTCTCAGTGCTGTGACACTGTAGAAAACCTGATGACATGAAGTTAACCAGAGTATCATAAATGTCAGTGAATTAGACTGTTGGCTTTGAGTAGGTTGCCCTCTAGTGGTGTATAGAGGGAATGGTGTTAGAAAGTCAGTCTCATCCATGAAGCCACAAATGTAAACTGAGTTGAGTTCAGATGTGCATTCGATTTCACAGTTAGTGGGAAGCAACAACGACACAATGACAACTTTGGATGGACAGTTTCCAGCAGCACCTGAGTTAAACTCTTACTGGTTTTACACAACTTAAATAAACAAGTAAACTATAAGCCGGGAAACTGGCAATAACACCACTGATCTTTAAAGACTCTCACTAACTCGCCATAGCCACAAAATCAATGCTCTTATCAAGTGAATTAAGTGAACATTGTCAAGTTGTTAATCTCTATTGACTTGTGCGTATTTTGTTTTATGAAAATGCAGTAATACAAACTGCCCTTCGTTTTTCCATAGATAATCTGAGGTCTAGAGAAGATGCACGAGGACAAGCTGTTGTTAAGCATCACAGCCCTTAGTTTTCTTTTCCATCTCTTTTTACTCTTACTTCACATATGAGGACAGAAGGCCGTGGAGTCGCCCTGCAGTTTTATTTCTCCAGTCCAATGTTTTCCTGCTGCTTGAATCTCTTTGCTAAATGCATTCAAACGGACCAGAGCACAAGAAGTGTCACAAAGCAATGAGGAGCAAAACAGCTTCCACGAGAGACTTGTTTAATGTGCTGTGAAGGAACAATATGTATCTGAAAACATCCAATTAAAAAATACATGCATCTGCACAGTCTGCTCATTTTGTTATAAAATTACATATACTCTTGTATAGCATACAAAAATAAACATCTGTGATGAAAAGACATATATAGTTTATACAGTTAAATAAAAAAAATAACAAAATCAAACCACTTTCAGTATTGACATCCGGCATACAGTCTTTCAATCGACCCTCTTTAAATATTTCAGTCACAGTCAGTCCCGTCTGGTTTCCTCCTCCTCTCCACCTGTTCAAGATGGAGCTTCTTTGTCGTCGTCCCCTGATCCCGTGTCCAGACTGTCCGTGTTGACCCTCCAGCTGTCGGGGGCCGTAGAGAAGTCGTCCACCGGCGAGGGAAACCGCCGACCGTACACCTTGCTCTGCAGTTCAGCGATGTCGTTGCGGATGTCAGCCATGAGCACGAGCAGGAAATTAAAGGAGCCTGGAGGACCCTGGTAGACAAATGTGCCAACTATGAATCATGAGACAAATTCATGAAAAGGCTCATTTATGCTGCATTTATGTACCAAAAGAGATATGTCCAATTCAAAACGACACGAGTCCTTTACGTTGGCATGGTTGTTAGGCAATGCATCCACTAGAGGGGAGTGCAGAGACTAGCGCTACTGACAAACATGTCGGCATGGAGGAGGTTGTTATAATGTACCTCTATAGAAAGAGTTGGTCCCTGTGCTTCGACGAAGTAACATCATATCCTGTGTGTCTTACCAACGCGTAAAGTCTCTAAAAAAATTGTGGGTACTGAACATCTCCTGATATGTTAGCATTAGCACCATCAGTTATTATCTAAGACAACAATTACTCTATAATCTGCTCTGTAGATTAAGTTTAGTTCTGAGTAGTAGTAACAAGTTACAACAGTGGGGCTTCATTATCAAAGTCTTACTGGTGGTCCGACGGGCCCATGAGCTCCTCTATCCCCCTGAGGAAACAAAACAAATATTTAGTCCAGATGAATTACAGTGGGAAAAAACATGAGAGAGCTTTCTAGATAAGGAGCCGGATATACGGGGTGTCAAGGAACTTGGATTAATACATACTTTTCAAATATTGTCACAGACAGTATTCAAGATACTTAGAAATTGTATTAGTCACAATTTCCCTGACACATAGAGAGAAAGTCAAGATCAGGATGAGAGTGAGTACAAATGTCAAATTTTCAAGAAATACTGGGCCTTAGCTAGTTAAAATAATATATTTTATTTTTTTTAACTGAGAATAAAATGAGAATAACATAATCAATACGACTGTTATGTCTGTGCCTCAAATATGGCACGGGTGCTGGTAGCTCAGCAGAAAGACTGGACACAGGAGACAACAGCTAACCCGGCGGTTTCCAAAGCTTCACCTCACATCTCAAGTTCACTAATTGACTTTGTTGTATCTCGGTTATTTAATCCACGCATTGACCTGAAATGTGAAAACACGAGTTATGAGTTACTGTAAGTGCTGTGATGGTGTCAGTCCCTGTTCCCTGCAGAGAGGAACGGTCCTAGCTCTGCATCAAAAACCACAACCTTTCATTTCCAATACAGTTGATGCCATGTGCTCTTGAGAAGCAGTGTTAGTGGGTGTATTTCGGAACTCTGGGGAGAGCCAGGACTCAATGTTTGCCCTTGCATCCAGTCTTTACGCTGAGCTGAGCAAAGCTAATTCAATCCCTGCTGTAGCTTCCTTGAAGGACGCTGGTATCAATCTTCATTTCCAACTTCTTCACTATGAAAGCTGGTGCCTGCATTTACCAAAATGTCAAACGATTCCTTGCTGTGTCTCCTCAGTGGCCATCAAAGAGAAAAAGGGGCTCTTAGTGTAACATAATGTAATGGTATTTTGACTGTGACTTGATAACGGCGGCCTCTTGACCTCCGGTAGCATGTACACACGTTCACCAGGCTACCGAGGCTGTTGTGAGCCGGCG
Organism: Pleuronectes platessa; assembly: GCF_947347685.1. Classification (NCBI taxonomy): domain Eukaryota; kingdom Metazoa; phylum Chordata; class Actinopteri; order Pleuronectiformes; family Pleuronectidae; genus Pleuronectes; species Pleuronectes platessa. The sequence goes on along the minus strand of NC_070644.1, from coordinate 9,863,174 downwards.
TGGCTCAGGGTCACGGCGGGGCTGTGAGTGTTTTGGCAGATGGTTTGGATTTGTAACTCAGAGAGACAGATAAGCATCACCCTCCATCTATCCACACAAACATACTGAAGGAATACAGAGGTGCTGTGTCAATAGATGCACCTAAATTTCACCGTACATGATCCACGAGCTGAGCAAACACACAAGAACCTAGTACTTATCTTCCTCAGCGAGACATGGCTGACTGGTCATTGTTGATGACAAGTAACAACATCTCTTATCAAAATTACACTTAAACCCCTTTTCCATTGGTCAAAAAACCCACTAACTCCCACCAACATCTGGCTTTTGTCTGAAATGGGAATGGATACAAGAGGCAGTAACTACTGGGTCAAATGACTCTGCAGTAGACACAGGTTTTTATCGGCAGTGATGGAAACATGACACCTGGGTGAACACGCTAATTTTTGCGAGAAAGCGAAGTCAAAGAGTGCGTTTTTACTCTTCAGCTTTTTTTGCGGGTTAGCCTGTGTTTAAAAAAAACAACCCTATACTTGCTAATATTGGTGTAAAAGAGGTATAATCCACTAGTAACTAGTAATGTTGTAATAAATCAGCCTCAACTTTCACTGCAAAACCTATCCTCAAAGCAAGTTGTCTTACAGCATCTAACCAGATATTGATCAATTGGAGTTCTGATGTCTGATAGTGTGTCACAGATCAGTCCCAACTACTTCAACTGGCTACTGTCCATCTGCACCAGAGACTCTGTATAAGGATGGACGTCATGACTGATCAACTGTAGTATAGGTTGCAGAGCTCGCCTCCTGCATGTTAGTGGATGAGATGGGGATATTGTGTGTATCGGAGGGACCTTGATGCGCCCGAGCTCTTTATTTCTGGATAGTGGGAGGAAGTGGAGACGCATCATCCATCTTTAAAAAACGTCTGTGGTCTGAACAGGCTCTGACATCCTGCAGGATAGCAGATCTTCAATTACTCAAGAGGTCTGTTTTGTGGCTAATCATTGTATGGCCACCGTTGTTATTTGTCTTTGATGATGTCCATATTATCTCTGTTTGTAAAAGCAGAGTTTCTCTAACAAATCTCCATTTGATGCTGGCAAATCGGGTTTAGTGCCAACAATGTGAAAAATGCTGACACAAATCTCACTGTAACGGGGATGGGTTCTGCATTGTGCCTCCATAATATGAGGCTTAACCATCTGCTGGAGCCTCTTTCTTCAACACTTAGCCTCAGGCCTCCCAGGAGAGAAAAACATTCCAGTTACTTTTGAAATGTGGGTACTACCTCCCAGTAACAAATCCAGAAGTACTTCTCGTGTAATCTGTATGAAATTTGAATCAAGTGCAATAACCTTGAGGGATCCACAGTCGTCACACTGGCCACCAGGTAGAAGGTGCTCAGTAACCACCATGGATAATACGTCCATGGTTGCCACTTAAAATACCAGCCACTTGGGAATTGGGTCATTTCTGATTTAAGAGAGAAATCATGACCAACTGTGAAAACCTTACCTAACATAAATACTGACAGAACAAATTATACCAGGATGCGTTTGTACAAGCCACATCATTTCAACCTACACGGCTTTTGCTCAAGTTGTACCCAAAATTATGCAAACTACTGAAATCTCTTTAGTTTTCCTCTCTCAAAGCTGCTTGTAGCAACTTGTAGTTCAGGGATCCAGCCGTCTGCAGGGACTAACTCTGCCTGTGCAACATCCAACTGAGTCAGTTTGTCAGTATCCTGGTAGCTGCCAAGTGCTTTTCTGGAGAGGTCGAGAAACAATTGAGGTAAAACAAACTGGCGGAATGGAAGGTTAGCGGTTAGAACTGTCGCCTCACAGCAAGAAGGATCTCCGTCTGACTCCTGGTTCGGCCAGGGTCTCTCAGCACGATCTCTGGATACTCTGACTTCCTCACACAAGATGCAGATTGGTGTTATGTTAACAGTAGACTCAAAATCTTCAATATGTGTGACTGTCTCTGAACCAGTTCAGTGGTATTGACATCCGTCCTGAGTGATCTGATCACAACTGGTCAGCAGTAAGTTCTTAATGCACCCAAACGCTGCCTCAATGCCCCCCCCCCTGTAGCACTTACAGTGTATATAATGGATTGATGGATTTTTTTTTTTTTTTATATATAAGCTGACAGGGTGCGACCTCACCTTTTGCCCATCCTTTCCTGGTGCTCCCGGAGGCCCCTGTAAGATAAAAATAAAGGCATTTAATTTCTGTTCCAATCAGCTGTTTGTGTTAGTCTGATTCAGGACACTGTAAACTCCCAATGATGTAGTTAAGCATGTGTTTGTCTGTTAGCCCGATGACGCATCTTGCACACAAACAAAAATGTGTCGCCTCACTTTTGTTCTCAGAACACCCACTTACTTTAAATCTTAAATAAATGATAAATGATCTGTATTTATATGATACTTTTCTAGTCTTGGTGACCACTCAAGTGCTTTACAGGACAATTTAATGCCATTCACGCACACATTCATACATTGCACCTATGGGCAGCACTTTCTATAGGGGGCAATTAGGGGTTCAATGTATTGCCCAATGAGACTTCGGCATGCAGATGCGGAAGACTGGGAACAAACGGACGACCTTCCGGTTAGAGGACGACTGCTCAACCCCCTCAGTCACAGCCACCCATTTAACACTCACACCTCCATTGCACTCCACCGGCATAGATCAAGCGTGTGACGGCCCGCAGGCCATTTCTGAGAGACTTCAATATTCAGATCAGCGTCAAGCCTCTATCCCACATTCACTGTCTCTTAAAACCTTGACATTCACTCAAACACATGAGACCTGGCTGCAAAACAGCATAACAGGGCTCAGAATCGAATCAGGGCTCTTGTGTGAAGACAGGACGACTCCCTCTTTAAGTCAGCGTGAGCACTGATTAAATATATTAACGGGTCATGAAAAAAGGTTGTGAATTAAAACACATGTTCAAATGTCACATGAAGAAAGCAATACATCATATTTTATTTTTCTTTATGTAAAAACACTGTTCCTGACCTCTTGGTTTTGGCCCCACGCAGCTTGTGATATGACTATTTGCAGGTGGTGATAGTCTGATTAATCGGTAACAAGATTGCATGAATACAAGCGTTTTAAAAGCTAAAAATATGACTCACTGGCCATCTCCGGCACATTCTTGATTCAGGTCCCACACTTCAACACGGACGGTTTGCACTCGAAGGCAAAAAATCGCGGCGAGCCAAAGAAAACAACTAAAGCTGTAAATGGATTCAGTCCTCTCTGTTGTTTTTGCCGTTACCATGTGTCATCCCTTTTTTTCACCTTCCATAAATTAGGGATATCTCTGAGAGCGGGCGCGTGTGTGTGTTTTTTAAATGTGCGAAAGGAAACATGAGATATTTGGTTGCTTCATACAGATAAATCAATCACAGCTCTCCTGGGCCCTGTCTCACGACGCAGGATTACTAAATTATCTGAACTGCTTTGGCAAGAACAACCCACAACGCCATAAAAACTGTGACTACACTCAAAGGAGCTTTTCCCGGTTTTACTGCATTCCAGATAAGATTCAATTCCAGATTAATTCAGTTATTCTGCCCTACGTCACGGAACAGAGGTGTGAATCGGAAACAACAGCAAATAAAGACAAAGACGTGCGTAAGAGTTTTGTTTACTGTATCCTAGAATGACACAGAGCAGGTCACAGTCAGGACACACACATTCATACTTACTGATTCAGAACCTTGTGCTGTTAAATATGAGATAACGCTGAGTAAAGCTAAATATAAAAAATAACTTTCAGGAAGAATAGTACAAACTGACCACGGATCCTCGAGGACCACGTTTGATGTGGTACAGGTCTGGTGTGGGTCCAATGGGCCCCATCAAGCCCCTCGGTCCAGGAGGGCCAGGGGGCCCCACTAAACCATTAAACCCTGGAAGGCCCTCTGGTCCTGGATCTCCTAAAACAAACCAGAGTTATATTAGTGGACCTCAGAGAAAACTTAAGTAATCACAGCAAAACAATTTACACATAGTATAAGATTGCGTTTGATGGTTTTCATCCAATTTCTGGCCTCACTATTCAGGAATCTAAAGCCAAAATATCCTGCATACTAACGCTGCTATCTTGGACAGTAGTGATCTGGCAATGGAGCCAGAGTAAGAAGGTCTCACTGATACACACTCAACGTTTCACCCCATTATTATGACATCAAGTAATTCAAACCAATCATACTTGAAGAATTGTACTTTAACAAACATCAATGTGGTAGAAACTACCAAAAAGTGTGCACATTGATATTTTAGTTTGGTCCAAGTCCCAAAAACTAACATGGAGGAGGCAGAATCTATGACCATGTAGACCTTCTTTACACACAGTCTGATACATTGAATTGAATTTGGCGATCTCTTTTCCCTCGAGCGCCACCATAAGGTTCACATTTCTGGTTCTAATTGAAATGCCTGGACAACTGATGGATATATTACGGTAACATTTTGCTACAAATATTCATGTTCCGCTTGTTACTTTGTGATCCATGAACTTGAGTCAGACATTGCTTTATCATTTTCAGCTGTGTTTCACCTGGGGGGCCAGGGAGACCTGGAGGCCCTGTTAGAAATGCGGAGGAAGTCATTTTCTCGCTGGTCATCTGCTCAGGGACGTCAGCACTGTTTGACAGCATGGCCATCTTAAGACAGGATGCAGAACGAAAGGACTGAATGAACAGGTCAATGAACAGGCATCTACAAATAACACCATAAACAACATATTAAATTGTCAACATTAATACATGTCATCGTGGGAATCCGGGGAATTTTTTTCTTTCTTTTGGAAGCAAACAATGTGTAACTGCATGTGGTCGGCATTCGTAACATGGTTTTGCACTGTTGAACAGGACAGGGGAATTACACACCGAAGGGCCAATTCCAAGTAAAATGATGTTTAAAATATGTACCGTGGCAAAGATGAAAGCCAATCTTCCATCTGCAACCTGCTACAAGGTGGAACCCAGACAGATGGCGGGCCAGGCAACCCCTTTACATTATTCAGCATGACCATGGAGAACTCCTGCTTTGTATGTGAAGGGGCATCCCTGGGAAAAGCTATGTTTGATCTCTGTATAACTCCATAGAGATCTGGAAATCCCAGTGGGAAACACCCAAAAGACCTTGCCTCTATGCAGCAGGGGCTGAATTTCAGACACAGTAAGTATGACCCTACATTCAGACTAACCTTCTGGAGTGAATAAGAATATAATAAGAATATACAGTACTCAATAACTATTATGCTTCGTAGTTTCTTTCTTAATATACTGACATTAGGAAAGAAAAAGGGGCGTATACAGCAGCGCATTGAGAGCACCTGGACCACACAACTGGAAGCAAACCATACATCATGTGCTACAGTCTGGAGGGGTTGAGGGCCACTGTTGACAGACTCGTGCTCTGATGGGTTCAGATGCCTCCAGAGGGAAATGTGTGATGATAAGAAAATAAGGAATATGACCAATTATTTGTTATATGGTTATACCAGTGGGTTCATACGTGTCTATACAAACTTACACTTTACAATCCCCCACGTGTTTAAGAGGTAGTGCAGATACTTTTTTAATACTCTGCACAATAAGCCCTCTGTAAAGGTAGGTTATGTTGGTTTTTCCCTTTTCCCCCTAATGTTCTCTTTTTATTTTTATTGTCTGGTTGTTTTATTTCTTTTTAAAATGCAAAGAGCATAAAAAAAAGAATAACATTCATCTAACCCCAATAAAGTTGAATCATTTTAGCTTTTTTAGTTCATAGGGAAGTAAAGTGCTTTGATGACTCTGACGAGAATCTGGCTGCTGTTGTTTCTCATATACTGAAACTTTATTATTTGAATCAAGAATGTTTAGGTAATCCTCACTGGAGCATGTCTGCAGTCAACCGTAGAAAACTAGGAAATGCTGCAGGACTGCAGGTCGTATCACGTTGATTTGAAGATAAAGTGTTACAGTTAAATTCATGGATTCAATATTTATTCTAAGGTAGACACGTGTGTTGATTTGTGTTATTATTTTGTGAGCTTCACCTTCTGCTTTAGCTGCAGGACCGACATCTTGATCTGGTGGAAATCAGCACAGGTGGCTGAGCAAGTCCCAGCGTTCATCACGTTGTCGGATTTCTCAAAGAGATGTACTGCTGGGGAATCGAAGGAAAATAAAGGTTTGGTCACAGAAGTAGCCAGAATAATTTTTTTTCTTTCATAAAATCTTTAGAAAAGGACACAAAATGTCCCCTTGTTTTCTAAATATATGAACAGACTTGACATGAGTTGGGCAGGTGTACAAGACACGACAAGACAAGTCAAGATATGTAAAGATAAGATAATATTTGATACGATACTATACAATAAGTCAATCTATTATTTGTCCTACATTAGGGATATTTGCTTTGCTGCAGCAGCAAAGAGGACTGTCGGAAAATTTACATCAGTTCATGTAATAGTTAAGCAAACATGTAACTTAAAAACAAGGAAAATATAATTTCTAAATATATAATACTCTCATTTCACCTTTACACTCTGTCTGTAGAAACACAATGCAATAAATAATTCAGTCATTTTCAATAACCAAAAACATGAATATGTAACCGAGCCTCCGAGTGCTTCCCTGGTGACAGTTTGATGGCTTTTTGCAAACTCTTTCCATTTAAGGAATGAGTGACTTATACAGTGCACGCTGACTCTGTAACATTTTCATTTCCCACCCACACTCACTCCTCCGCTGTTTATTCACTCAGCACATCCAAGCATCAAGGTTGAAGTAACATACTTGCACAATCCTGTACAAACCAAAGAAAACAAGACAATAAGCACAAAGCCGCCCTAACTCTCCTGGATTTGTCTCTGGCCTGTGTAGAAAGGACTCTGCTTTGAGCATGCATGCATTTAATGGATGAGCGAACATGCCTGGACACTATTTTCCCCCACTGTGTTACAAAGCAGCACATAAAGCAGGAGCGTGACTATATGAGCCATCATTTCTCACTCCTGAAATGTTTTAGTAGGTAATGGAAGATAAACTCATGGGAGGAAGTAGCAAATCTGCAGCCTCTGTCTGCTTCACTGGGAACTGAATACGGGGTTAAAGGAAGAAAAAAAAAAGAGACGTTTTGACTTTTCGTCTGGACCATTTGTGATGTTTTCCTCAAATGCATCCAGCAAATCAGAAGAGACCGGGAGTCACGGGGGCAGCCGTATGTTTGGGAGACAGAGCTGTTCTGACAGGCACAAGGATGTGGGATGTGTAATGACTACCAGGTGTCTGTGTGTAGAGTACCCCATTCTCTCTCCACTGTACACACACACGCCAAACACACACCCGCGAGAAAATAACAACCTGTGGTCAGCTCGGCATCAAAATCAGATGTGCTTTGGAATAAAGAGAGAACGTCTCCTCACCTCTCTCCCCCTTGGTGCACATTTTCCCATCTTCTTCCAGGAAATAGCCGGTGTCACACTCACACCTGTAGCTCCCCAAAGAATTGATGCAAATCTGAGAGCACGCCGTCGTGTTTTTGTCTGCACATTCGTCAAAGTCTGCAGTGACAGGCGGAGACAGAGGGGAGACAGCAAGCAAATTACGGAGAGGCAAAATGTCAATCAAGAGAACCCATTAAAATGCTAAAACCAATATGCACATAAAGTAAAGCATATACAGTAAATCTGAGATGTGCAAACGAGCCTCAAAGGAGACGGGTGCTCCTTTCTCACTTTCTCTAGGGTGTTGAATAGCTTTTTCCTATAGTAATCAATCAATTAATTAATCAAAAATTGATTTGTAAGAGAAATAATCTTGATGACTTGTTGCACAAGGACTCACCCAGACAGTAGGGCTTCTCTCGCTTTCTGTGGCGCTCCCGGTCATAGCGGTAGCCGGGGTAACAGGTGCAGACAACTCGACCGAAATGGTCGGTGCACTGTTGCTCACAGGGGGCGCCAGCGCACACGTCATAATCTGCAGTAAGAGATTAGTGATTTCATCAGTGTGAATGCAAGAGAAAACAAGGGTGAGGCTGCTGTTCAACAGTATCTCTCGGACGTTTTTTTATTTTTCATTCATGTCACAGGCCATTAAACCGCCCGTGACGTTAAGACAAATAGAAAGAGAAAATAATCACAGGACACACTTCCAAACAGTTTTTCCTACCTTCAGGAATGCACTGGCCCGACACAAACTTGAAGCCCTTGCAACATTTCTTTCTGTAAAAGATCAAATGGACATGCATGTGAGAGGAAAATCCCAAATACTTTAACATTAATATAATATCTACAAGATTTCTACATAATGTGAAGAGTGATGGTCGATCCATGAATAAAGATTTCCAGGATTTGTAGAGATCCAGTAATTCTGTTTGTTATTATGATTGTGTTAATGTGATAAGCATCACTGAATGTGGCCACACACACACACACACACACACTGCTGTCTATCCTGCTGTAGCATGTTGGTTCTTGTCTGTTGACTTGACACTGAATTACAGTTACTGTAAAATACCCCATCAGGTTCTGAATGAAGAGGCGTTTCCAATTTGTCTGGAATATTTCTCTTTTGAATCATTCACTGCTGACAGAATACTTGTTCTCAACTGCACTCTTTTACTACCCATTGTCTGTCATGTCTTTTTCTTTCCTGTTTACCCACACTCAGTGTAATCCATACATCTGCACTCAGATTGTATCTAATACGAAGTTTTGCATGTGGTGTGTGAGGGAGTGTGAAAAACAACTAACTGAGACAATGTGAAGCAATAAACTAACAATTCAGTTTCATCATCTCCTTAGACATCTGTGTTAAGTTTTATCAATAACATCTCGATGATGATGACGTGCTGATAGTTTATCAGCACAATCTCTCACATCATCATGTGCTACTATTCATCCCTCACTCACACCCAGCTCTGAGGAAAAGTGCTACCAGGTGTCACTTTCATACTTGAGGTGATGAATAAATACTGCACTATGAAGTCATTGCAATGCAAAACAGTCGAGATCACTCACTGAACGAAGACCTATTCTGTAAAGCTTCAGAACTTTCATTCAGGAGCAGTTCTGGTCATGGAGGCCACAAAACTCCAATCGGTTCATATAGGAGTGCAATTGAACATACATCAATACAGAGACAACCAGAAAACATATTCCTTTGGCCACTGGCTGTCGTCAGCGCTATGTCAAAAAAAAGTGACTAATTCATTCTGAGGGGGAAAACATCCCTGTTCTGAAACACCACCCATAATATGACAGTTGAGAAGATATGCTTGGAAAGAGTTTTAATGAACGTTGTGGCAAAGTAAGAAAAGCAGAACCTGTTTTCTGAAGACAAACCACTGATTGATTTATGAGATCTCTACATTAAATGGTTCATTAGAGTCTGGGAACTGAATGAGAGTATAGCCTATAGTACAGTGTTACATTCTGAAACCAAGGATCACTTAGTTTCAGTTTCTCCATTCCTTATTTCCAAATTTATTTATGAACGAAATGACCCATCTGCACTGTTTGCAGACATGACATCATTACAGAAATATGATCTTGATAGAGCGACATAATTCACTGACTCTGCATCGCTGCAATGCAATGGCTCCACCGTGTACAGTCGACCCGCTTATGAAGTAATTTTGAAGGTTACAGGATATACACAGCAGCCAAGCACTTATTCACTCCCAGAGTTGAATATTTATTACCTTAAGATGGGAAATAAGGACACCCCCCCTCAACTTGAGGCTCCCACCAAGGAATATTATCAACAATCTCACGTAATTTCATTCAACACTGCAGCTCCTGTAGTTATGGTAAAGGAGGAATAATCATTACTCGAGAGACCCTCTCTGATTTGAGAGCAAGGCAGGTACAGTGTGTGTGTGTGTGTGTGTGTGTGTGTGTGTGTGTGTGTGTGAGAGTGTGTGTGTTAGGTAGAGCGAGGGTGGGACTTGTGTGATTCTAGAAATGACGAGTGGGAGTTTGCGCACAACTGACAGAGGGACACATTCACATGCAATATATCACTTGGACCCTTTCATTTCAATCAGAAAAACTCAAATGCCGTGGTGGGATGTCACAAAGTACATTTATTAAGTTACTGTACATAAGTGGATTTTGTATGTACGTATCTGTACTCTACTTAAGTACATTTATTTTGACTAGAGCAACAAGAGCATAGAGCAGCCATAATGAAGTAGGACAAAGTTGCATTATAGGAAAAAGGCTACCCTCGACAATTACTTTAATTTTAATCCTTTAGGCATATTTAAAAGCACAAACTAACTTACTCTTGCTCAAGTAGAACAGTGTCTCATGTGGCTGTAAACCCACTAACCACATTGGTACAAGATGTTTTTTATGGGGCAAAAATACTGTACTATAAAATGAATCAGCGTGTGAAAACCTCTTTCAATATGTTAATCACTTTTCATATCCTTTGTGTTGTGGTGTTTGTGGGTGGGAGAGTCGACAGCTTGGACACCCTGAGAGAGTGGATCTGAGGATGGCTTACTGTGTGACCCAATATTTCATGTCAAAATAACATCTCCACTGGGACGGAAGGCAATTATGGCAAATAAACAGCTTAGCAAAATATTTATTTTTATTTTATTTGCCTTTATTTAACCAGGTCGGTTAAATAACCAGAGTTAGTCGAACAATCGTGAGAAAACAAACATCCGTGTCCGTCTCCAGAAGATCATGAAAGAGGCAGAAGCGTCCCATGGAAACTGGATCCAAATCTGTGTCCTGAGTTCCTCTTTACTTTATTAAATTATCGTTTGGGAAATACTTATCAGCTCTCGATTCCATGTCTTTGTCATAAGGTTTTCAATCCATCCATCCATCCACCATTTATACAGCTTATCCTTTTAAGGATTTAGGGGGTGAGCTGGAGTCAATCCCAACTGTCGCCAGGCATTGACATTTTTTAAATATATCTATCGGCCAATATATCAGTGTAGGAAATGTATTCATTTATTACGAATAGCTAAATGATCCAGATGGAAGTTACAATATACCTTCATATCTTTATAGTTGAAATTACATACTAAGACGATTGGTGTGGAAACTTGCAATGGTTTGAAATGTTGTTTTCCAAGGGCATGACATGGTAATGTAGTTAAAGCTGCAATGATGCCAAACACACCTTTCTGAAATGGTAACTGTAATTAGTTGCTCGGGGTAAAATGCACATGTTTATCTATGGTCAGGGCCAAATGTCGTGTCTATGAGGTGGATAAACTCTATATAGCCTCTGCTCAGGCTCACAAATGCCTCAATCGAAAAGGATAGGTATTTCCACATAGCTTTGCCTTGATTTAAACATCTGTCTCAATCAATATCTGGCTTAAATTCCCCAAAAGCGATTGAACAGTCGACTTCAGCTCCTCTCACAGTGTTTGAACAGCAGAAACAGCTCAGATCCAGAACCAGTCTCCACACTGGCACACATGGGGGCCGAAAAACAAAGAGCAAAGACACTAATTTCTCTTCGTGGCTCTAACAATACTTCCACAAAAGATGAATCATTTTCTAACAATAATATTCAAATCACACAAAAAACTCCATGCTGAGCAGGGACCACAGAGACTCGTAACAACAGCGGAGAATGCAGTCGTCCTGTGCCGAGCTTGTTAGCTGCTCATGAACTTAATGCAAATCAGCAAACAGATTCAAAACACATGTGGATTGCATTCATATTCATGAGCGAGAGAACAAGGCAGAAGGATATCCCCAAAGCCTCCATGACACTCTGCAAGAATATCAATGAGCGTGGTTTACATAGTCACATACCCACACACACACACACACACACATATTACCAGCTTGTAGGATGACATTTGACTTCACACACACTACGTCGTGCACTTGGGCGGAATGGCGAGGACATCACACACAATCAGTGTTTTGCCACCTGTGCCTTTTTCACCCTAAAGGTTATTTAATTTTGCCAGTGATCCATATCATTTTACACACACCCCCTCTGACAGAGAGACGTAGATTAGTCTGACCTCAGTTACCCGGGTTGAACCATAAGCACTCTAATTACCTTATAAACAGAGGACCCCTCCTCAAAACAACATGGTGGGCCAGTCTGGTCTGGCTCTGCCTCGTATAGAAACAAGCTAATTCACACGGACACATAAGCTTAAGTGGAGGAGAATTATTCAGTGGATGCATAGAGGGGCTTGAGAATGACAGGGGGTTGTCTTCATCACATTGTAGCATGCTTAGTGAAAACAATTAGAAAACTGACGGACACGCACACACACACACACAGCTGTGAGACAACACACACAGCTCAGAGGAGGCTTATTTGTCTAGCATCGCTGCCAGTGATACAACAACATGTCTGCATTCCACACCAGAGGAGAGAGGACACAACTGCTACACTCGCCCTGATGTTTGAATTCAGTGTGACTTCAACAAAAACCCTCATCGGTTCACAATATAACAGCTTTGATTCAAGAACATGTCAAAACAAAGAAACTTTAAGGAAATAAAGAAATACAAATTTTGTTAACAGGAAGTCAAGAAACTACACAAACCAAAATAGTTAAATCTTATCGTCATCATGGTTTCTTGATTTCATTGGTGTACTAGTACTTATATTCAGTACACAACAGGATGAGTGAGAATCTCCACAGAAAAGACCCAACAAAAAGATTGATAGGACATTTTAAAATTATAACTGTGTTTCTACATACGTCATTTTCTAACAAATAAAACCCAGAAAGTGAAGGTAAACGGATGCATTGTCATTGCAAACCCCGGCAACAAGGCTAAGAACTCATGAACCAATATAGTGAAATTGAACAGAAGGAAATAGGAGTGCAGCAGCTATCTGACCTGTTTAAAAGATAGGAAGGTTAATGCCAGGTTCAGATTCGCCCCGGTTCAGACAAACAGGTACAAGCACTCTTTCGGGCCCTCAGCCATCTCTCTTTCAAATTCAGGATGTTAGTGTGACCAAGGCTAATCACTTGGCTGAGTGTTGTTTTTAATGGCATGAGACAATACAGGAGACAATGTGGCTCACACAGTCTTGTACTTCTATCTTAGTGAGGACACTCACTGGCATAATGCATTCCCTTTACCCTAACCTTGAGCACCATCAAAACTAAATACTTAACCCTAACCTAAACCTAACTCAAACTCTAACCCTAAAACCCCTCACTCTGTAATATTTACGTACATTTCACTAAGTCATTTAGAATATATGAGAAACTGTATTTAGTTACAGTCACAAACAGACGATTGTTGTAACATTGTTGTGTGAATGCCACGTTCATTCATAGTGTTACATGCAATAATAATGTAGAGCAATGTCGAATCTGTCTTAATACCTTGCAAATTACATTCAGGGGCCTGCATTCTGCACACACACACACACACACACACACACACACACACACACACACACACACACACACACACACACACACACACACACACACACACACACACACACACACACACACACACACACACACACACACACACACACACACACACACACACACACACGTCTCCATGACTTCTACGGACATTATATTGACTTACATTCATTTCCTGCAGACGTATTCTAACCTTAAAAATGTCTTCACCTTACATTTTTGAGATTTATGTCATGGTAATTTTTGTGCCCTCATCCAATCACACTCAACACACGCATTCACAGAGTCAAAAAAACATAACACTCCCTCTACAGATTCAGAGTCGCCACAGTATATTATAAACAATTTCAAGAAAGGAGCACTGCATTTTGTGATTTTGACATTCTTGCCGGAATTTCTATACATTATGTCATTCAGAAATTAAAGTGCAAAATGTCAAAATGTGTCCCTGGTCACTCAGTACACACACACAAAGACACACACGCACACACAGACATTACAAACAGGAGATAAAGTTAACAGAGTTATATTAAGAAGGACAGTTACGTCTGCCAGTGCCGTATCCAAAAATACAACCCCTGGAGGAGAACGGGTTTATAGGAAGACATATAAAAAAACAAAGCAGGGTATGTTTTCAGAATGCCTGCATAGTTTTGTGCTTTTCAAATCTCCGGACTGAAAAAAATCCAAACCCTATTGGAAAAGTAATTTATTCAGGTCATAATACATGCAGAACAGGACGGCACGAGGGTTCACGATGTACTCACATTCCCCTTTCCAAGCAGTTACTTTAGCTATGCAATATTATCTAAAAATGATCGCGACTAATTATAATGTATAGATTGGAGATGCCAGAAAAGGTAAACAATGTTTAGAGAAATATGTTGTTTTATTCTCCAACTGACATCTGTTCATTGGAAGCAGTTATAGCATAATAACCCCAAAGTATTTAGTAGTATAACTCAACGGAAAGACTAAAGGGACATAACACACATCGCAGGTTCCAACAACAACTCAGCTGTTCACACGCACACTGAAATTTATAACACAAGGAAAGAACAGGCAAGTTTTTACTGGCACAATCTTTCTACAAATAAAATGGTAAATGTTTAATAATGGCACCAGATAGAATATTTGCATTAGGTCTCATACTTATGCAAAAGCAGATATTTCAGAGCATTGTTCCCGACTTATAAGGATATTTTACAACAAATCTTTTATGCAACACTGAGTTTCTCCACCTGCTGCCCTTTGAGGATTTATAATTAGAAACAAAAATATTGTCAAGCTGCAGTAACAATGTTCAGGCCAATGAGGAACAGAAGATCTCCAATACAAGCTGCCAGACACACAGCCCCTGTCATATTATCACCTTTTCAAACTGCTTTGGCCCACATGTGAGGACACAACAGCATACTTCCTCATCTATTTGGCACATCAAAATGCAATTGACCCATTGGAATCCATAAAACCGAAACTGTGAAGCTAATGACGATGAAGAGGCTCAGCAAATGAGATAACTCCCAGAGGGCGTGTCACTGCGAGTGACCCCTTTCACATTACATGCACTCGTCTGACTGAATATCGATATGCAAAACAACTTCACGGAGCTTAAAGGGAGCATTGACCATACAACGACCCTGTCAATGATCTTGGACTTACTGCACGACCCACCTCTACTGACGGCTTGAAAATCTAAGAGGGTTTGATGAGCTGTTCTCTGCAATTACGTTTCTATCTATATCCTGGGTGATTGCATATATAGTGTATATATATATAGCCCCAAGTGACAAGCTGCTATAGGTGAAAACCTCAGACAGCAGAAACCCAATGATGATGATGATGAGGAGAAACCATCATGGAAGGACAAGGAAGTGGTCCTAGGAACAGATTAAATACTGTGTAGAACCCTCAAACTCCCAGGACATACCACTTCATGTCGAGTCAAGTGTGGGGAGGGAAAACAATTTATAAATGTGTGCATGTGTATATATATGTTGCATATATGAATGTATATGTATGTGAATATGTCCAGATGCTTGTGTATATGTATATATACCTGTTTAGATACATATGTGTATATATATATATATATATATATGTGTATGAATATGTAATATATGTGGATGTGTGTATATAAACATGTATATGTTTATGTCTGGCCAGAGAAATAATTGTGTCCCATTTGAGTCACTAACATGGTACATTAGCTAGCCTATTGGTTAATGACTGTCTGAACTCCGAGTTCCCTGCCTGTTACAGTCACACAGCTTTGACCTACCCCCCCTGATGTAAGGCCCCCTCATTTTAAACAAACAAGCTGGTCTGGTTTCAAAAACTGTGAATATGCATCACTCAATTTAACATCACTAATAGCTTTTAATTCTTGCCGTGTGTTTTCATTTTCTCTCTTGTGACGCTAACAGGACAATCAGGTAAATGTGAAGGAAGAAGGAAAATACGCTGCCGGAGTGTGTAGTTACACGACACAGAAACACGTTTAAGGAAGTTTTCATTATTACAATTTGTAGTCAACCAAAGATTACTTGAAAATATGACACTTATTCATTTTCTAAAACTATTGAGAAGTGTGATTCAGCCAGCATGACTGACTATCTCCCTGCTCCAGGATTACTCATTAACAGAGAATCTTACAGTGACTGCATGAACCAGCCACACCAACAGCCCAAATCCAAAACAGACAACAAGTTGACCTGTCTGTCTAATCAATACGCAGCCATATAGGAAATAAAAAATTGCTATAATACATGACAGCTGAACAATGGCTGAAACGGGTCACTTAAAAAAATGCCAGCTTTTCAATGAGACTCTCTGCAGCAGAGGCATTTCAGCTCTGCTCACCTTCTGCACATAGCCTGAGCCAAAATGCTACTTGTCGGCTATAAGAGAGGCAATCCGAGCCCCTGCCTCCCTCATGTTGCTATTCCTCAGTGGTATAGCCGCCTCAGACAAATCAGATTTGACTCTGAACACATGCTCCAAAATGTGTAAGTGATCCATAACGAAACATATCTGCTTCTTTGCTACATTTTCAGTCGAGAAACTCACATTTCCGTTCATATACATTTTCATTTAAAAGCGGAGGGCAAGTGCAGAGGTATGAGATGTTGCTGACACTGACACCTCAGGAAATTATACAGAGCAGGGCTGTCTGCAGCCTGTTACTGTAAACCATCATCAGCCCTTCCATGTGTTTCTAACTCAAACCATTCTACTGGACACAACCCAGATATTACACAGATCCCCTCCAAACACTGAGTTACTGTGAAAGCTTGCAACTTCCACATCAGGGAAATGAAATGTTTGAAATATTTAAAAGAATCTTTGAAAATTAACTCTACATCCATCCACAAAAGAGAATCCCTGCAATATGCAAATGATGCCAACAAAATCAGATGTAAAAATGGATCTAAAGAAAACTGGTCCCTTAAGAACTGGTCTCCAGGAAGGTAAACTAAAATCGACAGACGTTTATGTCACATATCTTTCATCCGGTGCGGAAGATAGAGTCCAATAATAATCATAAAGATCTAAAGAGCAGATGTTCCTCTTTTCTCGGCTCAGACCTTCCTGCAGTCAGAGTTGGTCGACCGTGTCTGTACCTGCTCCTGATGATTTTACAAGAACTATATAAATGAGAAAGAGTGCTGTAAATAGAAAAAGGGCTTTCAATCTTCGATCCTTTCAGGTTACATGACAATGGGGCCTCCAGGCGTTACGTGCGAGCAATCAATAGAGTTCAACAACTGCAGAGTTATGAGAGTCTTATCAGCAGTCACACATGGGAGAAGCAATGAAGTGTCATGAAACAACGAGAAGTGATTGAAACCTTTTTGTCTTGGGTGATGAGTAGAGCTATGATTTGGTGTTTGACTAGTATGTCCTGGTTTCCACTTTCCACTGTTTTCAAGATTTAGTTAAAATGGACCTATTGGCAGAAATAAAAGATGAACTAATCACATTATAACAATGTTTTCATTGGTGAATATTAACCTGAATGTACAAAGTGTTTACATTTACATTAGCTAAGAATCTCAACTTCATATTTACATTGGGAGCGGGTCCTCTTCTAAAAAGGCTGCCATGTTTCTACAGTAGCCCAGAGAAGGACAAATCAAATGCTGACTCCGGAGAAGGCCGTTTGAGTATTTGTGAAACCTAAAGACCACCATAGGTTCTGAGGGGAATTCAGCTGCAACATGTAACTACATGTCTTTAAGAATGGAAAATGTTTGCTGGTCAACCACTTTGGTCCAGACTGAAATATCTTTTCATCTTAGTGAGTCATTCATTCTGCCAGGTGACCAGATGTTCTTTAAATACATATTCTTGTCCTGGGGCTCTATCATAGCAGGAGATTATTATTCCCAGATATTGATCTAGTTACTGTATATTCATTCTTTATCTGTTGCATATGTTCTCATGACACAGAGTGTGCAAGAAATGTGACATACGTTAGCCCATTTGAGGTTTGGTGGTTTTGTTTTAATACTTGCATGTAGTGAAATGTAATATTCTGTCTGGGGACTGCTCATAAAAATTACCCACATTGGCTAACTTGGGGTTCAATCTAAAATAACTCTTATTAATGTACATGTTTCCTCACGAATAAAACATATCTGACATTCTTGAGCAGAAAGTCGAAGGAAGGGGCGAGGGAGGGGGGGGGGACAAATGAGTAATTGAACCAGACTGGCACGAAGTAGCTGTATGTCTGCAGCCTGGTGGGGTCTTGACAGGTGGACAAACACACTGACGGTGGTGCTGGTAGCGAATATCGTTAACCGGATTATAACCGACTCGCAAATATTGAAATTCAGCAGCATGCGAGTACAATTCTCAACGGACGGGGCAACATCTGTGATGCCAAGAACCGCCGAACATGACGGCCCTTTTCAAAAACTGTGATGTTAATGTTGAATGCTGCAGCTGTTTATAATTTAGAAGGAGTCTTTTTCTGTGTGGTGACCGTTGCAGTCGACCATTACCTCTGGCTAACTGCCGTCCTTCAGGGCTGATTAATTTGCAACTTATTCTTTAATGGGAGGATAAATGAAGGCTTTAAGTGGCACAGCGATGAATTACAATCACAAATGAAAAAATAAAAAAGTACGAATTAAAATTTTACACACATCCAATAGCACTTTATTACTGATTAACTAATCACGCAGTTCTTGTTTGACCTTACAAATACTCCTAGTCCTACTAATAGTCAAATTTGATAACATGTGGAAATCAACTCTTGCACAGACTCAGAGATACAGCGCAGAGACATTGGGGCAGAAACAGAACCACAGCCTGTGGTTCGCATATCATCACATCTCTTAACCATCACAGAACCACAGTTCGACCAAAAGCGTGACCACGCTGCAGCTCTCCATGTAAAAAGAAACAACATAACACAGATGGGCGAGCGAGCCTCAGCCAAATTAAACAAGAGTGCTTTTCAAGAAATTAAAAAAAATCTTTTGAGAGGTAAATGTGAAAATATTAAGATGAATGTGAGACAGGCACCACAAGGTCTCAAACGTCAGCCGGCATCAAATCAATCTTACAATTCAATTCATGTTCTTTACTTTTAGCATGTGTTTAAAATGGATATTGAAGGTCAGACGACGAGTTGAGTAATAAAATGCACTTTAAGCACTTATCAGTTAATATATATATATCTTAAACCACTATATATGTTAACACAAATGCCCTTATGCCATATGAAATAACTGGGATTAAAATTCATAATATATTTCAAAAGAGACATGGTGGACATCCTCTACAAGAATATCGGTTTCCTTTTCACATTCAGTCCTCGTTTCTACATCTTGTTTCTACTATACAGCGTTTAAGTATGTATTTGCTCCTCATAGGGTCAGCATCCTCCAAACAACAGTCGCCAAACTACTCAGATAAAATCACTCCAGGCGTTTGGACACGTTATTAAGCATGTGAAGAGCACGCTCTTTCCGGTAAAGGCTTGTTTTGCATGAAAGTCTTCTTTCAAGTGGAAACAGATGGCGAGATGCATCTGTAGCAAACCGAACCAAATTACGCTCCCAGCAGTCCAACAATACTGTTAAACGGTCAAATATTGAGCATGATTTCAATTAGAAAAAGATTACCTCTAACGAGTGTAAGAAAGAAAACAAGATGACACAAACTTTCTTAATTGTAAGTGAGAAAGAATCATGTCTGTTGATCTTCGAAACAGAACTTATTAACATCTATATATGTCTGACGTACCACTTTAATTCACCGAGGCCACAGCACCAGGGATATAAGAGAGAGGAGGGAGAGAGAGGATGTTTGCTGCTGCTTGTGCTCTACATCCGTCACTGAGGAATGCTCCCAAACACTAACATGTCCTCCCCTGCTCTCATCATGATAACTGGTGTCTTCCTCTGTGCTCTTAAGGAAAAACTACGGTGATTCATTTGTTACCTAATAGGGTGCATCAGCTGAGTTGTTGACGAGGCCGCGTTTAAACAGCCACTTCACGTCTCATTGATGATAAAATCCCGATGACGTTTTGCTATTAGGATGCTTTGTGAAATATCCCCCCCTACGGTAGCAGAGGTGAATGACGAATGAGTATCAGACTTGAAAAACCTGCCGCCTCCTCCCACTCAGACCACAGCTCAGCAGCGACTGTGAGAACTTTTCACTAATACATTCATGAGCCAGTCAGTTGGCCCGACTTCTGTTACTCAAAAAAATTGTGCAAAGTGCGGTAGCCTTAAAGTGACACGCTAATGTCTGGCTCGGGGGCATATGTGACATGAATTATTCACATCAAAATTAATGTGATTTCCGTGGGACGGGAAAACAGACGTATGTGAAAAACAAATTCCAAGGTTGAGTAACTCTTTTTTCTGCACGATAGGAACAGTTTCTTAGTTCTAATCATGAGTTCTGTGTATTTTTTTTATTTTACACACATCTTATACGACAGAAACCAAGTATGTGCCATTAATGTCTATCTTTAAAGCAACACTCTGTAAAGTTTACTTAGCCACAGCGCCCTCTGCAGCCACACAACTGAACGGTGGATATCACCCATGATCCCCGGTTTCCTGAACCAGAAGAGCTGCGGCTGTAACAAATACACCAAACCCTTTATTATTCATATTAATGAATATTGGAAATAGGTTGTCAATGACTTCTAAGTCTTTTTAGCTGATCTACGGTTCAGCATCTCTTTTGAACTTGTTTGGCCTTAAGCTGTTATTGTCAGTTAGTTACACACTTCTCACAGGTAATTTTACCAATTTACCAAAGTTACATAAGGTGCTCCAGTGAATTGTGAGGCAGCATGCTCGAGGTCAGTTGCTGTGGACATTCTCTGGAGTTTCTCCTGTCAGCCCACTAGAAAAGACTCTTGTCCGTGTGAGAATACAGGTGGAGAAAATCTGGAGAAGTCATGTGTTGATGAAGTTTCTCACATGATGCCAAACCTAAAACCTGAAAAATGTTATATGTTTGATATATGCACATAAGAAACTAGTGGTGGTAGAGCCAGGAGACAAAGTGCATACAAAATCATCATTAAAACAAATTATTGGAATCAGTCAACAGAAACACTACTTTTCTTTTACAGGAAGTGTTGCAAATATCTAAGTTTGTGATATGTTTGAAAGTTATACACGCGTGTAAGGTAACAGTGACAACATTTTCATTAGTACCTGCTTGTGATTCATCAAATTGATCCATTTGTGATAATTGTTTCACTGCTTTGCAGCAAGAGGAGAGATGTAGACGTGTTTAAGAATCAACTACCATCAGTTTTTTCACTGGAAATAATCACTTTAAGCCTCCGTCAGACACAGAGACGAGGAGCCTTCATGGCAGCCGACCTCCCCTCAAATGTGTGGGAGCTGTCATTAGAGGGTAACAGCAAACGTTCACTTAAACACTTTGAATCCAGTTTACAGCAAACAGCAGAACCACTTCACTTGACAGGCTCCGTATCCTCTTTCTGAGGATTGATAGAAAACAGATGTTGACGTCTTCTGCTCGGAGGACATTTGGATTGTGATGAATTATGGGACATAGTCTTATGCTCATGTCAGTTATGTAGCACATGTTTGGGAAAAAGCCAACGTGCGTTGTATTCTAATAACAGAGCTGCTGGTCTAATGTAATAGTGTAGCTTTCACCTCTACCTGTGCTGCTACAGTTGACGGACTCATCCTGCTGGGAAACGATACCAGCTATGAGAAACTATTCCAGGTATTTTTGATTGGCATGAACTTCAGCCGCGTTATCTGATTCTGCATCGACAGCGGTTCATTCTTATAAACTCTGTTTCCCTGGAAGGGCTGTTGAGAAACAGCTTGGATGTATTCCATGCTCCCTCCTCAGACATCTTATTCACTTTATCATCCTTTTTTGTCTTTTGAGATGCAAAAAGCTACAGTGGTTAACTTGTGGTTTAAAGTAAATGTAAAGAAAAGGTTTTCTGTCTAAATACAGATTGGGTTCTAATAAATCAAACATGCGCCTGCTTTGGCACCTACTCTCCGTGTTTCTGAAAACATTTAAGAGGAAACCATTAGAACGGGGATCACAGCAGAGCAACAGCTACAGCAAGTGTAATGGTTTGCTTCAGTGCCATAGTGAAATCTGCCAGAATCTCTCAAAGTTTTTTTCCGTCAACAAACAAGACAAGACTTGACAAGTAAATCAACCCTCCTAACTCTGCTTTATATCAAGTATTAACATCAGGGGGATGATAATTGTGCATGTAAGTAATAAAAGAAAAACATCTATAGAGAATGTCTGAGGATGAAACTAATATTTTCCAGGAATGAGTTTTCATTCTTTTATATGATTGCACCTTGAACCTAATAATGACCCGGGATTCAAAAGTTTTGGAAAATATAAGTTTGGCCTCTGAGCTAGAATGACAGTCAATAGAGCGCATATCTCCGATAACGTCTAACAGACCATCAAATTCAATCAAGCTTCACTAAATTTCACACACGTATCAGTTCCATATATACAGATATGCATGATTTTTTGAAGTCAGGATCGATAAACTATTCTCTGAGAAATTGGTGAAAATGTCAAAATACCTCGGCTCTCTCAATGTCTAAGAAAGTTAAACAAATACATGTTGGCTCCACCCCTTTGTTCAGATCCATAGCAAACCTCAATGGGTTCCTTCTTGACCTTTCTCACATCCTTCAGTTGTGGAAATCTGTTAAGTTTTTGCAAAGTAGTCCACTGTTGACAAACAATCAACGAGAATGGCACTAACTAACTAACTAATGACAACTAACAAACAACCACAGATGAAAAACATATCCTCCTTGGCAGATATAATGAACCTATTATAACCCCACTTAATATGTGTTCCCATGAATCAACTGACATAATTGTAGTGATATCACAACATTGAGGCTTTCTTGGTTGACACTTTTCCCAGAAAAGTTCTCCTTAACGATGCAACTTGTCCATAAATCCAGACTCTAGTTTACAGTTCAGATCAGAACATTAACAGTGGAAATGTCGCAGCAAAAAGCACAACACATACAGTAAGTAGAATCACACTGAGTAGAGCACACACCACTGCCAGCGCCAAACAGCCCACTCACATTTAATCATGCCGCACCAAAATTCCCAGATTCTTATCAGTTCCCGGAATATGCCTGTTCTTTTACCACCAAGATCCATGAATAAGTCCTTGAGAAATGGTGAAAATATAAATAAAACCACCATATCCCATAATGTTAAAGAAAGTGAAACCTTTTTGGTCAGATCCACAGTAGGATTGATGGGTTCTCTCCTGGCCTATGTCACATCCTTCCACCAAGTTCAGTGGAAATCTGTTCAGTGGTTTTTGGGAAATAATACTGACATCAAACCGAGGTGGAGGTGGGCCCATGAGTCAACCTATTGTAGTTATAATGGCATGGGGGCGTTCTTGGATAACAAGTTTTCCACTGAGAAATTCTCCAGAAAGATGCGACTCATATGTTGTGTCCATAAATCTTGACTCATTCTAGTTTTCGGTCCAGAACGCTTACAGTGGAAATGTCACGGCAACAACATGAACTAGTCTGGTGAACTCTTTCAGCTGTGCCACAGTATATCCTTCATGGAGCGACGATCACTGGAGGGACGGCAATATGGCAACAACGAGTGTATTTCCCATGTTGAAAGCTTTCTGAATTGCAAGAAGGAACATAAATTTAGCCCAGAGGGTTATTCCAAGGTGCAGAACATATTTATATGTGATGTGAAAAACAGATTTGAGAACCATGGATACAAGACCGTCTGCAGCTCTTCGTGGCCAAGTCGAAGAACCAGACTTGAGTGATCATTTCTCTGGAACTGAGCTGCATCCCCCCCCACAGTGTGTGAACCCAACACAGAGGCACAATATAAATCAATTATTGGCTTTACATGGAAAATCTATATCGCTTCCAAATTTCAAATCTCTCGCTTCCTTGGAATATAATCCATGAAATGAGTAAATAAAAGTGAGGGATAGAGTGAATGTGCTATACATAAATTGAAATGCAGTACAATGGAATGAGGTGATAGGGACATTTTCCAGGACGCAAATGTTGCTGTCTGTGTCGGCCCAGGGCATGTGAAGTATCACGGCTATCCCGTCTCACTGGGGGGCAGGAGAAACGCTATCCTCAGTTTCCTCACTGCGTAAATCTGAGTTTGTCCTAAATTCCAGAGTTGTAGAAGAGGGAGCAGCGTAGAAAGGGGAGGAAGGGGTGAATAACACAACAAAATGCTTGGTACCACCACAATTATTTGAAATAATAACAAAGCAACAATTACACATGCCACACATCATTTATGTCTTAACTGTTACAGCTGCGGAGTGGAAAGACTCCCTTCTACCCGGGCTCTGCTTCTTTTCCAGAACAGCATTTCCCCGGGAAGGGGAAGGTAAGGGCTGTCACCGTATACCTAATAAATCACACTAATGTAATCACTGTTTCATGTACCCTCTTGTCACCTAAGAAAAGTTATAAACACAGGTTATTAATGCGTCTCGATGCTATAATGGCTAACACACTGGATCTGGCTCTCATCGCGGATTATGTATCACAGTTCCTCTCAGCAGCTAGAGAAAACATTCTATGTAAACTGTGTAAAATGATATTCATTCAACGGCATGAAAACGATTTCCATAGATGTCTGTTTCTGCCACGCTCCATTGCCAATTCATAAAGCTACTTAGCCGAAAGCCCAAAAAAAGATTTGCCCTTCGCTAACAGTCGGTGTCAGGTAGTACTTTCCCCCCAGGGGGTCGGTCTTTACAAAGCGAGGATCATGAAGTTAGCTGGATAAACTGCTGAGTAAAGCCTGGAACTGCAACTGGAGCATTGACTCAAATAAAGACCATGAACTCAAATAACATTACACTCGTCCAACTTATTCGGTAATCCTCCTTTATAACACAGGGCCGCAGAAAGAAAAATTCTCTGGACTAAGTAAGTGATGGATTAATGTTTTCAGCAGCAGCAACCTTGCTTTTGAAAAAAAAGACAATATGCAGAAGAGGAGCATGGTTATTATGGCCAGCAATGATCAGCAGCGCCAAACCAATAAAGAAACCAGAGACACTGACAGAAACTAAACCAAATACTTTACACACACAAGCCTTTCCTGCTCAACCGATCCGTGGGAGGCACATTGCAGAAAGGCAACAGCAGTGACCGCGTAGCACCGGCGGTGTTGCCAAATTTAGACAAACACCTTATCCAGTTAATCAAAACCTCTAATCAAAGCATTTGTGTTGCAATCGCTGGTGTTCAAGATTAAAGAGCAACTAGAACCCTGCACAGCCCCTCACGCTGAGCACATTGAACTGTGCAGACTGCGAACATTCACATATATTAAGTATTGTGACAAGGATGCTGAAAGTAGGGGTTGCTCAGGTGGCAGAAGCACCCCCTACTGCCACAGAGTATAGCTACCAGCGGGTAACATTCTGAGAAAAGCATAGTGGCATTTTCATAGGGTTTGTTTTCATTTTTAAGAAGAGTCAGTGAATTTCCTGTGTAGCCTATCTGGTGCACAAATGCGGAACGTAACTTCCACAGCATGCATGATGGAGTATAGACCGGCATTCTGTGCTGTCCACAGCTGCAGCTTTGACATACAGCGAGTCGGTGTTTGCCGTCGGTTTCAACGTAAAATGTTATAAAACAGGTGTAAAATGTTGTTGGTACCATGTTAATATACTATGTACCTTCTCTCAGCACCCCTAACTCTGACTGACTTCCAGCGTCCCTGGGATGTGAAGCCTGAAGATGCTGAAAGCCAACGCACTAGGTCTTTAACACGAGAACCCAGGGAGACAGGGAGACAGATGTTGCCGAAGTCAGCCGAAGCCCTGCTACTTCTCTCGTGCCCGTGACATATGCCCTCTGGGTCTCTGGTGTCTCCTCTGGGGCTGTTTCACAACATGACGGATGCTCCGAGGATGAGAGTGCACACTGTGGCATACCATGACGAAAGGGAGGCCTGTTTCAAAAGGTCCATCCTCAGGTCATCTCCTCTTCCAATAGGCATCAATTTCAATGCTTTGAACATAACAAGGAATAATGGAGCCTTCTTTGAAAGAATTATTGGAGATTTGTTAGCGAAATATAATATTGATCTTCCTGGTCAAGAGTTATATCAACACTCTTACATCTGTTAGTCAGATATAAAGCTAAAATCAGCAGCCTGTTAGTTTAATATCGATACTGGGGGAATAGGGGGAAGGAGCTAACCTGGCTCTGTCCAAAGGTAACAGCATCCACCTGCCAGCACCTCTAAAACCCTCTAATTAACATGTCATATCTTGTTTATTTAATCTTTACCAAACTTCAAGTGTGAGAGGTGGGAGGTTATGTACTGGAATAGTTCTTGGCCAAGGGCAGCAACTTTCCAAACTCTCCGATTGGTTTCCTGGCAAAGGCTCTTACTGTACACGACATAAGAGTGCCATCAATCTTCTCATCCCACTCTGGAAGAGAGCAAACAAGCACATTCATGAAAACTATTGCTTTAAAAAGCAGAACAGGACAATCGCTATGTCCATCCTCCTCACATTTCACCTCCTTCGGGGGTCGTGGGATTGTGGCTCGTCGGAGCTGACATTGGGCAAGACCCGCAGCATATTGCAGTGCCAACACACAGAGAGAAACCACTAATCCCAGTCACATTGACACCTACAGACAATTTAATAGAAAGCTGCAGCACACAGTGAAAACGCAAACTCTTACACTTATATATATAATCATAACAATTGTGATGTATTTGTGATGTACTTAATTTAACCAGATCAACAGACAAGCAGAACAAATTTACCATGGTGATAATTGCATTAACTAAACTCAGAAGTTCAGAACTATAACAAACCTACTAAATGCTATGACCACAACCTCTGTGTGAATACCAAATGAAGGCACTGTTAATATCATATGCATAGAATAGAATAGAATACAATGGAAGGCCTTTTGTGATCATTGTACAAAAGAAGCGCGGAATTAGAAGTGCAACATCTGAAAAACTGCCAATTTATTAAAAAAAACGTGACCAATAAATAAATACTTTACTGCACAGAATGGATTTTGCACATAAAAAGGATGAATATCAACAGATCATCTTTATAATTTGGTAGATTTTAAAGTTTATAGCTGACATACAAAAAGAGGGGGCCACTGCACTATTAGGGGCCCATATCATCAAAATCATAGAAATGTCTGTACAAGCAACAACGATTATAGAAATAGCTTTTAATGTTCTGCGATGTGTCGGCACATTGATACTCCGCAGAGCGCCTAATGAATGCCATGAGCCTAAACTTTCCTTTGGCAACTGCATCGTGCCAACTCAAATCACGCTCGGTTCCCTTTGAACTACATCGCATTCATTGCCAAGGTGTAATTTCGCTGGTATGCAACTGCAAAAACCTGCCGAATGCAAACGCCATATTCATCAAACGTGGGGTTAGAGAAAGGTCGCCTCCCTCAGCATCCACCGCTGCAGTGCCCTTGAGCAAGACACCTCACCTCCCCGGGTGCTCTTAGTGTGGGTTCACCACTCACGGATGGGTCAAATCTCCTGCATACTAGACGTTAAATGACACATCTTCTTCCTCTCATCAAATTCACATGATTCATTCTATTTTTTTCTTTATTGGGGACCACAACAACATTTCTCTTAGAACCATGACAGCACAGCCGGGCAGTCATCAGGTCACACTGTGCAAGTAAACCTAGATGCACCCACACATTAACTCTGCACAAACAGCTCCTCTTCTTTAAACAAACATTGTGGGAAACAACTGCGGCTGCGGCCAATAACCTTAAACCAACATAATTACGTTGAGATGGTGTTTGAGGTTTGAAGATCAATCGCCATGTGACTAGGAGCTTGTGCCGTGACCGGCAGATGAAACCTCACAGAGCCCATACAAGACGTTTCACAAGAGAAACTCAACAATGAGTTCCACCTGTTGTTTTTTTTCCTAGCAGGGCTCGTACAGAAATAGATTTGCCGTTAATCAAGATCATTGACAAAGTTGTTTGAAAAGAGTTCCCTGAATAAGTAGAGTTTTACAAAGGCTACAGTACATCTCCTACATTGTGCATGAAATGAAGAGCATCGTTCAAGATAAAATTCAATCATTCCGAATAGTGTATCTAAAAAGAACATCCTGAGGAGTGATGTGGAATGGCAGATCTTTTGCTCTTGATCAAACTGTCTGCCCCTCATCACAAACTTTTTGCTCCAAACATCTTCATCAAAATGTCACACCTCATCACCATATTCCCGAAAACTGGAAAAAGAAAGCTCAGAAAGGTTGAAACTCTCCTGCCTCAAATGCCCCATGTGATTCTAAAGATCGCAAATGAGTGTGCGATTTCAGGTGTCTGTCAGCAAAGTTTTAAAGTAAAGATTTGCCCTTTCAAAACTCAACTTTCAGAACTTTTTTCAAGAAGGAAAACAATACCAAATCATGTTGGCAGAGATGTGAATTTCTTATTTCAGCTTATCAAAATATAATGGCAGGCTTCAAAAAGTTAGTTTCAATCATGCAAAACCTTCTTCTTTCCTAGATTTAAAGCTTTCAAACACAGACTTTCAACCTTTTAAGGCACTGTTTTCAGTTTGAGAATATGGCATGATATTTATTCCATGGATATTTGCGTGGTTTTTCAAAAAGACTGCATTTACAAGTCTTTTTCATTAAGCCTGAGAGGCGGCTACTTGCAATGAAGACAGATACGTTCCTAACAACTTAATCCGTAGCCTCTGACAGGAGTTTTTGCTGAGCGGCCACACTGCAGCGTCCACTGTGTCTGTGAACTGTCATAATTGCAGCCGGTGGCGTCAGAGCATAACAGGCCAATCTGGGGGCTTGTGGATATTTAGATTGCTATGATCCCTTTAAGTCACAATGGGCGACTAAGAGGAAAATCCACATTTGATCCATTCATCTGCAGAAATTCCATCATTTCAACACATTAAAATCCATTACCTCATAAAAAATGATGTTTTGCAATATCTGTGATGATCAACAGCCTTTCTTGGAAGCAAACTCATATTTATTTGACCAAGAGTAGACAGAAATGATTTAATCTTATGTATAAAGGAGTGCAAGGGGGTGTTTACCAGCCTTTGCAATTTTCATTTTCTGTCTTTAAATCCATCAGCAGCGGGCAACAAGACTTAATGTGATTTCCACTCAGGCTACATTTAATTTTAAATGCTCCATGAGGCAGAACTATATATGCCCGGCATTAAACAAACTCCAAAATATTCCACTAACATTTCACCGAGCACCATGTGAACAGCGTTAGAGCCCTGGGTGATAAATGACAGGTCTCATTTTACATCATCTCTGCAACCACATTTCTGAAACACTCTCACGGGCACAGAACGTCCCCCCACGAGCAGCCTAATCATTTCACACTCTTTATGATGCAGCATGCAAGAGCAGATTCACACTACCTGTAACACGTCGTAACTTCTCCAGTCGACTTCACGCAGGGGTACTTTGTTGTAGAAATGTTATTTTCAGAGCACCCGTCACTGTGGAGAAAAAAACATTTTGGAGCAAAGTTAAGCACTCTGCACACGCATGTGGTCCCCCCGCGGTCTTATTTTGGCGCAGACAGAGTTTACCCGTCACTGGCATCCTCCTCCTGGTAGGACCAGAGCAGACCCCCCGAGAAGCACATGCAGGTGACGGTGAGCAGAAGAGGACTCCTGTGGTGTTTTAGTATCATCTCATCGGTGCAGTCACCTGGGTGCTGTCAGTAATCCGCACTGGCAGTGGTGATGACCTCTGTGCCGCGCTGCAACTTCGGTGCGTAATAGTGGTGCAGGAGGGCGCGCGCGGACCCTCCCACTCTGCCTTCGCTCCTGAATGAACGGGCTTTAATTCCTGTCGTGTCACTGAACTGAGACTCAACTTTCACTTCTCTCTACTTTTGACAAGTTCAAGAACTCGAAATATTTTCTTCTAAACTTTTGAATCCTCCAAAATGTCTTTCAAGAGGAGTTAAGCAACATATAAATAATTCCTAAGGGTGACGGTCCTGAAAATACAGTACAAGAGGAAACTGACGTCCACACACATGCGCGCCGCATGCACGCACACACACATTCACACACACAGTAAAGCAGGGCGCACTGTGAGTCAGGATCAGCAGCTACATCTTTGCTACCACCGCGTGGCCGTAAATGAAACAGCGATTAGTGAAAATAAGCATTGTGTGTTTATAATGGATTTATAATCTTTAATTAATAGCTTTGTTAGTGGTTAATACTGGATCCACCAGTAGCTTAAGGTCAATTGATGCAAAAAACAAGCATCTATGGCTGCAGGACATCTGGAGAGAATTATATTTCTAAAGAGTTGGCCACTACACCGTTTCAATTTAGACCACTTGTTGATCTGACTCTTGAGTCTAAATTTAAGGAGGTAAAATCAATGGAGTTCAGAATTGAATTTTGATTTACCAAATCAATGTAAGTAGTCAAATTTGTGTTTAAAATGTATAAGCATCACAACATATTTCCAAAGTGGTTTTAAATGCATCTATTGCAACAAATGATATTTAAATTTTATCCAGATTTTCATATTTTCAATTGTAAAACGAGAATATTGTAAACAAATCACATAAATTAGTGCAGCACTCAGTTTACTGAAATTAAGACGACTCCTTTAATCTTCTGTAACATGTAATGGTAGATGCACGAATGCAGCTTTTTCATTTATGTTGATTTGTTTATGTTTTTTTTCTATTATTTGCTGTTTATCTATTTTGGGATTCTTCTTTTTTTTTGTTTTGTTTGAAACTAACGATCTTTGATTACTGGGATAAAACACTGGGGACTTGAAGCTCAAAATATCAGCAAAATGGTCAGTGTAGTGAGTAAAAAGGTTATTTGAATCAGTTTCAGTATTTTACCATTCATTCATTATGAGAGTTAAATAATGCAATTAATAACAGGAATTAAGCTGTAACTTCCTTGCTCTGTTGACCTAAACCAACCTCATCTTCCTCATTCTTCAGGGTCGGGCGATCTAAGGGAGTTCATGAGAAACCCTGAACCGAAACGCTGCACACTTTCATTCTGCTTGACCTTCACCTCTGTGAAACCTCTGACCCGAGGACAAAGCACCGTTCGCTGGCACCTGCAGAACCCGGGAGTTCTTCAGTTTCTCAGGAAGACAGCAGTGTGATCTTACAGGGGGTTGGATAGTGGAGGAGCCTGTAAAGGATATCCCAGTGAAACAAGAGGACAGTGGTGTCACTTACAGCCACTACGGTCGCTTTTCAATCTGGGAGGTGGGTCAGGTATGATTTTACCTTATTTTCTAATATATTAGTCAGAATTGAGAGTCTCAATACACTATTTCCCATTACCTTCGTGCTCATCTTTCTATTGAGGAGGGCGCTTTGTGCCTGTGTCATTCAGCAGAAAATGACTCCTCGAGCCTGCTTCAAAGGGCCCCCTCACGCATGGCCGTTCCAGCTCAAGGGAAAGCAGCCCTGCTCACTTTCCTTTCAGCAGAGCAGCTCAGCTCAGCGACTGACTGTGAAGGGGGTGCAGTTCAAAATCCGGCCACTTGATGGCCCTTTCCACCAAGAGATCGGGCCCCCGCCGCTCCCCCCTCACTCCTCTCGCCACTGTCGTCATCGTTGCCCACAAAATGGATGACAGCTTTTAGAAGTACCGGGGTGCGTCACGACTCCGAGGTGCACATGCTGTGCCATTTATGTTCCACCTGTTTTGATGCCTCAGCAGCACCGAGATCTGCAGGCAGGATGTACACGGCACAAGTAGCCAATTAATGTTGCATGCTGATCCTGTATCAAAGCTACGGGGCTAATGACCACACTAATAACATCTTCTGCCTCTGAGATAGGAAATAATTATCTGTGACTGTTTTGCCAGGTCATCAATTTCTCAGGAAACAACACAAGAGGATCACAGGAAGGATTTTTTCTCCTCTCCTCTGTTGATGCACTTTATTGTCCCTTTCAAACAAATGCCTCTCGTTATATAACTAGTAGTAGCTTTAATAGTAGTTAAATCTTGTTTATCACGACATTTGGCCCCCTTGCTTTAATCACAACTGTGTCCGGTCGGCCGCCATCCTCTGAACTGAATGACAGCTTGAGCTATGACCCTGAGTGGTCCCACTGTCTGTTTCCTGCTCTCACTGTTTAAACCAAATCACTAAATCAGCGTCGGCGGGTGTTTCCTGGCCCAGAGGAATTGATTAAAAACAGGTGGACCTTTTTTTCTGTCTCACACTCAATACTGCCACATCGAGTGAAACTCTCATCTTTGATGAACTTGACGAAGGGGGGGAGGAAAACAAACTGACCCGAAACTAGATCAGATGAAAAAGAAAAGTGATGCAAGGAAAGAGGACGCCGTCAGGTCGAGCTTTGTATGGGAACAAACAATAGGCTGTAAAGATTAAAACCCCTAAAACCCCGTGTGATGGGACTTTGGTTTGTTTGTTTACGGAGCAGAACTTGAGATCGATGATAGAGCCTGAAAACACAGCTGGAGAAGAAGCAAAGAAAGGTGGAGCACACCTATAGACTGTTAATCTTATGTTGGTTTCAGGGGGTTACATTGCAGCGAGTAGACTTTGTAAGTTAGGAAACAAGAAAGGAAACAAGTTCTAACAAAGGAGCGAGCAGCCGAATGAGAACATGCGCAGTGAAAATCCTTTCTGAGCCTTGTAGGTCACTGACATTGACATTGACCTTTTCATGGATGCTTCATTAGGGCCAGGCTGCAGCAACAGACTGCTCACAAATACACAAATACAGTGTTTTATCCTGTAAGTGCTCCGTCACACATGAGAATATTGCAGGGACTGAGCACCCCACTGTCAAAACTCGTCTCTCTCTCTCTCTCTCTCTGTCTCTCCCTCTCTCTCTCTCTCTCTCTCTCTCTTTTCACAGTGCAGCACTGCAGTGCCGCTCTGCACATGCCCAGACAGACGGCGAGAGAGGCACAACAAGTTTGAGCTCAACGGAAATATTAACAGCCTGCATCGCAGACACATCCGTGAATTTTCACTGCAGGCTGGGAGAAAAACTCAAAATAAATGACATTTTAAAAAGGTTGCTGATGGGGACGCATTTGCTGTACAGGTACTTTATCTTTACAGGGGCTTTCTTTTTTCCTCAAGGTCACTTTTCCTCCCACGAGCTCTGTATACAAACTGAGTAACAACACATAGTATCACACTACCTATCATCAGTTTTATTTATTACACTAATGAATTTTCATTCCCCTCATTAATACAATGCCTCTACACTGTGTTTAACTCTGTCTATAAAGCTCCGTAGTCTCTATGTCAAATATAGTTTTTTCGTTTTAAATCTCAGCATGGTCATTTATGTATATTTTAAACAACCAGTATCATTTAAAGCCATATTTAACTAAACATGAAGTGTGAACATTTAAATGTAATCTGAGGGTATATTTGGCTGTTCTTAAATTGCTCAAGCTGCCTGGTAAATGGCTTCAATGGGCTGTTTTTTATTTATAGCAATCTTGCATATTTTACTTCATCCATCATTGAAGACTGTTGCTTCTTTGTTTTTCGGAACACAAAAACTCGGATGATCGATTAACATTGTGATTCATAACTCACACAAAAGACAAAATAAATGGGAGAAATATGCAATATTTGATGATGCTCCTGCAGCAACAGAATTGAATGGAGGCAAAGTAGATTAGAAATATTCAGCAAATGGTCTTTGTGTCAGTCTTAAAAGAATATTCACATGCTCTTAAATACTATGGTTTCTATAAGTGTTTCTCCTCTACTGACCATGAAGAGAACCGGTCCAATGCCCAAATAATAAGAGGAATGATTACAGCTGCTAAAACCTGTGTAAATGTACCTATGAGCATGTTACTGCTGGCTCTGCAAACAAGCGCAGTTTCAGTCTACAATTCTTTTCCTCCAGATTCATATGAGGTCGCTGTGACCGTTGACAACTGAAATCGAATCAGTTAATCTTTGAGTCCAAATGACAACTGGTCAATTTGAAGAAATTCTCTAGAGGCAGACTTGAGATATAATGTTCAATAAGAACATGTTATGTGAGACCAGCGTGACCTTTTGACCTTTTACCACGCACATTAAATCAGTTAATCCGTGAGTCTAATTAAATATTTGTCCCAAATCTGAAGGGATTCTCTCGAGGCTTTGCCAAGATTACACATTCACAAGGCAAAACGGTTTCGTGAGGTAACTGTGACCTTGACCATTGACCACTAATTTCTAATCAGTTCATCTGTGAGTCAAATTGACCGTATGTACAAGAGTTGAGGAAATTCCCTCATTATGTTTTTGAGATATCATGTTCACAAGAATGGGACAGACAACCCTAAAACATAATTCCTCATCCGCACAGGGTTCTTAAAGATGTGAACCTATCCCTTAATTTGGGCTCATCCTCAAAGTTAACGACACATACATCAACCAATTACAATAAAAAAGGGATTTTTAAAAATAGAAAAATCTATAAGCTGTTGAATTTTATTATTTATGTCTTGATTTTAATATCAGGAGTAGATGATGTAAAGGGAGCAATCCAATCAGGGAGGCCAAGAAGAGCGAGTGAAGCACAGCCTTCACAGCTCTGGCTCTCACTCGTCTTCTGTTGTGGCAGACGTTTAATACCAGAGTTTTCGTCCTGTCATCTCAGTGAGAACAATTCCCGCACCACGTGCCGCTGTGACTCTGACTCTCTCCCCCACCTCCCCCCACTCTCCTCCTTCACCAGCACCAGCTGCTTAAAGGTTCACTGGTGAGTCACACAAGGTGTAAAGAGATGTGCTGTGCGAGAAAAAAACAGGCCCGTGCACACAGAAGAGACTCTGGGAAAGCAAAAATAAGGAGGGTGGTGAATACAAAGTGCTGCTGCATGACACAAATATAGCATTTTATGTATTTATATCTACTAAAATCCTACAAGTCCAATCACAGAGTCATTACACAACTAGAATCTAAGCTGATTTAAAGGGTTGATATATTCAAAAATAACCTCAATGTGGCATCAGAATTTACCTCTGCTACAGTACATGTCTGTGCACGTGTCCCATCAGCGGTGCAGGGATCAATAAATATAACGTCAGTGCAGTGTCCTTGGGATGGCCACATTTCATCGCCCCTCCCTGCCATTATGTCTCTGCCCCTCCCCTGGCTCATTTTTACCCCACACAGACACACACACACATGCACAGTTCATTGCATCCCTCCTTGAATTCATCCTTTCTTTCATCCTCCTATCAGATCCGGATACCCTTAGATAAAATAATGCATTGGTCTTGTCCTCTGTGACAAAGTCGTGTGTGTGTGTGTGTGTGTGAGAGTGTGTGTGTGTGCGTGTGCGTGTGCGTGTGTGAAGAAGACTAGGGAGAGCATGGTAGCATGTGGAGCCAATAAGAAGATACAAAAAACTATAATACAAGTGGATATTGCTGATTTGCTTAAAGCTAGGGTTGGTAATCCTGGAGGCGCAAGAAAAAATTGAACCAATGCATCCCACCCCCTCCCATCGTCCCTATTGTCAAAGCTAAGTTTCCAAAACACAGGAGCATGCACTGACAGGCAACTGTGCAAAGCCGATGTCACTCTCTCACTAACTTCAGGCTATCGTCTCTTCATTAGTGATTTCTGTTGGGCTGAAGGCTTCCATCATCCGCAGTTGACTAGTCATACACAGGCATGACAGCCAATCATTTCATTTGTTCGGGTTTATTACAGTACGACGAAGACAGACACCAGTCTTTCTTTATATTTTTTCCGGACTACTATGTTTATTCATGGCTGATTGTGTTTCAGAAACAACTCAACAATCCCTACCTTTAACCTTTAGTTAAATCCCTGTCAGGACTGTTGGCAGCTCCAACACCATGAGGATGGCTTATTTTCTTTAGAATCAGTGTGTGTGCTACATACTTCTTGATTTGGATGTACTGAACCAGCGAGCAGATGGTTGTACTGTGGCAAACCATGCAGAGAAAATAGGAAAAAAAAGTTCCTTTTTACCTCCGGCAATTTTAGCTAGTTTGTTACGCTTTGCGCTTCACAGATCTAAATTCCAAATATGATCTATATATGAACACGATATAATGTCTATTTTATATCTTTCAATGTTCTTCTCTAATGCCTTCTCCCCTTCCCTGCTTTATACCTCTCCCTATCTTTAGATGATGACTCCTGCGGGCTGTGGTGATCACTGCTATAGCACAGGTCTGATAATATGGCTCATCATCATTTAAATTAGTTCAAAGTCATTAGACAGAATTGGACCTGGGTATCGGGGAATTTATGGCACAGTTGTGGCAACATGCATCAGTACACACAGCCATAATGTTTAAAGAAGCTCT
The DNA here is from genome assembly GCF_947347685.1 of Pleuronectes platessa. Taxonomy (NCBI): domain Eukaryota; kingdom Metazoa; phylum Chordata; class Actinopteri; order Pleuronectiformes; family Pleuronectidae; genus Pleuronectes; species Pleuronectes platessa. The sequence continues at coordinate 9,826,834 of NC_070644.1, read as the reverse complement.
TATCATACCCATCTATTTCCTTTTCACTCTCGGGATATTTGAATTTGCAGCAGAGAAAGTAATCACGGATTTTTCCCTCCACCAGTCGTTACTATAAGATCAAATTGATGTGAACAGAACTTTGTCGGTTATTTCCATTCGTCTAAAACAGTTTTCAGCGTGCAGAGGTGCACCTTTCACTTTTACAATGATCATTCCTGGGAAGTTGTAAACGACAGATGTGAAGACAAGGCCCATGCATGGGCTATTTCACTGTCTGCTTCTACTAAACCTGACACATCTACTATAGGAAAACATTCTTCCATTTATTCTATGCTTATTTTCTGTTTTCTTGACTGCAAGTCAGAATCCCTCATTAGAAAATGTTTATTGTTAGACAGCACAGCACAAGAGCGACAAACCAATTGGATAATCTCCAGCAGAAAAGTCTGTAATGCCCATAGATATATACCCCTGTATATAAAAATGTATGTGTACTCGGAGTCGGGAAAATGAAGCCGATGTGGAAGTACCTGAAACGTGTGTTCTCTCAGATGACCAGCAGAGGGTGACTCCAATGGTTGTCTTTCTATTTCTGATGACGCATATGAGAAAATGACCCTACTTCTCACTTGACTTACAACATGTAACAACAACAACAACATAATAATGCTATGTTATTATTATTAATAATATAAATATGATATAAATGTGTAATATATTATCTGCTTGTAAAATCATACTTACAGCACATGTCCATTCCAGTATTGCTTTTTAGGATTTATTGCTAAAGTGCTTTGAAAAAGAATATGGCACATTCTACATACATAAAAGTGCCTTTTTGTGTGGTTTTATTGCGTTTCTATTGTTGTATTCAAATGATTGTGTAGAAGCAGAATTAAAACACATCACTGGACTACCTGTTGAAAGCTTGAAAGATGAGCAGTCAACAGGCAGCTCCCGCATTGACACAACAAAGCTCCAATAATAAGCATTTACTGACAGAACCTGTGACAAATGACGCATTTGCATCAATTACTAAATGAGATCTTCTAATTTCGCAGAGAAAAGTCCCTTCAGTCCTACATGTCATGCAGATTGCTGCTACACTGTCCAACTGATCCGCTTTAGAGGTCATCAACTGATTTTATCACCTAATTGAATTTCATGTGAGCCGGCCAAGGTGCCAATCATAGACCGCAGCCAGCAGAAGCCCACACAGTTTTCTTCTTATGATTGATTTATCTTCCAGGACTGTCACTGATTCGTTAGTCACCCATTTTGAATGTAAGTCTGGAGGCAACAGCTTGGAGAGAAGTAAACAGAAAGTTAGGTTCCCTGTGTAGGTGTTGGACACTCTTCAGAGTGGCTGTGGGTTTCACACAGTGGGTCCTCGTCCAGCTGTGTCACAGGGAGTTCACAATCAGGAAAAGTGCTGTTTGGACTCAAGTAGGAGACATCCTCAAGTGCACAGCCCTTGTTTTCTGACATGTCCAAAAGCAGGCTGTTTATTTGTAACGACAAATAGTCCGAAGTCGAAAGTGTGAAGAAGAATACACAAGCATACACTCAACTGCTGATAAGATTTACCCATAGATTGTACAGAAAGATGGACGACACATCTCCACTTGCTCCCACTATCCAGAGATGAAGTCAAAATATCTCAGATACGAGCATCGCCATCTTGCACATTTGGAGCCAGAGTCTGCATTAGCGATTGGGGGATGGAGTTGCGGTTGTAAGGTCCTGTTGATACATGCGCTCAACCAACGCCGGTCAGTCTCAGCTGTCAATCATTTTATATCAATAATTCATTAAAACGAAACTCACCAGGAAACTAGCACTTGAACAAATACCATTGTGATAGAAGCTACATAAAATATCTTATTTTGACTTTTTTAGGTTTTTCAATTTCCCATCCAGAAACACGAAGAAGGCAGGGATATGAGCTATACTACAGCCAGCCACCAGAGGGCGATCAAGGTGCTTTGGCTTCACTTTTGGGAAGCAGTCTTTTCATCCAACTTCACATTCAGTCTGCATTCTACAGGTGAATATTCAGAGTCTGTACACAGGGGACAAGATTTTGTGGTTGGAGGTTTTCAGCTTTTTGACTAGTTTGACCAATCACGTTTGAGCAGGATTTGGTTGGAGTCTATGTGGAGAGCAAAACAGTTGCAACAAATGAACCGAAATATGTCAGCTGCCAGGTTTTTTGTTTATCTGCATTCATATACAGATTGCTGTTGAATAGAGATTGCTGGTTGTGACCAAAAATCTAGTAATGGATGTCTACTATCTACTCCAACGTGTCTCACATGGCTAGTCAGACTGCAAAGAGTGTACAGGGAATGGATGACAGTAAAGTCTTGGCCCAGATACCCGCCGTCTACACCGAAAGCCTCAAAATATTGGCTGTTGTCCCCCAGAGGTGAATTCTTTGTCAGATGATAGCCGATGTTTCCGTGATCACTACCTTATGACTCTGAGATTGACCTTAACCTAACACTTGATGCGACTGTTTCACAACAGACAAGAAATACAATGAAAACAAAAGGTCACAAGGCCTCCACTCACACAGATTTTATTTCATTAATATCACATTGTTCTCTGTTTCAGTGATTCCCTTAGTGACGCACTTCAATCATTCTGCGGTTGTCAACTGTTCCAGCAACTGCACCGCAATGACTTATATCAGTTTAATTAGTTAAATCATAGACAACTTGATGTCTGTATTGTATTCAGTTTCTTTCAATCCCTCTTTCTCTGCAATCGTCAACATTACACCCCATGCTGCACTTTACATCTCAACTGTTTCCGTGATCACTACCTTAGGACTCTGCTGTGTGGCGATGCATTGTGCTCCTGATGTGAAATGAGCACCATCGAAGGCGAGGCACCCAGCATGACACACACTTAACCAACTGGCTACTTACTTCATGTGATTTCTGAGACTATTTTCACACTTCACATATGGTTTATTTATATTTTTATATAAATATATATTCACTGTATGCCGCTGAAGCATAAAATATCCAACTCTTCTCATACGAGATTCGTTGTTAAGAGTACTTGAAGCCCTCAAGCCTTTTAAATAATGCATTAAACTGCAACTCTCAGGTCAACGCGAGGAGGCGGCGGAGGTAAATACATTATCAATATGTACAGGTCTCATGCATCCTCCTCGCTGGAGTCTTCACAAATTGCTCCATCTCTGTCTCACCTCAGCCAAATGGTCATCTCACTCTCACTTTGCATGATTCAATATTATTGCATAACACTGACACTCACAGCTGCTGGTTTATCTTTTATTAATGCTTCTTTAAGGAGCATGATTTGCTGCGCTGCGTATAGGACAGTGTTTGAACCTAAAGCACACAGGGTCGTAATTTCCAAGGGTTTGAGTGTTGGACCACAAGGCCAGAAATCTGGGATTAATCTTGAATTCAGACCTGAACTATTCGGAAACATGTAAGTTAAGCAACATCATCAAATCAGCCATTGTTTGAAACAGGAATACTGCTAAGATTAATCATCTGCCATATTGCATATTTTGGCTTCATTTCTGGATAGTGGGAAGAAGTGGAGACCCGTCGGCCATCATTATATACGGTCTTCGGCTTCACCATGTAGCGGTGCATGTTCTGGGAGCCTGCACTAAGTTGATTAGCAAACACTGTCGGTCAACTGGAGGGCTGTTAACTTCGGAAACATATGAATTTATTGAAGTACCTGCACATTTCATCCTGCTAATTTAATTACCAGTGAGTCAGGCTCAAGGACAGATGATGGTGGAGACGTATTTGCAATTCAGAAGATGACAGACAGAGACAAAGGGGAGAGAAGAAAATGGGAGGGCTGCTCTTCTCAGCTCTTAACAATATCTGCTATAAAGCACAGCACAAGTTAGGATAAATATTACACATCCAAACATTACTATAAAATCTGCTGAGAGATGAATTATTTCCATACTGCATTCTCTACAATGTTCTTGCAGAGGCGATAAAGAAAAAGTTGTCAACCATCACAGAGGATGAATCCATGAATGTCTTTGACAAGTTCAGCAAATAATAACTCTTTTCATCCGTTCATGAAAATTCTATCCGGCAACTTGAGATGATTTATGATTTGGACGGACTAAGGGCACATGCTCTCCTCGCGGTACTCTGGATGATGGATGTATGAACTATAGGGGGTTACACAGAGTTTCTGTTGCTATGGTCTTTTCTCCATTATTATGGAGGAAGGAATCTCAAGGACTGAGAGAAGGTTCTCTTCACACAATAAAGATAAAGATATTTAAAACAGGTTGTTAAAAAGAAAGATTGACCCTAAAAATTCACAAATGAGATTGCCTGTTTTTAACTTTTCTTGGTATTAGAGATTCTATGATATATGATAATATCATAAAGCATTAAATAATGTTGTAAATAATAGAGCCAATTCCCAGTAGTTATTACTTTTATCCCATTTTATCTCCATGATAGAAATCTTTGCTAAAAGCTAAAGATTTGTTTAGCATTGGTATTTCATAGAGGAGAGGCATACACATTCACCAGGCTGAAAAGCTATCAGTTCTCTCATGTTCTGCCCGGGGACATGCAATCTGAAAAAAATAACATAAGCGCGAATGCTGCTTCAACTTAACAGCTTTCGGTTCCATAACCACTTTTATATTGTCTCTAATTTCAGGATGACAAGAACAAAATGGATATGGCTGTGTGCAGGAGATGAGAGAATACTTTGCTGAGCAAGAAAATAATGTGGTTTGGAACAGGCACTGAATGATGCTGTGTGTGTTTCAGCGGAAAAAATTTAAAAACCAGTTGACTTTCTGGACCCAGCAAACCTTTAAAGATTTCAAGTGGTTTCAGTGTCAGTAGCCAGTGTTTATAGACTCTTCATGATGGAGCAACCCCACCCTGGGGATAATTGTGAATATAAATCATGCATGTCCCTTTCCATTAATTTTTAGCTTATTTCCATAGTCCTCTGAGTATTTTCAACACAGGACTATGCAAATCTTATCACTTTATCATACCAAAAGGAAGAAAATGTCCCCAAAGGAGCTCAGTGGCATTAACTCTAGTGGTAATGGAGGTATTGCCAGCAGGGTGCAAGGTTTCCTTGACCTCTTGTAATTTGCCTGTAGGGCAAATAATAAGGTGGATGAGATGCAACTGCCACTTCTCAAACTACCTTGGCACATTCTTATTAATTTATTTTCCACTGCTTTTAATAGAATCGGTGCGAATATATTGGCTGAAAAAACTCCTCCATCATTTCAATATGTATTTTAATATCGTCAGATGGACTTGAAGACCTCCGAGGCTCGGACTAAATGATGTGCTCTCCTCTAAATGCTCCCCACAGGGTTGTGTCCTGTCCCTCGTGTTTATTCTCTCTACGCTCCAGACGTTAGAACAAGGACAGAAACATTTTAAAATGTGCAGATGACATAGTTAATGTCAGTGTAGCTCATAATAAAAATTGTGATTCATTGTTTGGTGTGGGTGACTTTTTCCTTCTTTTTCCAGTCTCTCTAAGGCCATGTTTCTCTATAGGTGACAATAAGCTTTATTTCTAGCAGAGTGGATCTGTGTCCAGTTGCCCAATCCTCATTGGGGGTTCCTATAACAACCAAGGTCGAGGAGAGACCCTCAGAGACCGTGGTGCAGAGACAACCCTTAGCCCATAACACCCGTCAGGTCATGATTTACACACCTCTTCTCTGATAAGGACATGTTTCATAGTTGACTTAGGTATAATAGCAAAGTAGTTTTTACACATCTATCTTCGCATGAAGAACTAGAATGCCACTCAGTAGAGCACATTCCTCTGCAAAGGCCTAGCAATCCATTTATGAAACCACATTTAAAGCAGTGGTTTACAAAGGTAAATAGGTATATATCTATATATAGATAAATATATTCTTCCTTGGTCGATTAAGCTTAATTAAATGCTTTTGTAGTTGACCTATAGAAGTTTCACTTTCTGACACTATGTTTGTTGACTTAAAAAAGTAAACATCACTTCAACCTTTTCATTGTTAAAGGCCAAGAGGTGGAAACTTGGGAGCTGTATGTTCCCAGGACATCACTGACAAATAACTGAACTTTGATGATAAAGAAAAAGAGACATGAAAGAAACAAAAAAAATTGTACATGGCATTGAAATGGTACAAGAATCATTCTGAAACAGTTGTGATCACGGCCATTTACAGCCAATAGAGTCTCAAATTTACGACAAAAAAATCTGTATGTCATTGGACTGTGCAAGGAAGCCAGAATACTTGGAGAAAACCCACGCAGACATTGGAAGACACCATGCAAATGCTAACCACTGGACCGCCGTGCTCTCCATTGATCTAATAATGAGCACAGATTTTTGCCCTCTCGGATCGCTGTGCTGGGGTCACCTGAGGTTTGACAGTGGCGTGTGTCAAATGAAGCAATAGTTCTCCTCCTCCTGTCAATAAACCTCTGGGATGCCACATCAGAGCGAAGAGCAAACACTCATCCAGAAATAGCTTCCCTTCTCGCTCCAATGTCAGGATGACAAAGACAAACTCACCAGAATCTGAGTACTGAGTACACAGACACACACATACAACACACACACACACACACACACACAACACACGCACATGGATTCTTTGTGTAAGTATGTAAATTGATTGGATCAATATGAGCAATGTACTGTTAAGGGGGAACAAATACAATGAATTTTCACCTCTTCTCCCACCAGCATTCATTCATTCAATATTGCTAGTGATTTGAAACTTGAAGAAAAGAAGAATCTATTAGAATATTTATACTTAGAGCATGTGTTGGGGTGGAAACCAAACACTTTGCAACAAGACTCTACAGCACTTCACAACACTATACAGATAGGCTTGCAGCTCTAATAAAGGCTCAGAAGCTTTTAGCTAAATGCTTATGTCAGGATGTGTTCACAGACAACGTGTTGACATTTCAATAGTTGGTATGCGACTACCAAGCTTAGTATCTTATCTTAACGTGGTGGTAAAAAAAGCAAATACCAACCCCATGGTGGTGCTCCAGGAAAAAAATCAGGGACCTGGTAGGAGAAACTCTGCACAATGTCCGAATCAAATCTCTCGGACATTTTCATTCTCACCTACAGCTCCTCTGGAAAAATGACTGGAGAATATCCAGAGTTCAGTGCATGTCTGAGAGCAGCATAGACCCATCATCTGAGTACTATGAATTGCCATCCAGTGTCATGGAGCTAGAGAGGCTTAACACAAAAAACGTTGACCCTACTGTGGCCACATAGAGAATTACTACTTTTTGTTTATTACCCTTTACTCCTGCATGTCCCCATAGTAGGGCTGATAAAAGAATAGTATATCTTCAAGGTCAGTGGGATTCAACCTATGTGGACCATTCATTTATCTTCAAAATGTTATGGCAACACATCAAATAGTTGCTTTGGAGATATTGGCTCGGACGCATTTGCAAATGGATAAAGGGACTACACTACTCGTAAGGTTACAGATAGTGACCACACTCTAATTCATGAGAGCAAACTGCCGCACGTGTTAGTTAATGCACCTCTGGAGGTCAAACCTGTGGTTATAAAATGTGCAGCTTTGCCTTAGCGGCTCGATTGCCTCCGTAACAGCCACATGGCCACTGAGCCTATTATTACTTCAGGCTGACCATCAGTGCCTGGTTGGCTACTTTTACGCCACATCTGTACACGGCCATTTGTTCTGTGATGTAATACTTCCTCCCGATGAAACAGGAAACCATTTGATTATCACACAGCTTCTGTCAGAGCAGCAGAGGGTCAGTCCTGCAACACGAGGAGGGTTGTCAGGTCGGGCAGATGGCTCTTTTTTCATGGACATAATGTATTTGCCCTCAAAGGGCTCCCTGGTCCCTCGTGAAGCTCCAGTCTTATTCTCCATAATATTCATGACACCACAATTTCCCGTTTCTTTTTTCTTTTCTTTTTATCACTGTGTTCTGTTAGATATGATCATACATATTCATGCGGGCTACAGCATCTTAATTGGAAATAAATAGACTTGCTTATTCTAGTTAAAAATGACGTGTGACACTATGTGACCAAAAAATGTGATGAACTGTGTATCAATAACAAAGAATGAAAGGTATCCTTACTATAGTGCAGTATCCTAACTGTTGTTGGTCATTACGTAATTATCATATCAGAGCTCAGTTTAGGCCACATGAGGAATTCAGAAACAAATCTGCATTACGTCAACAGAGAAACCAGGACTCGCATGTAAAAAGAGGCCACAAATGCCTTCTTCCTAAAACAACTAAGACTAAACACAAACAAATAAAATAAAAAATAAAATTCTCCATTGGTCTCTATTGGTCCGACCTTAATGCCAGATTATATCAGGATTTCATCAGACATCTGTCATGCAAGGAGCTGAGTAAACGGCACAATATGACTTGTGAGTGTCAAGGAGGAGAAACTTAATCTGCTGACCTGAGAAGTGGAAAAAATGTAAGATGCGGGTTTGTCGGTTTGACATGCTAGAGCAGATATAAAAAGCACCCGGTGGCACAGATAGGAATGTCCCACTTGAGTAATGTTACGTTGAATAATTTTGACATGCATGTTGATCGAAAAAACCATCTTCTTTTGAACATTTAAGCTGGAAAACTGTCAAATGAACAATAACTCACAGTTCTAACCATGTATGACACTGAACTCTGCAGACCATGCATCAAGGACGCAGTAAATGTCCAGAGCATGTTGCACCTGCACCCTTCTACAATATATCTTCCTCTCTGCAGCAGTGTTGTTGTGTAGCTCTGCCTGTGGTCTGACCTCCATGAGGACAGGGGAATGATGAAAATTTTCCTGCAGGGCTCAATAAAGTATCACAATATTAAATTACAATATCAACCCACGTTTCAATCTCAGCATTTCCTGCTCATCAGCATCTTTGGGATATCATAGAGCTGCCAGTATGACAGCCACTGAGCGTGCAGAGTGTAAAAGTGCATTTTTTTTGAGACAGCCATGCAGTGAAAGATATAACATGTAACTATTCTCCATTAAAAATTCCAAAAACGACTTGTGGACTTATATCATCAAAAATGTTTCCAACAACCAGAGAAATCTCTAAATTTATTCAAGGTAATTGGACATTTTATTTTAGTTGCCTTCCAATTGCATCATATCCACTTTTAATTTGGCTTTGCCCGTCTCTGAAATTATTTCCAGGACAACATCATATGACGAAGGAAGAACACGATGTCAGCCAGTTGGCCAGTTAATAGTCACTCGTAATGGATTATGATCACTCAGTGCTGTTTGCTGCGTAATGTGAATAAAACTTGAATTCACTACCTCATCAATGAACCATTAACAACTCCCACGATCCAACACTGCTTCATGGTGTCATCAAACTAAGAGCGGGGGTCTTTTATTATTGTTTTGATTGAGAAAAATAACAGTGGCCGGAGTTATTGTGTGTTGAAGTCTGGACATTTTCCTGCAATTAACCTGAGGGGCTATATGTGAGAACTCAAATGTCCGAGTCAGTCAGACATTTTCAGGGACTTTCCCTGCCAGCACTTTATTAAAACATCTGTAAAATTTCTGAGTGTGTCCACATGAGAATACAGCAGGTCAATTTGTGGGAAAATTCACAACAAGTGAGTGGGTGTGTCGATGACACAAAGAGCTGTCAACAAAAACACTGTACTTTTGACAGCAGAATGTATACGTCATGTCCTTCTTCCTGCATGCCCTAACCAGGCCAAAATTGTTGACTGTTGTCCTGAAAGCGTCTGACCTGAACAATCTCCTGTGGCAGAACCAATTTTTCAGACATTTCCGAGTGTTCACTTCTAAAAACAGCTACAGCTCTTTAATCCTCACCAAATCCAATAAAGATATGGTGAAATAGCTTTTGTAACGGGTCTCATGACATTAGGAATAATAGAGGCAATGGTAATACCACTAGCAGATGAACTGGCGGCAGTATCAGTATAATAATAGAATTACATCAGATCCCTTTCATATTTTATTTGGTGGGAAAAAATAATAAAATAAAAGCTTAAATCGTCTAACAGACGGTTCAGGATTCACCAGCTTAGACTAAACCGGCTGCTGAGGTCATTCACTTCTAAATTCATTAAATTACAAAAAGTTATTTTGTTCATTTGATTGTGCTGCTGTTGAGTTCCATGCATTAGTTTTGCTATATGGTGCCTTACTCTGCTGTGACTGCAAACCACTGCCCACAACAGCACTGCAATCTGTCAACGTCCTGATGAAGCACAGAGGAGGAATTGAGGGGAGAGCCATAATATTATCATTAATATGGTTATGGAAACTACAACAAAAAGTCAATTCAAAAGGGATTTGCTTTAATCTGGCTGGATTTAACGATGGCAGGATTATTTACTGTTATGCAGGAGGCTTTAAGTGTCACATGTCTGCCGAGTCTAGGATAGGGATCGGGCTCTACATCACAGGGAAACCGTTGACTCCATTTGCCCTCCAACTGACCAGATTACAGTTTACTTTAATGATGACTAACTGATACCAAACGGCCAGGATTTGAGTCCATCTAGGCACACCTTGCAAAAACCCAATGTTCCCGCAAAACCCGGTAATACGTTCCTAATGCAACATCTCCCTGCAACAAAATGAGCCCTGCTGAATGGAAATAGAGGCAGTTCAGAATACTACAGTTGAACAAAATGCCCAAAATAAAATCTGCAGGCAATTTTGAATAACTGTCATTATCTTTATAAGAGATGCAGGTTTTGAATATTTCAAATACAATCTTTGATACTTTGAGAAGCAGAAAACTGCCATAAACACATGTATTATATCAGAAACAAGGAGAAGATATATGTTTGAGTAAGAATTACCGTTCAACATACACACATACAGTATATATCATTAATGTGATCTTTTGTCGGCATATGGAGAGGAAAATTGGATGCCTTGGCATGTGACAGATTGCCGGACCAGATTCGATTCATTCATGCTTGGAGAGGAGGCAGATGTCATTTCCTCAGATCAAATATAATCCGACAGCATTTGACTGTGGTTATTAATTGTTGTCAGCAATTCTCAGAAAAAAATGTATTCTTCCACAAAGACCATAACAACTGGCTGCTCTTTTTGCCCCCATTTTAAACTGATGATATAACAGCACACGATGTCATGATCTCTGGTGCAATAACGTCATATGTCATTTCCTTTCACTACATTATAATTCAATACCTATACCAAGCACTATAAACTACAGGTTTTTATGCAGACTGAGATTTTACAAATGAAATATAAGATTACAACACATATTAACAAAAAACAATGGGTTAATGTCACATATCAAGTTTTGCTCATAGTACTGATAATGTATAATTTAATACTCTGACAACTTTACTTATAACATATTTTTCCATAATTTCATAATATAATTTCAATTCGGTGGGATATTATTTCACCCCATGACCCACGTTATTCACCTTGTGCTTATACAGCAAAACTATTAGCAAATTGACTTGAGCAACATAATTTAATAATAATAATAAATAACTTATTTAAACAAGGTTACGAATCGTTTTACAAAGATCCGGTACTAAACAATTCAAGTCATGTTTCAAGCTTATATTAACAAGCATGCTGTGTTTCAAGCTTCTCAAATGAGAAATCTCTGCTGTTGTTTGTTGGCAGAAAAGAAGAGTACTTTTCAGTAATTCTATTTCTACTTGTGAAACAGTTGGGTTTGGAACCATTGTTTTAAAATATATGTCTATAAATGTGTATTTTATCAGCTCATCATATCTTGTTTTATATAAACTCTGATACCTAATCAAACTAATAACCATATCTGTAGGATAAACGAGGGAAGCGTGGAGTAAAAGTAGCACACAAAAGGAAATACTCTAGGTACTGCATGGTTTTTAAGTAGATGTACTTACGTATGTCGTTCAGGAGGTACCTTGGTCTCTGGAGAATTGTGTTGAATATCTTTACAGCACACCAAACATTTACAAAATCTCAAGCAAAATAGAGAAGGTAAAAATCTAAACTTCCTCCAACTTTTTACAGAAAAAAGTCATCAGCTGTTTAGACTTGGATATTGATAACTGTATTACTTTATACTATAGCTAGTTCAAACAGATGCATGGAGTCCACCCTTCATAAATAATATTCAGTGTTGATCAAACTTTTAAAACATCTGATATCTGAGTAGTGAGTACAGTGATTTGGGATGAGCTCTATTTGTGCTATACTTCCAAGATATATATATATATATATATATATATATATATATATATATATATATATATAAAATAAATAACATTTAGAAATACTGATAATAAATAAATAAATAATTCAACATAACAAACTTCAGCCTCCACACATTTGAATCTGCCCTTTAAAACAACACATAGTGAACAGGTAAGCCTTATAAAGCTGCTAGCTTCACTGCAGTAATGTTGTATTTACCCTGCATTAGCTTTTAGCTAGGTGTTCCTAATATCTTTCGATAATAACTCACCAAGCTACAGGACAGCAGCTCGTTCCTCTGCTGCTTTTACAACATGTATCATGTAGCTACACCTGCTAGCAGCTCCACCATGTCTCTCTCTGTGTTGTTATGAATGTGTAGGAGTTACTCAAACTCCTCCAGCAGCTAGCATGTAGCTAGCATGTAGCTAGCTCTGATCCAGGTGAGCAGAGGAGGTGGAGGACGTAGCTTCTGCTTCTGCTAATTTGGGAATAAATGTTCTACTTCCTCCTCCTGGACCTGCAGTGACTTTCTGGATGGTTTTTTTCTGACAGGAGGAGACTCACTGATTCCCTTCTACTTTCTATATATATATGCTTATTTTACTCCTTCTAACTTATTTTTGAATTTGTATACAGATTCGTCCTTTTTGTTTCTTTCACATCTTTCAATATCTTTACCTCCTTTATTCTGCTCCTTTTTAATCTATTTTATACTTTAAAACTCTGCTTTCTAATCATAACTTGATTTATTCAAATGTCATCTCTGCATTGTTTTAATGTCCCTTTACAGCCCCATGAATCTCCTCTGTGTATGAAACACCCTCTAAAATTAAAACCTAATGATGCGCTATAAACAAACTGTTTTGAAATATGAAGTCTGAGTATGGAGTGCAGTGCTTTGGGCTGAACTCTCTCTGTGTAATATTTACCAGGGAACCTCTAGTAGAGGTGCATGTTGCAGGGACACGGCTTTTCTCACAACACAACCGATGATATAATAATATTGAGTAACATACTTACCCTGCATCTGAAACTCAACATGACTTAGGTCACAGGGTTTTCTGATTGCACTTAACATTCAGCATACAGTGGTCATTCAAGGTTTTTAGATATCATATCTTACATGTGTTTGTATAGAGGAGGTGGTCTACTGCGTGTTTTTGACTGTTTCCCTCAATATTTGTGAATTGTTGGGTTCAGATTTACCATCTCAGTATATCAAAATGTCATCTGTCTATTAATTGGAAGTTATTTAATGCAGGATGACCGAGGCAGACCATCACCGTTGCAGTAGCACACGTCTCCAACCACACAGGATTAAAGGCTCTTGTGTGAATTTTGTCGGCCACTTTAGGGCAGCAAAAAATAATTAGGATCATAAAACTGACATATGATCTTCTGAGTTGATTGGTTATGGAGCAGAATGGAGTTTCTGTCCAGCACCTAATCATTGTGCGATCCAATAGCCACCTTGTTTTAGCTCAGGTTTTTGTCTCCACTGGCTCTTGAGGGTTGTAAGCTGCATCGTTCACTGCCTTGTCTCATATTGTATCTTCTGTTCGGAGCGGACGAAGTGTACAATCATTGTTAGACATTTTTTTCTTCTTAAAATAGCTGTGAAAGTCTTAAGTAATTTAATACATTGTTATAAACAATATTTTTAGGATGGAAATGTATAAACATGTTTTAAGTCACCCCATCTTTCCAGCATATTACTGTGAGGCCACAATAAACAAATAAGCAGGGTTAGGGTTATCCTTTCCTCAATCTGGATAGTTTACTTAAAGGAAAGTATAGCCGCTTAATTGATAAACGACCTCTCCAACTAATCACCTAAACTTACCATGGTGCTATATATAATCAATATCTAATCACACACTAATTAAAAAATCTATCTGCCGGCTCGGAAAGAAGCACCCCTGAAGTTATGGATCCGATGTCTGTCGATGCAGTCACCCGTGTGCATTCACTTTGGCTCACTTTCTACATGAGAGACAGTCACAGAGAGTCAAATCGTGATGTGATTCACTGAACAGCTCTTGAGGTTTTATTGTGATAGTGATACTATACCTTAATAAAACAGCGTCACAGGACTAAATTTGCAAATTTGAGTATATATAGGAACTTGGTACCCGGAAGAAGCAAAATGCAATTTGTCACGTATTCAGAAATAAGAACTTTAAAGCAGTTCTAAGTATAATAACCTAGAAAGGTGCATTGAATGTGCATTGAAGAGCCTGAACTTTTCATGCGGCAATGGAAGCAACATCCCAAAAATTGTGTTTAAACAAACACTCAAGTGCAGGCGCTACCAAATCAAATCATTTTAATGTGAAAGCGAAGGTAGAGAGAGATTAACCGGTGTTGCTGGGGTGGGGTGGGGGGTACTTTAAGATATTTTCTGACACTGACTAATTACTGTTATTACAGCTCAAAAATTGAAGTTAGCAATTCAGGTTTCCCACTATAAGACTTCCAACTCATATGGGTCTACATGTTGTTTTTAATAATATTAATTACATTCCAATAATAATTTTTCTCATATTGCACATGCAAATAAATTATTGTGTATGAGTGCACACATCATCTTTTTTTCTTATTTAGTTTGCAAACTGAGCGTTAGAGTTCTCTTATATAACACTGGCTAGATAATCCACTCAGTATAAATTGATTACCACTTTAGCTATTGAATCAGATTGACCATTCCTCTTTTTAATTTGTCAGTAACCCTCTCTGTGTGTGGTGCTCCATCATTGTAATGGAGTGTCCAGGAATTAATTATTACACATATCCTTTCTTACAGTAAAGTAGAACCTCATTACAGGGCAGAATTACTGATGCTGCAGAGAGTCTTGCTGGGGAGAGTGGTGAGTATTGTGTGTCACATCACAACAATGTCTGGGTCATAATTTGCAGCTAATTGAGAAACATGTTGCACTTGATTTGGAAGCAATGACAGTGTCAGGATGCAATGTGTCGGGGGCATTTCTGGAGTTGCTGCTGCGGAGAAAAAAAATTGAAATAGTCTTGGTAGTTAGCAAGAGAATATTTAGTGATAAATAAAGTGAAAAATATTATTTAGAAATAAGACAAGAAAAAAAACACATTTAATGAGGTCACCATGGGCTCTGAGATATTGTGATCAAGATTTCGAGATGTTTCATAGACTGAAACCTTAATGAGAAGAAAGTATTGGCAGATTTTTCTATCATGATATTAATTGCTGCCCTTATAATATCCTAGCCTCTTTGCAATACTGTGTTTTGTTTAAACACAAAGTTTAGATCAGTCCAGTGAACAACTGATTCACGCTAAGTGCACATTTGTCAGCACTCTCTGTTTGGTGCGTACGTGGCCTCGATCTTAGAGGGATCAGTTGGAGCACGTCGGGTTTCCCTTTGCCCCGTCACTTGTTCATATTGCAGGCTGACGTTTCTAGGAAATCATTAATCCTGACAGATTAATGTTGGAGAGCAGAACAGTGGGTCTGGTGTGGGGATATTGCATTGTGGTCGCTGATGCAGTTATAAGATAATCTACTGATCAAGACCCCTTAAGAGGATCCCTGCTGCATGTGTGCGCCATCAAAGCCAGGAGTCAGTCAGAGAGAGGGATTCAGATGAGCAACTGAAGATACGGAGCTGCTCACGGGCTCAAGCTTTCATCCACAGTGCTGTGTCATGCATTTGATGTCATATCAAATAGCACAAGACAAGATTAATTGTTTAATACGTAGTGTTGGCAAATAATTATTTGTCAAAACCTGAGGGTAGATGATTTCTAAATTGCATTTGTGCTTGCAAATGAAGACAAATGGTGATGGGGAAGGCCACAAAATGTGTTCTTCTCCCTACAGTTAGTCAATAGTTTATGCAGCAGTTATTACTAGATTGTAAGGCTCAATTGAACTGAGACAAACCTGTGGTGGTCTGTGCCTTTTTAAATAATTTTAGTCGCTTTATGGGAAGGATTAATTTACTTTACACGGCAAAATCCACAAAATAGAATTATTATGTATGCCTTTACCAACCAGAGGAGTTTCAGCCTACATATGAACAATTTAAGACTCACATGAGGTCACTGTGACCTTTGACCACCAAAATCTAATCGTTTAATCCACGAGTCAACTGGTCAAAATGTCACCATGGCCTTGACCTTTGACCCACATTTAATCAGTTGTGTCAAATTTTTCCCAAGGCAAAACAGAGTTTTTTTGAATTCATTTAGACCTTGACCTTTGGCTTTCAGCCAC
Source organism: Pleuronectes platessa (assembly GCF_947347685.1). Classification (NCBI taxonomy): domain Eukaryota; kingdom Metazoa; phylum Chordata; class Actinopteri; order Pleuronectiformes; family Pleuronectidae; genus Pleuronectes; species Pleuronectes platessa. Next base: position 9,810,336 of record NC_070644.1, on the reverse strand, counting down.
CAAATTCGTATCAGTTCATCCATGAGTCCAAGTCAAGATTTGTAACTTTGGAGAAATTACCTCAAGGCGTTCTTGAGATCTCATCTTCACAACACTGGGGCAGAGGGATGGGCTGACAACTTGAAAACATAGTAAATATAAACAAAAATAAACAAACAAAGATTGGGCTTAAGTTTAAGTATTTCAATGTAATTAATCTTATGCTTATAACAATAGTTATTTTATTCAACATTCTTTAAGTTAATCACATTATTTGGTCTCTCTAGGGACACTAGGGAGAAACAAGGTTGACGTAGTTTGTTGTGAACTGTCAGATCCACTCATCAATAGACTCCCATCCACCTGGGAAAGCTTCTCGTTACTTCCTCTCTTTGACTCTGTCGGTGGATTTGGGGCTGCGGGCAGGACAAGAGGGGAATACAGCTGCAGCAAAGGTCTTCAGAGAAGAGAGAGTTGTAATGGATGGAAAGACGTGTTCCATGAAGGAGATGATGAACACCATCTGCTGACAGTTCATCAATAGGTGTTTGAAAGGTGGAGGCGAGGCAGCATTAGCAGCATGAAGGGGCCCGGCCACAACACAGCCGAGGTGGCTATTACAATAATATTAACATTTCATATTTGCCTCATGTCGCTGTTATCTTTCATTAGGTGTTGTTGTTCCCCCCAAGGCATGTTGTCCTCTCAAAACTTGCTGATAATCAGGATTCAGCTTTTGCTGCTGCAGGAGCTATATGAGGCTTTTACTCAGGGTGAAACAGAAAAAGCGTGAGAGAGAGAGAGAGCCCGTGTGTTATCTTTTAACAAGAAGCCTCTAACCTCTACCGTGAGGTCAGAGGAGACACCCAGCAGTCATATTTGAGGTTAAATGCTATGTGAAGGCAAGGTGCTAGGTAAAGGTTAAAGTGACTCACAGCGCATCTGGGTACCACACGCAAAGAAAAGAAGAAAAAAAAAAGGAGAAATTCTGCGAAATAGAGGAAATGTCTGCTGTTCTCAGTGTGATCCCTGAGGGGGGGAGAGAGAGGCTGCTTCATGCAGCGTGACAGGTACAAGAGTTCATGTATGAAAAGATCCATTGTTTAATCAAGTGAAAATAAATCAATGGCAGGTTTAATAATCAAATAATAACCACTTATTTGTTGGTTACTGTATTTTCTTGTGAATACAACGGGGACTCACAGATTCCTCTTCCTCAGTCTTTCATCTTTTGATCAAGTTTTAACCAAATTTCCAGCAAACTGTCGAAAAAAAAGCTAATTAATGCACAATGTTATATACTACTGTTTTACTAATATTATTACTAGTCACATACAAATATGTATCAAGATAATAGTGGCACTAATTCTCTAGACCTTTACTGAGGAAGTCAAGATGACATCATTAAAAGAGTGCCAGTCAAACAGTGTAGTAAACATGAACACATGTTTTGTTGGTAGTGTTTGAATTTGAGGAACGTTACAGTCACCTGTCTCTACACAGATCTGATATCTGTAGTCATACTGTTTTATTTTAAATATTTTTTGCATTTCCTACAGTTTTTTAAAATTTTATGTAACATATATATTTCAGATAGATGAATATACACACATTAAAACAATATATCGTTAAATAAATTAATTTTCTTCAAGGAGTGTTTGCTTTCTGTTTGGGTGCAGCTTTTCAGATTTTTCCGTTTCGATTGAACAAAAAGTCAGAGCAGGCAAAAGCTTTTGGGATATTATAGATAAAAGAAAATCACTGGCATGAATAATCTGGCATGAAATGTGAAAAAAAAAAAACTATGTTGCTGCTGCTGGTGCCTGCACCTGCGCACATTTTGCAGACTGTAAGAATCTGTTTCCGAAATAACATGTTTCGGAAACAGATCATTTGACTGGGCCCTATGCTTCTGATTCTATTTTTGGACCTTATCCGAGAGCATTGGGATTGTCATGAATCTTTTAAGATGTAAACAATAAGGTGATCTGCCAATGTTGTTATTTTGGCTTTGTTATTGAGCTGTCATGTTCGAAGTCCATCATTGTCGAGTGAATTGGAAACAAGAAATAGACAGCCTACAGGCAAATCAGATAAACTGCAGAGCGAACGTTTGCCTTGCAAGTGTATTGTTAAGTTTAGAAAATATGAAATAATAAGAGTTAATAAGATGTGTTAAAGGCAGCAGTTTTATTTGCCATTCGTCTCCATTCAACAGAAGGATATACATTTGGAAAGGGTTTTTACAGAGCTACACTTTCCAAATGTTCATTTCTGTCCAGCTGCAGTGTCCCAGATTGAACATGGCCTCCCGTGAAGAGCAGACCTCACTGAGCTAATCTTGATCGACTTCTCAGACTCCAATATTGAGTTCAGATCACGAAGGCAGCGCTCCTGCTGTGTCCTCTTGGAAGAACATGCGTAGTGAGATGGCTCCATTTCCATTGCGATGCATATTTAAAAATGTCCTCCGATCTTTTAAATCCATATTAAATTACCCAACTTTATTTTAAACTATACCTTCACTCTTTTTGGCATCTGTGGTGTTGTACAGCACATCTCTGAATAACTTCAGTTTATGGAAATGCAGCCATAGTGCATTTGTAAAGCTACAGAACTGAAAAAGAACGCATGTTAGTTCATTGGCTGGTCCACAATCTGTGTTAAATTGCAGCGAACAAGTGTGAGATCACGTCAGGTCACCTATCAGAGTTCATCCAGGTTTACCACAGTCACAACAACAATCATTCAATAATCCAATCACAACTCCAGACCACAACCTGGCGTAATCTGAACCAACAATTCGCAAGTGACTAATGGCTTGAGTCATTGTGTGTATTGGGGAGAGGAGACTCATAGAGGATAATCCGGTTACCTTTTGGGAGGCGCGTTGTTAAATCCGCAGGTTGTTGCCTCTCCGGAGCGGATACATCATCTCAGACGTCAGATGTACTTGGTTGCATTGCTTCCTGAAAATAACACATTTCTGTTCATCTGCTCATTGTTTTTTATAGTTTGACAAAGACCCCTATTTTTGGTTTTGGTTTTAGTTTTGTTTGTCAGACTTGACTCTGTCTGTTTGTGTTTTTACTGATACCGCCGCTAAATCAATACTTTTAAAATGGCTCTGGTGCCTAAGGGGGAAAGGGAAATTACACTTAAATTTACATGACATAAATACAACCTAACTCAACTACAATAATTGAACACTTAATAACAGTTACTGCGTTGGGATTTGGTTCAGTAGGCACCTGCTGTTTAGGAACTGCTGCTATACACAACCCTTTTGTTAAGTGGGGAAAACATTTGTATTCCCTTACAGGTCAAAGGAGTAACAAGCTTTGCAGTCAGGTCATAAACTTGTTTTTGCTGCTTTGTATTTATACACGAAATATGCATATTTTTTTCTTTTCTCATTTTCCACTCACTGACATTTGGACCAGAGAGCAAAGAACAGGGGGAACAAAACAGAACACAAAACAGACCAGCTGGTGTGTGTGTGTGTGTGTGTGTGTGTGTGTGTGTGTGTGTGTGCGTGTGTGTGTGTGTGTGTGTGAGAGACAAATAGGGTGGGCAGACACAGACAGAGACAAGCAGCAGAGGAAGAGGCCAAACAGCGGCTGGCCAGCTCCTGCATTCTAATCAGTCCCCTGTTTTGGCTCCCAGGAAGCTCTCATCCAACAGCCGAGGACAGTGTGTGTCTCCTCAGTGCTTGCACAGACACCGAGTAAACACAAACACATACACACTTTCCTGAGGAAAATTACTCTGACTCGAAAGAGCAGGGGGAAATGTAGGAGGTGAGAGGAGGCAGGAAACCGAGGGGGATGGAAAATGAGGTGACCCTGCTAAAAACAAGTCCATAATCCATCTCTGGCCTGTCGTGGAAATGAAAAGTATGACTTATTTCAGATCAGAACCTCTAAAAAATTGCCTCACGGATACCCTACGCTTGTCTCTCCTGATGGGTGCGACCGTACTTGAACGCCCGAGGAACGGTCGCTTAGTTCCAAACGTTTCAAACGTCTTGAGGTGATTGCTGAAAATGAAACGAGACGGAGGAGAAGGGAGTACGGCCGACATTGATTCGAATTGCGCGATGAAATTTGATCTCGGGGACGAACGGGACACAAACTGAAAGGAGCTGCCTGCTTGATGTAGGTAGTAATGAATTACATGCTTCAGATTGGAGGAAAAGAAAGAGCACCAATGCTTGGAGCATTAGATTAATCGTCAGCAAAGTCACATCAACCAAAATTCGTATGAAACATATAAACCACTTTTTATGGCAAGCAAGTCATTTTCTATAAAAAATTTGTACTTGCGTGTAGTGTGTAGTACTTGTGTGTAGTGTGCTAAGCGGATGAATTGTAAATCACAAGTCATTACCACGTGTGCCACAGATTTATTGAAATATATCTGAATGGGGATTATATTAAAATCCACCATTAGTCGAGAAAACTCCACAGTGCGACTGCTGGTCACAAGTGAGATGCTTTATGACGCACTTCTGTGGTCTTCACCCCTCCCCAGTATAATGGACTGTACTGTCCTTGGTGTAATTTAGCATTAAGAGCTGCAGGTCAAATAAAACACTTTAATATGCAACTGTAAATAAATTGAATCTGTAGGTTAACAGCGTTCTAAAGGACAAGCACGTTTATTTGTAGGTCTTTAGTCATTGTATGGTCACGCCAAGGTCACGGCGCATGTTCTATGGATCTAACTGAAACTACAACATCACAGAATTACCACACAAATATGAGAGAACCTCAAACTCACCCTGATGGAATACATTTCAACAAGCATTCAATTCACGTAGCAAGTTTTGATCTGTTTTATATTGACCACTATTATATCTTTTTTTTCCCTTTATCCTTATTTTATATTTTGTATGATATTGCTCTGATAGCCGAGCTGATCTGTTCCTCTAATCCGACACTTCCATTGTACTGTTGAGCCCATGTTAACGTAGACATGACAAATTAAAGTTGTAGACATTGTCATTTTAACATATTTAAATAGAATGATTCATTTGCATGATTCCCACAGAACAAATACGCATCAATGCAAATTATTTTGCTAAATAATTTAGTTGTTCAGACTATGTCATATCCTATAGATAACACTTAAACAATAGAGAAACATTAATTAGAGAAATCAAATTATCAAAATTAACTTTTCAGACTTGTTGGTATCAGTGTATCATGTTAACTGAGTTGGGTAAAAATATATATATGACAAGGATGGATGTTATAATACATATTTAATATGTGATCCTGTCTGAAAAAAATATAGATTTTTTTTTTAAAGATCAAATCAAAGAAAAGGAAGCCGTGTAAGAGATAAAAGGAACAATTGGTGCATGGCATGAGTATACATTTTTACGACAGATCAAAGTCATTTAGAGCATACGTTGGACTTCAAAGACATTTAGAATCAGTCGGGTCACCTGTGAAGCTCAGCGAGAAACTCAGGGAGAAACTTCGGAATAGAAAATCTGCATTTTATTTACTTGAATCTCAAAGACGCATCTGAAGATAATGGATTTTAACACTTATTTTCACGCTTTTGGGGAAAATATGGAGAGATACAATGATCTGGACCTGACCTTAGCTATTGCAAGGGCGATTTGTGGAGAGATAAGTGACCTGACACCTCCTCAGGTCGTCCCGGTAGATGACTGGTTTTACCCCCTGGAGGAGACAACTGCAGAATACACCCCCCTGGTGGCTACAAGCCCCGCCCTGGAGCAGCTGCTGGACGATCTACGTGCTTACCTGGACGCTCCACTGAGTTACCAGCAGCAGAGCTTCCTGCAGCCGGACCCTGTGCACTGCCAGACACAGGTAAGGTCCTAACTGCCGGTTAGAGATAGATTCATAAGAACTGGATACAAAATATTGACAATGTTAAGATGGGGACAGTGATTATACAAGCTTCTGGTATAAATATGTTCAAGTTGTGTTTTTGACTGATGAAAAAGAGAATGCAGTTTGTCTGACGACCTGTATTTTGTCTTTTCACATCTCCAGTTTGACAATCAGCAGACAGTGACTAAACGCCTGGAGGTGAGGCTGAGACCCATTGGAGTATTGTAAGTAGCACGCACGCGCACGCGCACACACACACTCACACACTTTTTCCTTCAAACCCCTTTTTTTCTGTTTGATTGTGTTTCTGTAGTGATAAGAAGGTGATTTACGGGGCTCCAGGAGACAGAGTTCCTCCTCCAGTGAACGCCCGCAGTACACAGTAAGTCTGGTTCCCAGTGGTCTTATATTTCATTTATTTATATTGACTTGTGGACCTATGTCCCATTTAATATGTTAGTTTCTTTCCTCATAGTTTTACACAGTGGTAATTCATGCCGTCTGTCTGTTATGTTCGGTTTCCTGCACAGAAAGAGAAAGCTTGTGATTGAGGAGGAAGACGACACGCAGTACATCAAGAAGCCGCCCAATGCCTTCATGCTGTACAGGGAGGAGCAGAGGCCGAAAATTTTGGCCAAGCTCAAAAACTCTGACTCTGCGGCCGTCAACACCATCATTGGACAGATGGTAAGTGTCTTTGAGACTCTGTGTAACACAAACTTCACCTCACAGAGCAGCGTCTAAGACAACACTTCTTAAACCTCTGGATCTGTTCATATTGTGTTTCTGCACTTGTCAGTCTGCATTTAAGTGTGGTTGTGTGTTGCTGTGTGCACTGCTAACTGACATGTTGTGTGTCCACAGTGGAAGGCGCTCTCTAAAAAGGGGCAGGAGAAATATTATGAAGAATATAGGAGGCTGAGTCGGATCCACAGCCAGCTCTACCCTGACTGGTCAGTAAGGGACAATTATGTAAGTTCACTGCTCCCATACAAATCATACATGTTTATGTTGTTACTCTACATGATACAACACTGAGGTTTTATCCGCTGACGTCAGATAGGATGTTTAAAGTATTTATGTTTTGTTTACAGGGAAAAAAGAGGAAGAGGAGCTCGAGGAGAGCTTCAGCTAAGACTGTCGATGGGGTCTCTCCAGGAAGTGGCTGTCCTCCCCGCTTTGCTCCTTCATGGAGAAATTCACATTATAAGTCATAAGGAGCAGTTTGAGCCTCCTCCCCTCCCAGCACATCTGCAGCTGTGCTCCTCTCCACTGACTCTTCTTTTTAGCACTTTTACCTTGAATGACCTTGAATGAATCTCAGTCACTCTTAGTATTTCTTAAAGTGTTAGGGTTATCAACTTTTACATTTTTGTACAAATGTTGCCTCTACGATATTATTTTTGTAACTATGTTTGTGTTGTTGTACTTTTTTATGATTATAAAGCACTTTGGATCAACTAATGTTGTTTTTAATATCTGTACATGTTAATAACAAAATTTAATGATTCCTCTTATCACTTCCTGGTCTGAGTTTTGATCAAAAGTTAGATATTTAATACTTGATAGCATTCAGTTTAGTTTTACACAATCATGTATGAGTCTTTGTGGGAGTTACTCTCATGCGGAGTATGAATACAGCAAAGTAAAAAGTAAGGTTCATTAAAAACCTCCTGCCACAGTTAAAGCACATTAATATTATAATATAGATTTAAAGCTTTGCAGCAAAAGTAGTGATTACTTCCCTCTGAAATATGACGTGGGTCTGGCTCTTGATGTCCCACTGATGGTTACTTTTAAGAATATATTCTTGTTCATAAAAATGATATTGACTCAACACTTTTGCCAACCTTGAGCTACAGGTGGATCAATGGGGGTCAAACCTAAGCCTGTAACCTTATTTTAATCTGGTTTCGAAGGAGATAACGCACACTAATCCTAACCATAGTCATGCAGGCCGGGAGGAGAGGACAAAGCCTAACCTGTTTGAAACAAAGGGAGTGACGGGCTAAGGAACACTGGCAGGAAAGAGTTTGTGATTTAGCATGGTTGACAAGTGCAACCTGGGAGTTAGACCTATTTTACTTATGCATGACAGCCTGGTTTGACATCTCTGCTCCCTCACGATATCCTGACTTTGCCACAAAAAACTCAACAACTGTATCTGAGTGAAAGTAGCTTCCATTGCTCTGTCACCTTAAGTAAATATAAATAATGTTTGAGTAACAATTACCTCCACCAAGGGTTTGTTTAGCAAATTTAACTCTAGCGGTTACAAACACTCTTAGTGCAGTTATTTATTAATTGGAGACAGCATTCTGTTTAGATAAATATGGTGCTGGAAAAGAACTTTAAAACAATGTGAGAACCTTTTTGTCACAGTTCCCCCAAGGAGTCCAAACTTGTTCATCCCATTTCTCCTTTAAGATCTGAGACACATGAAGTCGGTGTGGGCGTCACTCACCCTGGTCAGCTCGGCTCTCCTCTTCGTCATGGGTGGACTTGGGTGGCTCGGACTGTCGGAGCATGAACTCTTCACTCATAGCAACCCTCTTCACCCTGTTTTGGATTAGGGCAGCTACATCTGATAAGATTGCACTAGAAGGACTAGGTTGTTTTTCTCTATATCCTTTTTTAATATGGACTAATAATGTTGGCTTAGCACAATTACCAGTGTCTAAGCGTACTAATCAGGCCTAATTTGCTCAATTAAGACTTCCTATCTCTTTAATTAAATAGAAGATGAACAATTTGACCAGCACAATGGAAGATTGATAGTTGTGCCCTTTTCACAGTATAACTGATAGAACAGATATGCAGCTTTAAAAAGACACAGTGGACGTATATATGTTTATGCTAAACAGCAGAGCCGGGTGGGAGTAGTCCCTCATTCAAGGCTCCACTGTACTCATTGGAATGACTGTCACAAAGACTTAAGATGTACAAAGGTGTTTGTGTGTGGGATTGAGAGAATAATAATAAACACCAATAAATAATTAATTACGGCATTAACAACAATAATTCAAACTTAACTTGTGACAGTTGTGATAAGATCTTTTCATATTGTTTCATCTTTAAATGTTAGAAAAATATTATTTTTATCATTGATTAAATCAGAGATGATTTTCTTGACTAATCAACTATTCTTTAGTTCTATTACCATCCAGAACATTGTCAACTACATCACCTTAAGCATTTTTTTTCCATTCCAACCAACAGAAAGAAAACTAAAGAAATTAAGTTTGCGAGCAAATGTGACAAAGAACCCATTCAATCATGTTTGAGAAGCAGAAACCTGCAAATACAGGTCATACAAATTATTAATCTTTTACTATTTGATCATAAGAATAGCTGCTGATAAATCTTCTGAGGCTCATATAAACATTCCAAATCAGTTTAGCTCTAATGTTGTTGTACAGGACACCTTAGCCTGCACTAAATAACTCTAGTAAATGTGTGCATGGTTATACAGAGAGATGTCTTTTGGAGAGCTGCTTTCAGACATGCACTCAACTCTAGAGGGGCTGGATGTGTGAACGCAAATATGCGAGTGAGATCCTCCGGGCTTTCTCCGAACAGTCCCCTGACAAAAAACCTGCAGAATGTCCGAAGTAGCTGATGGGAGGACACAGCAGGAGGTTCTCCGCAGGATGCACAGGGGGGCATTGAAACAAAAATGAAATAAACAACCAAAAGAATATAAACAGCTCTAAAAAAAACGGTGCGACAGGCGTAGAAGACAGACGATGATGTCAAGAGGAACCTCCTGAGAAAGTTGGGACCCAATTCTGGAGATCATCCAGAGTTCATGTCTGAAAACAGCCTCAGATGACTCATGGGTGGATTGGTAATGAATGGAAGTCCCAGGTGACCACACACAGACAGATTCCTCACCTCAAAACGACACTGTTCTGACTCCTCTCCGTCACTGCCTCATCTTCGATTTCATTTCTGCATTTGCTTCCCCCCTCAAATTGCAAATTAAAAACAAAACGCACACTGCCCGACAACAGAACGACACACACTTGCTTTTAAATGACAATTTGTCGTTTATTTTCTATATTTTAAAGGTTTATTATTTACAAACAAAATAAACAAAAAAAAAATCAAAAATATTTTTTGACAAACACTGTTTGTCTGCATATTGTTGTAAGAAAGTCTACATTTACCTTTCTTCCGTCTGTATCAAATAACCAACTAATAGTTCGTTGTCTCTAAACCTTGGATTACATGAGCATGAGCTGAACAATGAGAGTGTGAGCGGTGCCGAGGAGGGTGGGGGGGCTCGCTGCGGCTCCCGACCCCCCCCCCCCCCCTCGCTCCGCTATGCACGTCATCAGTAAACATATGAAACCTGTGGTCATCGGAAACCAAACGAGCGTTTGGTGTGTCCTCTCTGGGCATTATACTCACTTCTTTTTGCATCTCTTTATTATTCTTTTTTTAATCCTCAAACCAACAAAACATAACAGAAAAAAAAAAGAAATATACAAATATATGTGCTGGTTTGTTGAGAGTCTCTATACTGCTAATATGTAAGCTCATTAGTTTTGTGTTGTACATCACCATTAATGCCCATTCCAGTATGTTAGTTTGTGATTGGTATAGTGAAAAAAAGCACATAGCTGGGAAGCTCTCCCTCCAAAGGCAAGTATCAAAAACAGCACAAACCAACAGTGCTGCTATCCATCTTGACTGTGCACTAGTTCCTATTCACTATGGCATATTCACAATTAAGCGCTCTCTGTTGTAAATAGAACAACCCCCTCCCTCCCCCACCTCCGACCTACTCACTCAGAACCTCGTACAGGATCAGGGCAGCGCAAACTCTCGGGGATATTGCTCCCGTCTCGGACTCATTCAACATCCCTAACTCTTCCTGAAATAAGCCCTACCTTCTCTTTTGTTTTTCCTTCGTTAAATGATCAGAAAGTGCAATTTAAATAACAAAGACAATGACTCAGAATGTTTTGCTTTGGCCAGTTCTCCTTCCACGCATCAATATTCATCCCAAACATCAGCGACTCGCGACAAAGAAACGTACAAAGGTTCTTCAAATTTTGAGTGTGACCTGACTGCAAGGTCAAAAGATTGCACTTTTTTCTCCTTCTTTTTTTCACTTTTAAACTGTACACGACCTAAATATCCTAAATAGCTCGACTGAGAACTTGAGGAAGAAAAAAAACCTGGCTCTAGATAAAAGTTCACATTGTAAGTTAAAAAGGTACCAATTGGATAAACGGAGACATTTGGCCATCATCATCGCTTGTTCCTTCCCCGTCTAAAAACACTGAGACATAGAACACGTAGAGTATAGTAAGAATGAACAGGCGGTCGTGTGCAGGAAGTGCCCCCCTCCATATCCCCCCCCACCCCCCCCCCCCCCCCCCCGCAAGCAACGAGCTCGCACGCTTAACGAAGGATGGAACATGGCTATAGTTTAGGCACGGATACTTAAGAATGTCCATGTGAAGAGTCAATGCTTCTGTTCACACACACACACACACACAGAGTCTAGGCAGACGGACAGTGAACGAAACGTAATCTAACATTAACATTTAACGTCAACATTTTTGAGATAGTATCTTTTTTTCTTTTAAGTATTTGTGACAGTGCATGCTTTCATGACAACTGGTGGATCGGCTGTATCGGTACACTATCGACATAATCTGGAGCCGAGACTTGTGGTCTTCTTCCAAAAGACGTCATCACCGAGGGCTTAGTCACTCCGAACTGATGGGGCCTTGAAAACCATGACTCTACGTAGAAGTAGTGAAATGACAGAACACGGACAGGGAGGGGCTTGAGCACAATGTACAATCAACAGTGTGTGCAGGAAAATGACCTGTGAGCCGTAATGGCTGCACAGTCATCAAATACTTTAGCTATTATAAGATTAAAATATTTGAAATCCTTTTTTTTTTTTCTTTTTCTTTTTGTTTAATAGAGTGAGTCACAGTATTCTGGCTTGACCTTGCCTCCCCCATCTCAGCGTCAGTCTGGGTCAGTTGAGAGTGGCTAAGCCCACGTAATGGATTTACATGAGAGAGAAACCTTAATGCAAACCAGCGTTCCCCCCCTTCCCCGACTTGCAGAGGCACAGAAAGACCTCAGTGAAAATTCGAACCCCTCTACACCCTTGAGAAACTGGATCGATGACGTCCATAAGCAAAAGAAAAACGTGCGTGTGGAAAATGTGCCGGGCTCTTACACTACGGCAATTGGGATGTTAGAGCGTACAGTTTGTATCACTGTAATCTCAATAAAAAATGTAAAAAATCTGAGCCTCATTTCTGTCATTTAATAATCCATCTCATAAAATAATCAGTTTAACTTAAAACATTATTAATAGTGGTTCCTAAAAAGAGCTGCTTTCGGGAAAATGAGGCGACAGAAAAGACTTGTTTTCTCTACGATGTGAATGTAGGTATATGTTCACTCGAACTATACTAGATCTAGGAGTAGTATACAGAGAGAGAGGGGGGTTATTAAATGTCATTAGCATTAAGTTGTGCTAGCTATTGCATTAAGGTTTGTTTATCTCTTATGAAACGTACGTATTTTTGTCTCTTAACCTTTTTGTCGCATTTAGATGATCCAGGTTCCTGATAGAAGTAAGACATTGTTATGATAGAGAATGCACCACACAGTATCTGTAAATACTAGCTCTACAAAACTATTTACAGCACACATATAGGTAATCTTTATGTCACAGTCTATTGCATAATGGTGATAATCTTTAGTTTATAAATATTATAAATATACACAGAATTTCTAAGCAACGTTACATAACAACTCAGCCATCTGAAATCAGAAATAGAAAAACAATAGCATCCATCCATATCTTTCTCCACACTCTAAACCAAAAAATACAGAAATCAGCATTTCTATTATCTATTCCCTTTTTGACCCATAACACTGTCAAGAGTTTGTTTGCGAGCCGCTGTGGGGATATAGCAGCTCAGCAGACTGGATTCTCATCGCTGAAAGCAACACAACACTTAGTTACAGTATTCGTTGGTTTCTGGGATGGAGGTTCAGGAAAATCGGCGTGTGAGATTTATTTTTACGTGTGCTTTCTGACATTATTCGTCAGAGTCGCTCGCACTTATTATTCCACAGTGGTGCCTAAAGCTTCTTAATAGGAGAAGATGATTTTCCTCTTCCTCAGTGGTAAAAAAAAGGAAAAAGAAAAAGAAAAGTCATTGTCGTAATCCACAATGCATTCCAGTTTTAAAAAAGAAAGCAAAAAAAGCAAAAAAAAACTTACATCATATATAATTCTTTATATTTCTCAGAAAGGAAGACTGATGTTTATACTACAGCTTTTAAACTGCCATTGCCAAATATTGTAGTTGGATTTTATACACAGTCACATACACATACACACACACTCGCACACATCATCCATCCACACAGCTATACATGCATACATACATACATATATATAAATATATAAATGTATGTACGTGTATAGCAGCATATATATATTTATATATATATATATATATATATATATATATATATATAAATGATTAATATGGCGTAAAAGAAACAGATGTGTCTGTATAATATACATTCTTAAGTTTAGGGAGACAATGTGTCTAAAATATAATACAAGGGCTTGTATGTACAGGATTTCTTTGAGGTTATTTTAGAATAAAACCGGAGAGAAACAAAAATGCTGGAGTTCCTCATTTTCATCTCTTTTGCTGTATCTCCATCTTTAAAATTGAATCCAAACATGTTTAAGTTTAAAAAATGAAAAGGGGGAACAAAAATGGGATCATAAATTTGATGCAAAACGCATTTTGTCTTGCTCAGTCTCCGTACTGCTCAGGACAGAATCTCTCCTCGATCCGGGGGATTCCCTGTGCTGGGTTGAGGATGAAGATGCTGCCGCTGCCACTGCTGCCGCCGCCGCTGCCGTGGCCGAGCGAACCGGGGGCAGAGCTCCTGATGACATCTGCCGGAACAAGTTGACCCGCTGGGGCACCGTAGTGCGGATGCCACCCGGCAGATTCATTCCCTGGATCGCTGCTGCTGATGGTGGCACGATGGAGGCCAGAGAGTCTCCTGAGGCTGGGTGCACCCTGGGCCCCAGAGATGTGTCATGTGGCAGTGACGGTTGGGAGGCCGATAAGTGTCGGACATCTCGACCCAAGCTGCCTGACTGAAGAGCCTGTGTGCTCTTGTGCATGTCTCCCCGCTGAGGTGAAGGGACCTGCTGCTGATGCTGAGGCGACGGCTGCTGCTGCTGTGCTGCAGAGGTTGCAGCTGCAGATGACACAGTGGGCTGCTGAGCGAGCTGCTGCTGTGTGGATAGAGATGGTTGGGCGAGGGGCTGCTGGATGAGTGACAGCTGGGAGCCTGTGCGCGAACCGTACTGGAAGCTCCGGCTTGCCAGAGGGGTCTGCACGGGCGGACTGCACATGGCCGCCGTGAAGGAGCAGGGCGACATGATCGCTCCCTGCTGCTGCAGCGGGGCCTGTGGGTTGATCGAGGAAGAACTCAGACTGCCATGGGAAACACTGGGTGCGGGGTAAATCCCCTGTGCTGCGGCAGTGGCAGCAGCCGGCAGCATGCGGGCAGCGGAGGCATTGGCTATAGCTGAAGCACTGAAGGTCAGGGGTACTGAGGACTGCTGGAGCTGATTGATGCCGAAGGCATTGGAGAAGGGCGGCTGGGCTGGTGAGTTAATGATGGAGTTTCCTGACATTGGGGTTGAGTTCATCCCGGTGACCGACATTTTGCGGTCCACCATCATCACCATCTCCCTGTCCTGACGGATAATCTGCTTCAATATCTCGTTCTCCTGCGTGTTGAAAACGCCGGCGTTCAGATCCTTCTGGAACTTCTGCAGCAGCAATGAGTTCTTCTTCCCTGTTGGGGTGCAGTCGGGAAAAGTGAGCACAAACAGCCATGGCAAACTTTGGTTACACTAAACCACAGGGACAGGGCAGAATTGAGGACAGTATTCATAAAGATTGCAGCTTGTATATCTCAGTAGTAAGACTGTGGCATGTTTGCATTTGCACAGAATTTCAAACGGAAGTTGCACGTTCCTGATTCCACCAAATGGTCTAATCTTACAAGCTGCATCTTTTTTATGTCCACTAAGTTTTGTCAAAATCGAATAAAAAGTGTGGAGAACATTGTATGGTAATGACTATGGAGAAGTATACAGGGGAGTGAAGGACACACAAGGAGACAGACATTACTAAAAGTGTGACGTGATAGCGTAGACTGTGAAAAGGTGCTGATGTGGACAATGGGACACAGAAGAATACTGATGAGTTGTACCCACACACGATACTGGACAGTTTTTTTTAAGAAGAGAAGACAAAAGGTCTTAGCTGGAAGAATACATTTAAAGTCACATTCTATTTAAATCACAATGACAACTCGACTAAAACACACCACAAGGACACTCAAGATAACCTTTAAGAGTTTCTAAGGTTAAATAAAAAAAAAAGACATCAACAAAGATCTATTTCTACATACACACTACTGTACCTTACCATAGATATTTTATAGGTAAATATTAATACATAATAATAAACTTTATACATCTTATCGCAGAATAACATGTTATCGTTAATGTTTATATTTGGATGAAATTATTTGGACGTTTTGCATCTATTGTAGTTAAGTATCTACACGATCGTATAATAAAAATAAATTCTCCCCTGAATAAAGTTAATATATAGTTGTGCACTCAAAAGGGAGTTTTCAGCCCACGGGCTAAGAACTCGTTCCCAGCTCGTCATAAACTCATGAACCATGGTAATAAAGGTTTGACAGATGCTGTCGTGCAACACCAAACATGTTCAAAGCTTTGGGAGTTTAGGAGCATACCTGTGGTAAAAATGCTACTTAAGGAGAGACGTCTTGAAACTGTTTTCTTATTGGAGAGGGAGCTGCCACATCAGGCGATAATGATAATAAAGAGGAATGCTCCCTTTAGCACGTTTGCTGCCGAATGACTGTGTCCACATTTATTGAGAGGATGCGTTTTCTTGTAATTACTTTTGACCTTGCATATCGACGGGGCTGCGGAGCATTATTTGTCGCTAAAGAAGACGGAGTGGAATTTCAGTGCGCTGAAGGCTTTAGCCACAGTCACTCAATCACTAAGCTCCGTCCTTGAGGACAGAATATTTTCTCAGGCAAGCTTCCAGTCGAGTCTGCAGCCCTCGCTGGACGGCTCTCTCCTCCTCAAGGCTGCTAACAACCCGTGCATTCAGCTATAAGAAAGGACCTTTACTGCCTGAGCAGCTGAAAGTGGATGGATGTTGTGTGTTTTTTTTTGCCGTGGGCGTCTCAGAATCAAGTTCTTCGTTTCACGTCCACTTTGACGGCAACAGACACTACAAGGTCGGGTAGTCAGGAGCTAAAGAACTAGCACCACGCACTTGACTATAGCGCTACTGTGAACTTACAGAGCTGCTCTCATTGCATTCTTAAAGGTGACGAGGTTAAACTCTGCAGATCGGAAGGACAACACATGTTTGTTATTTTTCCAAAGCAGAACCTGGTGAGGATGTGAATATTTGATGGTTTCATCAGCAAGGTGGTTAGATGAGGGGTTATTTCTGGGATTTCAAGCCATTTGGCATCAGTCACTGTGAAAAATATTCATAATTTGAAAGGGGAAATTGTCAGTGAGGTGCACTGTACCACGTACATACAATTTTCTGAATCAGGCAGAAGATACAGCTCATACAAATTGCACTGTTACCGGCCCCCGTGACGTACTCCAGGGTGCGTGCCATCTGTCTCATGTGTTCCTCCCCCTGCTGCCCTCCTCGATTTTTTTTCCTCTGGCCTCCTCTTATTTCTCTCCTCCTCTAATCTCTTCATCTCATCTCATCCTTTTTGTTATTCAGTTAATCTCCTCATCTCATCCTTTTTGTTATTCAGTTAAGGGCGTGCAAAAGATAAATAGGCACATAAAACATTTATCTGACTTTAAGTGCTACAGTATACAGCTATATGCATGCTTTGATTTAAGTTACCTTCAGCATATTATATGCAGAATATTTCACTTTGCATCACTTCTTAGAAGCTGATATTTTTCTGTAGCTGGTTCCAGCTTGATGGACGTAGTTTTTCCATCGGTAAAAACAATGTGAATAGCTATGCTAGCCTCCTGTCATTTTTGTGTTTAGCATGGAATATATAAGTGCAGTCATTTTTGAAGGCGGTAGATATGAGGTAGAGGGGGTTGGGCTGGAGGTAAGGAGGATCTAAACTTATTCCACCCAAACAAAAACCATATGGTATGAAGCATAGATTGTAAATAGAGATGAACAATATGGAGCTGAAATGTCCCCGGATATGGTTTCCATCATCTTTAGCTTTTAATATTATTTGGAACCTGTGCAGGTGTGATCTGGGTGGGCAGCTGAAGAATTGCGGTTCCAGCAATACACCATCACATCAAAGGATTAATTAATACCAAACTTGATGGTAAAAATTTACGCTTGAACAAACATTATTGAGAGGAAAACTTCTATAACTAAAATGACAATTTATTTGACGTGCATCTAGACCATTTAGTTCAGTCCCATCCGCTAACATGGAGGTGGCTGGATTTCACCTATACTGTAACCAGGCTTCAAGGGGCGATCAAGAATATTTGGCTTCACCTTTGTGGAACTCTCATGTTGTCCATCTTTATATACAGTCTATGTTAGGAACTAATCACGAGCCCCTTCCATATAGGAAAAGTTTTAGTTAAAAAGTACATCACAGTGAATGTCAGCGACCCCTGGGAAATATGTACACACACACAATTCCAGTGACACGAGATACTGCCCTGCCCACTGTATTGAGCTTGACCCACAATTATTTGTACACCGCAAATCTACACGACTAGGAGTCAACTTAGAGGGACACTTTAAACCTTACAAAAAAAAGTAAAGTCAACTAACAAACAAACCAACAAAATGAAAACATACAAAGAAACTAACAAAAACATGAACAAAATGTAAACACCACTCATGGGTTCATAAAGGTTTCTATTATATATATAAAACTTGTAATATTGAAAATAAAGACAGATCAGATATGGGTCAGATCACCATTAAAAAAAAGACTTGTCTTTTCTTGCATAATAGAACCAATGGGATTTGTTCAATATATAGTTTTCACCAATCAATCGTTTGATTAAAAAATGTATAGAGTAAATAACCCATATCTGAAGGAAACTCCTCTGCAGCTGCTTGAAAGCTAACAAAAGCACCAAACAAACCAATAAATAAACCATCAAAACACAACACATGAATAACATCACATAAACAATATTAATAATATAAGTATTTTGTAAAAAAACAACATTTAGAGATGCATTTAGGGCTTCACCAAACAATTACACATTTAAAATTCGGACTTACAATGTAGTCTGTGATGAATTAAATTGTTGTGATTAATCTCACAGGAGATTCAGTTCTTCAGATCTTATTAACTGCACCATTACTAAAAAAGGGTATAACTGGTGTAAATGTGCGTGACAGAATGATTCTTAATGGATTCAATAAATGTTTACGCTCCACACGTGGACAACATGACATTACTGCAGCTCTGTGTCTACATCAAGTTTAAGCCAAAATATTAAATGGACTCATTATTGCCAATAGTGTCATAACTGTCTTTTCAGAAATGATTGCCAGAAATGACATAAGTCATATTTAATAAGTCAGTCAATCAGAAACAAATATTTCTCTTTTTTCTATAGGTGAAAACATGTATAAAAAAATGAAATGGGATTTCTGCATGTAACAAAAACTGTAGGTGGCGTTGCATTAGTAAAGTTTTTACTAATCTGCAGGCATGGGTTCATCTGTGAGTCGACTTTGAACAAAGAATTCAAAGATTACATAAAAATGTCACACCAATAGAGCTGAGTATGTATTCATAATCCATCTGATTATTCTCTGCAGGGATCGGTCTCAAAATAAAACATGACATGTGACACTGAATAAGGTCTCTTTGTTTCCTTGATTGTCTCATTTTGAATGTGTCCAACAAAACATCTGCAGGACTAGTGTGGGTGACTTGGGTTTATTATTAACAGTTGATGTAACCTTGAGGTCAAACTCTTGGAGGATGACTCTGAGACCGGGTCCATTTAGCAAACCTCTAAAGGTCAATTTGTCCCTGTTCGAACGTTGGAATTGGAATAAAGTGTTTACCTGATGCCTACTCGTCGGCCAGGACACTCTTGAAAACGAGATGTGCTCGTCTCAAGACGGACTCCTGGTCAAATGATTTTTAGATAGATAAAAGATAATGTCAAATGTGCAACACGTTATTGGTTTCAAAGCATGGTTACTTTTTCTTTCCTTTTTTTTTTTAGAGCAAGACAAGCATGTAACCAAATGCAGTTCATATAGAGAAACGATACAACCAGCACGGATCATGACAAAAGTATCTTCCCTCGTATGAGACAAAACCCCCTTCATGGTCAGTCCGAAAGGATCCAATCTACTGTATGTCACTCTGAGAGGTGTCACTCAGAGTGGGCAGCTTTCGTTTTTTCTAACGTTCAGCTGCGGTGAAAAGTTCACTCAGCTCTCAGAAAAAGGGCAAATGTAGATTAAGGACTGTAGAGGTCAAAGGGCATACAGTGTGTTTTTAGAAGGGCACAGTGAAAACAAATTAACACACTTCACTACAGGGCAAACACAGAGGATGTGTGTTTTTATTTCTTTTTTGTAGTCAAAAAATGCAACCTTGTCCCCTGTGAAATATGTTCATATGCAGGTATTTTTCTATTGTTTCATTCTAACGCAAGATGCAGTGTGGCATTCATTAAGTGTTGTATAGTATTTGGTGGGTGAATGGAAGAAATTAAAAGATTTTGTCTTGTACAATGCCGCCCACACATGATCAGGATTAAAACTGCTCTGTTCGGACTCTACCATTGTTCTCCTGTGGGGAGAGAGGTGGTACCCGACCAGGCGAACGCACCAGCACAGCATGCTGCGATCGAAATCCAAACAATTTAACCGACGACCCCGGTGGCAGCAGACCCCTCGAAACGCAAAAAAATTAAGATAACAGTTGTATGAAATATAGTCTGAAGCAACAGGCAGAGGGGACTATTTTTTTCAGTTTTCTTAAATTTAACGCATCAATAAAAGGAAACCACAATCTCGGTAGGAAGAGTATTTTGCAGCTCACAGGTTTATGAACAGGCATATAGTTAAGAGCTGGCTCAATTCAAGGATAATTAGCTAAACTGTTTACGTGCCTCCTCATATGCTTCTTTATTACGTATTATTTGGTATACCTGTGCAGTCCTTCGCCTCCGCAAATGTCTGCGCCCCCGACCGAGCTGTGACGAAGAGCAGGTTTCTTATCATGTGAAGGCAGCTTTAGGGTTGTGAAATTTAAATGTGACCACAATCTTTCCCTAGACTGAACCAAACAGATTTAGCTGCCCAGCAATTACCATATTCACAGCATGAGCAGATATTGCAGGGGGGAATAAACAGACTGACTGTTAACCGTTAATCCGATATGGGTACTGTGGAATTAAATTAAAATATAATCCAGAATAGGGCTGGACATTAAAAAAAATACCAATAATAAGCGCAATATCATTTCATCAATAGCAATGCAGCAAAGGTTCAATGTGTAAAGATATATTGCAGGTAAATCACACTGAAGAGGTGAAACACAAAATAAATCTACTTCAATGTTTGTGATTGTCTGTCCTTATGAAATCAGTCTTTAATGTAATTAATCGTGAGGATTATCAATATCGACTTATATGTAATTTTTTTATCTTGACATACTATGTGGCTTTATCGTCCAGCCCTGATCCAGACAACTTGATGTCCCATCCAAAATCAAAGTTGTATATGAACATATCTCTGAGGAGAAAAGGTTGACTCAGCAGTGACACACATCTGTTGTTGGGTTCTGATTCACTTGGAGAGGTCTTGTTGTCGTTGCCTGTCGCTGACTACAGTGTTTCAGTGTCGGGTCAACACTTGGGTCGCAAAGCAACTCAATACTGACGACGTGCCCGTATCAGGCAAAAAAAATACACAAACACAAAGCCATGACAAATTAAAACAACAGGAACAGATAGAAAAGTGGATACAGACTGCAAGCTTAACCACTGATATGAGACAACATTGGCACACTGGCACTATGCAAATTTAACTTAAATTTTCTATACAGGTGATATTATTTCGAGGTGAATGTAATTGAGGGACAATAAACGACTAGATAATCAAAACGTGCTTTAGTTTTATCGACGGGCATAAACGGGCAGCTTTATTACGTAAAGCCAGAGACAAAGGCAGTGATTATGTATAAGCCAATGATATCAACTATATATCATCTCTAATTTAACTTATGTAATAAATTGTATTTATTAAAAATTAACAGTGCGATTTATTATAGGTTTAAATGAGGCAGCATCTTTCTGTACAACAGCAGAGTTGCCAAAATGCAACGTTTTCACCACCTGCAGCCTCAAGAGCAAATTATTATTATTTACGAATATAAATCATTCCAATGAAGTTGATGCATGAAACATATAGAATAGTAGTTTGTCGAGCTATTTATTATAAAAAGGTTTTTAAAAGGAGAGCAATATATTTTAAAAAATATACATATTTCGAATATGAGCAAAGACAAAGACGTATGTTCGAGTACAACACTCTTATAATATTCTATGTTTTTTATTTATCCGTGTCAGTTCCAATCAAAGTCTTATTAGAGAACGTGCAACCAATTATTGCCCTGTTTGTGAAACATACATGTGCCCCTTTTTAAACTGTAACACATTTATTGTGCGTCTTACCACTTAATCTTTCACGGCCAAGTTCTTCTATAAATGTAGACAGTGAAGAGAAGGAAGTAGTATTGATGACGTGGGCAAAGCTGAATGAAACTACAGGGTCCTGCCCGGACTGGGCTGGACCCGGTGGATTTGGGAATAACTCCCAGACATCACCCATTTTTTTTTTTCATGGGCTTTGTGTCTGGTTGATTTTGACATCTCTTATATGGGGTGGGGTGCTGCTCATACCCAGGAGTGCAGATGAGTGTAAAGAGGACTAGACACACATGCATGTGAGGTTAGCTTCCATCCACTCGCTGGCATCCAGCGGGGGGGAGGGGGTCGACACCAAGCCAACAAGGGGGCGACCTGACTCCCTCCCGGACAGCGGCATGCACTGCCTTCCAGCTAATCCAACCACGGAACGCTACTTTGGTTCTTTAGAAGGATTAATACTGGTTACATAATTTTTTCCTTTTCATGTTATTTAAACCCCAAAAAAAAGTACGGAAGTCGGTAAAAAAATACAAAAACGGCATACAGGTCATGCAGCACAAGATGGCAGACACAATGCTTTTTATGAACAAGGAAGGCAAACGAATACCGAGAAAGACAAGACAAACAAGGCACGATGACAGGCAAGAGGTTCGACCAATCAGACAGGACAGTTAGATCAAGGCGGGGCTTACCGATGCGGTCCAGTCGGTCGATGGCGACGGTTTCGAAAGCGCGTCGCATCATGGGGTACTCCTCGAGCACCTCGTTGAAGTGGTCGACGGAGAGAGAGAAGAGTCGACAGTAGGTGTCCGCCCTCACGCTGGCCGTTCGTCTGCCCTTGGTGAGCAGACAGATCTCTGTGCGGTCGCGAGCACAAAGGGAGAGAGGACAGAGAGGGAATTTAGACACAGGGAGGAACAGTAAGTGTAGCGGAGGGTGCAGAGGAGCTTAAAGGAAAGCAAGCCAGTAATTACAGGACAGATTAGCATGAGATGACCCCAGAGTGGGGAAAGGTAAAGAAGCAGATGCTAATGTAAATATAAGAAGAAGCCCATCAGCAGTGCTGTCACTTGCATTATACTTAGATAATTCATCATCCTGCAGAGAGCTAATGGTCCCTTAATATGATGCAGCAGTTGGTTCACAAAAAAAGGAACCTGGCAGGCTTCACTGCATCAGTTCACATTAATGTAATATATAAGTGAACAGGTACATTGACATACAGTATATTCCTGTATTCATATCCATTCACATGAGCAAATATGAAGTAAACTTTCTGCTTTTTTGTTGATAAGAGATCAATACATACAAAATAACCATACCCCCCCCCCCCCCCACACACACACACCTCCCTTTAAGAAATAGCATAGCATGTATCTCTTTTCATGTTTGTGTATATTCGATTTTAATTGGGTGTGTACTGCACTGAAATTACTGAGATTAAATAAGACAAATTGTATACGAGACACCTGACATCTGCAATAAAGACACACGTTGTCTCATTCACACGGCTGTTTGGGAAGCATGCGAATGAGCTGCATGACTGACAGACAAAGAGCTAGATATAGAAGGGCCGTGTGAAATTGTGTGTGAAATGCGTTAACGTCAACGAAACGGTAAGGCACTTTGAGTCGTCATTAAGGGTAGACAAGCTCTATAAATACAGTCCATTACGTTTAACTCGGACATCAGAGAAGACTAGGCGAGTTAAAAAGGTTAGGGATCACTGTTTAAAAAAATAAAATTTGAATATTGGGTTTTTATAAGACATCATAATATCAATCAAATGAAAATACTAACATTTCTCAAATTGTTCAATACTTGAGGAAATTCTCATTTGGGTAATATAATCTTCTTAAGGTAACTGACTGATGAAACCTAAAATGTTTAACTTGTGTAGTCCATGACAACAGATTAAATCCTTGCTTCTCACCATGATAATATTATTGCATCATTGAGTTCGTGTGAATACAATAATAGCTCCCTGGGAAACAAGGACGTATAAAATGATCTAAATTTCCTTGCATGAGCATGATGATAATCAGGCAGTAAATCCATGATTAGCATGTGTGTGTTAGACAATGTGCAGCACCTGACTTATGTTTTCATGAACCAGTGGAACCAGTAAGAAAGTGAACAATCCCCTGTACATCCAACCTTATTTATTCATATTTTACTATCTATGTATCAACTTTCCCTTTGTTTATTTTCAGCCACCAACACGGCTCAACCTCCACCCACATTTGCACCAGCCTATAGTTGAATTTCCACCTTAATTAAATTGTTAAATGCTAACTTGTGGTGTGATCCGTGTTGGTTCCGCCACGAGCTGTCACGAGAATAGAGCAGAGCTGGTGTGAGATGTGAGAGCAACACTCCGACGCTGTGTCTTTGAATAAAGTGTGGTGCCGTTGGAATGGAAAAACCTCCCTTCAGGTGGTACCTCCGCCAACAGAAGACGACACGCAGAGAAACAACATGTGTCTTGTTAAATGTAACTTCTCAAGAGAGGAAGACAGATACTGATTGGTTGGACTATGTTGATAAAAATCCCTCTTTACTCCCAGCAAGCTGACGTTCTGTGTTTCTACATTAAAGGGTACATGCAGTGCTTGGCAGTAAAGGGCCAGTGTGTAACGCCTGAAGCCAGCATAGCTCCTCTCCTGACAGTTTTTTTATAGTTAAAAGTAAACTTCTCCCCCAATACAGATGTGTCCAGATGCTCCCAGTACAATCAAATTATTAGTTTGACCGTAGCGCTGAGGTTAGCTGCTGTGTTGAATTTGCTGCTCTCTCTGGATACAGCTAACAGACGAGTGGAACCGATGCTGTTGATACAAGGCTGTATCTGAATATGCAAAACATGAACATATTCAAACAGAAATCGCAGGAAGGCTCAAACTAAATGTGAATACTTAGACATTAAAGAAAGTATATCCAGTAAAGAACAAGTGGAAAGTCTGTATGTAATCATGCCAAAACCAGGAGACAGTTAGCCAAGCTAATGATCTGGTAAATCTAGTTTCTTATTTGGCAAAAAGTTTAAAGTGTGGATACCCAAACTAAACCCTGCTTGGCTTGTTGGGTCCTGAAGTCTCCTGACAGGCCGGTTTCAGACAGAAACACCTAATGACATTATGGTTCTGGTCCATCACGATGTCTCGGCTCATTTTTTTTGTCTGTAATCGGGGAAAACAAGCAATAACCACGCCTGTCAGAGGCTCGGTGACAGATTATATTATGGTAAACCACAAATAAATGATTTGCTGGCTCTGCTTTGACTGTGTTGTCAGGTTGCCACACCGCACCATAACCGCAGTAAAATAATGGCAGAAGCAGCTGGGGACGGAAAAACTATTTTCTCTCCTTTTTTTCTTGCTTTCCTCTGTTGGAATAGCAGCTTCAAACGGTGCTAATTCATTCTGTCAGACCACGCTGACCTCCAGTTGTGAGCGATTGTCGGGAGAACGCGAAAGCGCCATGCCGACACCGAGCTAACAAGAAAGCAGGAAAGTCTATATTTTTTTAAGCGGTGCCAACACCACTGTTTCCATATATCTGTATCCATACATCACACGTTATGCTGCCACTGTGCCTGACAGTGTTCTCTCGCCAAACTGCAGCGGAGGAATTGTAACACAAAGAGGTAGTTTAATACTAAAGTGACCGTCACTTTGGACAAATAACCTCTTTGGATCCTCTGTACTTAGACTAGTGAAGCTTTATTCAAACTCGATCCAAGGGGAACATTAGCACTGTCACCTGGAAGACCTTTGTGTGTGTTTCCAGGTGTGTATGTGTGGGTGTGTGAAAGTAAGGTGAGGCCCTGCTAACACTTCACATGATGCGTCCCGACACGTGTCTGTTGCCGTGTCACAAAGCATTACCCGTGAGCCCAGGGGCATTGTGGATAATTTTCAATCACTTCATGTGTCACGTATACAGCCATGGCAACCAGCTCCCTATACCCAGTCGCCTCTTCACGACCGGGAAAGAGGAGGATGAAGTCCCATGTGAGGAAGACGCTGAAGCCCAGCAGGGATTTTTATCCACTGTCTGTTATTGTTCTAGCGTTAAACTCTATTAGTCCCTTGGCCTCACTGCAGAGCAGTGGAACCAATATGTAATCCTATTCACGCAGGCCCAGGAGTGATTATGGCGTGATACCTTTTTAGTATGCAGGTGAGGCAGTGGCCATGGTTGGAGGTGCTTTGTGACCTACTGTCCTCGTACGTGTCCAGCTCATCACTATGCTAATAGTTTCCTGTGGTTGGGCTCGGTTTCGTCGCTCGCTCCCCCCGTCCTCTGTTTCTGTGTCAGTCCCCTTCGCTGATTTTTCAGTCTGGTCATGAGCGGAGTGGGAATCTGAGAGTGTGTGATCTGAACTCTACTAATGGATGTAAACGGGTATAAAAACACCAGGTGGGCAAAAGACAAGGGCAGGTGGCCGGTCAGAGACTCGACACAACAAAACAAACACCCCCTTATCCAAAAGAAGATAATAATTAGAGCATCTAGTTCTCCGTGTTTCTCAGTATGTTTCCTTTTGAGCTGGTTTTGGATGCTGACAAGATCTTAGACTATCAACTCTAGTAATGGCAGCTCATGAGTCCAAGCCTCTGCTAAAGGGCGCTGGTTGCTTGCTAATTCAAAAGTTTATTAAAATATGGAATATCCAATCAGACATACAGACATTTCTGTAATTATTACTTTCATTAATTACTTATTATTATATTTTCTTTCATATCTAACTATAACTGCAATTTTAATTTAACATTTTCATGTTTTCTATAATCTGCAATACAGCAGCCAGGCTTTACTCTTTTACAGCCACATCCATGCATTCAACACAGAAACCTACCTCGTCACTGTGTTCTAACAAGTAATTTGATTGTACTATAAATCTGGATTCATCTGTATCAGGTTCTTAAAATGAACTGATTTAAAATATTCTGCTAAATATTTGTATTTGGACCAAGCTGTGAGAACAAACCCCACAATTGCAGCCACACAAATATAGATTGTGTTAATACTATACTTGTGGTATATTATTTTAATATAAATTGTTCCAGACAAAGCTGAAAAAAGAATTAGGAAGTTTATGGAAAAAAACATGCGTCCTTCAATGAAGATTCACTCTGTGCTGAATTTAAGATGCACCCCCTCCTCCTCTGGCGGTCCTACATTTAAGTAAGCGAGAGGGTGTCGACATGAAACGGTGTACGACAATAATCTCCTGCTTTGACCTGACAGAAAAAAAGAGGACCCGTCTCGTGTTTGATTCACTGCCTTCCTCAGCTCGCCTGTGAGACATGAACTGCATGCGGCAGACACTCCAAAGTGAAGGTATTCTTAGACTCTTCAGCCTACTTCCATAGTGGGGATGAACTTATGAGATAAAATATGCAAGAACCTCTCAAATAGGAGACTTTGCTTTGCTTTCACGTAGACACGACAATGTCTGCCTGGGAGATTTTGTCGGAGTAAACAACCGGCAGTGAAATTACATTTGACATTTAAAAAATGAATGACGTCTGTAGTGTTTAGGAGAGGGAAGCGGAGAGGGGAGGAGACAAAGTTAGACCGAGAGCGCAGCAGAGAGGAGCTGCTCTTGTCAGTGCCAAGTATGTGAGGCTGGGATGTATGGAGAAGGAGAAGAGGTCGTGTGTGTGTGTGTGTGTGTGTGTGTGTGTGTGTGTGTGTGTGTGTGTGTGTGTGTGTGTGTGTGTGTGTGTGTGTGTGTGTGTGTGTGTGTGTGTGTGTGAGAGGGTAAGAGTGGGGGAGGGACCTCTGTGTCCTGAGGGATGCCTGATCCATGCCTTGGCCCAATCCAACTACCAGATGAGAGGTTATGTAAGTGTGGAAGCTGACTAACTTCCAACACCGGTTAATGAGAATCTACTTCTATAATAACTTAACTTCAAACAGCATCAAAGACGAGACTGGGCGTTTTTGCTCTTGCACGGCAGCACAAACACGTTTGGTTTTACTTACATTTTTGGGGGATTGTCTTGTTTTTGTTCTTACCTCCGAAATATGATCCGTCCGTCAGCTTCATCTCCTTACTGAACTTGGTGATGACGCTTGCGACGCCGTGCTGGATGAAGTACATCTTCTTGCCGACCGTGCCTTCCCGGATGATGTAGTCGTTGGGTTGAAAGACCTCGAACTTCAGCTTGCTCAGCATCCCCGTCACAAAGTTGGGGTCGGCGTTTGCAAACAGAGGCATGGTGGCCACAAGCTTACGGCAATTGAAGTTGACAATTTCCTGGTAGAAGGGACAGGGAGAGAAGAAGAACGATGAGATTGTGCCATAAATAAACCTCCTGTCCACCTGAAACATGACAAATGAGCATCAGTTGGGGAGTCGGACACAAAATGCCACCGCAAATCCTTCATCTGTGCTGGCACAAATACATTGCATGCATATTGCTGCTTTATCCCTAATACTCCTAAAGCACTTCCCCCATCACTCCTGAGAAAAGGCCTTTTGGCACACGAGTCAGATCCTGATGAGGTTGCCCTCTGGTGCCGGCCGCCGGCCATCTCTCTGGTCTCATCCTGTCCCCTCGGACCCAGCAGGAGATTAGGAGCTTGTTGTCTGTTTACCCACACATCTCTGTTGCCGTGCAGATGGAAAGCCGGGGCACTTGGCATCTGCGGCCGTGTGTCGTTGACCCCCCATGAGGGATAACTCTCCTCCAGTAACAACAGGACATTAACAGTGAGATAACCAATCTCTGAGACATTCTGCTCGCTAGACGGGGGGGCGACGCAGAGAGATGTTAGCTCAGAGTCAGATGCCGGTGTCAGCTAATGCCACGGGGCGCTGACCTCAATCACGGACCAGAACTAATGAATTACATAGTAAGCAGTTTTCATGCCCATCCAGGAGTCCTCTTGGGGAAACAATCTTTGGCTATGCCTATTTAAAGATCAGTCATATGGTGGAGAATAAGAATCAGGGAGACAGAGGAAAGGAAAGGCGGGGGGGGGGGGGGCTGAGAGAACAGCAGAGCAGTCTGGCCCTTGTGATATTTGAAGTCTGCTGTGTGCATGATTTAGAAGATTACCTGAAAAGCTGCATATACTTCACATTATTTTACTTATACGCGTCTTTCTCGTCTGGTTATTCCTTTAACAGAGTCTGAAAAACAACTTTAAAATATAAAACTTGCCCCGGACCGGCCATCCATCACAATGTGTCTTTCTGTCTCTTATTTTATTATATTGTCAATGGTGCTTTGTCATTGTGTTACTCTAGCAGGCAGGTGCAGTTTGGAGACACACATTAAAGCCCATTAATGGGCACTGGCTGCTGAACAACAAACCTTTTAATGAAAGAAACAACCTCATCTTCTTCTTTCACAGTTCGCATGTTTCTGTTACTCATCGATGAAATGATTCTTGGCAGCTCATGACGGTCAATCAATGCCAGGGAGAGTTTCTTCCCACGGTTGCCTACCACCAAGAAACTTTCAGCGAGATGCATTACTGGCTTCAAGGAGTGTGATTTGGCTGCCAGTTGGTTTTCATAGCAGGCTGAACATAATCAATGATTCTTGGAAAGGAATTGTAGGTACCATGGTAATTTTATTTTGAAGATATATTGAGCACCGCCACTTCACAAGAAGAGGTTTCTTGGCTCGAATCCCGGTTCGGCTGCGGCCTTTTCTGTTGTGAGCTTGCAAATGATCCCTTTGTCTGGAAACTAGAGACTCTCAATTGAGAGGTAGGTTTGAATGGTCATTCGTCCCTACAACTGTCTTTCAGACAGAAAATCTCTTGAGTTTTCAGGTGAGAATCGTCCTCTGTGTAGAGCCTGCAGGAGGCAGGACATCCCAATGGGGAAATCACATGTTGTTGTTTACAGCAAATACCCACCGGAGTCAGGCCTTATCCCCAAAAGCTGTCAAATCTCATTGTCTTTCCAAACATCCCTTCCTTTGCTGCTTCTTCAGTGCATGGCATCTCTTGTTTTTCAGCCTGAGATATTTTTTTTGGTGCATCTGTTGCGTTGACACATCATCAATCAACCTAAACATTTGCAATACCTCTCAGGACATAATCCTGCTGTGTACACCCTCAGATATTCACTTGAAATGTCATGGGAATAAACCAAGAGACTGTCCGGAGCAACTGACTCGGGCATTTGCGTCCCCTCCGAATAATTTCAGGAGAAAATCTGGAGTTCAGTACGTGTCTGTAAACGGCTTGTATATCAGGGTGTGAAGGGTTGAAATCCTGGACGGGGCTGGTGACATGCCCGACCTGCGTGTCACTTAATGTCAGCTGGGATTGGCTCCAACCCCCCCCCGTTGAGCCTTTAAGGATAAGCGGTATAGATAATAGATGGATGGATTAATATCGTCCACTGCTGCACATTAAAATGGAGACTCATGTCTTTGCTGTAATCATTACAGTTGATCCATCCATGTTATCTAAATATCACATCGTCATCACTGCCTGAGCCATCAGCTGCAAGAACCTCGTGATAAAGGACGACCCAGAATCAGCCAGCAGATACTTGGGGCTGATTTCGTGCTCCTCCGCTGTCCCAAAGCGAGTCTGAGTGCCGCTAAGTGGAGCTGATTCTGATCCAAAATTGACCTACAACTCAGCAGCCCCCAAAATTGTGCCGCAGCGCCACACTCAGCTGCAATCAGCCCGACTCCCCCCCCCCCCCCAGTCCTCCGTCCGTCCACCTGATATACGTCTGCCTTTAAGCTGCCTTAATAGATTTCTCTGACTCAGACTGCAGCAGAGGTTGAAAAACAAGTTTCACCTCTCCTTTAATCATTTGATTTTAGAACAGAGCTCGTGGCCACTTTATTCCAAAAGCCAACGAGGCTAAGCCTGGCGTTAGTTGTGCCACGCTGATAAATCAAGATGCATCTACAGAGCTTTGGCAAGCCTCAATTAATGTCTGTACATACAGTGTACAATCGCTTTTAGTCTAACAAGATTCAAATGGGAGTTGGCAAAGGAAATGTGTCACTGGCACATGAAGGTTGGTGTTACTCATATTGCTCTATAAAAGGTGGGGTCAGTGCAGAACAGAATAATTATCGTGCAAGATCTGGCAATAACAACAACGATCATTGTTGAAACAGCAGTGTAAGAGTAAAATGCTACATTATGCAGGTATAAATGCATCGATATCATTGATCTAATAATGTTATACACTGTATATATCTGAGGTAGGGGGCACTTTCCTGCAGGACAAATAAAGTCACTTTTGATTCTTGATAGGATTTTGATTGTATGACTTTTGCTTTACTGGTTATATACTGTTGTTTAAGTGGTTTTAGATTTGGCACCACTTTCTCCGGGTTAGAAAGAAATTAACTCAATATTTGTATTTTCCAGCAGTGGACTGAAAGCTGGAGGCTAAATATTCAATCATTTCATGCAGGAAAAAGGGGTGCATGAAGCTTGCTTGGTCCTTTGGGATACTGATTAACTTCATCCGGTAGAAATAAACCATTCAATTAATTTATAACTGGCCCATCCTGAGAGCTGCTCTACTGCAAAATGACGACAAAGTCTAGTCCTCGTGTCCTGCTTTGCTCTGCTGCGGCTGACTTTGTTTTTGCCCGCCTGTCCCGCGGGCAAAGTTTTTTTTTTTTTCCCGGCGCGATGCTGTCTCCATGCAGATTTCAAACTTTGCTTGCAATGCACGGTGATCTAAGCCTGTAGGATTTTCTGTGTTGTAAGTAATCGTTTTTAAATCCCCGCACCCTCCCTGCGAGTGTGCAGCGTGCCCCCCCCCCCACCCCACCCCCCCCTCCACACACACACCTCAGCGTTCGACTCCACAAGGTGACTTAATGGGGCTGCATGAGAGATGGTCTCGATCTCCACGCCTGCTTTGCCTTTTATTCCTCTCTTCTCCCATATCCCTGTACATAATTACCCATGTAATGTGCAGCTGTACGGAGGTCGGCCAGGAACTTAAAACCTGGTCACTGACTTTAACGTCCCTCCCATCCTACCCCCCCTTTCAGAATATTATAGGTTATCGTATGCTCAGGTTTGCGTCTGTGTGGCTGTTTATTGTAAAAAACTGAGAACTGTGAAGAATGTTCCCGTATCTCGACGGAAGCTCGCTCTGGGTTCACCCAAGATACTGAGGAGAATCTGTTTTGTTGTTTTTTCTCCTTGACCTTGTAAGACGAGATGACAGCTGTTGGTATTTCAGTTTCACGTTCTGCGCTTTTAAAGGCACTTAAATGTCGATTCACTCAAAATCCTCGGGGAATAAACTCATTCATGTTCCAAAACTAAACCCACAGTGTGACAGCTTACCTGTCAAAACCCTTTTTTTGTTAGATTTAAGACGCGTGTATTTTTTACCTGCTCCAAAAATAAAACTCCAGCCTTCAAACGTAGAGGGAAGGAGCCTCTGAACAAGACAATGGAAACTGTTCAGGGTTTGTAATAGAAAAACTGTCTCACCTCTTTGAGCGGGTCGTTGAGTTCACTCAGGATATTGTCCTCGTCAAAGATTTTGCCTTGGTAGCGATGTTCGTAGTAGTCGTGAATCTTCTGTCGCATGTCTGCTGGAAGCTTGTGGAAGGACATGTATTGCTCCACTTGTTTGTACTGGGGACACAAAGACAAGGTTCAGTGAGGAGCTGTTGCATCGACACACCAAAAAACACCAAATTGTAATGAAAGTGTCAATAATTAATAGAAACAAGCTGCAGTTTGCCTGAGTAAACACAAAAAGCTGCGGCCTTTCACATTTTGTGTATTTGCGTCTCGGTATTGAGGACAAGCCGTGCTCTCACACAGTCACGGAGCCATGTCCTGGTTCTGCGTGTGGGGAGGGAGAGGCAGAGTGAGGGAGGCAGGTGGTGAAAGAGAGAAGGAAAGAGTACAGGCCCTGGGCTATGTCAGACCAAGGTAGCCGTTCGGATTATCTCACCCGTGCAGGAGGCCCGGTTCTAATAGGCGACCGAGCTATGATCTAATGTGAACCAGCAAGGTATACCTGATATCCTGGAGCCGCAGCAGCCATGCACCAGATGGTGCGGCTTGCATGACTGATGAAGTGATAATTATTCACACAATCTCTCCTGAATATTTTGTTGCGCTTTCTTTAATTCCGAGGAACACGAGCGGTATTGATTTTTAGCATCGGCCAAGAATCCGAGGTGATGCCAAACGAATTCATGACCCCTCGTCCTTTGTTTAGATTCTCTTATTTCTATTTCCTGTGGTTGGTGTATGTGATGCACTTTGAAACTGCTTCAGGTGTTATAGATGAACCCGTCATGTCCACAACTTGATAATGTATCAGCATTAAAGTTGAATGATTATCAATGTCAACTGACTTCCAATTCAGGGCATAATAAGTATAAACCAAAAAGTTAATTAAAAAATATTTGGTGGATAGCAGTTTTGTGTGGATAGCAGTTTTATTATCAAAATGTTTTAATCTCAAAAAAAATGTTGTTACAAGTATATACTGAACCCTGGTTATATTGCTTTGATGAAACTTAAATTTCTATAATACTATATCGTTTTATTACATTTTAATTTTCATGTAGAAATATATATTGATTTCAGCTCTTTTTAGGATTTAGAGGGGTGGTGAGTATTCAGAATAAAACAAACCATTCATTGTGTTATTGCTACACTTGCCAGAGGAATAACATTGATGAAAGGATGAAATAGTTTGTGTCCTCACTGTGAGAAAGCCAGATGGCCGGTGCATCTTCATTTATATTGCATTGTCTACCATTGGCAGGATGCAGGCCTTTTCCATTGGTGCCAGTACTGCCACTAACAAAGTTGTTAGAAGGGTCCGGTTTGTAGTAATTAGCTGAATCTCAGCGGGAGATAAAATTCGACCCGCGCTAACCTGAAGGCAACTACTGACCCTCAGGAGAGGAGCAAGAGGGAGAAAATACTTTGGCACATCTATTTTGATCGGCCTCCGTTTCCTCCCGGAGTCTGCTGCAGACTTGGCGCTGAACATGATCTTCCCACCCAGTCCAAGGCCCCGACACCTGAAAATAAACACCGTCTATCACGTTGTCTCGGGTAATCACACACAGGCTGTGACGTCTGTGGCCCAGGCCGGTGGCGGGCTCCGTGGCCGGCGTGATTGCGAAGCGCGGCTCGCAGAGAAGCATTTGTCGGTGAGATGGGAGACACTGGAGCAACAATGGCTCCTGCATTGATTCCTCACCCGGCTGCAGAAAGGTGATAAGGGGCCAGGGCTTTTGTTTGCGGGAAATTGATTTATTTCGAGTTCACACAGTTGAAGTTGGAGCGTGTGCAGTAGCTCAGGTTATTTTTACAGCGGAGGAGAGGGTGGCGTGATGTGACATTTCAGATACTTCAGGTTTGTGGCCTCCAGCCTCATGTCAAGTTTTTATAAGGATGATGACTTAATATCTGACTTTTAAAATGTATAATTGTATTGGCTAATTATTCAGTTTTACCTGGCAGTGTGGCTTATTTAGATGAATGCTGTTGACAGTCCTCTCTAGAAGTAGTCATGGCCCACTCAGTCATACACTCACATTGTGATTAACCATTTGGCACGGTATTAACCCACTGCTCTTGCCAGTAGCACGGCCAGGCATCAGTATTGCTGAAATGGAGCCTGGAGGCACTTTGTTATCTGCAACAATAACATCCCATGGAAATATGTTTCCATGTACTATAAACTGCCTATAGTAAATCATCTTCAATATTACAATTAAGTACTTTTTTTACTAAAAGTATCTCCTGTGGTTGCATGCATACAAAAAACTACATTAAAATGTTTTAAGATATGTTAATAGAATTTAACTGTTGTCCAAATTCAATAAAGACAATTTAAGACAGAAAAACACAAGTAAAGGAATAGTTTAAAATAAGATGAACAGTCTGATTCCAATACTTAGCAGACTGGCATGAGAGTCATGTTAAGCTATTCATTTCACTCTAATAAAAAAAGCTATTTTTTTTTCAATTTTCTTCAATCATGGCTGCTCGTATTATTTATTACAGTCTAAAATATTGAGACTGATGGAAACTCTTAAATTTCATTGACATGAATTTAACCAGGACATTATTCCAGAGCAAACAAGCAGGTTAACATTAGACTCTAAAGCCTGTGTATGAATCAGGACTCGGCCGGAACATATCTGAAATAACTTTGACATGAATGACTTGCAGCTGTATGTTGGATCACAGTGATTCAGCACCGGGGCATGAAAGCAGGCACAGATCATGTCTTGCTTTACACCCTAATTTCCTTCCACACACACCAACCACTTCTCTAAATCTCCTCCCTCTTGATATCTTTATCTTTGTGCATTTCCTTCCATATTTTAAGGCCTTCATCATGTTACCTGTTTTCTCCGATAAAAACTACTCGAAGGACTCATATATCGACAAGATTCATTCTCTCAGCTCCTTTATCATCTCGTGTCCTTCTAATAAACATCTCTGTCCTGGGCTCACTTCTGACGTCCCTCCCTCCCTCAGTCTCCATGCCTGTTCCCAGCCCCCCAGCTGTGGCAGTGATAGATGTGATGACTAGAGGCTGAGCAGCCTCAACCCATCCCTGCTGCTCCTTGGCCTGCTCCACCGATATGCACGGCCATGCAGCAAATCAGCGCTAGCTGGATCTGGCTACACACTGGGGCTCCGTTAACAGGAACATGGCATTCGCAGCCTCAGAGTTGTCAGTTCAATGCCTGGGGAGATGTTCAATGGATAAAGTGGGATGTAGATTAAGAAGATTTGCTGTGAAGCAGATGTAATTCACATACTGAGCAAAAGACATGTCACTAATTCAAAGGGTGACTTCGAACGGCTAAAGAGTTCGCTGTGGGCGACCTGCGCTCATTCATTTTCCGTGGAATTTTCTGGGACACCCGTTTCAAATCAATATTAAAATGTTCAAATCCCGATAAAAACCTGCTTATGAAGAAATCCCTTTACTGTGAATTTAATACATATATGTACTTGACATGTTTGCATTGGCTTCTTCCTGATCTGCTGTCAGTTCAGTCTAAATCAGCAGCTGATTTACAGACTAGACCTGCTGGGGATCGCTGTGAGGCTGAAATTGAGTCTGTCACGGAGCAATGAAATTGAGTAATCAGCGTTCCAGGCATGAGCTCACTGACGTTAACGTCTTCAGTAGACCAGATTAGTCTGGTTGGCTGAATTGTGGGTGGCTTTGTAGAGTTTTAAGTGCCATGTAAAACATAAGCATGGTTTCTCCAGATTGATCTGACAATAGGAGTGGGATGCAAGATCAGGCCATGGTTTTACTGTAGAGAACATTTAAAACAGATAAATGATTTTACCAGAACTTTGAGTACTTTGTCTAGCCTGCGCTGGTGTGTGTGTGGGCATAGCGATAACAGAGCTGCAACTATTGTCTTTATTAGCCATTCATTTTTTGTAGAGTTGAAATGATCAGTCAAACAAATATGAGTTAAGCAAACATGCATATTATTCATTGGTTGATTCTATCCAAATGTGATGATTTTCCACTGTTGTTTTAACCTGTTGATACAAATTAAATGGTATTTTTCCAGCATTCTGTGTCATTAAAAAGACAAAACAATTAGCTGAGAAAAAGATCAATGGATTAATGGATGATGAACATTGTTGTCAGAGTTTTTTGTTTTTGTACCCAACCACCCAGAGCCTGAATACATTAATTTAAGCACTGCACCTAAGGATTCTTTTTATAATAGAATAATTTGTTGGTTATTTTTGTCTGTGCAATTTCAGAGAATATTGAAACTGGTCAAATTAATCCGCCATGGATGAGGGCAGCAAATTTTGACTTTGTAAAAGGTGAAACTGAACTTGTTCTGAATTTGTTTCCTTTGGAATAGGGAGCAAATCGGCAAGTCCTCAAAATGCAAGAGCAGGAATATGTTTAAAAAGTATTGTTAACAATTAACCATGTATTGGCATTGATGTAGTTTCATTTTCTTGCTCATTGTGTCATCTTTAACACTTTGTAAAAGCAAACTTAACATGACTCCACAACCACAACTTATTATTCCTCCTGATTTCTGTTTATTGCCCTTTTACTTGACTCTGTGGCCTTGAATGATCAGAAGCACTGGTTCCTTTGACACATAACTTATAGTAAAAACTGTTTACATGGATGGATCAATCCACCAAACCTACATCATCTTTGCTATTGCATAAGTCCTAGATCCGCTCTTCCTTTTAAGCGGATCTAGATATACCATGCGAGAGCTATAATCCCCGCACTACAATGCATATGTACATTGTATTCTGCAGCACAAGCACAGGGAAAGTTTGGGGGGGTCAAACTCGGGTTCTCGCGTGCGAGCACACTGAGCATCAGTCATGGCCGTGTGTTCTGGGGAATTGCCCATGCCCCTCAGCGGGATCACAGATGGTGGCTAGGCTGAAATGCTGGATAATCACTCTCTATGCAAAAAAAAAGAAGGAAGAATGAAATGTGTTCGCTGGCAGTACAAGGGCGGTGAGGTGGCTCGTCATGTCACAGACCTCCTCACCCCATCGGCCCTGTGTGATCTGCTTGGGGGGAGAAAATCCTCTTTCCCGGTCGCGCCCCGGATATCGTGATCCGTGAGCACTCGACCCATTGGTCCACAGGGCCACTGAGAGAAGACCTAATTTATTCAAGTCCAGCTCCAATGAGCAGGATTTTCTGTAGTTTAAAGGAACGAGACCCACATACAATATGGAGATTCGATTTGAAAGGATTTCTTCTTTCTTATCAACATCCATAATCATGCATCTCATTTAAACCTAAGCTCCTCCCCTTTTCTAGCTCAGGTATTACACGTTGGAATGTGTGTCACTGCATGGATCTTACCTTCTCCTGGTATTGCCTGCGCGAGGAGTCCAGTGATTGGATAAGGGCGGTAGCATGACCCACAAACATGGCGTAGCACGTGGCGCCTACTATCATACTCAGCATGGTGATCCACAGGTCAGACATGCTAACGGGTGCCCGGGCGCCATACCCGATGCACAGCATGTGGCTCATTGCTTTGAAGAGGGCGTAAGAGTACTGCTTACCCCAGGACACATTCTGTAAAAGATGGAGAGAGAGAGAGAGAGAGAGGGGGAGACAAAGAGGGAGTGGGGGGAGTTACTGTGAGGCGAAGCAGAGAGGGAAGGTTCTCCGGCAGGCAGAGTGGAAAGACTGGCTTCCCTTTGATGGATCACTGAACCTCTACCAAACATTCTGCCAGCACACTCTCCATGCCTCAAGCCTAATGCCCTCACTCAGTGAATGAACTTTCTACCTTCCTCTTATTCTGCCTCCTCCTTCGCTCTGCCCTCGGCCCTTCTGCACGTCACATTATTTTTCTCCCTCTGCCCGGATGTACCAGGCCTCGTTTGTTTTTCCGTTCGCCACAGGGTGGGAACAAGTTCATGTTTGTTTCAAGTGCGTACAGAGCAGCCAAACTTGCATTATTTAATGAAGTCTGAGGCATCGTTTCCCAAAAAGCCCAGGGCCTACTTAACAGTGGGTGGCCCGTGGAAGCAAGAGGCTTGATTGTGTCCGCTCTCTCAGGTCTATTTTTCATATGTGTTGTAATTCTGTGTGAATTGGAGGCAGGAACAGACTCGCAGACTTCGGCCGTCAGAGGATTCGGAGCTGACAGTCATGTAACATACCAGCTTGGCTGTATGAGCGTCTACCCTGCGGAAGTGAGTCAGTCACCAGCGACTCGCTTCATCAGCTCTTTGTCACAAAAGGAGGGAAGTGATTAGCACCCAGTGAAAGAATTCCTTTTATCGTTCGCGGCGTGCGTTCTCCTCGCAAAGTCATGGCGTCATGTGCGCCTTCAACTACATAACAATATCTGGAGCCG
Organism: Pleuronectes platessa; assembly: GCF_947347685.1. Classification (NCBI taxonomy): domain Eukaryota; kingdom Metazoa; phylum Chordata; class Actinopteri; order Pleuronectiformes; family Pleuronectidae; genus Pleuronectes; species Pleuronectes platessa. The sequence continues at coordinate 9,771,835 of NC_070644.1, read as the reverse complement.
GGTTCATGACGCCCTTGTTATCTGTCTGTGTCCAGCTGGGTTGATCTTATTGTTGACTCCTCATTAATCAAACTAAGTCCTTTCAGAAGAATCTCAACAGTCGCTCGCTCTGAAGCTTGACAACATGGACCCTAATCCTGGGGAAGTAGGACTTATGGATGTGAATGTGAAATTACAGGCAACTTCCCGGGCATAGATTGCCTGAAGGGGACCACACAGTTGTAGAGTTGTGTTATTTCTTTGACCAGATACACAGATGTTGAGTCCTTAGGGGTTAATCCTACATTAAGTAGTGAGAGGATCTGCTTCAAGCAAAGTGGTGGTCGAATCGTGACATTCCACCGGGCGGCGAAGTGACTGGATTTCTCCTGACTGTGACAGAAGTGTGTGTGTTCCTACTGTTTATGCTGTTTGCACGTGTTAAAATTAAGCCCTTGTTTAAAAAAGACGCTGCATTGGTATTTTTTTTATCTGTCAGACCATTATATCATATTTTAACTTAATCAGTTCAAGTTAAATAATCGGTTACTGAGAATTGGATATTGGTAGGAAAAAATATTCAAATTGTACATCCCTACCCTCAAGCTCTCTTTGTATACATGACTACAGACAGTTTTCTTTTGTGCAGATGTCTGCATCACAACATGAATGCCTCAGAGTGGACATTGTCCAATCGGGTGCTTTGTTGTCCCCATTTGAATGATTATTGCATCTCACCCCGCCAGGCTTGTCTCCCTGTTTTGTGAGAGGCTATAAACACTTCTGCCTTCAGATGCGTCTCATTGTATGAGTCTGTTTTTTAGCACATCCCAGCCTTTAGGCAAGGCCTTCACTCTTTATAAAACAACTTTTTGCCTTTTTACTGTGCATTAAGTAATCACTGCCTACGAAATGTACTGCCTTTTCAACAACAATTTCAAATATTTCCAGACTTACTTTTATCGTTGGCCTCAGCCTGAGGAGAAATCATGTCTAGGAGTGGGAGCAGGATTTAGCCTCCTCATTAATACAGTACACGTCAAATGTGAAAGTGTGCTTTTTCTCCGGGGACGTGCAAAAACCCAGTAAGTCCCAATCTCGAGACAAAGGCAACGGCTCTCCGGTACAGGCCTTGTAGCCGTATAGCCAAATTGCTGACTCCTCCAAAACCTCCACTCCCCGTGAACAAGACGTGCTCAGGAAGCGTTCCATACCGAAAATATACCTCACTCAAAACAGAACAGCCAACAAAAGAAAAAAGAGACCTATTGAAAACATAGTGATTCTCTGTCTGACATAGTTTCACGTGCTCCACGATGCACCACTGTCTCCATTCGTCATGCCCCTCTCCGTTCTGCTCTCCTCCAGGAAATAAGTCAACTAGGATTTAGTAAATGAGTAAATTTACAGCCAATGGATGACCGAAAAACAATTCCACCGTCCAATCTAATTAGCTGCTTCGTATAAATCAGATTTATACCTGCAGACTTTGAGCCCAGTTTGTTTGCTTTGATAGTTTTGCTATCACTATGCTTTTCTTCCCCAAGTGCCATGAATACGTTTTTTCTCCATAGTATGAACTAGAATGAAGATATTTGGAGTTACCGCATGTGAATATCTATTATTTTACTCTGGTACAAAATCATCCACTGAGAGAGGAGAAAAAAAGCACCAGAGCGTGTCCCTGGAACAAATGCCATTTGTGAGGTCATGAACCTTAGGGTGTCCCTCCACATTTGTACATTTAGCCTGTGTGGGTTGAGACAGTGGGCGACCTCTCATTGAGCAAAACTGCAGACGCTTTGTCTTGACATATTAGTGTGGGTGGAAGAGAGAATTCACTACATAATATCAGGTAGGCTGGAGTGAGTCACTGCACTTTTTTCACTGTGTGTCCTTGTACGTGTTCGGAGCTCAGACAAATGGATATAACAGGGGTCGTCCTCAAGAACAGATAGCTTAAAATAAAATAAACCTGATGTCTTTGGCCCTCGCAGGATTGTAATGCAGTCATTGTGTGTCCATGTTGTTTTGAGTGCAGCTTTCTCAAGCATTCCAATAAAGGGGATGAGATTTATCTGTTGCATATAACCTGCTCTTACTTTACATTTTTACCAGCCCTAGCTTTTAAAGGTTTGGTTAATGAAAATGATGAATATTAAAGACATTCTTATAATCAGTTTGATATCACAAAATAACAGAGTGAATTTGCAAATACTCACAATGGAAAATCAGAACTTGTGAATGTTTGGCATTTTCCCTTGAAAAATAAGGGCAACAATGAATCAATTGCAAACATACTTACTGAATCATATTTCCTTTGATTCTCTGACTAACGGTTTCAGCAACTTTCAGGCCTAATTTATTATTCTCTCCATTCAGCAAAGGAATGCATCAGTGTTGGTTGTTAACCCGAGTTGTGATTAATTTATCAGTTGTCAGACTTTTTGTCAGACTGTGAGAAAGAGAAACCATTGTTAACATAGTTGAATCATATTTTCTGTTTATGTTTTTTATAGTTTCTGAGTTTTATCCTTTGAATGTCTTTTATACCCTTTGCCACCACAGCAAGTGCCTCACATGCAGGTCTGGTGCACTTCATTAGGATCGTAGCATCCAAACATACACTTGCATTTTCAGTATGCTCAAATGAAATATCTTATTCAAAGAATTACTGTATAGCCTTCTGTCCTTTGGGAAGCAAGAGTCATTGCTGAAAATACACTTTCCCCTCACATATTTCCCTTGTTTTAATGAATGTGACTGACACATCAGATGTCTTTGGTTCCTCCAGAGTTGTTGTAAATATGATAAAAAAATGTATCAAGCACCGATGCAGCAAAACAAGTGGCCTCACGTTCTGCATATTCATCTTTCTTACTTTGTTTCATTTGTGGAACTCACAGACGTCACTATTACACGCATTCAAACTAATTGCGTCCCACATCATTGTAAAAAATCAACAGCTTATAAGTTTCTGTAATTGGACCGAGCCGCTTGACTGTGTGCTTGTGCATAATCACAACATCGTGCCTCCGACAGTCTTCTCACACAAGATGTAACTGGTGATGTGACCACGGAGGCAATCGATGATTCACAGGCGTCCCAGTTCCGAGTGTGACCCAGAGGCGTCGGTTGTTGTTGACACCGACGAACAACTCTGAGGCTAACAGGAAGTAATGCGCGGCTGCAACGGACAGTTTGACCCCCGACAAACAGCCCTGCTCGTACTTCAAAATACAAAAATCCCATCTGCACTCCCACGAATGCTCAGTGATTCATTAGTTGTCCTAGTTTCCCTGCAGCAACATCGGAAGCTACATTGGCTTTCATTTTCTTATGGAAATTCAACTTTAGAGAGTGTCATACAATGCATTTTAGATTTCTATACTTTTTTTTTATTTCCATTTGAAAACGTCTGGATTGATGGTTTAAATTTCTCAATCATACAACTCTCTAAAGCCCCACAAGCTGTCCTGTGCACGGAAAACGAACGCGGCGGACAACATGAATTTTTCAATTACATAATCAAACATTACATACAAGCTGTTCTCCCTGGAAGGGCACAGAAGGCACAGCAGCCTTTGAACACATGAGCGTTGAAGTGAAGGGGTTAGCAGCCATGCGTGCGTAGCAAACACTAAGTTGGCCATGAAGCGTTAAAGGATCCTTCTTGGGAACAGACTGCTCAAGCATTGCATTATGGTTTGTTGGTGTAGGGCTGGAATAACCACTATAGTTATGCAATTTATTGTTTTGATTTAATTAACAAAATTTCAGAAAATGACCATCTTGAAATTTCTTGTTTTGTCCGACCAACAGTGCAAAACTAAAAAGCCATTTGTGTTTGTTCAAATTCTCACATCTGAGTCGCAGTTTTGCTTGAAACGTGACAACAAATTTGCATCAAAAAATTTGCTTATTCATTTTCTGTCGATCGTTTACTCAACAATGTGTTTCAGCTCTTCTTGTCTGTTCAGTTTGTGGCATGCAAAGTCTTTTCAAACATGTTCTTCTGTGATTTTCCGATCCTTACACTTAATCTATTCCATAACTTTTCAACCCTGGAGGTCCCTTTGTTTCAACTGCCTCTGAAGGGTTATGAATGAATAAAGAATGACATTCTGAAAAGACAAATGACTTCTCCATTTCTCAATCAATATTGGCAAACAAATCTGCAGCAGCCATGTTCACTGATTAGCATATCCTCAATCAGAAAAGGTTAAACTCAGCAAGGTACATGTTTGGAAATGAGGCACATACGTCCTCTGAGACCCAACAGTCCCCTTACGAAACCACATTTAACTTCACCTGATCCCCATTTTTATTTGGATCTGCACCAAATTGCAAAACTATCTGTCTTCTTAACATGCCGGGTTTTATTTTCATCAAGATTCGTGAAGTGTTTTCTGAGAAATCTGTGAGAAAGTTGCAAAAACGCCCTTTTTCGCAAAGAAAATTAAATCCTGATCCATCCTTCGATTCGGATCTGCATCAATTGATGGGCTCTACTCTGACCCATCCTTCCATCAATGTTAGTGGTAATCTGCTAACTAACTGACAGACAAACAAACGCAGATGAAAGCAGAACCTCCTTGGTGTCTTTCAATACCGAGTTCCATCTCAATGAGCCTGAAGGAAAAAACACCTGCGTTTCTGAATAAACCGAAACCCGACAACTCTTATTAAACCCTTCTATCGTATGTGAGGACTCTGAGGCTGAGGGGTAAATAACCCACTCAACAAAGAAACACAGCGCCAACCCCTCGTGTGTAATCCGCACCACTTCAAGAGCCGGGGAGAAGTGCTTTTCACAACAATCCCAATGGCTGCCTTGAATTTTACAGACAGGAACCTAGATTGTCTCCTTTTTGAAGGAGATAGAAGAGAGAGAGAGAGAAAAAAAGAAGTTTGATTATTTCATAACTGATTTCCGAGCCAGGCTGTTGGATGTGACTCATTCAGGGATTTGGGAAGAAAGGCACGGGTAAGTAGTGGGTGGTCCGCAGATAAAAGAGGCTGGAAAGGGTGACTGATGCTGAAGGGCAGCTGTGCCTGGTTAGGAAGGCTTTTCTTTTCTATACTATCGGCCCGTCTGTTCTCTGGCACTCTCCGGAATATTAATCCTCCTCACATGTCTCTATCCTAACACGAGCGTGGACAGAAACAGTATAAGCACACGAGCACTCTGAAAACACGCTATATCTTTCTACTGTACCTGCAGACAAAAGCAAACAACCCAGCGCCCTCTCACCCGAGCTGACACAGCGACAGCGAGCATTATCTTGTGTGGTGATTAGGTAAATGCGGCCTCTAAAGAGTAAGAAGCTACTCTCGGGCCATTAGTCAAGCAGATAACGGCCCTACACCCTGTACTGCACCACTCAGCAGTATCTGCAGACCTCGATGGGCCCCACTCCTCTTCTCACAGCTGGAGAAAGAAAGTATAGCGCCAACAACACCGAGGGAAGAAAAAAAACACATGACGCATTCTGAATTTTAAGTCGTCACCGAGCGAACGCAGCTGAAAGACGTAACCTTCAGCAACCAGGCGCTCTCCTGTCAGATGATGACCTTATGTGTTTGTACCTGCGGTAAATAGAAAGGGGGCGATATCTTATCAAGACTTCTGTTTTTTGCTTATGAAGGCTAATGCATTGTGATGGTGTGAGAGGAGCGATCCCACGTGTGGCTCGGGCTTTTCACTTTGAATTTACCAGAACCCAGTAAGCACAGACTTCACCACGGGGGGGGGGGGGTCCACAGGGAAGCGTAACCACAAATCGCTCATCCTACCACATCACGGTCAGTAACACTATGTTGGCCACTCATCAGCTGACATACAGCACTAATTATATGTACATAGCTTTTAACGCCGATGTGTCTCATGTGGGCTTTCAGCTAATTCATATTTTCGTCACTATCTTTTTTTATTGTGGATCTTTTGAAAGGGAAGATTCTCCAGAACCTCGTGACGGTTTCCACAGAAATTGGGGAGAAATCAATACAGACAGCGATCAGGACATTTCCATAAATTGCTTTCAGATTTGATGTATCCCAGGTTTTTGTGATATGTCGTATCTGTTGGACTTCCTCTGTTTTCATTTCCTGCTCCGATTTCCCATTTTGAATTTCCTGTTTTACACAATTGCCATTGTTTTGCATAAAAGAAGAAGAATTTATCGAAGCAGTAGAAGCTGTTAATATGGATCCAGAGAAATGTCGATCCCAGGGGAGATAGACAACATGAGGGCTGCCTTCAGATTGGCTTTTATTACAACTGTGATCGTTAACGTGGGAAATTCTATCAGCGCAAATTCATTTCAATGCAAGCAGAGATTGACAACGTCTGTTCGGATGAATAACACATGCATGTCGGTGTTGGGCAAGTCAAATAGAGGATAAGAGGGGGAAGCAGAGCGGGGATGTTTAGGGAAGCTGACATTTGCACCTCCAATCTGATGCCTCTGAGCAGTCAGCGTGCACGTGCAGCGCAGGGATGTGAGTTGGAGAGAGAGAGAGAGGCGGGGGGGGATCGAAAAGGCAGAAGAGTTCCCCGGGCGAGCATTTACAATCAGCATCGCCCAGGAGGCCTGCACACACCATACACCCTCACATTGCTGTGGGAGCAGCAGCCGCAGTCAGTTTGACCCCAGCTCAGAAAGAACAGAGAGCCGAAACAGTCAGACTAAGCAACATTCTGTGTGGGGGGGGGGGGTCAAGATTTGACACTCGCTGTGAACGTTTTTTAATAGAGAAAAAGAAATGCAGTTTGTGTACTTTCAGCTGCCCCTTGAACGTCATATAGCTATTTTTCTTCAGTCAGTCTGCAGTGCACTTCTGCAGAGGGAGCGCTTCTTGCTTTCATGCTACTTAAATCATTCCACCACGTCAAGTCGTCCTGTCCTCTCAGTGAAGAGACGGGTACAGGCAGCTGCAGACCCAGACCCAGTGTGAGGCCAAGGGAGACGGAGGCAGCTGCCCGCTCTTCATCCAGATAACGTTAGTTTTTGCATTCTGCTTGCAAGGATTTAAAACTATCGACAACTTAATATGATAGTCTTTGACTTTTATCTAATATTGTCGGCAGAGAAATGATCAATCTTTCGTACATTGTAAATTGGCACAAATAAGCTCAAAGATAATTGAAATAAATCTGACAAGTTCAATAAAGCATCACTTGTTCTTTAGGAGAACAAGACATCAAATTGACTAATATTGATGAACTAAATCTAATAAAATATTCATTATGGATTTTAATAATTAAACATTTAACCTCTAACCAATTAATACGGTCAAATAAATAGTTAAATCATATATAATCATTATTACCTTCACCATGGAGGTTTTCACTTTGTTTGTAAGATAAGATAATACTGTATTAGTCCCACTAAGGGGAAATGTACTGTGTTAGAAGCAGCAAAAAGGGAATAGTGAAATATACGAGGAAACAGTAACAGACAAGGTATTAATAAGTAAAGAATAAAATATAATAGAACATTTTAAATAAGACTAAGTTAGGAAAGAGAGCTCCATCTGTTATTAAGCAGGATTATACAATAATAACTAGAAAGACTTACAGAACACTTGATGGAACGATGCGATATGGGTCAGATAATGATCTACTATAATTTCAAGCGGCTCTGAATAAATGGGCGAATGCAGGAATTCTGATTCACTTTTTTCCCCTCCATCGTTTATTCATTGAATGGCCGTCATATGCAACAGATTGTGAGTGAGAGGTTCACAGACTGAAGAGTGAAAGACAAGTTTTCCTGTGAGAGAGAGCGTGCATCACATGCCTCCTGCAGGTACGTGTGCAGCTGCAGCTGAACGTGTGAGCGCCGACTGTCTGCGTGGACAGGAGCAACTTTATGGGCGAGCGCACGAGCTAGCACCCGGTAAACAGCGCTGTACAATTCCCCAAGCAAGAGATCTCTTATGTTGTTGAGAGATAAACATGTTTGGTTTATCATGCAACCATTTAGAATATGGTGGGCCACAAAAAGTCTGAGATTATTAATGGGAAACACTTTATTGAAATAACTTATTCCATATTTCCCTCACAATCCACTCAACGCAGGAGGGGTTTTGTTTATCTGTTTTTGATCCTTAGAAAGTCAGGCCGCTATATTTGCTATTTACATAAACATGTATGCAAGTTCAATATTTTTCGTGCAGACTTATTGATCGGTTTTATTCAGCTCTATTCTCTGTTCACAGCTGCACGTGTGAGACGGCGTTGTGGGAATCATCATGTTCTGTTGTTTACGCTGCTTTTTGCACAGGTAGAAAGGAAGCAGCTCTACTGTTGTCCTGTTCGGTGCCTCGTTAGGCTTCAGTGTTTTTTCTTTGTAGTTTGGCGGAACATTAATGTACCTGCAACAATGTCCCTGATGAAATGTGCCTGCAATTCTTATTTATAGCCCCGCGCGCTCCAAATTAGATAGCATATGAAAACAAAACACCGCGCCTGTGTCCACACCTCAACATGTCATGGAACTCACCGGATCCTACTTTTTGTCTATGGTATTTTTATCTACAGATTTTTGAAACACTATTTTTAAAAATGCTCATTATAACCTGAGCCTTTTCTTCTTTCGCACCTACAGCTACTGGAGAAAACACTGCATCTTCAGTCTTTGCTCATTTTAAACTCCACTCCAGGCTGAACTCCGGCTGTGACCTCCATATCAAGCCGTCACTCTTTAGACTCGCTGTTAGCTGTGTTCCCATCATTGTTCACCAGGCGCTGTGGCAGGAGAAGCTGTAACAGGTGACGAGCGGGGAGTGAGTGGCTGGTGCTGTTATTCTCGTCTACAGATTCTCCATAATCATGGCAGTTGGGCTGACAGGTGTATCATCTGAGACGCGTGTTATCCTGCGGTGCTCTGTGCACAGCCGAGCTGCGGATCCAATTCAGATGCTTCAATGCAGGTGTTCCTGGACTTCCATTGTTTTTATGTAGACTACATGTTTTCTTTTTCCTGTCGCCTGAAGCTGAACTACTCTATTTATATACAGACTGATGTGCACTCATAATCATTCAGACTTGAGTGAGAGCTCGATTTGATTACCTATTCAAATGCATGCAGAGCAAAGAGGCTGATTTTGATCCCTTTCTTTAAATATTTTACAATAACTTAAGTCTGTTTTCGCTTGTGGTTGATTGCCCTTTCAGCTCTTGATTTATTTCCTCAAGCTGAATGTACTTACCTAGAGAACAACCCCCCCCCCGTATAAAGTATACACACACATTGACTGGTCAGTAAACCCGACCATACACAGTGACTCTGCAGTTTATGAAAGAAGGTTTATCTTTGCATATGTTTCCAGAGTACACGGGGTTCTAGTAGGAGCAATACTTTTCATTAAAGAGTTTGATTGGGGGGGGACTTTTCAAAAGAATTATAAAAAGTTGACAGGATAAGGTTTTATATGAGTAGTTTATAAGATCAAGCCAATCTCGCCTGAGCTCAACTGAATATCTTCTAAACAATAACCAAAATTGCCGGCAGGAAATTTGAATCCTGCTTTTGTTTCTTATAATCGAAGACCTGCCGTCTCATACATTTTAAAGAATGTCAAGTGGTGAATCTGCCACTGTTACTATTGTAAACTCAATATGTGTGGGACAAGAACAAAGAGCTGGACAGGCTAAGCAAAAGTAACTCACTGTGTCGTGCGGGGGCTTAGTGACTGGTCAATAAGAAGACAGTTCCACCATCACATACATTTTATATTCCCATTTCCCAAAATAACAAACAAAGGAGAAGAGTGGGTAATACTTACAACCATACCATTTAGGGACACCCAGCAGTCGGGAGGGAAGTCTTGGAGGAGCGGCACCAGATACTGTAGACAGCCATCCCAGTGACACAGAAGCAGCATCATCCCTATCAAATTAAATATTCTTACCACTGCACTAGCCAGGTCATAGGTCATATGGAAAATCTGCCGGAGAGAAAAGAGAGAAAGAGGGACATCGGTTAGACCTCGTCAGTGTTTCTGATCATACATTCGAACTGGAGTCATACAGTCACACACTGGTTTAAATGGTGTCTCTCAGAATCTGGTATTTCAGAGACACAAAATTAAACCCAAAACTATATAACAGATTGAAAAAAACTCTTAAAGGTTCATTTATCCCCAACTATATGGGAACAGTCAGTTCTGTCCGTGCTCTGTGTTCATTTCCTCTTTTCACTTCTTCTGAAATCTTATGGACGGAACAGAACTGTATACCACTGGAAATCACAAGTGGGGGGGAGGCAGGGTAGCCAATAGTTCAATCAAGATGACCACTGGGCACGAGGAAGGAATATCAACGATGGTGGAAAGCAAATTGGTAATAAACTACGGGCAGCTATATGATGATGTTTTGCCCTTACAAAAGCACAGGTGGACGCTTTTTGCGCTTTTCTTGCCTCAAGATCGCCCTCTAGTGGATGGATTGCTTAACAGCCATGCCAGTATGGATGCATGGAAGTAAGTGGGTAGTGGCAGTTGCATGGTTTCAAACAGACATATCTTTCTGCAGCTAAATTAAGCCTTAAAAAGTTCATAATGGTATAACCTCACTTGTAAGTTGAGGCATAGCGTGCTTTTGTGCTTGTAGCCATGTGTGTGAAAGTGTGTGTGTGTGTTTATACGCTTGCATCCTTGCATTCACAAATGTCAGACTGTTCATAATCCAAAATGGCTGCTGTCCAAAACACACAGACCCAGTGTAGGAAACACACATACAGCACAGAGGAGGTAATGTGGAGAGAATGAAATGCTAAACGATGCAGAGAGTGTGCAGACCTCTGGAATAATCAGCCACAAAGTGGGTGTTCTTTTTAAATGCCGGCGCTCTGGGGCGAGTGAAACCACTCGGTCGGCTGTTTAATCACTGCAGGAAGTTTTCAGAATAGAAAGTCATCAGCAGGATGAGTAACCATATCTGCGTTGAGAAGCCGTTTCATTTACACTGTAACTGGGCAAAGAGAATTGGCGCTAATTCACGAGTCTCCCATTAGCATGTGAAATCCATTACTTCTTCCCAGGTAAGTTATTCCACAATCATCCTCACGCTGAAGCTCGATTCTCCTTCCAAAGTTATATATGGAAAAAGAAGATGGTCCCTGATTGATGGGTTTTGCATAATAAACCTGACCCATTGGCCAATTTCTTGAATGAGAGGTCGCAGGTACTTAAGTTGATGGCTTTCCATTTCTTGTGATCTACTCATAATAGTTTGCAGTGATTGGAGAGTGGGACGCCGCAATGTCAAAAAAGACTTATAGAGAGGGAGAAATTGTGTACTTCTTGTCCTATAAGATTTTAAATCAGTGTTAGAGTTGTTTAGGGGTGTTGAGGTCACACAGGCCTTTACGTTCATTTAATTTACGTTCAATTACCTCTTATGGAAATACTTACTAAAGCTAGAATGGCACTGAGCAGAGAACATACCTCCACCGAGGCCCAACAGTAAATATCGGTCTCCTAGTTATGCCAGATTTTTTTCTCAGAGAAATTAACGAAAATGTTGAAAAACATCCCATCTTACAATTTTAGGGAAAATGACAAAAACGTTCCTGGATTCACCCTCTGATCCAGATGTGCACCAAAGTTTTATTGATTTTTCCCTGAGTCATAGCACATCCTTCTACCATGGATTGTTGAAATCCATTTAGTTGTTTTAACGTAATCCTGTATACAAACAAACAACAGAGGTTAAAACATAACCTCTTTAGCAGAGGTAATATAAGAGAAATTGAGAAAGAAATGAAATGAGCTGCAGTACCTACATTGAACATTAAGTCTTCAATCTTAATTCTGATTTTATTACCTTCGCCGAGGAGATTTGTTTAGTAGGATAACGCCAAATCTACCAAACTGATTTACACCAAACTTGCAAGATCCCTCTACATTTTGGTGGGGATGCAGTTTAAGGTGCAGATAAAGAACTTGTTTTACTTGATGCAACATTTTCAATAATTGATCAGAGTAATGCACAGACTTTATTGTTTCGGACAAATTATTTTGTGTTGGGTTGTTTGGCCTTGACGATGGTGCTGTATGCACTCTACTCGGTGCCATTCTAATTGTTCACTTATTCTTCTCGTCAGCTATTTTTTCAACCTCGGGATTATTTACCTGAAGACTTGGAATATTGAGCACCTCTGACCCAATTGAAAAGGCTACTCACCTCCTCATCTCATACAGTGCAGCTACTCTCAAAAACACAGAGGGCCTGAGTGAGGACTTGGTATATTCGGGCACAATTCTGATCCAGCCTCACCAATGCGTTTGCAAAATTCACCAATCAAAGCCCATCAAAAGCTCTTTGATACCACAGCTCTCCACCCCGGTCCATTGTGGCTGCTCCGTAACCTCTCTGCACAAAGGACAGTGACCAGGCGCAGAGCAGAGGAGAGAACAAGAGGCTGAGCCGAGGCCCAGATCCCTCCACGGCTCAACTCATCCACGGGGAGAAACAGTGCACTGGCCTGAAGGGCTAAAATTAGCCACTGGCGTACAGGATGGCTGCCTACATCTTTATTCTTAATTTAGCAGAACGCTCTCTCTGTCTCTCTCTCTCTCTCTTCGTGTGTGGTTGTGAGTGTGTCTTCACATTCATCCCATTTTGATGACATGAAAGAAAAGAGCTAGACACAAAAGAAAGACAAAAAGGCAACTACGTATTCCTGGAGGGTTTGAGGTGTGGAAGACAGCGAGCGGCACTTTGCTCCCTCTTTAGATTGAAAATGATTCACACCAGGCAAGAAATAGAAAAGGGTCAAATGCTTCTCTGCACTTATCCTCCTTAAACTGCTGTGAGATTTTAAATACCACAACAAAGGGGGCTCTGGGATTGGGGTGCAGCAAGTGAGGAGGTTGTGTGTGTTCAAAAGGTTACAGAGGATTTTGCAAATTTCCAGGGATTATTTCACTTCGCTGTGAGGCCTCAGCGACCTTTGGGGTCACGCTGAGTCACCGAGGCCGGCGAGGGAAAGATGTAGAAACTCATTAGCGCGATGTGGGCTTTGTTTGGGTTTGTATTTCAGGGGTGTCCATTTAAAAAGTCTGCTAGGGGCCGCAGGTATAGCCACAAGGTAGTGGTCTATTATTAGCGCTCCTAATAATAGACAGGCCGAGTGGAGATCACTGGCCAGAGGATTATACAGGTTAACCTTCATTGTGATGGAGGAATATATTGGGAGGTAATTAAACTATGCAAGGTTTCAGTTGCTGTTATCTATTGAGATAAAAACCATCTGGCCATGTAGCAAATTTACTTTGAAATACAAAGAATGGGTTTTTACCACTTTGTTTAAAAATCCTGAGCATCAGACCTGTTTCCATTGATCATAAATACTTTCATCAACATCTTACTTTCTCGTTTCTTACTTTACTGCAAAAACTATTAAAGGAAGGAAGTTTAGATCCTGGCTCACAATGCACTGTTAAATTAACTATTTACGCAGCAGAGCAGTACAGCTATGAGGGATTGAAGAGGCCATTATCAATTTATATTGGGAGCATCAACCCTGGTTATACAGAAGAACAAAAAACTATGAAACAAAGCCCATTGACAATTTTTGAAGTTGAGCAACAAGACTCAAGGCTTCTGATTGGTTGCTGCTCAGGAGAAGCAGTAGTTTAAGCTTCCAATGTGCTGTCATGCAGGACCCAGAATCATTTGGCATTTCTATGATCTGATGTGTCTCTGTGTTTCTCCTTTATCGGTGTGTTGATTCGGTTTAGGGACTGTGGCCATCTGTTTGTGTTAATCCATGTATCCAGTGTTTGTGCAGTAACAAGACTTTGCCCGTGCGTGTCTCAGGTTGAACGGAGCCATGTAAAACTCACCTGCTTGCAATACAAATACACAGAGAGGAGGGGGGTGACATTAAACCAATATTCCAGAACATTGTCCCAAAAAGGCAATCAAGCAAGCTCTGCATTTAAAGATCAGATTTTTGCTTTTTCTAAGTGATCTCTGCCCCTATAAGCCATCATGCAGCATATTTACTCCAGGAAATAGGAGGCACTGACGGAGCAAAAAGCAACACCATCACTCACAGCTGGCATGGGCAGAATATAGGCTTAGAATTAAGTGCTTCAAGCTTAAGTTTGACCGGGGACAGGGGCAGAGGTCGACATAATCCTCTAATACAGTGCAGTCAAACAGCCAAGATGTGATGTGATAGCCACACAAGGTCACACGCCGGCTGTGTCTCGCCAGAGCAGCGCTCAGTCACATTTGGCCCTTCCCAGTCCATTCATCAGAATCCAGTATGGAGGAGTACGAGACGTGAACAAAGGAGCTTCATACACTTCTTTGAACGAGAGTGAGTGTGTGAGTATGATAATCGCAATTGTGATCCAACATGTGTTTTGCTTTGACTTTAAACGGGTCTACAGCACAGCTGTCAGATAGGCTGACGTGTGTGTGTGTGTGTGTGTGTGTGTGTGTGTGTGTGTGTATGTGTGTGTGTGTGTGTGTGCGTGTGTATTCTGTAGACTCGACTTTTTGCATCTGATGTGCGGAGAAAAGAGCATGCAGGAGAATTACTCATCATCAAGCTGTGGGCCTGGAACACGCAATTACAAAGTGCTCTTTATGCATCTTCAAATTGGACACGAGTGACCTCTGTTCGAGGTTAGTGAGGATTAGCGAGGGACTAATTTGAGGGGATTAAATCCACCACTGGCTATTACATTGAAGGATGACAAAACTGCTTCCAGGAAAATCTGGAATTCTCCCGCTTAACGGCGTCTTGCAAATCTCCTTTCTGGATCTCTCTCCTGGTTTTGCTTAAGCACAAAATTACAGTTGAACTTGGATTTGAAAAATCATATTATCATGTAGGGGGAATTCACTGGGATTTAGCAAAGTGTTTTCTTCTACTTCTTTCTCCATCTTCTTAAGCGTTGTTTTTTAATGAATCTCCCAGTTTATAATTTGTTGTCGTGGACAAATCTGAAAAAGGACAATTTCCATAAATACATTTCCGTGGCCGCCCTCTTCCCCTAAAGAAAGGCAGTTTGCTGGAAGTAATCACAATTCACGTTGCTCTAATGTGCTATGTGTAATCATGTTGATATATGTATAGTACAGCATTAAATAAATATAAATAGCCTTGGCATTATTTCAGAGCTTCAGGCAGCGTAGTGTATGCTCGGACAAGCTAATCAGTCTGCAAATCTGCACACAACACAGACACAAGATGAACAGGAACTCCACTTGGCATCCCTCCGGATCACGTCAAAGAAACAAACGGCAAAACAATGATTTACCCTGCATTGAAAAGCAGTGAATCTTTAGCAAAGAGGCAGCACATTTGGGTAATGAGGCCTGGCAGTAATTTGTAGGCAGAGACTTAATTAAAAGGCAGGTGGTAATCGATGGGATCCTTGCACTGCCAGAAAACAAGTGGAGATCTATTAATGTAACACAACTCTTGAAAGAGGAGGTCATTACGTCTTCACTGCACGTACTTCTGCTTTACACGCCCAACACACTGTGGTATCCAAGAAGTAATAGTGAAGGAGGTTAAGGACATTAGTGTTACCAGTAAAATGCATTTATTTCTAAGCAACTGCATGATTACTATGCAGTATTTGCCGTATTATGGATTAGTCACACTTACGCAGTTTAAGGTTTTATTCACCCCCCTCGCTCGTGCTGATGGAAGTTAACCGGGAGTCAATGTCAGCCACTGATTATTTTGTATACGTGTGATCATGGCCTCAGTGTACTGTATAATTTGCTGATCGTGTTCTGTACATGTTGCAGTTGTTGGCATGGTCGTTTCACATCAGGTACACACTTCAAGTTCGAATCCTGGTTTGGTCGAGGTCTTTGTGTGTGTTTATGGTCTCCTCGTGTCTGCATGGGTTTTTATTCCTGGTACTCCGGCTTCCTCCCACAGTCCAAAGAAGTGCAGATCAGGGTTAGGTTAATTGGAATCGCTGTCTGTCTCTGTGTGTTGGCTTGCGATAAGCTGGCGGCCTGTCCGGGACGTACCCCGCCTCCTGCCCAATGTCAGCTGCGATTGGCTCCAGCCCCACCCATGGCCCTCAAAGGGTAAGAAGTACAGATAACAGATAGATGGATGTTTTGTATAAAACATCTCGATCTCGGAACCCATCGACTATTGAATTCACAACTAGGTTCGGACAATATTTTTTGGCTTCCGGTGTAGACAGTGGATTTCCGGGTCAAGATTTCGTCTTTTGTTTACAGGCCGACGAGCCCACGAGTCTAACCTTTCCCCACACAGACACAAACAGAGATAATTTTTAGAGGTGTTTTAGGTCCAGACGAGTTTTGGCTAATCTCCCTTAACATCTACTGTAGATGGCTGTTGCACATGACTCCAGATAGAATTAAAAAAATGACAGTTGATGCAACTCAGAATCTGTATATAAAGATAATAGAAATCTGTAAACTATCAGTGAGAAGAGAACGATCATTAAAAGAAACATGAGGCTCTGCCTTTTCTCCTGATATTAATTGAGGTGATTCATCCCATACACTGCCCCGTCAAACATCCATCTTGTTGAGCTGGTTACTTGAAGTTGTTACAACCTGATTGTTGCACAGCTCTTTGATGATAGAGAAAAAAACTGACATTTGTCAAACACTTTGAAAAGCGAAGTTATGAAGAGAATATCACAAGAAAATAATTGTTTGTTTCTTTTGAAAATCAAGTTTCCCACTCACCGCCAACGCGAGGGGAATCACAAATTGCAGTGATACCAACAGTTTGAATCCATCTTACAAAACGACGTCATTATTAGCTGCTCCAATGAGGATATGTTTTTGTCAGTGTTTAATACGAAGAAGGATAATGCTAAAATCTACTTAACTTATTTCCATTCAAATTTGGAGGAGGAATCAGGAATGGCCCAAGGAAGACCCAGTCAAATATAGATTCAGTTTTTTAAAATAATTTAGGTAATTTCTCAGATAATAATTCATGGATCTTGATGAAGAAATCTGGCGTTTAAGGGACTGATATTCATGAACGTGTGCAAATTCGGTGCAGATCCAAATGAGAATCTGGATCTAGTAGATTTAAATGTGATTTCATTAAGGGAATGTTGGGCCTAGTTGGAGGTATACACTCTGAGTGCCACTCTAGTTTCTCTCCAGTTTTCCAATATGGATTCTGTTTACCATTGAAATATCTGAATGCAGCATCAGTATAAGGGCCTGTTGTGTATCATTAAATACAACTACTCTTTAAATTGAGGGGCCAAATGTATGTTTAAGTGTGTGAGTGTAAGGTTAAAATAGATGGTTGTAGAACGTGTAGTAATGCTATTCTTTACCGGCTTAGCCTGTGCCAGCCTTTAATCAAAGCATTCATTTAATTGGATGAGTCATCTCTTGCTGATGTGTCAATCCCAAATTGGAATAAAGACTCCTCCTGCCTGAGTCGCTCTCTCTCTCCCTCCCTCTCCTATGGGAGCTCTGCCGCTCATCCGCTCCGTTTTCCATCATTTCTGTGTCCGTCAGCAGTATTCTCTTGTTCTCCCACTAAGCACATCACACTCCACCGCGAGCCTCGCTGCCTTGCCCGCTGTCTCACCCGCTCTGTGTCTATTTTGGTCGTGTGAGCGTGATAACCCCGACGCTTCTGTTCCGCCCTAATCTGTGCTCCACCATTCAGAGCGGCGTTGGCAGAGGCCGCATCCTCTGGGGCACAGGCTCCCACAGCCACGGGAGTCATGTTTAGGATGTTTTTCTGGATGGAACTCGTTTTGTGTAGCGTGTACGCAGGAAACCGTGTGGCGAAAAGTGCTTCACGGCTGGAACACCGACTTCCAGTCTTCTATAAGAATCCTGTACCTTTAAAACGTGTGACCCACACTCTCTGCTAAGCCTCCACATGTCCCTATGTGGTCATTATTCTCAGAGGGGATTAATGTATGCAGCTAATTTGTGCACATTCTTCTAGGAACTTCTTTCAAGGCTTCTCTATGTGCGGGAAAAGGCCCCAGTGTGTCCGATGAACAAGTGAATGTATTTATGGGTGAGGAGGAGCTTGAATGTTCTATTGATTTGTACCTGCAACCTGAGCAGTGCCAACAAAATAACATCAGCTCGCCTCCAAGAAAACATGCACACACACGAGCGACATCTCCAAACACAGGCGACGTCGCAGCTCATCAGAAAATCGACGAGAGACACGGAATTAATTCTGCAGTGCGAGTGGACATATTGTTCAAAAACGCGCCAGTTGGCTCGAGAACCACCGTTTTCCCATGCGTCCCCTTTTTCCACAACAATTGTCTGGTTGTGCAAGTCGGTTTCAGCCCGACAGTTTGACAGCATCGTTCCAGGAATTAAATCATCTTCAATCAGTCCGTCAGCCTGTCTGTGATGGAGGGCCGACAGACGGCAGAGGGGCAGAGACAAACAAGAGGCAACAGGGAGGGGACGGAGGATGAATATGACATCTCATTGGTTTGTATGCAGGTCGGTCATCAAGGATCCTTCATTAATAAAGCCTTAATGTGTATTAGCATGTGAATTTTTCTAGGACATAGGACAAGATGGTGAATATTTCTTGTTCGCTCTAAGGTCTTAGTTACTAGTTTGACCACCAGCTGATGTTTGCGCCCAGCAGCGGATGTTCGAACTTACCATCCTGGGTGTGCGTCCCTAACATCTTATTTGGTGTCTCAAAAACTCTTGCCACTGTTTTATGTGAGTAATATAACTAGTTACTTAGATATATTTACTTTTACATCACAACTTTTAACACTTCTCAATATATGAAATCTTCATCACTCCCTCTCTCTACAGCCGGCATGTGTTAAATGATGCTGGGTAAACAATGTGTTGATGTGTTTCAAAAATGTCGAACTCACCTCTGGTGTTAAGTCTTCAATAATCAATCAAGATTTACTAAATCGAATCAAATTTGGAGGAGTAAAGTTTTTCATGTCTTTTGGGCGACTGTTATTAATACAATAATATTACAGGCAATGATGCAATTATATAAAAATGACAAAAAAAAGAAAGAGGGAGACAGATATTGAACAAAAAAAAGAAAAATAGTAAGAAATTAGCAAAAGAGGGAAGAAGACAACACGTCCTTGATGTAGTGGGGGGAGTCAGAGAGAGGAAGGAAGCCTGAGTGTTGTAGCCGGAGTTGTAGTTGTGCTAAGAAGGCAGTCAGGGCAGATTAGTGCCCATGTGAGGGAAGGAAGGATTTGATTGGATTGCACAGGGTGACCTGTGCTGCGCTCGGGTTAACACCAGCAGGACGGAGCCTTCCTCCCACAGTCTACCACCGAGACACACCCGCCACACCCAGGATGGGCAGAGACGGCCACGCGGTGGGATTTCACACTGGTGAATCATCCATAGGCAGAGCTGCACTTGACATTTCCTGGAGGCTCAACCGCGGCTTGTGACGACTCTAACACAGGCCGTGTCACCTCTCAGTGCGATGCGTCCAAAAAGAAACCATCTACACTGCAGAGGGAGACAAGTGGTGCTGTACACAGGTTACACAGCAGCTCAACAGTAAATACACAGCACAATGGGGGCAGCGTATTATAATCAGTCATATGATCCACAGTGGAGCTACAGGACATTATCTGGTCTCACATACCTCCCACTGTGGTGCCTGTTGCATCATGGCTACACCTGATGCTGCTTAATCTAATCTGCAGTGTCGTCACACTATAATAATACATATCTATACAGCAGTCAAAGTGTATTTCTAAAATGATGCCCCGATATGAGACGCTGCCGCACGGCTTTCTTCATGACAGATGGATGGATGATCCAACCGTCTACATCAATCCACCACTACATTAACTCTTGGGAAGTGAATGTAGACAAACACCAAATGCATCACTAGTCACTAATTAATTAATTTGCACGAGGCGTAATTACAGGATGTCTTACAAACATTTTGTCGTCCACTCCTAAATAACCAATGGATCATTATGGGCCTCCTGCCTCAGTCACGTATGTAGGGCTGGGAGGATTAATTGGTAAACTGACTGAAAATTAATCAGGAACTATTTTACACATGGAATTTATCATTCGGATTGTGGTTCAAGCAAAATGCCAGAGCTGTAATGATGCAAGCGTCTAAATAGGAGGTTGTTCCGTTTTAACCTTAACTTGAATTAAAGTGATTTAATATCATTGGGTTTCAGATTTTAAAGATAGGGTTGGAAATCCCGGAAAAGCTAGCGAGGGCAGGCGACACTTTGAAGAAATGCAACCGATACATCCCACCCCTCCCATTGGCCCTCTCAGCAAAGCCACGCCCCCAAAACACATGAACGCGCACTGACTGACAACCGAGACTTTTCCATGACTCACTCGCTAACTTATGGCTATCGCCTCTGCCTCAGCCGTGCATGTCTCCCCGGCTGGTGAAGACACAGGGGGGGGACACAGGCAGGTCGGCTACTGACAGACACGTAGTCAAGCAAGGGTTTGATTATGGCCATCTGGATTTCAGCAAAAAAGATAGAAAACTTTTTCTTTTTTACCTTTAAATCAAAGAAAATTCAATTCAGTTTTTTTGTATTTTTCCTCAAAATATCCTGACATTTTACCTTCAACTGTTCAGAATTGGGATTGATTTTTTTGAAATTGTTCTGCTGTTCCAATTTTTAGTCAGTGGTGAGAACAACCGTTACTAGTACGGACAGTGGAGCAGAGATTCTAATAGCTTTCCCCAGCTAACAACCAGGGATCACCAATGCATCCGTTTCCCCAAATACCCCCCCGGCAAACCCATCACTCACTCACACACACACACACACACACGCACACACACACACACGGAAACCACCAACAACAAAAATAACCGCGATTAGCCTAATCTCCGCTCTTATCACTTCAGCCCCCCTCCCAAGACTATATCTGTCATCTGTCTGCTTACTGTATCGTGCACACCATGCCGAGGGAGACTTGTGTTCACGGGTGGGGGTGGTGGGTGAGGGTGGGGGTATCCCATGGGGATGGACAGGAGATCAAAGCACTGTTCACTCACTGCTTCTCCGCTCAGAACTCTGGAGGGGGGTTCGTTCAAATCGGGAGAAGAAAATAAAAATAACGTTGGTGCGGAGTATCAAAACATGACATGATCCTAAAATCAAAATTAGGCTAAAAATAACCAGCAGATGTCGGGAGAAATGGCAGATGTTGATTTGGTTTGACTGCTGTGGGGCTGCTACAGCACATGCTCAGTAACAGAAGATGGCAGTGGTTGCGGGGCACTGTGTGTGTTGCTCGCTTCTCTAATTCACTAATGTTGTATAGCATGAAACCTGGTTCATTTAATCCTTCAAAAGAAATGCGGATGATTAAAACACCACCGTTGTCTACTGCGTAAGATTTGTCCTCCTTTTCTTGACAAACTCTTCCTCCTCTTTCTCCCCCCAGTCACTGCCTCCCAGTGTCACTGCCTTTCTGTCTCCCTGTCTCCACTGTGCAGACGTGTCTGTTTATATATCTTACGTCAAATGCAGAGGGAGAGGCAGAATGACAACGCCAGTGAGGGACGAGAAGAGAGAGGGAGGGAGAGATAAATAGAGGTATAGTCCCAGTGGATGAGTATAGAGCTTTTTGAATGTCATACGTATGCTCACAATGACGCACGGTGACTTGCGAAGCTAGCCACTGCAAGTATGGATGAACATGAAATCCAGTACCAGCATGATACTATAGCAGCTTTTTAAATTACATACATATATACATACATACATGCCAAACTGCATCAGCTGAGAGGAAGTAAATTGTTTAAGCCGATAAAAACCCGTGTCTACTGCAGAGTCATGTGACCCGGCCAGGAGTGAAGGCCATTTGTATCCATTTCCAATGCAGACAGAAGCCAGATGTTCAGCTGGTGTTGGTGTGTTTTTTTTAGACCAGTGGAAAAGAAGCATTAGAGATGACGCTGCCACTGGAGTGTAGCAGCTTGTGATTGTCTCATCAGAAGATAATGGGAAAATATGAAAGTAACAGTATATCTTTGTCGACACGTGACTAATGGCTGATGGTGGTAAGATCATTTTAAAACCCAGATTGAAGTTTTTATTGTATATTATTCCTCAGTTTAGGTATTCATAATTTGTCAGTGTCCAAAAGGCTGCCTGAAAAAGGAGTATCAACCTCGCTCTCTTTAAATACATTGGTAAATGTAGATGTAAATACGTACATTTATTGATCCTTTAACAAAAATACCAGATATAAAGTGAGATATACTTTTCACTGGACATATGAGTATATATCAGCATGACACCACTTGGTTTTCTATCAAAATATCGTCCATTTCTAACTGATAATTCCTCTTGCTTCAATTTTGTAAAGCCTCCCTGACCCTTCTTCCTGTTCTATCACTTTATAAAAGTATTTGGAGGACACACTAATGGATGATACTTTAAATATTTGATGATTTAACAGCAACACACATTTTCATTCCCTACTTAACAATTTGACATCCACAATTGAATGTAATATGTTTTAATGACATCGTGGATTGGAGTTGGCGAGGAGGGATCTCAAAGCTGAACTTGTCTCTTGTGTTGTTACAATGTGAACATGTGACTAAGAGTACCTGCCTAAATAGCTTGATACTAATACAATACCACTGCAAAACCCGATATGGCCGAGGGAAAGACTGTTCTCATTATTTGTCATAATTATGTCTAATTTGACTAAATATGAAAATTAGAGTATGTCGTCAGTAGATGAGTAGAGAGCAGACCTCTGCGAAGGAGGCGCACGGATTATTTTTGTTTGTTTTTGTTTTCTTTGCGATATCATCAAAAAGTGTTAAATAACACTTCATACACTTGTTTGCGCTGCTGACCACATATAAGTAGAAATAATAAAAATGTACATACAGGATTACTGTTACCAGCACTGATAAATTAATATAAATGTATGATATGTAACTGGTGTTGTTTTTGCTAATTTCTACTTAGCAACTCTTAAAGCAGTAACATTTAAACATTATCATTGCTCTTAACCGCCTCATCAAACTCGAATGGTGAAAAAAGTTGTGTCATTAAATAAATCTGATTTTATTGACTTTTAATTGAGGTCTTATTGCTACTATGTTATTTATCACATCCAAATACCCGTGTCTGTGGGTACGCAGCTTTTACAGGCAGGATTTATTGTGTCCGTGGGCTTGACCCAAATGTCGACGTCTGAAGAAAAATAATGAAAAAATTACTCGTGCACCCTTGAGCTCTGGTGTTGTCATCATGAAAGCTAAAAACAATTTGCACGCCCACTACGCCTATTCGCATCTACACAATCTAGTAAAATTAAGTATTGTTCTGTTTTACCGACAGGGTATTGCGATACTTTTCTGCTATCGTCATACCGTGCAACGCTGCTTCTCTCTCCACTGCTCCTACAATTAACTCTGGACTCTAAACCATATGGTTTGGAAATTAACACTCCCTACTGCAGTTAACAAGACCAACTAGCAACAGAAGGAGTGCACAGTGAACTGGCAAGGGAAAATGGGTTAAATCTACAGGGGACGACGAGAGGAACTCGTCTTTCTTTGTTGCAGGCGCTGGAGTCTGGGATTTTCCACCCTGTGGGCCAAGAGTGAGCTTCCCTCTGCGAGCTGAGCAAGAACAAGGAATCAAGGCGCATTATGTTCATGGTCGGAGCTGTGTCTTAAAACAGAGAAGACATGAGCACAGACAGCATGAGAGCGGGGGGGGGGGGGGGGGGGGCACTGTCCCTCATTTTTGTCTGCTTCACAAAATTGGACTGCAGGAGTCCATTAGGCTTGTGTGTGTGTCTCTGACGTTTCTTGCTCGTCTTTGTGAAGATGTGTGTGTGTGTTTGAGGGTAGAAAAAAGAGACAAATTGACCAAAAGGGAGGAAAGTGAGAGAGATAGTGTAGAAGCTGCTTCAAAAGAAAAGATATGTGAAAGCTTTCATTAAACTAAATTTTGCAAGGATAATATCAATTCTACATGTTAAATACCTCAATGGAATAACTGAGGCACAATCGGAAACTTCAATTCATCCTAAATCTTTAACAGATATTATGGCTTGCAATGCACATCTTGGCAGATAGTTGCACTTAAAGACGCATGCCCTGCTATGTAAAATGGGTGGGGCTCCCAAATATGACCCATGCCGAGGATCACAAAAATCATCTCAATATCCTGTTTGGCCCTCACATAAAGCTATCTTTATAGAAAGTTGAACCTGAGGAAAAACATAAAATATGCAAATGTCTTATTTCTGTCTGTAAATAAATGTTTTAAGATTTGCTGAACCAAATGCAACAAAGCATGCACAAACATCAGTGTGGAGCCTGAGCGCTGATGAAAAATGCATGAGAAGAGGAGGAAAAAGTGAATTCACTGTTCAGTAGCCGAGTGCTTCGCTGGACTGGACAGCAAATGTGCTTCTGCACAGGCTTAAGAGACAAATGCATTATTATTTTACTGATATTTAATTGAAATGTAGCTACATTTGTCTGGACACCATTACTGACTTGCATTCCTTTTGTCCATTTCTGTCATAGGTCCAATTTTTTTTTTAAATGTCTACTATATATGCAATAGTACTTAAGCTCAGGTCAAATAACCACTGCACCCTTTTATTTAAGGGGCTTTTAATTGATGTAAAATCAGCAGAATACTCTCAACAGATAAATTTTCCAGGTGCATTTACGTTGTGAAAATGTCCCTTTTGTATAAAAATAGAGATCACAATTTACCGACACCTGGAAATATTGTGTATAATATGTACTAGGAGAAAGATTTACAAATTGGAATACAAGAGGAATACAAAGCAAACATTTAAACCACTGCAATTTTTTAATATTAAATAGAGAAAATAGTTGCATGAAGAAAATTGGTGGGACTGATATGATGCTAGGTTTTTCTTCAGGAACGTGCACATTCCCACTCAAATCTGCACATTTATCCGGACGTCTTTGCCGTTTTCCCAAAGCTCAGGCAACCAGACTCGTATCTCCTCCTGCCTTGCACTGGAAAGAAACCTAACAAGCAACACCTCAGATTAAGAACTGCACTTCCAGGTGGCTGCCACTGTTTGATAAATGACATGTGCGTCTCCAGGCACAGAACAAAGTAGCTCCTCCGTGTCCTCAGCGTACCTTAACGGGATATCAGACCTTTCTGTGATTTGCACTGCGTCGCCCACTGTGCCGGGTCCTTGTTGGGACATTAAATAGACACGACCAGCTGTGCATCCATGGCTACGTGCGCCTCCTCTAGCAGGGGCACAGAATCTGGGCTAACTCACACCTGCTCTAAACTGCCTTGAAGTGATCACTGGTCAGAGTTTCTCCTCTCACAGTTTCAAGCAAGTTTAATCTGTAAACTGTTCTGATCCTATGATTCATTTGTATCTTTGTTTTGCTTAAAAGTTTCATTTCTTTTCAGTTTTATCTTTGTTAGATGGATATTTTCCAAGTATTTGCCTGTGAATACAGGAATAAAAAAGATCAGTTGTCCCTGGAAGCTACCATACGCCACGTCTAAGCTACAGGGTATGAGCTATCCAGATATACAAACACCCAAACACACACACATGGATCTGACACAGTCCCTCAACAGTCCTCAGCCTCATACATCACATCAACTCACATCAAATCACGTCAAATAACAGGGAACAGTTGTATACAGTCATCAGCCATAGGCTCTGCTGCAACACCACTCTACCACAGAGAGAGTCCTGCAGCCAGTCACATCCCTGCTCCTCACTGCTGTGTGTGCATGTGTGCGTGTATGTGTGTATGTGAGTGTGTGCTACAACCAAATGGTATTTGAGAGAACGTGGTAATGAGGCCAGGCTCCTTCTAATTATCCTCCTATAAATGTCATTGGATGTTGTGTGTGATAAATGGACTGTATACGTTCTTTATAGATTCAACGGGGTTTTTGTTTAGCTCTACAGTCACTGTGATAGATTGCATGTGTGTGCAGCTTCAAAAGAACAAAGGTGGATCGCTTGTCCTAAAATGCAAAGCCGGAAAAAAAGCATTATCGGATCACATTTAAAAAGCTTTCTCCTGTATTTCTTTACGTGTCATTCTACAAGGTGTCATTACAGAAAGAAGCCGGGTCGACGCAATTGAATCCCAGTTGAGTCTGTATGATGAGGATACACATGCACAGAGAGAAAACACGACACACATTTCTCTTTACACACTTCCTCCTCCATCGGTCTTGCCGTCTCTCTTTCAACCTCACGTATGATTCAGCACTACATGATTCAGCACACCTTCTGTGTGTGTGAGTGAGGGAGAGATTATGCACTTAGACTGCGGAGGCCTCCAGCCACCAAACACTTTGTAAAACTGCTCTGAGACGGCTCCTCTGTTGCTAGGGAGGGAGACGACAGTAAACTGTGGCTCGATCACCTTGATCTGGAAAAGTCGGTTCTTTTAAAATAGAAGCCTAATTTTTTGTGATACGTGTAGATATATTATTTGAGATTATATATGCTACATACGAAATTCAATATAATTTGATATTTAAGACCATTTCCCCATTATATAAATTTACAGATTAACACCCAGACCACATTTATTATACGGTTATTATGTTAGTAATTTATTGTATTTTTCATGGCATTTACACTTAATCTATAATGAACTAAAACCTGTACATTACAGTAATATTTGTTGAAGTGACGAGGAGTTTTTTGAAACACAAAATCACAAAACCTTGAAGCCCTTAACGTTGTGTCCTGTCTTAAATTCAACAATTACCCTAAAAAATACCAATATCCACATCTTTGTCAGTCTGTTGAAAATCCTTTATCTAAATATAGAGGAGGAAAAAAAGGCCTGCTGTCAGCCAGTAGTTCATGGGTTACTTCAGTGGAGGCCACATTTAGCCAGTGTAATGTAGTTAAACTCTCCTCTACTGACCCCACGCAGTGAACTAGATACCCAGGTCAGTCAGCTCACATTTTCCCCCCTTTCAGATCAATTTACCGACTGAGCTGTGAATCAACTGTGCACCTTCGCTCGGGATGACGGATCCCTGCAGACACTCTAATTAAACAGATCACTTGCATCATGCTCTGCAGTCAGCTGCAGCACACACTACCTCCCTAATACAGCCCAGTGAAAAACACATATCCACCATAACCAGTACCTGTGTATTCAGAAGGTTAGGGTTTGTGCAACATATGCGTTATATATTAGTCATGATTGAAAAGAACAATCTGATATGATGTTCGTTGATACAGGTTTTATTTTTAAAGGACGGCCCAACAATTTGAATGACAACACAATAACAAATTGGAGCTGGACGTTGGGGCTGCCGTAGCTGCCACGTCCCACAAGCACTTGCTAAGTGCAGCACGCACATTCAGTTTATTTTCCTATAAAATATGAATAACGCTCTTATTGCGTGCCAGGGATCAAATAAACGTGATGAACGAACAAACCACCCACCAACCAACCGACTGTGCCTGCGATGGGCAGAAGTCACTGACAAATGATATGTCAGGGTGTCGCAAAGGCAACTCTGGTGATGACATGATGGCAGGAGGGGACGATAAAGTTTCATTCTTCCAGAAATTTTTAAACAAGGACATTGAAAAAAGGGAAACACCTGCCAGCATCTATACTGTGGATTTTGGTAATGCCATGATTCAGCACTATTTCATAGGAATAAATATAAATAAGAATAAAAACCAGGTCACAGCAGTGCAGGTGAGTAATCAGCAGGTGTAACTGGTGAGATCATGTCCTGCTTCTTTAGCGTGTTAGCACCAACTGTAGGAAGTGGGACTCATTGTGTGAAGCAGGTGGGACAAGGTATCAAACTACAGTTGACTGAAATGGGACCAAATACAACATACACACAATATCTGCTTCAGAGAAGAGGAAAACAAACCCTGAATTAAAGGCAAACTGTCTCCATATTACCCACACAGGTTTTTGTGCAGCCTGCATTAGGTCTTGGCATTGAGTTCCATTCACTATGGAAAGCCTAACCAAAGCCTTCTCCCTAACCTTAACCATGACTAATTCATGAATAACCCGAACCTTAACCTTAGCACAAACAAAACCTTAGAATTTAAGTTTTGGCTCAGTGGGACTGGGCCCTGGTCCCCATGAGGCTAATGGGTCATGACAAGGTCAGGTTTGTGCTTGCGTGTCAAACAAGTACACACACACACACACACACTCAGAATGTGCCAGGGACAAATCTCACTCAGTATCATATGGCGAAGGTATCACAAAGCCAGAGCTGCTGTACTTTATCAATAGAAATACTGTTTATTGAAAAATATTCAATCATTAACTTCAGTTATAAAAGCTTAGCACAACGTGAGCTCTCTGATTTTATGCAGGTTGCTAAATTAGTTGTCAAAATGTTATAGTAATGTATTCATTAACATTTCCACTGCAGCATCACAGAGGGAAACAATAATTAGGTCCCAGCAGATGTGTTACAAGGCAATCGCTGATGACTTTTTCTGCAGAGAACAGACTTTAAAAAAAGAACTAATTGTGGA
This sequence comes from Pleuronectes platessa, assembly GCF_947347685.1. NCBI lineage: Eukaryota > Metazoa > Chordata > Actinopteri > Pleuronectiformes > Pleuronectidae > Pleuronectes > Pleuronectes platessa. The sequence continues at coordinate 9,743,337 of NC_070644.1, read as the reverse complement.
GGAGCCAAGTTAAATTGAAGCTTTATTTTTGACAGATATACATTAAAAAAGGCTTAGATGAAGTCAAAACATGAACTTTAGCCTTAAGGTGAGTTGCTTAGGGTTGGTTTGTTGATGTTCTTCATCCCAATATGCCATTATTTACAGAAGATGAGTAATTCAGTATGTTGGCAAACTAAATAATGATCATGTTGACTGATTTGTTACTGATGCGTGGAGAAGCAGACAGATTCTGCCCGGGGCTCTGAAAAGTGCAGGGCCGCCCCTGGGGGACCGGTCTCCTGCCACAAGCCCAACCTGAGCCCCTGAGCTCCAGTTGGGATCTGGCAGGAGGCCTGGTGGCTGTGATGAGCCAGATGTGGCACTGGGAGCTATGGGGATTCGCTGCAGCAGTTTAAAAATGTTATACCCTCTCAGTCTGCCGCTGGCATTCATTATTAAAATCAGCACTGGATGAGGTGGTTTCTGAAACGGTTCCTGGGAAGGAAGAAACTCCCAAAGATCTCGGCTGCATTAGTGGATATCCAAAGGTAATAGCCGTAGTACGAGTCTGTCGTGACTGTAAGGTCATTAGGATAATTAGCCCTTTATCTGAGAGGGTATGAAATAATAAGAGAAACATAAGGGAGGTAGAATTATTAATAAAGAGGAGTAGAGGGCCAAAATGTCCTTGAAAGATCCAAAACAAATGCGGGTGAAATTAAAAATGAAAGGGCAAAAAGTGCCCTCGATGACTAGTCTCATTATTTCACTGAATTGTTAAATATTCAGTTTTTAATGATTCCCAGAAGGTCACCATTAGTGGAAGAAGACTATGACTAAGGGCTTTTCTTTCCTGACGGGGGGGGAAATGTTCCAGAGACATTATTAAGATCAGCTATACATTAGTTCCTGCATGGTTTAATCAAGGCAGTGCAATTTGTGGATGTGAAACCAAAACATTCAGCTGAAAGATGCTAAAATGCCGGAGAACTACAATTCACTGGGCTTCATGTGTGGCACAGTTCACGTTGCATTTGACCCACGGAGAATCATGCACCAAGACAGAAATAGTAGCATCTACTGTCAAATTGGTCCAAAATGAAATTAGATTTTGTTCTACTTGAACACACACACTCCAACCGTTTGAATATCTATATCTCTGGGCATCGTGTCGATAAGAGGGTGAACAATAAATAAACACATGAGATGCATCAGATCCTGACTATAATACTCAGCATCCACTTCCCAGCAGTAATGCCTATAAGAGGTTTCTGCTTCAACACAAGGGCTCATAGATACTTATTAAAAAAAGATTGAGACCAACCATCAGATCCTTTTCTCAACAAACATCAATCTCCATCTGCTTGTTGCTCATTAAGGTTAATGAAACCTATGAATTTTCCCGATAGTATTGATAAGAAACTGACTGCAGCTCGGCTCCGACCGTCCGGCCTGAACGCTTTCACCGATGGAGAGATGGAAACAACAAAGTGAAAAAGTGGGGCAGAGAGATCACAACAGCTGAGGGAAATGACGGACGTCCAGGCTGGAGGATGACTTACAATAGAAATTGACTGATTAACTAAGTTGGGTCCGTCCTAAGGCTGATGTAATGATGGTCCACTGCTTGAAACCCATTATGATCGCAGAAGACTGCATTTGTCCTTCCATTAAAGCTCTGATCCTGCGCCCTGCACCTAACACGTTACGACAGCCTGGGATTTTTCCACTGAGTGCCTTGTCTTTCCTCTCACGTCTCCCGTGGACGTGTCTGAGTCGCCATTATAGTATTGGGCGTGTCCATTTAATGTCGTTGCGCTGAACTCTACACGATTTCAATACATTACCTGTATTTTTAAAGTTACAAGCGACGACGTCTCGAGACAACCAGTGCTAAGGGAGGGCGACATTTCGTGAGTAAGAGGGTGTGAAAAGGACACGTGAGGGGAAGAGAGGGGGAGAAGTAAAGGGGAAGAATTTGATAAGCAGAAAGACGGAGAGAGGCAGAGAGGAATGAGAGAGCGTGAGAGAGATGAACCGAGGGTGCAGGGCTGAGCTCGACTGTTGGATCCAGGCATTATGACACATCCCTCTGCTATACTGCACTGCCTCCCTGCATGTTCACTGCAGATTTTCATTAACCTTGCGGCACCATCTATTTGTGTTGCTAACCCCGGTCCATACCGTCTCATCCTCCCACTGCACAAAGCTATGCAAACTATACTGCAGCATAATGTGCTGCTGCCCTATCTGAATTTCATGACAAAACTTGCCACACAGTGTGCATGTCAGGGTGAAATCCATATGATGCTCACTTTCAGTGGGTGAGTGAGTTTGTGAGGGGGCCGCTTGTGTGTGTCTGTGGATCGTAGACCCACATTTGAGAAAGGTTGAATTACACTTTGCTGAAACAGGTTTTTTGTTTTTCATTCGTGCCCTATCCAGGAAGAACGACACAAAACATATACAGTGCTGTTTAAAGCACTAATAGCGCTGTGTGTGTCGATTAAACAAATTATATGTTACTTTGGCCACTAGGGGTCTCTCAATCAAAACAATAACAGGAGACCTAGTTTGTCGATGTCGCGAAGCAGAGTGGGAACACGAGAGCTATTGTCTTCACTGCCAATGTCGATGAGAATCTACATAACGCGATGCAAATCATGTTCACGGATGAGGTGATGTAATCAAAGTTACGCTGCAAATGGCCAAAAAATTATCTCTTACGAGTGACCGACACAAACAGTGGAAGGAAAAAACTGTTGACTGGCTAACAGTGCGTTTCCCCTTGGTAATAACGTTGTTTGAGGGGGTTCTAACCCTCCCAATAATCTGATGCTCATTGCTACTTGTGAGATCGTTTCCTGCTCTGTAAATATTCACTTATTCAACCTCTTACGTTGCCAAACACATCTTTACACAGTGAATTATCCATTCCCGCATCACCATTGTAGCAGATGTATCAGTGAACCCTGCAGTATGTGCCCTTACAACAACAACCAGCAGCGTGGAGAACCGCGGCAGCAATAACAATGAGGGTGGGAGTTGGGCGGGAGGAGCAGGACAGGCAAGGACATTCAGGATGAGCGTGAGGCCGGCTCATTACAGTTGATAGTGTTATGGTCGCCTATTCGCATTTTAACTGAGCTGCGTTTCAGGGCAAATAACATCATTGCTTCGGCCACAGTGTCATAGCTGCAGCTGCTGAAATGGTCGGGTCGTGATGTGGGGATGCGCAATCTTTAGATCAGTCAGTGTAATGAAATCGTTACCGGAGGAGGAGGAGGAGGAGGAGGAGGAGGAGGAGGAGGAGGAGGAGGAGGAGGAGGACACTAGAGCTTGGTTAAATAGTCTGAGTCAGGCAGCGCAGTGACTCGATGGAGGGTAATAATGTCTCGCTCTGGGTGATGTCCGGTGTTTGTTTAACCTTGTGGGTGTTCACAGGAAATACACCAGAGTCACGTAACAACCACACCATCAAAACATCCACAAAGTAGTTGCTTTAACCTCCGCTATAAATCTCTCTCTCAATTTTTAAACCACACTATATTATACCCTGAATCCATGTGGATCCAGTATATAGTTCTAACAAGCACGGAAGTGGAGCCAATTACCTTTTCTCCCTCTGAATTGATTTCATCCATCACTGAGCTGAAACTGGCAAAACCACTTGTTATCCACAGATAAGCCTTCTGACCGGTGCTGATTGACAGCACCCATTAGTTTTATACGTGCACAATTATATCTGTGCATTAACCTTTCAAGGTTGTTGCCGTGCTGCTGGGGAGAGCGGCGAGCCACAGAAAGACGCACCCCGCTGCACAAACACATCACAGGCATATACAGTGCACCAGAACCCTGAGTCACTGCCTGGCTCTCAGCTCTTATGTCAATTTCTTTTACTGTTGTTTTTTTTTATTCTGTTCATGAAAAAACAAAGTATATATACGCACCTCCTCCCACTGATGTATGTATCTGATGAGTCGGGACAGTCTTAACAGACGCAGGAGACTGAGGATCTTGGTGAAGCGGACGATTCGCAGGGCGCGGGCCGTTTTATAAACCTCAGAGTCAAAACCTTTCTCCACTATTAAAAATATATAATCCACTGGAATGGAGGAGAGGAAGTCCACGACGAACCAGCTCTTCAGGTAATTCATCTTGATGATCTTGGGGTCGAGGATGATCTCCGAGCTCTCCTCGTTGACGATCCCCGTCCTGAAGTTCATGACCAGGTCCACGAGGAAGATTGTGTCCGAGGCCACGTTGAACACCAGCCAGGTGGTGGTGGTCTGCTCTGAGAAGAAGGTTATTCCCACAGGAATGATGATTAGATTCCCCATCATCATGATGAGCATTATCAAGTCCCAGTAGAACCTGCGAGGAGGAACGCACACACACACACACACAAATCAGTAACGCAAGTGAGAAAACATGGAGACGTTCAATTAGAAATAGTCCATAAAGCAGGAGAATGTGTCGGTAACAATTGTAATTAACTTAAAACAAGTCAGACTCTACCAGTTTAAAACAAGTTATCAAGACGGATTCCAACTACATCTTTAGAGAATGTCGAGAGTATAAAACTGTCCAGGTTTTTCATCAGACGTTTTGTAGGAGGCAGGAAATCACATAAACATTAATGAAATGCAAGTGAAGAACATGAGAGTACGGAGCAGATGTTGGAAATAAAGTGAGATTTCGATTTAATGACTCCATTGGATGAAAACCTGGGTATCTTCAAACTTAGGTGTCGGTTGTAGAGATGTTTCAGTCCCATTTCGCCAATATATCTGTGTATTGGCTGTTACTGAGTGCGGCCTGTTGCTTTTGTTGTAATTGGCAACACTAGTGAATCCCCTCTAACTAAAGTCTTGCAGATGGCCCACACAGTCATTAACTTGTGGGACTTCCCCGTGCATAGATTAGCGTATTTGACGATGCTTGAGTCGGCATTTTCCGCAACATCTGATGCATCAATGATCCTGGTATAGGTCATCAGAATGTCTCTGGTGCATCATCTGGGGAATAGTAATGAATTAATTTTCATATTTAGCCTCAACCAAAGTAGTTGACCGAACCCACAACCGTCACTCTAAGATGCCCGGGAAAAAAAATCCAGATGTGTGCATACACATGTCCTGTACATTAGATCCCAGATTGCTGAAACTGAGAATAATAAGTCGAATGTTCTGGTCTGTGGTGCGGAGGTTCCGAGTCTCTGAGGCCCTGACAAGCTGTCAAGGGGAACTCTGACAAGTTCATCTGCTTGTGTTGTTACCAACAGTCCTGTCTGGCTGTGTCGATGTCCTTGCCCTCTGTTTGGTGATGATCAGAGCCAGACGTGATTCATCAGGCATAAAGGCAGAGCAACCATGAATGAATGAAAATAGATGCTTTCAGGAATCCTATGTCGCGCTTAAACCTCCGCTGACGCAATCGCTGCAGCCTGCCTCTGCTCTAACTCGACGTCCGGTCGGGACTCGTTGTCGAAGGTGGAAATGGACTGGCTTGTTGGCAGGCTGCCTGCCTGTCTGTCTGGCAGACTGGCCACCCAGTAATGGATCGGTTTTGGGAAGTAAATTAAGCAGAGGCCTTGGATTTATAAATATCCACAGATCATGAGTCCGATAATAGGCTGTGCTCCATCTAAACAGCGGTCAGCGAGGTGGTTTGTGATATCCTTAATCAGTATTTCTACACCAGCATGCATCGAACTGAGGCCTGTGGAGTGGACCCCTCTATGGAGAGCCTTGACTTAACACCTTGAGCAGATAACATGATGCCCTGATGGGTTTGTGATGCTCTTCATTCCTCCTAAGTGTACATGCTAGCAACATACAACATGTCAGTGGGTCGATACCCTTTACTTGCTAGGCGTGCTAGGCTAATACACGTACATACGACAGTATGTACATGCAAGTTAAGTTCTACTTTTATTATTTATATATAAGAGTGGAATACGTGGCTTCAAGTCACAACATCTGCCAAAATCCATCTTCTGTAATGGCCTCACAACAAGATGCAAAGAACTATTCATTATTGAGATTATAAAGAGATCTTCTAATTTGTAATACTCAAGATAGCTTCATTAACCTGTGGTTAAACAGAGTCTTAATCTAGAACAAAGAAAAATACCTTTCAGAGTTAAAGTTAATAATAATTAGAAATAAAATGTAAAAATGTACTATTTCTTTTATTTTTTAAGTGTAACAACACAAACAATATTATATTCTAGTACTTCTGACAGGCATTCAAAACCACGAGTGAGCATTTAAACGAGAAACCAGTATTACCCACATACCACTGTAGAATTCATTATCCTTATCTGTTAAATGACTGTTTCAAATCATTTAAAATAGTGGATCTTTTCCTCCCATATTAACATGATCAATTGCCCTGTGTTGAAAATGAGATCCCACTGAGTGCCCACATCTCTGAGTTATTTCCATTTCTCTCTTGGCTGAGGTAGGTGGTATACTGGCCCTAACCTCTGAGACGCCCACTTATCTAATGAATAAAACATAATGTATCTCTGTGTGTTGAATTAAAGCAGCGGAGCTCGGAAGAAGTTTCCCTCGAATCAGACTTGAGAAACATGAAGATTAGATCTGATATTTGAAGACTAAGTGACATTTCGCATTGGAAAGAAATTCTAAGTTACTTGCTGGTAAAAAATCCTGCCACTGCCTCCGATCTTTAACAGCTCTACCACTGTGTCCAGTTCTCGCCACATCATTGTATCAGGCTCTTGCTCCAGTGACCCTGTTCTCAGAATGAAGCCAGTCCCAGTTAAACCAGTAAACGAGTGCAGTGCACCCGACTGTCACACACAGCTCCAGCACCAGCAGTGCATTCAGTGACTACTCCTTCGGGTTTGACAGCTCCAGCAGCGCACCTTAAGTACTCCACTCATATTCACATGGTAATTCTTGCACACTCACCTCCACACGTACACCCCAGGTCCCGTCCCAGCTATGAAATTACATCGAGGAGATCTTTGCATTCCGTTGCTCTTTTTAAAAGATAATTTTATCTGGTATTCAGCGTTTTGTATTTTTTGTATTTTTAAATCCGCTCAGAGACAAAGCCTTGGCTCTGATTGATAAAATATGGGAGATGCAATCACTAGATCACTGTTCCCAAACACTGTGGGTGCTGCAGTATCGCTGCAGAGACAGCACCGGGTCCTCTGGCTGATTTATACACAGTGCGAGAGCTGGGAAAGAGAAATGTGCCGATGTCACACCAATACATCACAGGTAGAAAAAAGCTTTCAAATGATAAACCCAACCAAGAGGAAAAACAATTCAGCTCTTACAATTCAGCTCAATGAACCAAGCAATTGAAGGGGCTGGTAAATGCCATGAAAGAAAAAACATGCATACTGCAGCTACCACTACTGTGTTGGATTTAGAACATACTTCCACCAAAGCTAACTGGCCACTTTATCAGCATATTGCATTCATTGCATCAGATACAAATACATTAATTTGTACATTAAATAAATGTTCCAATATGTTTGAAAAATGAAAATTTACTACCACATAATATCCGAATAAAGATAGACTGCCAAAACAACTTATTTTGATCCATAATAATCCAGATCATATCCAGATCATATCCAGATCATATCCAGATCATATCCAGATCCAGGCTAAATATAAACTTGTAGATAAAGATACATATTTTGTTCTATCATTATAGCCATAATAATATAGTGACCATCTGATTACGTGGCAGCCCAGTGGTGGATTAATAAACCAGGCAGAGGAATCTCTACCATACTAATCCTGCTGCACATGAACCCGGCCTCCTTTGCTCTCGTACGTTTCCTCCGAATACAACATAATCAATGTCCAACTACTCCTGCAAGGAGCTGAGGGAACCCCACACGATCTTACTCAGCACAGCCCGAGCCGCTCCAATCTGCAACGTAATGGCTATGAACTGTGCTGCAGAGGTCACCAGTTGGAATGATTACTTATCTGCGCATATTGGGACAGAAACATCTTCCACATCTTTCCCTCAAGATATCGAGATCCATTCATTTATTTGCAAATTCTAAAATGCTTAAAACATCCTTAAAACTTTAAATAGAAGAATTTCTTATCGGGATAATAAAGAAGTATTATTACATTTGGGTATCTACATATGCAGTTATTGCTGAAACCCTCCTAGGATATCATGCATTAATGCAATTTTACCATATTTATAACATAAACATGTGTCATTATTAATGGTTCTGGGGAGATTGCTGAGAATAAATTTCCCTCCGTTTCCAGCAGTTAATAAAAGACACCAGGGACACATTTCAATGTCAAGCAAAACGACAAGAACGTGTCACTGCACCTATGAGCAGATGTGACGGCTGAAACAAACCCATGTGTCTTTTCTGTTATTTTAGAGAAACAACCTCACAAGAGTGTTTTTCACCTGCCAGTAAGGCCTCTCCTCGGCATAAACAGAGGTGTATGAGGCCGCGCACGAGGCCTCTCTAAAAATCTATGAATAATGAATATTACTAACTTGCCATTAATCTTTAAGCAGCCACTGTGTACGAAGAATATGTTGGATATTAAGTTTCAAACACTCCCACAAAGCAATATAAAGCCCATGTGGATAGTGGTGTCATTCATGGACGGCACTTACGCAAGACTTTTCAGTGAGAGAATGAAACAGCGATGAATGCGGGGCAGCACGTGTATATTTAATTATGCAAAGATTGGTAGTGATACGCACAAACAGTAAAAGCTCCAAAAATAATTATGTTGTTAAGTCAAGCCCCACAGCAGAGAAACAGATCAACTTTTATGCCAAAGTGCAAGTAGAGCTGCCAAGCAAAAATGGACCCTTGCACCTCCATCATCTATGCACCAGCATGACAGATAGCTCCGAGCAGTATGATACAACCTCGCAGCACCACTTTGGAGTCAGGATGCAGACTCTTATATGATATACAAGGGTATATATGAGGGTTGTATCTTCACTAGAAGACGTGGAGCTTCTCTTATGGAAATGACATTAGACATGAACCTAAGGGGTTGTTCCCCCTTCTTCTTTTAGCTTTTTATTCTAATACAGCAGAAATATGAGTCCTTGAGCAGAGATTCTATGACAAAACCCCCATTGATGACCCAATTTGTCTCTGATTTGACACAGTCAGAATACGCTCTGAGACATACTGTACTGAACGTATGTGCACTACAGTGACATCAGCAATCATTTCCTGTATGAAGCCTTTTCCTGCACTTTCCCTCTAAATTTTCCTCTTCTCTTGTATTACATTCAGAATAGGGTTCTCTAACCCTAACCCAACAACTACAGAAATGAAACTATGTGGAACATTAATCATATTTAAAAGTTCGGATTTGTTCTTGGATTGTGTGACTGAGGTTTGCATTTATTCTGATTGTCCTGTTCTTGTTTTGTCTAAATGTTTGGTTTTAGTTTGATTAGATAGAGAATCATCGACATTAAAAACAAATACCCTTGTAGGAATTTACTGCCTCATCGGCCTTCCCTGCTTATATTATTTATTTAGTTTTTAGCACATTCAAACATAACTGCAATTGATCGAATCAATCATTAATAACTGAAAAAAGGTACTGTAGGCATCATCATTGAAGAGTTCCTTCCCTACCCTTGGCCATCTTTCAGAAGCGGGGGTCAAATCTCCTTACATAATAGTTTTCAGAGACTGCTAAGCTCATTGACTGTTGTGTTGTGCTACTAATCCGTGCCCACAATCATTGTACATCTGTGTGCGCACATGGGCGTGTGCATATGCCTGTGATTTTGTGTGGGGAGCTCAGGATATCCCTGTTAGCAGTACTCGTGTGTGTAGTCATATGGGGTTAGTGCAAAGATGAAACAAAACACAATAACTAGTGAGCACTGATGCAGTTTGGAGCCGTTATGCACATTGTGTTGTACTAAAACACATCAATGTGATCTACTTATCCTTTTGCAGAGAGCTACACAGTTATAAAGCCGCAGTGAAAGAGTCAATTCAACTTTCAGGGCACATATGCTCCTAATGCGGGCTCCATCAGCAGCAGGGTGAACACTCAGTGCTTAAGGCCTGCTCTAAGTTCAGGACCACGGACAGCTCTGTCTACGTGCCCTGGCACGTTGCTACAGCAGAGAGAACTGGAGGGGGTGAGTGTCACCACCGTGCTGAGCCATGCTGAGCCGTGCTATGCCGTGCCAGGGGACACTGGTGCACAGACTAATGCTTAATTGGTTAAGTGGTGAACTGTAAACACACGGCCTGTGGACAACCAGTCCTGCCTGAACCTGATCTCATTTGTTTACGCAGTCACTGTGCCACAGATGACGAGCAGGTTTCACTACCTTCTCATGTGGATTATCTGAGCTTCTCTCAGTAGGACAATGCACTGTGGGTTTATTCAGCCATGCCCAATAGAGAGAGAGAAAAAAAAAACATAAAAAACAGTGATAATGTCCCTGTGGCATTTAGGGGATGCCAGAGAAACAAGTGTGGCATGAGGGTTTCTGCAGATCCCTCCAAACAAACACATTCCACCACATTTCCCCAGCAGGGCAGCTGCACGAAATGAAAACAATCCACCACTCATGCATGCACCAGCGCTGTCAAACAGATCCGAAGATCAGTTTCAACTAATGCATTCAAAACACGGCCATTTTCCCTTTAAATTCATCCCCTGTACGGTATTCTTTTTTTTTTCTTCTTTTTTTTCCCACCGCATTCTGTGCATCGCCCAGGGTTTTACCGCCGCCTATGAAATGTTTACAAGCCCTGGTGGTGCAGTGGCATTGTCACGTTGTGTCCAGGTACTGTCGCCCCGACACACGAGCGCCGAATATGTCGCAATGAAGACACGGAGCTGACTCTGTGTCTGCTCGTGTGCGCGTGTGAAGCCTGGGCTGGTGTGCGCGTCCCTTGCCTCCGAGCCACTGACATTCACCGGGCTTTTTCCAAGGACATCTCACTCGCACACCTTTGTAGCCACGACACATTCCTCGCTTATTATAATAAAAATGCCGCAATGGACCGCACACACGCGGACGCACACGCACATTTTGACAGCGGAGCCCTCAGCCTGCGGACGCCTGATTGCCTAAATACAGGAGATAGATTATATGCGTAAGGGGCTTTGGAGGGGGGGGGGGGGGCGATGACAGAGCGGTATGTGTGAGAGTGTATGGACCCCAGGGGTGACGGGAGGGGTGGATGAAAAGGGGTGAGGAGGAGAAAGGGTGGAGGGGGGGGGGTCTTTTTTTTTTTTTTCTTCTAGCCCTTACCTAAAATCGCTATATGGATGAATGATCCAGTATCCGGCCGTTTGGACCCTCTCTTGCTCTTTCTCCACCGCTTTCTGACTGCCGAACATACGCAGGGAGAACTTATTGACTCCCGGCTGCATCATGGCTCCAAATTGCCGCTGCATGAAACCGTGTGCCCTGGACTCCCCCTCCAGATCGTCAAAGCCCACCATGGCCTCTTCGCGCTCCCCCTTGAAGCCCACGGAGTTGCCGTGGTCCTTGCTGTTCTGGCTGCCCGTGTTGTTCTTCTGTATGGAGTCTTGCCTCTGAAAAACATTATTCCCATCCGCCTTCTCCTCCTTGTTGCTGGAGAACGAATTGGATTTGTCTTCCATGGTGCCTTTAGTTGTCCCGTTGTTTCTGCTTTGAGACGAGGCAGGGCAGGCGGAACGTCTCCGGCTCCGGCTCTGGAGGGCTGCGCGTAAAAACTGGAGAGGACGCGCCGCGAGCTCTCCGGTTTCTCTCCGTTTTATTGTGTCCTTCAAAAGTGCTCGGCTCCTCTGTGCCTTCACCGCTCAGTGCTGCAAACTGAGACAGAGTGCCCGAGAGCCCGCTGGATCAGGTTTCTTGGGTTACCGCCATCTACCGACGGCCCCGGCTTCTGGCGTCCAAAGCCTCTCTCCGCCTGTATAGTCTCACTTCGCACGGCACTGCGGTTTAACTGGCACATGCTCCTGCACCTTATTTACATAATGTGGCTCATGATAGCGCCCCCCCCCCCCCCCACACCCCCCTTTCTCCACTGTCATCACTTTCACACAAGGCAGGTGAGGGCCAACACTGTGGGAGCAGAGTGAATGTATGCAGTGTCACATGAAGTTAATGAAACATGTTTTCTTTTCTTTCTTTAAAATAAAATCAATATTAATTTCATACAGTATGTGCAGCTTCCTGGCAGCAGGTTGAGCTTCCTGCAGAGGAGTGATAATAGAAGACAACACGGTGAAACAGATTGTTAACGTCGGTGTGTGATCTTAGAGTTGATGCTGCCGGTCCTGTGAGAGAAGTTGGAACATCTTGAGGATATCGCACCTTCTCAAGGTGTTGCAGATACCATCCTACATGTAGATTGTGATTGCACTATATAGTTGCAAGCCGGATGCATTGCAACTGTCACAAAGAAATGTGGGCTTGTATAGGCGTGTATCTGTAGTTATGATACACATCATGTTTAAGGTTTTATAATCATTTAAGTAATAATGCAAATTACTTTTGCATTATTAGTTGTGTGGTTTACATTTAGTAGGAATAATCCCACAGCATCACTGCTCACATGCAGAATTAGGGTTGAATACATCATTGTTTCATTATCTTTTATACTCCCACACCAAGCGCGATGCTAACCTTTCACTCGATGAAATGATAAAGTCAATGGAAATACTTCTCTCAATCAAGGCAATGCTAATTTCACCATTCACGACAATCGCTTGAGTTGAAATACTTCAACTCTGGCCAAAAGCTAGTGTGACGTCATGTCGCTAAATCCACGTGAATCGCATCATTCGCTTCCATCGTCCTGGTTGAAATGAGTGTGACACAATGTCGCGAGAGCCAATCAGCACTGACAATTCAACTCACACCGACCTGAGCTGACATGTCATACAACCTGCCACTGATCAAACTCAGGTATAGCTCTGGAATCTACTGTAATCCAGCTACAGCCCTGCAAGGAGATATAATAAATAATATATACCACGCTCTAATGAGAATGAGTCCCTGTGAGTTCATTTCAAACTGCACAAAATTGCTAACATTCCCTAAATATGATGGACATTTTATTAACGTAAGAAAAAACAACCCTGTCTCGCCATGTTAAAGAAAATATAGAATATACCTGGATCCTCCCCCTGATTCACATCCACACCAAAGTTTACCGGGTTCTTCCCCGACTCGCATCCGTCCAGTGAGGTTTAATAATCCATTCAGCAGCTTTTGGAAACGCGACCTCCTTGATGGATGAAAATAGATGATGCCAAATGTCTTGCAGAATGCATTATAATCAACTATCTGTTACACCACAGGCTGCAGCCCCTACTACATTTGGCCAGACATTTATAATTAAATTAGGGGATTTACTGTTGTTTTGAGAAACCAGCATTTTATTTGGGGCACCAGTCCAAAATCAATGAAGATGGAAGGCGACCGAAAAACAGACCCTGCCAGAAAAAGAGGAGAGGAAATCTTACAGGGAGGTGAATTCGGAGGATTCACAAACGCATAAAAAAAAACTGAGTTGGGAGAAAATAGAGTGAAGTGTTGGAGGAGGACACTTATTATGGAGAACAGCGACAGCAGAAGGACGGCGTAAAACACCAGAAGCTGTTGAGTGGCGACTTGTCGATTACAACATCAACAACTTAACACTTGAATGAGTAACATGAGTCTGGAGACTTCTGAACCCTTCCAGCTAGTTGAATTCAAGAAAGTGCACTATGTTGCTTTAAAAAACTATACTGCAATTTCTCTCTAGAGTGAGATAAATCCTCATGTAGTTGAAAAAGTGACGGCAAACAGCTACATGTGAAAACTGTGGCTGGTGCTTGTTTGAAGTTAGGGGATATATATATTATATTTGATATTGTTGTATACATATTATTTAATATATATTTGTATGTATAAATTGGATATCTTTGGAGCGTTTGTTGTTTTAAAAGGTTTTTATAGATCGTATAATTGATCAACAATGGATTTGCAGATGATCTGATTATGAAATATAGAATGGTAGTCAGAAGGGCGCCCACCTCCACCAACAGTCCCCCTTGATACAATCAAGCTGCACCAAATCTAAAGATATCTGTTCTCTAAATATATCAGATTCTTTTCACAGAGAGCCATGAATAATTCATTGGGAAAACAGTCAAAATGTCAAAAAAAAGAAGCCAGAAAAGAAGAAAGTGCTACAAAATTCCTGAATCTACCCTCCGATTCGACTTCTTCCCTGACCACAGCCTACCACTAAGTTTCATGGTAATCCGTTGTGTCGTTTCTATGTAATCTCGCTTACAAACCAAGTATCAGATGTAGATCTTAATAACTAGCTTGCATCAATGGATGAAGAGCAGCGGAGGTCATACAGGCACACCAAGCTGCTTCTCTGCAGGAATACCCGACTTTCATGCTCGCTTCCTGGTGGCTTTGTTGCAGAGCCACAAAAACCCATCTGCTCTGGACATACAGCACAGACATCCCTGTTAACAGGCAGAGCATTTTGTAAAAGAGCTGGAGCCACCACAGATTCTGCAGGGAAATCCACTGCTGCCCCTTCTGTCAGGCAAATACTGCATAAATGTATATTATTAAAATGTCAAGCCCCTGCACCATCTATTCACATGGAGCTGTGGTATTGGCTGACAAACATGCATACAGCCTATATACAAAGACATTTTATATTACTGTGAGTGTAGATATGTACACACAAACACATACATATATAAATACAAACATACAGTATATTAATCCATGTCTGTTATATTTATATTAGTTAAGTACCTGTATCCGTGGGTCATGGCTGAATTGTAACTACTTTCATTTACTGAAGTAAATATACTAAAGTACGATTACATTTAATGCATATGTTTGATTACTTTTACCTTTTGAAATTATGTGTTTGTTTAATAAAATTTTCAAAACTTTCAGTGAATAAACATTATGTATTGTTATAGATTAAATAATACAGTAAATAAATATAATGGAACTCAGCAGAGCATATAGCTCCACTAGAGCCCAACAGTCCATTTATGAAACCATATTTAAATTCACTAGATCAATATTTTTTATTTGGGTCTATAGCAAATTGCACACACTGATAGATGTCAGTCCCAAAACATGATTTATTTATTTTTTTCATTAAGATCCATGAATTATTCTGAGGATACGACGAACAACAACGCAAAATGTCATGGAAAAGATTTTGTGATCCTTCCAAAAAACAACAAAACATCAGACAAAAACCTCACCTCATTGGCAGAGGTCATAAAAATGAACTTTGCTATGACAATTGCTTCTCCTGTATGTATTAGTATTAATAATATCACATTTCTCTAATGAGTCTTTCTACTTTTTAAACTTAAAGAATCATTTGCTGATAGTACTTTTTTATGTCAATAGTGATCACAGATGAGGACCCACATGCTGACAGTTCCTATAAACTGTCTTTAATTCAACTTACTGGTTGACGCTGAGCAGGTCAGACAGAGGTGTCCTGAGGCAAATGTCAAAAAAATGTGTGGAACAAACACTGGGGCGATGGAACACTGACAGAAAACCGACAGACAAGCTGGTTCAGAACAGACAAACACTCTCAACACTCAGGTGACGCCTATAACGTGTGAAGCTAATCAGAGGTTTTCAGGAAGTGAGGGAAGGAAGTGAAACACAGGTTACTAGAAAATAAAACAGGAAGTGCAAACAACTCACAAACCCAAAAATCAAACGGAAGAAAGGGAATGAGGCTGACTTCCATAAACACAACCATGAATCCAACAATAGATTATCCACAAAGATTTGACTTCTCCTCAAAGACTCAAGACAAGGGCAGAGTCATGACAACTTCATTTGAATGCAGGACTTGTTATAGAGTATTTTTAATTTGAGGTCGTTCAACGTTTAAGAATACCCTATACCCTTATCTTACTGTACTTAAGTACATTATTCTTGTATCTTTACTTCACTTAAATAGATCTATTTTCGGATACTTTTCACTTTTATTCGACTACATATCAGAAAATATCTGTACTTTGCAATCCAAGTGTTTTCAGCATCTTTGGCAGCATTCTTTATAAATATTATAATTTTATGACAAATGAATACAGCTAACTATAGTCAAGTAAAAAAGTAATGCGGTACACTCACTTTTATTTTTGTCTATTTATTTGTACTTTTACTTCTTGTTTGTGTACTTCCTTTCCTAGTTTTTTTTACTAACAACTACTGCTGCAGGTCTTTTTGAGGCTTTAGACTTTGTCTGTTTTATATTATTTTGTCTTTTATTCCGAGCTATTGCTGAGCATTAACATTCCTTCATGATTTTTCACTAAATAAATGTTTAGTGAACAATATCAATAATATATAACACATATTTACAAATTATACATATTTATATTCTATTTTTGATATTTATTTAGATAGTTTTATTCTTAAAATTTTAGATCTTATATATTTACATCTTGCTTAGTGTGTTATCTGATATCTTGTTGCTCTATATCTCGATCTATCTATCTATCTATATATATATATATACAATATATAACTTATTCTTAGTATATTTAATACAATTTTATAGCTTTTTAGTCATTGCTCTGGCATTTTTTCTCTTTCAACAACGATACTTTTCTTTTTTCTCTCCCTCTATATTTGTCTACGTAATATGTTTATCATGCACATTCTTTGTATGTTAAAAACCTACTTGGCAATAAATGAGATCCTGATTGAAGTGGGGGGTCAGAGAGCACCAGTAAGTAAAGCTGCTGTGCCTCTTTCTACTCCGTGGCCTGACATACCCACGCTGAACCCACGCGTGCACTCGGTCTTTTCGTGGCTGCACAAAACAGCAGCTGGCTGCGCACATCACCATGCAGGACAGTAGCTCGGATATTTTGCATGTTTGGCAGTAGATTATTATGTAATGATCCAAATGTTATTCTAATTAAAACAGGCATTCCTTGCCTTTTTGTGTGTGTGTGTGTGTGTGTGTGTGCGTGTGTGTCTGTGTTTTCTCCCTCATCTGGGTTTGTGTTGAGTTGGATTAGCTGGCATGCCAACTGATTCCCCTACACAAGGCTTGTGTAACTTCAATTACACAGTTAATAGGGCAGGGAGGGGGGATACTCAGAGAGAAAAAAAATGTTGCATAACATTTATGGCTTAAAGTAATACTGATATTGAACAAAGTGCAAATCCCAGATGTCCCATTCACATGTCAGGGATAAAATACAACAAGAACATACGTACAGGATAGAGGACGTGCGTCACAGAAGGAAATGGTTAACCTTGTTTTTGATTTGGCCAATTCTCTGCATTGGTCCCACATGTGGTCAGCACATCTGGAGCTTCAGGATCAGCCCCGAACAAGTAACCACACGGTGCGATGCCCTCAATCACAAAGCTGATCCATTTTAATATACATTTCAATCCACATTTTTCATCATGTTCAGCGAAGGCCTTCGATTTCTAATCTCATACATTTTGCATATTTACATCAAACATTTGAATAAACTGTATGTTGAATCAGGTTTAAGCTGCTGGGTTTTAATCCAGCCTCACAATATACTGTAATACAGACTATCCAGAAAATAATATTCAGCCCCAATGTCCTGCTCCATTCTAAATAATGAGTTCCTGATTCTTCTGATGGTCTCATTGGCTCTGCTGATATTGCATTGTGTCTCTCAGATTACATCCAGTCATCTCCACTTACAGTCAATACCTCATCGGGACATGAAACATTACAAACTCCCGCACTGCCAGCCATTTCTTATGCCACAAATAGCTATCAGCCCGCTAAAGGATGGAAGCATTGTGTTACAATGCTTCCCCCCTCACCCCCTTCGCCCCCATTTCATTTTCTGCAAGTCATTCAATGTATAGTTTCTCATTTACAGAAACATTATTCCTGGTCACAATCATTTTAAGGAAGCATATAGAGTAAATCTTAAAGTCCCAAAATGTAAAGCAAAAGGCGTTTCGTTATTTCTGAAAACGGAATAAATATTTTCTGTCACTACCGACTGGATTAGATGTTTAATCTTAGTCATCATATAATCATTTTGGATGAAAACATTCCCTATCTTGTAAATCACCTATTGTATCATCACTGAAACGCCTGCGACACAGAGCTCAATAAAGGACACGAATTAAAAACACAAATCTTCCACCTCCCCGGCCCAGACACGACTACTAATTCGCTTGTCCTCTTTGGACTCATGTCCCCTGACTGACTACTTTAACTAAACCGTGATTGGGGCTGGGGAAGATGGTAGAGTTGTAATAGGATTGCGAGCTTTGGTCCGTCTCCAGCGGCGACTATCAGAGTATCATGGAGATCAGGGATGATGCCGAGGCGTTGGACGCTGACCAGCCGAGACCAAGGTTGACTTAATCAGCAAAGGGACAGAGCGAATGAAAGCATTAGGAGGCTCAATCAAAAAGATGATTATCATAAAATGATGGGGTGTAGCATCATGAACATCTTAATGTTATACCCAATTTCTGGATGGACTAAGGCACGGCATCCCATTGTGTCGCTCTAGCACTGAGCTATGAATTTGTACGGAAGAATTCCTACTACTTGATTGTCGGGATCCTAGAAAACATTTATTTTTCAAATTAAAAGTTAGAAGAAAACACTTGAAGAGCATCCCCATGCACTGCGAGTTGCAACAGGACAGAGGGGTGGGACTCCCCACCTCAATCAAATCAGTGAGGCGTGATATGTTAGTGGGGTTAATATGACGGTTGGCATTACCATATCATAATTAGATCCACACAGCTGAGCTCTTGTTTAACCTCTGCAGATTATCAGCTATGAGGCTGCAGCTGCACTTAACCTTTAAGCTCATACCCGTGAATTCCGACGCCCAAAAACGCAACGTAAGGAAGAGATGTGTCCCACAGAGAGTTTTTAGTAAAAGTCCTGTCACTTCCATAAGGTCATGGTTCTACTTTGGCAGGTGCCTGACCTGTCCTGGTATATCCAGTAGATGTATTGTGGGTTCTAACTCACGATTATTTTCATTATTGATTATTTTGATCATTATTTCTTCAATAATGGATTTATCATTGAATTTTTTGGATGTCGGAAAACACAAATTATTATTGCTACTAGTTTTATATTATAGATAATCCGTTTCCTATAAACAACCATAAAGATCAACGTATTAGTGCAGATGCTGAAATCAGTGGATGTTGCTTAGAAACTTCCTCAAATGATTATTTAAATTATTGCAATTAATTTTTCCATAGATACATTTATCAGTTAATCAATAGAATTGAATCCTCAACTTCTTATCACTTAATATTTGAACAGCAACAAGACTAGGTCCGTATCTGTCTTTCATTTTTTTGCCTCTTTTAGCAACAATTAAAAGCTGGTTGGTTTCGGTTTTGTCACTTCCTTTTATTCCTTCAGCACGTCCTCTTCTCTTCCTGCCCTGGCTCTGCCGTGACACAGGAATGGCGAGATGGTTTCTTTCTATTCCCTCGCTGCTAACTCTGGCTGTGGTTGTTGGTGCGTGACAGAAGCAGCATTGTGTGCCTGCACAGTAAATCAGAGTTACATTGTGCATTAGCAGGCGTTTCGGGAGAGGTGCCCCAATGGTTAATGGTTAAGGGCAGAGGATGTCACACCTTGTTAAAGCCCTATGAGACAAATTGTGATTTGTGAATATGGGCTACACAAATCCAATTCTATTGAATTGGATTGAATGGCAGAGATGCCTGTTGTTAATTTATGTACAATCAAAATGATTTTGAAGCCTTAATTTTAATTAACAAATGTATACATATATATACATACACTGTGTTGCTTGGATTTTCTGTTTGTACTTTATATATATAAGTAAAAAAAGTAAAAGTAAATGTGCTGGGAAAGCTAGTATGAAGATTTACTAATGTTCCACAGCGGCAACACATGAAGGGAATGAAAGAGATGCCTATAGCTGCAAAAACACAATCATTTAATCGTTTTATTATTATAAATATAATATACATATTAAATATAATTACTAGTTACAAAAAAAATCACATTTCTTCCTTTGTGTAACATTTGATGGTCAGTGGTTTGCTAAGGTTGCTTCACATCCATCTCTCCGTTCAAACAGTAAACCATGAAGATGTGTTTACAGCACGATGGTGTCGTAAGTATCATGCATTATAGAATTGAGACACAGCCACAGTTAGTTCCTGCCTGGCGTGGACACAACCCCGCATCACCACAACAATGTGACCCAACACCTGATCACGATAAGCTTGGAGGGCTCATAATTGAGGCCTATTACAAGTTGAATTATTTACGTGGTTTTCTTAAAGGCTCGTGCACACACACACACGAACCTCACACCACTGTGAAACCACTGAGCCCCACCTCACCATCACTAACCACAGAAGTGATCGGGGGTGGAACGCTGCAGCAACATGCTGGTTCTCTCTGTCTTGTTTATTAAACCCAACAAACCACGCATCTGACGATCACAGTACAATATGCACACGTGAAGTGCTCTGGCAGCATTAAAGCACTGCAGCCTTTTACTTCCTGTCGAATTTCAAATAAACAGTAGGTGTATGTAATTGCTTTTATAATGGATTTCCTCTTCATGCGTGTCTACTGTGCCGAGTTCTAACCACAGAACTAGTATCTAGTTTATTAACACAGGAGGATGTATACTATTTTCAATGCATTCATTGCATGCTATCGCAGTAACAGTCTCCTCATGAAGCCTCATGTGGACAGACTCTTAAATATCAGACCCCTTGACATGTCTAATTATTTTCATCAAGATCTTTGAATTATTATTGAAGAAATCAATGAAAATCTTTCTTTCAAATTCCTTATTTCACAATGTTAAAGAAAAGGAAACAAAATTCACGGCCCGATCTGAGGAAAATGTAAAGGCTTCCTCCCTGAGCATTACCACATCCATCCACCGGTTTCATCTGTCAGGTAGTGTTTGCGTGTCCCTGCTTACAAACAGGCAAACAAACAAACAAACAACGTAACCTCCTCGGCGGACCTATTTAAAGTTGACTGTAACATATGATGCAGGTCACTTGAGTGAGTGGCCCCAGGTAGAGGCACCTTTTGCCCTGCGGCGACACATGTGCCTAGACAGTGGATCAGGTGATTTCACTGCCTAATTCCAGATTTGTGGCATACACAGTGTCCACTTGCTAAGCGTAGTAATCCCAAAGGATTGGCAAGTATTTTTAGTAATGGATTTGCTGACGTCCGTTGATCCCTTGATGGGTGGCTTCTTACAGAACAGTCATGGAGGAGTGTCCCGTCCGAGCCTTGCTGAGCAAAGTGTTGATCAGTATGCACGTGCGTGTGTGTGTGCTCGCCCCTGTGTGTGTGTGTAGATCTTCTTCAAGATTCAACCGCAGTACTTGAGTGACCCTATGGAGAAATGAAATCAGGTTTCCCATCTAATTTAAGAAAGTTGCAATGTCGTTTTTTTCGGCCCTGTCTTCCATTCTTTCAGAAACTGCTCGTAATGAAAACCAAACAAGAATCTGATGGAGATCTTCTCGTGGCTGTCACAGGTTATTCCTCGGTGTGTTCAGCGCTGTTGATTTGTCCAACTGTCCGTTCCTGCCAAGTTTGCTTTCGCCGCCATCCCATCGTCTCCTCTGCTCCACGAGAACCAGATGTCTGATAACCTATAGGACACATGATTTGTCGGAACAGAGTTGATACTGGCTGAGCTGAAATACGAGCAGGTGAAGAAATGAGAGCTGTGATTTGACTCGCACATCAAGGATACAGGGAACACTGCGTTTTTCCGTCTTTACGCTGTGTCCTCGACTCCAACCCAACCATGGGTTTTCAAAGTGCCTCCGCTAATGCATCTGTGATTGCCCATCACACCTTTCTGCTACTGGCTCAGTCAGAGGCGAACGGTGTTTCTTACCTCTCTGAATCTTTGGAAGCAATTTTGTGCAGCAATCAGGAAAGAAAAAAAAGGGTTCTCCTATTCTCACTGTCTGTGTACTAGTTCCGGAAATCTGTCGGATAATTTGTGTGTCTCGAGAACGGTTCATCTCATCGGCAGTGTCGATTCTGGTGTAATTTGGACATGTGATACATTTTTTCTCGATAAACGTTGAATGAACAGGTGACCAGCGCTCTGTAGCAGCAGAGGAGGGGACTCATTAACACAAGTGACGTTGTTGATCGCGACACCGGCAACGACAACTGATGCCCCAGTTCAGGTTCTTTCACTTTTTCAGAAGGAAAGCTGCAACCAGCATTAAGACAGGCAGGTTGACAACAGGCACTGCGTAAATGATACATGAGTCCCGAACTCTGTATAGATTGAGTCTCTGTTTTAAAGGGATGATTCGCCTAAAAATGAAATTTCACTCATTATCTACTCCCCACTATGCCAATGGATGGGGGGCGACACAGTCCACAAAACACTTTAGGAGTTTCAGGGGTAAACAGCGTTGCAGCCAAATCCATAGCAATGGATGTAAATGGTGAAAAATAAACATTAAATGTCTCTAAACTGCTCCTCTGGTGTCATCTGAGTGTCCGTAAGCCCCGACATTCATATTCATGGATAATTTACACCATGTTTTTAGCTTAAATGTCATCTATGAACCATGTGCGAACATAACAGGATATCACCCAGCCCTCCATCGTCATAGTGGTTGGTAGATAATGGGTGGATTTACATTTTTTGGTGAACTAACCCTTTAAGTCTTTTTACTTTAAAAATATGAATGAATTATTAATATAAGAACATGAATCTGGGAACTCTCACACCTTAGCACTGCCTCTCTGATGGCATCATTACCTCCAGCATACAAAAGACTGTCACACACACCTTCAGAGACTGCTGGGTGCAAATACCACACACAACCCACAAACTCTCCATCCTTAGGGAATGAAAAAAATATAAAGTTACAATAAAGCTCTTGAAACTTGAATAAACAAGTGAAGTGGAGTGGGTGAAGAGTTCAGCTCTGGGTCTCATCGTGTGATTTGGTATGTCTTTTCTCTCCAAGGCAAGATTCTACCTGACAGTGGACTGACCTGCAGTCTGCAGTTTGACTATGTCCTCATGATTATAGAGTGACTTTTCTACTTTTTTAGGGTAAATGAATAATCCATGGGTCATTTCAGAAATGCTGGTCATACACGTCTGCCATGCCACGAGCGGGGTTGAAACCCCTGAGTGGAACAATGGCTACGTCATGGCTGGCTGAGTATGAGAGGAATCCAAATGTTAATTATGGCTCCGAAAAGTCAAATCGCCTAAACTTTGAAAGCCAGAGATTTTAGAGGCTGTCGGGAAAATCCCGTATTAATCCATGGTGATCTGAAGTACTCTAGCTCCCAGACAGCACAGGCCACAGCCAGCTGCAGACAGACAAGTGTGTGTCCATATGTGTGTGCGCACATGGGCGTATGTGTGCGTCTGTCTGCATTTGGGGCAGGGAACAAGAGGAGAGAATTACTTTAGATGAATTCAGAACGTTTTAGGGCAAGAGGATACGATGCGTTCCTGGTCCAAGGCTGGGGAAATGAAGTGAAGGGTTACTCTGCAGGAGTACGTAACATGTGACGCCGCCTCTCCTCTCATCCGTCTTCTGCCTTATCCCTCGTTCTTCTGTGCAAACACCGAGCCTCCTCGCTGACTCTACTCCTCTGCAACCATATTTCTTTAAAGTGACGCCACCCCTTCCCTTTTTATCCTCCTGCTACCTCTTCGGCTGTCCTCCCTAAACCCCGACCCTTGCATCTCTCAGCTCTTTTGTACTGTCTGTCATAGCCGTGAGGCTTCCTGGTGTTTCAGTCTTGCTGCCTCAGCAGCAGCACAGCAAGGTTAAATCAGCCAAGAGAGCAAGGTTCCCTGCAGCCCTGCCCATTTACCACATACTGTGCTCTCACCTTGGCAGAATGACAGTGTTCAGGCCTGATTATACTCATCACAAAATTTTTACAAAAAGGAGAAACAAAGGGGAAGCGTTGGAAGAACATGCAGCTTGGTGAATGTGCCGGTGTGAGTGGAATTTCAATGATCAATAAGTGATGTGTGTGTTTGTCTCAGCACCAGTTAACTGCATCTGTTACAGAGCAGATCAGCGTGCCGTGAGAACTCAGCTGTGATGAAGGTGAAGAGGTTGTGAGCTTAGAGGTGGTCAAGGAGCAGTCAGGGTCATTTCACATCGACCGCGTGTTTTAATCTCTGAACTTTCTTGTCTTGAATTCAGCCCCTCGGGGCAGAGCTTAATCCCAAGCTGTCCCCAACAAGCTCCACCAATCGTATGATTATGTTCAGGGTTGACAAATCCTCAAGAAGATGCCAGTGTGTGTAGAAGCAGCCACAGTGTCGCCTGGAACACAGAGGTCCTGTTGAATTAATTGATAGTTTCATCGTTGATAAGGATCAAATGAGATTTTGGGATGAGCCTCATCCTGTCGCATTGTGAAATAAACTATGATGTGCTGCATGATTATTAAATAATAACCCTGGTTTTCATTATATGAATTATATAATAATAAGGATTTAACACTGGCAATCCCAACTACTATAAACTGGAAGTTTGACACCTCTGAAATGCGCACTTGATGGCAGATATATTGGTATTGTATCATACTATGTCATATTTTGCTGAAAGACTGGGGCATAAAATAGAAAAAAAAGGAAAATATGAGTAGATTGACTAACCTACACTAAACAAATGGATTCAGACCCCATATAAATGTTACATGGTTCAATCAGTTTTTTTTTAAACTGACTATAATTCATCTTAACTGTAACTTAACAAACTAATAATGTACTATTTCCTTTAAGGTTACACTGTTAATACTGAAGGTGGTAAGGGTTAGGGTTAGGGATATACACATTGCATTGTGTTAGAGCTCATATAGTTTTGAAAAGGGGAGACACGTTGCCCCTGAAATTCAAGCATCCATCTTACTAAAGCTCCATGTACAACACTTGAGCACACTGACAAATCTTGTCTTCCTTTCCTCATTATATTTCCAGTCAAAGTTTGGGGAGTAGTTTTACTTTACAGTACAATGTCATTTATAATGGTCAAAAGTGCATCTCTCAAACAGGCACAGAGAGATTTAATGCTGTAGCACATAGGTTTAATAAGATCAGGTCATAGACCGTTCCTGAAGTGGCCATTTTGCATCGTCTGACACATTTGCAGCTAAGAACATTAGTTCCGGTGTGTGAGCCGGTCCCAGGGTCCTGCTGCTCTGCATGCTGGCTGATTGGCAGGGCTTCCTGGGACACTTCAGTCGGTTGCTGTGATTAGTAATCACACCTATGCTTTTTCCCGCTCTGCCATGTCAAAACATCCTCGGTGAGAAAAGGCCCGTTAGCCATGCGTGCAACCGCCAGCTCCTGACAGCAACACAGAGGAGACGTGTCTGCGGGGGATAACGTGGTGTCGGTTCAGAGAAGTTACTTTAGGAGCTAATGATTTTACAGTCTCATGTGGGCGATCTGTCTCAGGATTGGCTTCAGCTTAATAGCTCTATTATGTGGAACAAACTTTATGCACATGTTGTTCCAGACTCTCTGATACAAGGCAGTGTAGGAACAAGATGTTAACATTACTTATAACAACATCTGGTTAACAGACTCTTGAATGAACAGTGTAATCAACCACACCAACATTATTGTACTTCTATCTTAGTGAGGACAACCATAGGTGCAATACACTCCTAACAACCCTCTAACAATATTAGAGCTGATTTAACATAATCATTGAATATTAAATATATTTATAGAGGTACGAAAATTCTATAAGCCCCTCTGCTTTAACTGTGGGCAAATGGAACATCCCACCTGAGACAGTACCAAGTCACTCGATGTACAAGGAATTAAAGTCGGCTGGAATATCAAACCACACCATTACACACATCGGATTGAAGGATGCATAGCGATGAGGTAATTTATCGTAAAGCTCATTCTGATCTCATCCATCTAGTTTGTAAGGGACAGGGAGTTGGCGAGGAATAGGCTCTTGAGTTCTGGTCTGTATGGGTTAGCGTTTAACCAAGCTCTTAGCCTAGCCTTTAGCCTAGCGTGTAGCCCGGCTGTTTCCTCTCCCTCCTCCCAAACATCGGCTTCTCCAGCCCGACTGCAGGAAAACCTCTGACCTTGTGTGTGATCATGTCCCGGCGATAGACATTGACAATTGCAAAGCTGATTTTCTCCCATATTATCTCATTTTTGGTTGCAGGTCATAACGAGGCATCAATCTTAGAATAAAAACATTTGATAACCAGTTAAAAACATCTTGTAGGGGCTTAAATGCAACATACGAGTTCCCACATGTTCATATAAAATACATTGCATTTTACATGTGGATTGCTCTATTGCTATATAGTAATGGCAATTGTCCTGATAACATTCTTCACCTAAAACGTCTTTAATCTGCGTTTTTAACAAGACACAGTATCCGTCAGTGACGCACTGCATTGGCTTCGATTGCGACCGAAGCCCAAACTGATGCAATACTCTGACTGAAAGTGAGATAAGAAGCTGCTGCTAACTGACACAATCTCGTCATGTTTCATTGACCGAAGGGAATCAGGATTTTTTAAGTGTTTGGTGTCACTCCTGATTAAACATGTGATTTATTTGCTGGTTAATTAATCAGATTGGTGGAAAATAAATGCGGAACCACTGCACCTCCTTGTTGCCAAAGTGCCCTTGAGCAAGATGCTTAGGCTCCAGTGAAGCACAGGTTGTAGCGGGCAGGGTAGGTTTATAGGTTTAAGTAAATACAGATATATTGATGCTCATAACCCTATAGCTTGACTGCATGGGTATGTAAGGGGATAGGTTATTGTTATGGTGACATATAGGGACTGTGGTTTACATTGCATCTCTATCTTTCAGCATTCATTAGGGTCGACAGAGGCCCAGGACAAAGCTTTAAATCCAGGTCTAAGTCCTTTGAGCTCTTCCTTATGAATAATTAACAGGTCCACAATGGCAAGGTGCCCCAATTCGATCCCAGGCTAATGAATCTATCACTAATGGCACACTTAGCTCATCAGGCCTGACACCCAACATTTAGCCAGCGTCACTTCAGCATGACTCCGTTAACTTCTAGTGTTAGCTCGAGGTGTCAGAGCTCCTCTCGTGCCTCATCTCCGTCAACTCCTATTTCCCAAGAGGATGAGGGAACAGTTGTTAGTCTTTTTTATTATCCTGCTTGTCTCATCCTCCTTAAATATTAAGGGTTTAACAGGGGGAAAGACTAACTGAGCTAATCTTCCTTTGACTTTATTTTACTGCCCATTTTCTCTGGGTGAATTTATCTGGGCTAATACATGTCGCTTTTCACAGCTACCGTTCAATTCTGCTGCTTCGTCGTGACACATGAGATCTGTTACCGGGTCCAAGCTCTGGACTTTTTCCAAGATACCCCATTCCTGTGTCCCTTGCTGTGATGGTGGAGCTCAGATGGTGGAATAGATTAAATGTGATGCAAAACAAAGTGTAAGTCATCTAGACTTAGCCTGGAACTACCGAAGCAATAACTGTGGTTCTGACTCTGACCACAGGTGTAAGTGGGCGTGCCGTGTTCTTCAGATCTCAGTCAGGCTCGTCTCCAAATATCACTTCTGGTTGTTTTTGTTTTTTTTGTATTTTAATCACAACCCATAAAGAACCAAGCTAACAAGTCCCTGAATCACTGTATCATTGACTTTACTCTCACATTGCACAACTCTAAAACCATTCCCACAGGAATGAGATGGAATCACTAAAATGGAAATTCATTATGGAAATTACCCCTGAGCTCAGATTGAACCCTAGCTCAATATCATATTATTGACTTATTGTTTATTTATGCAAATGTATCATTTACTTGCTTTATTTGTTCATCACACCTGCTGAGTTTGTCTGGTTTGTCCTTTAAGTGTTGAAGTGGGTTATATTTATCAAAGGTGATCTTATTATAAGTGATTATCTCCTTCTGTGTCATTGATGTGGATTAATGTGAAAGATCCATCACTGCAGCAAATATTAACTGTATCTGATCTGATGCAGCGCTCCGGAAAATATCAGTGTTGTTGCCATCATCTGACCGAGAGGTCACCGGATAAATATTGGTTTCTGGCAAAGCGAAACAATATTCATAAAACATGTGGGCAGAAACTCTCCGCTGATTATACAGTACCTGGACAGTACAAGATGGCAGAGAGCCAAAGTAAACAAGTGGCTGCTGAAGATAGTAAAAATATCATTCAATGCCGGAGGTTCAGATATTGTTTCTCAGGACTTGGCAGAGAAAAGCAGGACTGAGTCGTCCGTAAATATTTTGTTCAAATTTGTCAGAGAGCGAGAAGGTGGAATCCAATGTTGTGCCCACGCTGCACTGTAAGTGGTGGTGTTCAGTGGTTTCTCTGCTCCATTCGAAGCAATGAGGAAGGAGTTAGCAAGATATGAAACCTTCAATCAATCTTCTGCCCAATTCCATTTCTTTCTGTGAGTAGAAAGCGCATTAGTTCTATTCTCTTATGTCACAGTGACAACAAACCCCCTGTATTAACCCCAATAAACTAAACTGCTGTGAACATATTCAAAAATCACATTTACACCAATGAAAACTAGTGACTCAACTCTAAATATCATAAATATGTTCCAGACTCATCACATCATGTAAGAATTTACCTGCAAAGCACCACCCTTACTTGTATTGTTACAAATACTGCTGTTAAGTACAGTGGAAACTTTTTATATACCATACCTGCCTTTTCACTTACATATATATATATATATATTAGGGACGCACCGATTTATCGGCTGAACATCGGTAGCGGCCGATATTCGCCTCGTTTACTGATATCGGCTTATCGGTAATAAACTTGACTTTCACCGATATCATTGGCCGATGTTCATATTTGTTGTAAACCCGCTGGGCACGTGCCGCGGCTGGGGGAGCAGTCGCTCCGTCGCCCTCCTCTCCGCGCCGCCGGAGGCTCAGTGTGCGGCACCGGGAGGTCCTCATCCGGTGGCACCTCACGGCGTCGCTGGTGCGGGGGCTTTCTTTCTCTTGGACCGCGGGGCGTCGTCCATCACCGGCGCGGAAGGCGAGCCGTTGGAGGAGACTGGGTACGCGGTCAGCGGCGGCCACTCTGGACGCGTGTCGGGCCCTTCTCGCGGATCACCTCAGCTACGGCGACCGCTGGGGGAACCCTCTGTTCGCGCAGGGGGGGCGTCCTGCGGTGCGCCTCGGCTGGCGCCTAGCAGCTGACTGAGAACTGGTGCGGACCAGGGGAATCCGACTGTTTAATTAAAACAAGCATCGCGAAGGGCCACGGTGGGTGTTGACGCGATGTGATTTCTGCCCGACACTCAAAACAGGTAAAACTGAGGAGGGCTTGTTAAGTTATCTTGACTCACGCAGTGTAACTTGGCGTAAAAAGTATGAGCGTAGCGTCTGTTTAAGTACTTTATTCTCATGTGCACCGGCTCTAATCATCCGTCTCATGCACAGGTGACTAGGGAATTGACAACATACGTCATACACACAGAAGCCGTAACACATCTAATAAACGGGCAATACTGCTACCGTAAATCAATGAGAAGAGCGTTCTCTATAATGATACTTTAACAGGGCTGTTTTAGACAGGGTAAAAAGGTGCTGTTTTAAATGATCCTT
Organism: Pleuronectes platessa; assembly: GCF_947347685.1. NCBI lineage: Eukaryota > Metazoa > Chordata > Actinopteri > Pleuronectiformes > Pleuronectidae > Pleuronectes > Pleuronectes platessa. The sequence continues at coordinate 9,713,688 of NC_070644.1, read as the reverse complement.
GTGGTATTTTGACCAAAATATGTTACAGACATTTCATTAAGATCCCAAGGAACCATTTCAACTTGCGGTAAAATGGGTATAATATGTCTCTGTTAAATAAAGTTTAGTTAAATCAAAGATTGTTTCATAAATCTGATTCAATTTGTGCTCATTAAAAGATAAGAGTGATGAAGGGCTGACATTTTTTTAAATAGTGCTTTTTAAATAATGATTTAATTATTTTTCTGGCACAAAAAGGTGAATGAATAATAACAAAAAGAAAATAAACAAATATCGGTATCGGTATCGGCTATCGGCAAGATTGTTATTTTAAATATCGGTATCGTTATCGGCCAAGAATTTCCATATCGGTGCATCCCTAATATATATATATATATATATATATATGCATATATCGGTTTCAATATCTTCCTGTGCAACTGCACTTTACTAAAGTACATGTCTCTACAAAAAATATTTTGTTATTGAAAGGTTTTTATTGAACATTTGCTTTATTTTGTTAACTTCTATCCTATTATCTGCTCCATTCCGACTATCTGCTGCTGTAACCAGTGAATTTTACTTGTGTGGGGTTAATAAACAGTTTTCCTATCATCTTATCTTGCATCATCAACACTTAACAGACGCATTTGTAAACGAGAATTGCCCTCAGAGCACAAGGCCTGGCAGTCAATATAAAAATCAATCAACTTAATATGTCACATTTTTAAAACAAGGTCCTTTAATTATTCCCTGGGAAAATGTTGAACATGTTAGAAAATGCCCTTATTTAAGGAAGTGATATACAATTCATAGATCTTCCTTTTCGGCCAGATGCGCACCAAGATTTGATGGATTCTGTCTCTGCCCCCGTCCAATTGTTCCGCCGAAGAAAATGTATTGTGTGTTTTTTGCTGACAATCACACAAACAGACAGGGGTGAAAACGGCACCTGCTCGGTGAAGATAATTGTCATTTTTAATAAAAGTTCTGAAGGTAGTGAAACTCGGAGAGATTCTGGAAACAATAAGGACTAATGAAATTCCTTTGAAACCCTTGAATGTCTTTGAACCATGAAAACAACGAAAACAGAGCTCAAACATCCACCTATAGGACTTAAGTTTTAAAAATCTCCTTATTTTCTATGCGTGTGCTTGGTTTTGGTGCACGGCTCAGAAAGTGTCTGACATTGTAAGTTGCAGCAAACTTTTCTCTGGCGTGACAACAAAGCCGTCAGTCCATGTTTACAGCATTTGATGGATTATGGAAATTGCTTTAATCTTTTTCGCTGGAATAAAGCGACAGTCCTGTTGATCATCAATCTGCCTGACTTTAGAGTTCAGGCTCACGCTAACTAATGAGGACCTGAAGGTATCTGCTCCTCTCTTCATGTGACATGGACAAGTCTGTATGCATGAATAAAAAGCATCTATGTTAATAAGATGTAATTCATTCATACGCACACACACATATTTGGTTTGTGGAAAACAGTTGATGTTCCTTCCCCCCCCCCCATCTTTCATTGCTCCCGCTTACAAGCCGGCAATAAATCTGCTTGGCCGACACAGACTTTGGATGACTCAGAGTCTGTCCACCTCCTTACATCACACAGTCATGCATCACGCGAAAAAAAAAAAATACTTTGGCTCTGCAGCCGTAACCCCTCTGACAGAAAGCTATCAATATCGAGAGGCTCACGCTAAGCGGGCACAAACTGTCGCTGTATTTCGGGAGTCGGGAAGCCGACAGCGTCCCGCCACTGACCGATGTTGCAGCCATGAAGAAGCTTTCAAGAAAATTAGTTTTTGGAGCTAGAACATAACAGCCCCTGATGGATTGCTCTCAACTTATCACCTCCATGGGCGTCAGGGCAGAAGGTTCTCACTCCTCCCCGCCCTTGTGGTTCATGGAAAGGTCGCGGCGACGTCCCCCACTAATCAAGAGCGACACCGCTGCCGCGTGTGTCCTGCTGGTTATCCTATGCCACAGAAGTGTTCTTTTGGTAGCTGTACGTTGTGATCCCAGGGCAAAATGCTGCGAAGATGAAAACTCACTGTCAACCCGACGCCACGTCCTGCCCTCGCCGCAGCAGTCAAAGTGAACAGCAGATGTGCGGGACATGTGACCGGGCCGCCAACCACACACACAGGGGAACGAGCGCCATCATGATTGATAAGCCCCAACATCGCCTTAATTGAAGACTGTGTGGCAGCCGGGCATATCGGCTTGAAACACACAAGCGTGCACACGTTGCTACATACTTGATGCATGAATAAACACATGCATGCACACAGGGGTTTCTGAGAAGCTCTGTATTTTATTCTTCTTGGCTGCTGTCGATCTTTGTTTGTGCAGTGTTTCCTTCGTCCATAGCCAAAACACAACAAAAAGCAAATCTCCTTATTCGTTCTGACTCCATCATCATACTAATAATGTGGCCGGTGTAACACGTGCTGAACAGCTGGTACAGCTTCCAGTCCACCCCCCCCCCCCCCTCCCTTCTCTCTGCCAGCATACTTAGCCCTGGAGGTCAGCCGTGTACCATTCCCCTTGTTTCATCTCATTATGCAATTCTTTTGCTTTTATTTATTTTACTCTCTGAAAACGCTTTGTGATGATTCAGGGATTTTTTTCAGAGATCGCTGTACACTGGATACTCGTTTTTTATTCCTGTGATTAATGCTAGCTAACATATACACTAGTTGGCTAAAGTGTATATGTTAGTGTGTATGTATCATGTTATTGTGTAATTCCACATTTATGCGTTAATTAGGGCACATATCTATTACACCACTTTTTTTAACCTATAGGAATTTGTAAATCCATTCCAAGCATCAAAACAACAACATCCACATGAGTAAAAGTGTATTTTGAAGACATTTGAAGAATTTCTAAATATAAATTCAATTTCACCAACTGTTTTCTCTGGGCCAACTGGTTTCTCTCCACTATCCCCCAGGTTTTGAGCCCCAGCACAGAAAGCTGAGACTGTCTTGGGAGAAAAAATACATATAACACACGGATATCCCCAGGGACCCCAGAGTGTTATTCCAATGCCTGTAGTGAGGGATTTTCATAAACTTCCATATGGTACATTTTCATTAACCAGTTCTCAATAGTATTCAGCATCTAAATTATAGGAAAAGAATCATTTTCAATGTCCACATGATTTGTGTCATAAATGTATATGTTGGCCATTTGATTGAATCATGTTGTTCTGAACCTTGTTACCCAGACATGACAGATCCGGACAGTAAATCCACTTCTCTATGATAAATGAGGGAGTGAGTTTCCTGGTTCGCCCCCCCACAAGTGTGTGCACATGTTGCAGTTGCACATATGCTACTCTATGTTTTGGGCTGCAGTATATGTCCAGTGCAACATACCAGTGACAACACAAGTGTAAAACAGAACACTTACATAATGCATTACATGTTTAAAGCCCTATTTGCATTAGGGATAATTATCTGCGTGGGTGTCATTGTGTGCCGGTTAAGCTCGAATGAAGAATCGTTCAGGAAATGTGGGCGGAGGCTCTCACGTTTCTCAGCGCCACTTCTCTCCGTCTTCTAACTGGGGTGCGTTTACCAGCGCACACAGGTCACCCGACACTTTGAGTGTAATGCTAGAACCGCACCCACATCACTCACACCCGCGCTGCAGGGTAAGAGTTGATCACAGGCAGCTCAAGTGCAAAGAAAGGACACCAACCACCTGATTAATCTCTGGGATCATCCTCCTTAACAAACAAATAGTACGAATCATTTATATTCAGACTAATCTAGTCAAACCCAGTCTGGTGTTGGCGTTACACAACCACATGGACGAAATACTAATATGCAATTGACCTTGAACCTTGAACAATTCCAATAACACTGTAAACGGAAATCAAATCCCCACTCATGCAACGTGAGAATTATTTTCTTCATCTTGCTCAACGTGCACGTCACAGGCACGAGGAGACTTTGTTGTATTTGCAGGTTTTTAGATAATGCGCCAGGCACAGTTGGCTGTATGATTAATATTGCAGTTAACCAAGAAGCCGAAGATAAATCACAGGCGCTGCTTAAAATATAATCTTCTGACGGCTTTGAAGTCAGCATATAAGGACTTTTATGTAGGTCAGGTTGGCAAATTGAATTCTCACGGATGTGTAACATATAGCGTCGGATCCGATGTGTAGTCATGAATTAAGATCATTTAAAGTTCAAATAGCGATTTATCCCCCATCCCTGACCGGCTGCTCTCGGAAAATAATGTAGTTTGAAGAATGAAGTTTGTGTCTGACCCCATATACAGTATCATCAACCCTCCATGCTACAGATGAACTGCCTCCAACAGCGTGAGCTGGATTTTAAAAGACCTGACTTATTACTTCTATAGATGTTACAATACTACTTTTTCCTTATACTTATATATAAGGTAAGGTATACTTCTGAGTTTGTTTTCTATCTTTATATATCAAAGAGCATGGTCTTTTAGTCTGAGAGCAGGACTCATAGAGTTCACCTTCAGATTTCCCCTTGGGCACGTGGAACCCCTGCTCTGGGATTTCTTCTTCTGCTATGGGACTTTCTTGTGCTACAATTTCCCCTGCCTCCTCCTACTAATCCTGTTTGAAAGTGATAATTACTGTCATTGCTGTGTGGCCTGTCTCAGGTGAATGAATGCCAGAAACCCTTAGTTTCTTTGACAATCACAAAAAAGAACAAACACTCGTTTGCCCTCGCCCTGGAGCTTTTATTTTGGTGAAACTAATATACAGTAGTTTAAAGACGTGGTATCAGATGGGTATGTACATTTAAGTCCTACCCGATAAAGTATCTGAGGCCTTTCCAATGCTGGTAATGGATCGTCTGTACCCATTGGCCCTCCATACATTCTTATATTCCTGTCTCTGCACATACACATGTGCTGTATTGCATTAACAGTGCTCTCAAGTGAATCTACATCTCAAGCCCCCTCGACTACCCCCGCTCTCCCCTGCTCTTCAGACTAATGCCCCCATTGCAGCAGCCACTTGTGCGCTATGCACCAGTGTTTACCAGAGACCCATTCATCTGCTCCAGATGATTCCATGTGCACGAGACAAGTCTTTTATTCAGATTTTCATTAAACCATTAGCCCAATAGATCTGTACAACAATGCCTTTTCAGTACAGAAGACAGGCTTCTAACACTGAGGTATAATTTGGTTACAGTGAGTTGTTATCTAGAATGAACTGACATTAGAGTAAACACTCCCCGGTGGAGGCTGTGTTTCACATGCATGTATATCTGTGCAGTTTGGGTCCTCTGACGTTTTGTCACATACTCTGTCTGCACACGCACAGACTGCATTGCAGCACTCGGCTGCCTCCCCCCAGTCAGAAGCTTCAATATTCATCTCATGCAAAGTGGAAATACATAATCTGTGAATCTTTTTTTATCATGTTTTGATCCGTGTTGATTCTCCAATTTGCTTTTCTTGCTCAGACTTTGTGTTCATTTCTATCGCACGTCTTTGCCCGTCATACTTTCAGTGACGATGGTGTGCTCAAAGAGCTTTTTACTCATTCATTTGATTTATAATTATTGGTCTCAGCATGTAAAGACCATTGATCGTATAGTGTTCTCCCAGAGAGAAAAGCCTTTGAAGTTATTCACCTAAGGGAGAAGTGAATGGAGGTAAACTACACAAGAATATAAATCACAAGAAAAGGTGAGACTATTTTGGTCTTGGTGATTACGCTGCAGACACAGTTTGGCAGCTGGAGTGCGCTGCTTGACAGCTGCGTGTGGAAGTGTGAGTCAACGCATACATGTTAGTGTGTAACGGTGTTTGCGAGTGTGCGCAACATGTGCATTATCCCAGGTGCAGAGTTTGTGCTGCGTGACAAAGGCCTACTTCGTTTGTCATTTTAAGCTCAGCGGAAGCTTAACTAGGTCCAACCTTCATTTTCTCCTGTGTCATCATCTCTCTGCCCCCCCCCCCCCCCCCCCCCACAGCACGCACACTCGTACTTCTATCATGTGCTTATGGTAGAGACGTATGCGCTTGTGCAATCCCAGAATATTTATCTCCGAGTTGTCTCAAATTCAACACCAGATAATTATCTGAAAAAGCATCAAAGCAAAGTCTCATTAATTCTGCTTTTACCTTTTTTCACAACCAAAAGTGCAAAAAGGTTTTCATTCAAATTTCACCTCCTGTGCTTGGAAATATTTGAACATCGCTAATCCCGCAAAAATAGCTGGGCTTAACCCGGCTCGCACAGTTATATGTCTATATATATATTTTTTTACTTATGATCATGGTCAAGCCCATCGGAAAACATGACCAGATGGCGAACACCAGATGGTCGTGATTACCGAGAGCAATAAAATGATTCCCGATTTCAACATCATTAGCAAATAAAAAATAAAGAGGGTGGCGGGTGAAAGAAATTCGAGTTCCTGGCTCCAAATCAACAAATAGGATTCCACAGAGAGGGTTGGAGAGAGAGGAGGGGATTGCTGGTGCCCTGGTGTAATCACAGCAGAGGCTGGTCCTGCGTGGTCCCTCTCCCAGATGTTGTTGCGTAACAGCTCATTGAAAATGAAAGCTCTCCGTTGTTTGCCGTTGGCTTCAAACCCCCGGGAGCGGCCCGGCCAGCTTCCAGTAAAGCCCCAGCCATCGGTGATGAACTGTACGCGAGCCAACGGGTGGATGGACACGCCGCTGCACGACGTTTGTAAGCCAGAGATATTAGACAACTGTAGCTCCAGCTGCTATCGCCAGAGATGACGCACCATAACGGGGACTTTGAGCAAAAAGAGGACACAGGGAGCGTCAGCGCCTATTTAGTTTGAATTTGAATAACGGATATTAGAAAATGGGGAGAAAGACTAAGCTGCTCAAACACTTTACTGAAGTTCAGACAGACAACTCACCTTCAAATGTTCATTGCGACAGTAGAACATGTTAGTGTTTGGCGTCTGGACTCCGACTTCATTACTCCACCAGATGTGATTACATAGACGTGATGGGAGTGATGAGCAAATACTTAGAACCCCAAAGTCTGAGCTTACAGGTGCATGCTGGGGTTGTGGAGGGTTGGAAGCAACTGGCAGCAATGGACACAGCAGTGGGGCAAACAAAGGGAGTGATGGGACGTTTTTTTAGCTTAAATAGACCGACTAATAGGGTGGCTGTGTATTGTGGAAGATTGTAAAGGTTAAGATATGTCACATGATGTATGTCACATGATGTATTTCGCATGATTGGAGTAGCGCAGCTCGAGCTGGCTGTCTGAACTAGCTCGCAAGTGACACCTCAAGTGCTTACAAATAGACCAAAATGTACTTCAGTAAAAGTACCACATAACTTTTCTGTCTGAGTAAAAGTAACTTCTTGCTTTTAGATGTACTTAAAGTATTAAAAGCACTTATGTCACTCTACGGAATATTTATATTATTTCAGGGGTGCAGGAGGGGGGGGGGGGGGGGGGGGGGGGGGGTCTAATATTACCACTCTAATTGCATGTGTTAAAAGGTATCTTTCAATAATTAAAAGAAAAAAAACAAAATTAACATGTAACAATGTAAACATGTAGTGAAGTAGACTGTACAGATATTTGCTGATGTATGTAGGTGGAATAAAAGTTTAAAGTACCTGAAAATAAATCGTAATAAATAAAGTACAGATACATGAAAAGTAAATATACTTTGATACTTTCCATTACTTCGGTCTTAGACATTAGGTCCTGTTTGTTGTGCTGATCCCTCCTCTTTAAAATCAAGGAAAAGCCTTTGTGGATAAAATTCAGGTTTTCTATACCAGTTGAAAGACTGAAGTTGATTCTGAATCTGATTTGACGTCCCCTGTTATTACTCCTTCTGTGTTTTGAGAGTAGAGAGATTAGAGATGAACCAGATGGTAAAATTACACTGTAACAGAATAAATTGGATACAGTGGGAACATATAAACACCATGTAGTGTACACCAAACACATGGGGCCCATGTTTCATGCCACACAGTGTGCATGACATGACAATATAATTACTGTACTCACCTCACAATGCTCTGTTAGTCTCCTCCCCATTGATGATTCATCTGCTTCTGTCATGTACCCGAAATCCACATCTTTAGGTGGACGAGAGAGCTCAACTCACTGCTGGTTAAGAGAACACATGCAAATTGAAACGACACGTGCAAATACAGAAAACAACTTCATCAACTTGACAACACATGCGCTGCGAAGGTCACGACACATGCAAATACAGAAACGTGATGCAAATTGCGAATATGGAAATGTTTCCATGGGACCCTAAAAAGTGATGCACCTGGCTGTAGTTCAACACTTTGTGAAGTTCCATCAGCTCTGACGAGCAGCAGAATTCACTAACGTCACAAAGCAGAGTTTGTTCTTACTGCCGGCAAAACCTACGTCTCACATCAGAGGCTTCCAAGGACGCGGTCTACCAGGCGCATGAAAGAGAAGGTCTTCATGGGCCAAAACATAATATTTTATTTATATGGATCACACAAAACAATGAAAGGAAATTCAAAAGTTACAAAGTTTACCTACAAAAATAAGGAGAAGAATAAAAACTCACATAGTGTCTAAACTCAGAGGATCAGGCACTTACGATTAAAACAAGACAGGCAGAGGTCAAACACAAGGGAAAACTGAGAGACTACAAACATGGCTTAAAAGCTAGTTTGCTAGATCGAAGGCAAACAGGAAGTGAAACACAGGGGGTATTAATACAAAGACGTCTGATAGGATGATTGAAAACAGGTGAGCAGAGAAAACTGGTAGGAAACGGAGCAACAACAGGAAGTAGAACTTTCTGAAAAGCTTGAGGAGAAGACTTAACAGAAGTTAAGCATAGTCCATAATGTCCATGTGAGTTGTCAAAGTATGCTAACATGTGATAATTAGGTTTGCAGGTATTTGCTGAAATAGCAATTTGTCGAGATGATGCAGCTAAGTGAAAGGATTATGATTCATCCTGTGGGGAACATGAACGTCTGTACCAAATTTCAAAAGTCACAAAAATGTCCACTTCCTTGTGGTGATAGACGTGAAGTTAGTGGGTTAACAATCAGTCAGTAGGATGAATCATCTGGAAACCATGGCCGAGGAAAATTTAGATCTGCTGGTGGTGCTAGATTAAACCTTATAGGTGATAGGTGAGTATCCTCTGGGGACCATGAATGTCAACATTTCACAGCAATCCATCCTATAGTTGTCATCGCAACAACAAAACCTATATGTATAGCAACAATTTAAACCTTAAAAAAAAAATCGAAATTAAATAAATTATATAGAAGCATCTACAAGTGTCGTCTTGTGATTCATCCTAGAAAAGACCAGCATGAGGACACTGTGCTGCCCCTTCAGACTCTGTTGCATTATTCATCAGAGCAGCATCACCAGGTTCACACCTTGTGCCACTTAAAACCTCCTTAAGTCCCATGATACACTGCTCTTCACTCCACAGGCCATTGAACAGGACCCACGAGCACAGAGCAAGGTGGTGAAAGCTTCTGCCGCACCTGCTGAGTCACATCAAACACTGAAATGGTAAAAAAGGAAACAGAAATAGGTGATGACGAATTGATGACTTATGAAACAAGAGAAAAATCACGAAACGTGAGTTGAAAAAAATGGTCTTAACCACCAAATGCCTTTTCAACAAGTTGAGTTGCAAGAGGAAAGTTTTACGGTGATGTGGACTGTCTTGTTGTGATTAACATCGATGCCACACTTATATCTCTAAACTAAATAAGAAGCTATATCATACATATATCGTTTTCATTTGTTTCTGAAAACTGAAGTTAAGGAATACAATTTAATAATATAATTAAATGAATTACTTTGTCAACAAAAACATGTTTTGGTCTTGTTAACCCAATGTCTCAAGTTCATCTCAGGGGAAATTTCAAATTTCGTAGAAACAATTACTTAGAATTATAGGTTATCTGATTAGATTTCAGAGGTCAAAGGTCACAGTGGCTCAAAAAACATGTTTTTATTTGTGGAGGCCTACAACCGCAGTGATTATATATATGCATACTTTGTTTGTGAATGTGAAATCAAAAAGGTTTGCAATCAATCTTTCTGCAACACTTTAGATTATTTGGCTTTGCGTTGTGTTCCAATGAATTAGATCAAGATGAATCTCACTGCTTCATGACAGCAGTGAATTATATCACCTCAGTGTTCGGTTCATATGTGTCTGTGATGTGTTGGATCATTGGTTTTGTGTAACGGCCTCAGTGATGGAAATGCACAGCCCGACAGTAGCTCCATATTTAACAGATGTGTGAGTGATATCGATCTTCTCACCCGATGCTCAACAAGGAATGATGCATCCTCCAATATGTGCAGCCGTCTCATTTCGCCTGACTTTTAGCAAACTGTAAATCAGACCCAGAGCCTTTCGCCACGTCGTTTATCCGGCACACGACGAACGTCCACTGGCAGGCAGGCGAGCCAGCCGTATCACATCACTGCCTGAAACCATAGCAGAGTCTTAAATGTCTACATGGGTCAAACTCGGCTTGCCCTGTAACAGGAGAGGAGAAGGTGCCAGCCGGGACAGTCCAACAAGCCGTGTGCCACCCGGGCACCCATCTCATCAACGCGCTACCTCAGCGGTTCACTGACCTGAGCTCAGGTGCCCATGTTTTCACAGCAGCCCTCGTCCACTCACCGTTGAGATGAAATGAGCCTCTCTGATTTTGGAGTTGGGGGGGGGGGGGTGGGAATCAGGTGACCATTCCCTGTTTTTCCGAGAAGAGACAATGTAGGTCACACCCTCCTTTGATTAATTAAAAATTCAGCATGGAGAGACCTGCCTCATCCTCTGGCGGCATGAAAAATATTTTACGAATATAAAAAGAAATTGGCCTCAAGAAACATGAAGCCTTGATATCGAACATTTAAGATCAGTTCTGGTCTTTCTGCGGTCACACTACAGGTGATGTTCACAGTTCCAGGCTCAGGTTCCCAAAATCACAGACACCTTTTAGCTCATTTTTAAACATGCATTTGAATGGCATTGAATTTCTTATAGCTTAACTTTAAGTTTGATGTTTTTGTTGAAGGATTTCACTCCTCTGCTAAGGAGGTTATGTTTTCATGTGCGGCGGCTTGTTATTTAGCAGGATTACCAAAGAAACTTCGAGAAAGATTCCCATGACACTTTTTGAAAGGATGCATTGTGGGTCAGGGAAGAACCACTTCCTTGACTTTCAGAGACAAATTCATGGATGTTGATGAAAACAATCAGGTAGGTTTAGGTGAATCATATATCAGTTAGTGCAATTTGGTGCAGATCCAAATAAAACTCCTGATCTAGCGGATTTGAATGTGGTTATATAATAAATTAAGGACTGGGTACCATTGTATTTTCTCTATTCATATTTTACGTTGGATTCATTGTGCATATGAAAGTACGTCGGGGCAGAGCTCATATTCACATGTGAGCGAACGCATGCTGCACAGCCACGCAGCAGTTCGGCTCCCATGCAGTGTGTTAAATAATGATGTCTCCACAGGGCTGCTTTAATTCATGTGGCTCACTTAATAACAAACATGTCATTTCTCAGAGCGCGCTCGGCATGATGCAGGTCGCCGATTGGCCAGAAGTCCTGTACGCTCGGCCTCCCAGTTTCATTTTTGAGATTTGCAGTGGGTGAAAAAGTTGTTGAAATGAGGAGAAACCCATGTGTCCCTTTTCAAATGGAGCAAAGAGTTTTTTGTTTTTTTTTGTGAATTGCACCTTGGCTGAAACAAACATAGGCGGCCTAGTTAGAGCGGTGACACGCGAGCAGCACAAATGATTTCATGGTGCAAACTGAGACCAGCTGCACTTATTTTGGCATCGACTGGACACAGAGATTCATGCGTCAGTGTTAAAGGTGTGTTATTGGAGTAATGTGACCACACACACACTGTTTGACAAATAGTGTGTGTGTCTATTTGCACAGATCAAATGAGCTGTACTGGAGAAACAGGGCGACAGAGATTATCTGACAGGGAAATGCATTGTCAACTATACAGGATCTTTGTGTGTGTTTGTGTGTGTTGATGCTCTCTTGAACTTGTTGTGTGCGGTGGAACGTCGATGCCTATTGACCATGCTGCCCTCCTGAGGGAATAGAAAGTACTACATATTCATAAGCAGGTCTGCTCACAATTGGATAAAGAGAACTAAAGCTGGTCTTATGGTAAAATTCAGAATCACTACGACACAAAGGTTTTACATCGGCAGGACTATTACTTAAAATAAAATATCAAATGTAAGACTTTAAGAGTGTTGAAGAGGTTTCTTTCCTGAATGAGAGAAAATCCCGTCAGATGAATTGGAAACTACAGACAGAAAATTTGCTGAATCAGGAGTTCTGTTTCAAAATAAGCTGCAATTTATTCCTGTTGTTAAAACCTTATTATGCGTCCAGACCAGGGGGCTATAAGGGGGCCACAGTTTAACACTTGTGCACAATCTCTGATTCAGTAAGGTGCCCCCCCCCCCCCCCCCCCCCCACACACACATCTGGATCCGCCCCTGTTGGACTATGTAGAGAAAGAGGAGGCTTGGGTTCTTTTCAGGTAAATATTATCTCTTTTTGGCAAAGAGACCTAAAAGAGATTAAATAATAATGTTATAATAGTATTACTAGTAATGATAAAATCAGAAAAAAACAACCTGAGATGTAGTTTTTTTTGGTCAATCTCCGCCCCCCTCTCTGAACGTGTGCTCTTGTCAAGCTGATGGATGGATGTTGTATTTATATACCTGGCGAGGTCTCTGCATGAAGAAGCCTCCCTCTCTCAGCTGCAGGGCTGCTGACTGCAGGTCGAGCCGAGCCCTTATTGGTCGACGTCACCGCTCACGGGGGAAACAGATGGGTAATAAGGTCACAGCAGACGCACCTCTCACCGGCAGACAAATTGCAGACTCAACAGCGCTGCCGACTCAGGACAACAGCGGACTCAGGGGAGCTGCATTAGGATCCTTGCTCTGCAACCAGGACAGCTGTTGATTTGTGTGTGTGGAGCGTAGCCATACATTGAAATGTCATATAAAGCCCAAAAGGCCCAGAAAACCTTTTTATTCTCAATCAGCTTTGTACTACAATCAAATTATTTTTTCCACATGATATATAAATCTATTTGTGTCCATTCGTCTGTGCTCTTATCACTGGTTTGAAACTGGTTGGGGCTCTGGTGCCATGTACTGCCATGCACCAATCAGGATTTGGTAGCATCAGTCGGCTCCTGTTGCCAGGCGCTCTCCACGTGAGGCAGATTCCTTCTTGACTGATCGAATCAGTAAAAGTACCAACAGAGATCCTTCCTCTAATATTAAATTTGACTGTGGATTATTTGGTCGAAACTATTTCATGTCATGGGCTTTAAAGCTGGAAAAACACTGGAACAATAAACTGCACCTTATTGTATTGACCCATACTGGATCCTTCTGCTAATCCTGCTAACAAACCAGATAGATACAAACAGACTGGGGGGAACAAGACTTTCTTGTTGGAGGCAGTAACTTCTCATTTGGATGCAGAAATTCCGACCACAGTACAACAACATCCTTATTTAAACACTCTTTATTTTACAATAACACTGCCTATGTTTGGCAGCTCATTAAATTATTACATATTTTCAAACAAACAGGCACATGAACTCCTTTATTGTGGCTTAGTCGCCTATATTTTGAAATCTTACTCCGGATCCCTGTGGTTTTGATTCAGAGCAAGCCCTGTGATAATTACACCTTTCACAGTCGAAAAATCGGAACTACACACATCTTGAAACCAACGGACATATAAACAGTACACTACCGTACAGGTTTGGCCAAGAAAACTCTGTGTTCAGTGCATAATGTGCATGGCATCGGAGAAAATACATTCATTGCCATGTAAGCCGCGGCTTTCTGCCTCAGTCCTCGGTGTCGGAGCTGTCCACTGGGTCCGTGTTGTGGGTCAGCATGTAGTTGTCCATGTCGATGGAGGGGCAGTTGTGGATGGAGTAACGCAGACGCTCGGCGAGGATGGCCTGACTCGTGTACGGGGGCAGGCGGAGCAGGAAGAAGCAGGTCTGAGCCGTAGGGAGGCCGTTGACGGGCTGGATGAGATAACGAGGAATTCTTTTTAGTATTTATTCTGATAAAACAGGCTCGTTACTTTCTTTAGCCGTGACCTTACCCTGTCAACCTTGATGATTTGGAACTTCTGCGCGATATCGGCCGGGTTGGACGGCAACCTGGACCTGCCAGAGACGAAGCGGAGGAACAGCACCCTCTCCTCGTTGGTGAACTCCTCCAGGCTCTTCCAGAACCAGCCGACCAGCTCGTGGCTGTCGGTGATGTCGCGGTAGCGCACCAGCTTCTTCAGCATCTCGGCGGAGACCTCGGGCAGGCCGCAGACCAGCTGTTCCAGCTGCAGCGCCGTGAGCAGGGAGAGGAGGGGCACGGGGATGATGGTGGACATGCCCTCTCTGACAGCGGCCACCTGCACACGACAGAGCGCCTTTGATTCTTCATCCACCGAGATCAAAGCAGCAGCAACACGGACAACAAACAGGAGCAACTGTGTGGTGAGCGCTAATGGAAACTGGTGGCAGTGAATGTACTGTGTCTGCTTTATCATATTGCCTATGTGGACATTTCCTGAGTGGTGAATTAAGGGTTATTATTATTATTGTTTTAAAACACACTCTCACTTTAAAGTCCCTTCCTAAATCAGTCTGTTTATTTGCTGAGGGTTTAAGATTTAAAAAAAAACTTTCCTCAGTTTGTTACAGGAGACAAATGTTCATATTTAGGGTGATGATTTTAATTTGGGTTATTGAAAAGGCTCCAATGCTCCGGAAACAAATCCTGTTTCAGTTTTCTCTTACTGTCCATTACTGCAGCTCCTCTTTTCAGCCTCTGTCTGAAACACTTGGTTTTAGCTCCTTTCTCTTTACGTGTGATTGAAATATATATATAAAATAAATACAAAAATATAAAAAATAACCAACATTTTTCCTCAGAACCCAATCTACAATCAAAGATCAACTAAGATTTTATTTTGACTGACTGGTGTATTTGTCAATTATCTGTTATCAAGTTCTTCATCTCAGTAAAAACAGGATGATTATAATTTTGTTGTCTGTATTTTAAATAAAGAGGTGAATGTCCCAGTTACACTGGATTCAGATGTCTCACCCTCATTAGTTTCATTTAAACAAACTGCAGGTGCATATGCATGGAACATACTGTCCATCAATAGGATAGCTCACTGGTTTGCTGATGGTCAGTTGTTTTGACTACTGATTTTAACCTTGAGTCAAAGCAGGGGGGGGTGAAGGGAGTGCTACTGAGACATGGTGTAGACTTAGTACATCACTTGTGTGTATCTTACAGATCAGTATTCCTAAATGTGTAAATATGTAGAAGATTTCATGCAGATTTCAGGCTGATACTTTCACCAGCTCTGCGAAATACACCCAAGTGATTCTTCGACACCCCAGCCCTTCAAACCTGTGAATCCATCTCATGCAGTCTGTAGTCCAGAGCTCTCTCCACATATTCAGTCTTGTTGGCAAAGTTGAGGGATATGTTTTGACCCCCAGGAACCACAGGTACCAGCCTTCCATCAGCACTGTGGGCCACGAACGAGTCCAGTGGGATCATCTGCAGACAGGAGACGATGCCGGGCGGAAGGAAGGATGGAAACAGATAATAAGAGGGGGTTGAGGAAGTAGAGATTAAAATGTCACTTAAATGTCATTGGGCTTGGAAAGTTGAAGATATACAGGAATAGTAATAAACTCAATAAGTCAAATTGCTTAACATCTCACCACATGGAAATTATCCTCTGTGATTCCACTGTTTTCTAGATGAAGGATGCCTTGGAGGGTGCGGTAGGTGAGCAGGTCCACCTCCTCCAGGTCAGGCCCTCCCAGTGGCATGGAGCAGAGCTGTTTCCACACCAATGGAGCCAGATGCAGGTCCAGAGGCTTCTTGGTGCGGATGGCCACGGCCATGAGGATTCCCAGGAAGCGGAACTGGACCATGTTCTCCTCTGATAGTGCTGCTGGATTCAACAGGAACCTGTAAGGACACACACAGTTAAAGATATGTTTTGAAGTCTGATGGTCTGTTGCACTTAAAGGATGTAATTCGGCTTTATCAAAGGAAGAAACACGATAGGCACCTGTCAGTGTTACTGCCCACATCTGCAAAGCTGTTGGGAGTACGAATCAGGAGATCCACCACACCAGCCTGCAACTCCTGGTGAAAACATAGTCAACACTTTGTACATAAACTAGAATATTCACACTGCATTACAGTATGCTCTCTCTGTGTGTGTTTCCTTCCTACCTGGCACATCTCAGTGATGGTGTCGTCAAACACTCCTCCGGCATCATCGGCTCCCTCTCCAACCAGCTTGACCTTCCAGGCTCGTGACGGCAGCCGAAGCTCCAGAGGGTTTAAGCCCACGACTTGTTTAGCGATCTGCACGAAGATGGGCTTACTGGAGCGACCTCTGTGGAGTCGAGCGGAAGAGAAGGGACATCAATCTTCAATTACTAACAGAAAAACATGGCTGCATTCAAAGGGCACTTTGAGGAGAACTTGAGAGCAAACCATCAAATGAGGCAGGCAAATGTCAGCGATATCTTTTCAGTATTACCTCTTTTACACCAGAAAAAGCTGGTTTTGAAATTTGTGTCATGTTTGCTGATTAAATGCATTCCCTTTCAGACAAAAGCCAGATGTAAGTCGGTGTTAGTGGGTTTTGTGGCCAGTGGAAATACAGCAAGTTGTTATGGCCCCCTCCTTACTCTCCATCAGCTGTTTTCCACCGTACAGACAGATGTGTGTCTTCAGGGGTCAACCGGCTGAATATAATGGTCACCTTTACCTTGTGGAAATCCGTTTCACAGTGATCTGTGGCCCATAGGTTTTGCCCTGGGTCATTGTTTTGCCGATGCAGCGCACGAGAGGCAGAGTGTTGACCTTGGGGGACAGGAGACCTCGGAGCTCGCCCCGGATGATAGCTGTCGTCCCTGAACTGTAGCGTGAAGTGGACACCTGAAGAGAGGCAAGGACAGGTGATAAAATAAGACGAGGTGAATGAGGCGCCGAACTGACAGAATGACAGTGAGGAGGAAATAAGATTAACAAGCAAGAGGTATTTTATTACCAGTAGGAATTTGATGATTTTGTTCCTTTACATTTGTTTTTTTAATGTATTACAAAGATAAATTATTACTCGATTTTTGATGTCCAGGTTGAGCAGCCTCCAGGACTTGTACATAAGATCAGAAAAGTGGTATAGGACCCGGAGACGCATGCTAAGGACATCAGGGCTGCAGTCTTTCAGGGTGTTGTACTGAGGAGGGACTGACTGGGGAAGGCCAAGCTGGAAATTTCCAGAGCCACCTGGAGATGAAGTTAAAAAAAGAACAAGTTCCATGTGCATCCTCTCTCAGGGCTCATTAATTCAATACTTGTTTACAGATAATGCAGGGCTGTGTACCTGAGTTTTTCAGCGAGGTAGAGGGGGCGGTCCATGCTGAGCTGTGGCAGCGGCCAGCAGAGACCTGTTTGATGTTCTTCCCCTGCAGGGCTGTTATGAGTGTGGGCTCTTTCACGTGGTTGGAGTGTCCAAGACCAAGCTGGAAGGCAATCATAAAAGACAACAGTGCAGTCTTTAGAGAGCTTGTGATGTGCAATGCAATCCAAGTGTATACATTTATTTCTGATTGTGTCGGTTACCTGTCCCTCACTGTTGCAGCCCCAGGCGTAGACGTCTCCAGTGGAGGACAGAGCGAGGACGTGTTCACATCCCACAGCAATGTCTTCTATGAAGAGCCCCTCCAGTGAAGGCACCACCTGAGGGCAGGATTTGTTCTTCAACATGGAGTCCGGCAATCCGATCAGACGCTCTGAGGAACAAACAGGAGGAAGACGAGTAACGCATTATTTAAAAAATACACACAGTCATTGAAGTTATAACATTACCTGCATGACAACAAATTACATCCTAGTTAAGTATACTTCATGAAATGTTACATGCTATGACGCATATTAGCCACAACCCAAAGACACAAGAATTAAATACGTTTCTAATGACTAAAATACTCAAACTTGAAAAGTGCTGGCTGAGGTCATTTTTGAAGTAAATAATGAATTCAATCGTTTTTAATCGAATAATTTGCAATAAAAAAATTTGGGTTTTATTACATAGAGATATTTAAATAAACGCTGTATTTTTCCCCTTTTTACTGATGGAAGCTCTCAAACATTCTTAAATTCCAGGTCCACACGGAGATGTACCTTGTCCGAAGGTGTAAACATGTCCGTCACAGGCCAACGCCACAGAAAACTGAGTTCCACAAGTGACCTTCTTAATTCCCTTGTTGCACAGCTGCTCCACTTTCTGAAAATGGAACAACCAGACACAGTATTTCATCTACAATGCATTATAGAGTCACCTGTGAATGCATGAAGAAAAGCCTTGCATTCAAATAAATTAACTGTTAAAGCAATGGATATGAAAGAAGATAAGTTTGGGTCATGTCATTCTCACTTGAGGATCCTGTGTTTGAGTCTTAGTCTCCATTATCTTACCTGTGGGTAGTACTTCGCTGTAGAAGAACCGGTCCCTAATTTGCCGTAATCTCCATCTCCAAATGCCCACACAACCATACCATCGAGAGACAGCACCAGAGTGTGGTTGAGTCCACATGACACCTGAGAAACGTCACCAAGTTTAATTTGTTTTCCGACAGCATGACCGTTTTTTCACTCTGGAAACAACAATATCAAAAAAAAAAAAAAAATCACACTTTTAATAATAAAAAATCATGCGTTTATTATTTACCTGCCCCACATGATATCCCTCTAGCGCTGCCACTCGTTCGGGCAGCATCTTGTTTGATGTTGACCTCTGACCCAGACGGCCGGATTCACCGCTGCCAAAGGTGAACAGTTTCCCATCTGCTGTTACCACAGCAGAGTGCCGGAACCCACAAGCAAGCTAAAGAGAGAAAGAAAAACAATATAAAAATTCTTAAATTATTGATCTTTACACCGACCTCCATGATGCTTCTAACTCTAGAGTATAATAAGACAAAAGTACCCAAAAGTATCTCTACCTGAACGACCTCTTCTCCCTGTAAGGCCTCGATCTGTTTGGGTCTCCTCTGCCTTTCGCTGTTGCCGTGACCCAGTTTGCCGAAATCTCCGTCTCCCCAACTGAACACCTCCCCGGTCTCGGTCAGGGCCATGGAGTGGCCATCGGACCCACAAGACGTCGCCAGCTGAGTCACCACATAACCTGTTCAAATATCAATAAGTCAGTAAAGATTAACTTAAGAAGATGATAATTAATTGAAGCTACCAAATGTAACTGCAATGTTATTTTGTCCTTTCTCTTGTGAATAAAATGCTGTCTGAGGGAAAATGAACATCTATAAGCAGACCACCTCAGACTTTTGCTTTTTGGCTCTTGATGAATAGTGTACCTTGAAAAGCAAATATAATAGTGGGGACATAGAGATCATCAGAATTCCCCTGGCCCAGTCTGCCATATTGTCCTTCACCGACAGCTAACACGGTCCCATTGGACTGGACAAGGAAGGTACAGTTCTGACCACACACAACCTGGATGACAGTGAAAAGCAGACACACAAGGAGAAAGAAATGTTATTTAAAAACCACAGCGATGAAGGACAGAGTCTGTGTCCTGAGAGAAAAAGTTGTTACCTGTTGTGTCTGGGACAGGGTCGGTGCAAGAGTTGGCATCATGAGGTTGTTTCCCATCCCTGCCAACTGTCCGTAACGTCCGTTCCCCCACAGGTAGACCTCAGTCTTTCCTCCTTGTTGCCAGTCCTAAGAAACATAGCAGGTAAAATGGGATTTAAAATAGGACTGGACCTAAAAGAAAATACTAGTTCATTGTACAACTATTGTAAGTTTTCTCTGTTGCTGACAGAGGTCTCTTTCTGGACATGTTTGATTGGAAAGAGCATTGACCAGTTACAAGACAAGAGGGTATAAAATGTCATGAAGCAGAATGGGACGATGGGAGTTGTTGTCTTCACCATCATTACCAATAAAAATCGACCTGATGCGACGCAGACGAAAAATGATGTTCACGGATGAGGTCATGAATTAAAGTTTTATTCACATTACGCATCAAATAAAATTGAATTATCGTGATCCATTATGAGAGACCAATGCAAACCAAGTCAAGTGAAAAGAAAAAAACATCCGATTGGTCGTCAAACGTCTTTGCCCTGGAAGTTATAGCAGAGACGGGTAAAGTGGATATGACACTATAAAAAGTTTAGGTGTAAAAAATAAAATGCCCTGTTACCTTGAACATTTTGGATTATGTTAGTAAATATGTCAACAACATATATAACGTAGGTCTAGTTTTTTTTTGACATTTTAAGGAAGAGTTGTCACTTATTCCTTCTATACACATGACTTAGCTGTTACCTCTGGTCTGGTGGTCGCCCAAGACATCAGCTGTTCATCCATCCTGAAGCTCCACTTGCTGTTGTCCTAAAAGACAGACAAGAGACTCAATAGGTGTCCGCTGTGAAAAACCACAGCACAAACAGGTTGGTCTCTACTCACCAGTGCGGTGATAATTTCACTGTCTTCCTCCTCCTGAAACTCTGAGACAATGAAGGATTCTGGGAAAGCAGTGCCGCTAGCGATAGCCTCAGCGCTGCGGACGGTGGTGGCGTAGGTGGCGAGCCAGCTCCACTCTGAGGGGCAGGAGTTGGCGTCAGGGCCGCTGTGGTGTGGAGGGCGTGGGAGGCGGCACAGGTGTTTCTCCAAGGACAAGCCGACAGTCAGGGAGGCCAGGCTCTGAAGGAAGGCACTGTGGACGAGCTGGTCACCTGCTGCCACGTGGGTCTGCGGTGATGGAAGGAAAAGGAAATAAGTCCCAGCTGAAGCTCACATGGACACAAACATACAGTAGTGACATCTTTTTACTGCAGATAGGGATATTAACAAGCCCAGAAAATGTAATCAAATGTTAAATTAATGACCCGCTCATGGTTGTACTGCTCCTGTAACAGCAACGGCAGCCTCTCCAGAAACACAGCCAAACAAGGCGCCCGATTTAGACCCAGGATGTTCTGGCTTCTGAGAACCATACGGCAGGAAGGTAGCACGTGATTCTGACTCATCCAGTCGGGGGTGCAGCAGATCAACAAAACATCCTGGGAATGAAACAGGGAAGAGAAAACTTTTTTAAACAGTGTTTCAGCTTTTGTAGAAATGTCCTTATACATAAAAGTCTGATTCATAGAAACAAAACTTCAGTATCGAGTAGTAAGAGGAAAACTGAGACTGGCTACCTTTGGCTAATAGTTGATCATTGAGGAAAATTGACTTATTTGCTTTGACAAGATCGACAAGAAATCAATACAACTCTTGTGCTAAATATGAAGTCAGAGCCAGGAGATGGTTAGCTTACTATATAGTCTATAGCTGACTGACTTAAGCATAAATGACCCACTTTTAGCTGTAAATCACATAAATGGACAGATACGAGAATATTGGAATCAAACGTCTTATGTAAATGTCTGTAAAACAAGTATGTTGAACCATTCCTGTAGTTTCGGAGTGATGAAAATTACCTTTGATCTCCCAAAGCAGGCAGCGATACCCAAGCTTGGTATCCAGGTCGTACTCACAACTGAACCCAATCCTGTTACAGTTTGTAAAACTGAACCATCCTAAAAGATACAGAGAGGAAGTCAAATTCTGAAGTAAAACTTCAGCTAAGAAATTGGCAGAGGCAGAAAATTCTGTTATCTGACCTGTAAGGACCAGATGTTGAGCAGTCCCCCGATCCCGCCAGTTACCAGAGTCAGACCACTGGAGCAGAATGAGAGGGACTTCACTGCTGTGATGTGGCCATGAAGTACAAACACACACTTTGCACTGTCCTGCAGGGAAAAAGAAAGAGAAACATGTTACTCTTAGATAAAACTATAAGTAACATGGTATTTTCATATAATTTCCTAATATTAGTAGAACTAGGTCAGTAAAAGGAACCCTGAAAACTAACCTTGACATCATTGTCTTTTTTTTTTATTTGAGGGTTGTTCAGTAGGTTGAACAGAGACACACCAGTGCCCCCCTGTGGCAGTGTCCAGACATACACAGATCCATTCTGACAACCTCTGTAGAAGGATGGAGATAAAAAACAGAATTGACGACAATGATCACACATAAAAAATGAGGAATCCATCATGCAACTATTATTAGATATTGCCAAATTTTCAAAAAATTTTTTGTACATCTTTCAATAAAACGGCAGAATAATCAGAGACCAAATGAAGAATGTGTTATTAAAACTCACGCAGCCATCATGAGCCTGGGTTCAGGTGCTCTGCCAGCGAGTGGGCACCACTCAGCGATGTTAACGGTGCTGCTGTGAATGAGGGAGTGCAGGGTCACCCAGGTTCCACCAGAGTTTCCCAGTATCTTCGTTGCCTCCGACCTTCCCAAACAGAGCAGCAAGTGTCCCGTGGGGTCCCATTTAAGAGAAGTCACACTGTCCTGCAGAGTCAAGGGAAGTGGAGAGGATCAGTAATGACAAATAGCATGGGAAAAAATACAATTTAGACAACAGAGTGACAGATGCATTTGGATGTGAAGTACATGCAGTTGTTTGTCTCTTTTAAATTGGTATAGTAATAATCTAGCAGACAAACCTGGAAGACAGACAGAACTACTGGCTGCTCATTCACATAGGTCTCAGTCGTGGCCAGAAGGATCTTTCCATTGGGATATCCCACTGCAAATGGCTGGTCCTCACTGTGCCAGGCCACACATTGAGGAGCTACAAGGAAGGAGGAGCACAGAAGAGGAATATTTTACACTAATGGATTCATACTGTGTAGAAACACACGTTTACATATTTGTTAAGACAAGATGAGGAAATTAATACCAAACTCAGGTATATGTGCTAAATATGGAGGTTAGAGCCAAAGGTAGAAAGGATGGAGGCAAGGGGGGAAAGCTAACATGGCTGTGTCCAAAACTAAAACTTAAAATGTTGTTAGCACAAATATGTCCATTCAAACACATCTCCTAAAAAGGAGTTAAAAAAAAAAAACGAATCTCGCCTTATGTAATATTTACATTAAGTGCATTGGATGTGAGTATTTTGATGAAAACACATTATTCTATTTGAATAAGTGTGTAATAGTGTGTAATAAAAGTGTGTATAGCCTCTTCCTCACCCTCATTCCTGTGGCAGTGGATGAGTTCAGTGCTCTTCACTTGCAGCTCTATGTCCTGCATCGAGACCTGCAGCCAGCAGAGGGACCCGTCCAGCCGACCCACCAGCAGGCTTTCAGCAGGTCTATTCTTACCACCCACCGGCTGCTCAAGAACCCGCAGGCTGTAGGTCTGAGCCCAGCAAAGGGCCGTGACCCGGGACACTTGAGCCTCCATGTGACAGTGAGAACCTGCACAGCAAAGGGAAATATTCAGGTTGCAGCAACTACAGTTTGAAATATTATGAATTGTGTGGGTGCATGTGGAAAAATAATTTTGAGAAATTACTAATCAAAACAGTTGTTTTGAAGTGTTTTGAAACATGACTTATGTTAGATTTCATAGATATGTTAGACCAACCCTTGATGGTCATGATGTTGATCTGCTTGTTTTCAAGTGAAGCCAAGAAGTTCCCTTCTGTGCTCCAGTAGACAGGAGACATGTGATGACATCTACCAGGCGTCTCACTGTTTGATCGGTCTGTCTTACTGCAGAAAGACAATAATAATAATACAATTTAATAGTCTAAAATGTATGTCTTTCTGTGTAAGCAAATTAGTCTTATTTAAATATTTTTTCTACAAATAAAAGGGCTTGGGCAGCCGGAGGAACAGACTAACGATAAGGCATCGGGCAGATCTAACCTGGTGATACAGGAGAAGGTGGTCTGTAACTCTGCTGTGTTGTGGCTGATGTTCCACAGCTGTACCACCTTGTCTTGGGAGCATGTGGCCAGCAAACTCTGCTCACTGCTCCAGGAGCAGCTGGCCACCTGAAACAAATGGAGATAATGCAGAGATACTTTTACTACATGTTTTGTAGACTTTATCATACACATCACCTCAATAGAAAATTGAAGGACCTGGCTAAAGATTTCTTAAATGCTTATGTAATAAAAAACAAAAATCATCAATCATGTTATAGAGACTAAGAAGAACAGACAATCCTAAAACGTCTGTGTCATTGAAAGTCCTGGCCGGAGTCAACAGAAGCTTAAAGCTGTTATTTTAAGCTCTGTTTTAATGAGGATTGTTGATATAAATTGTACAGAACTGACCAACACAAAGTCCCTCACCTTGTTGTAATGTCCTTCCAGCCTCTTGAGGGGACATTTGCGCAAGTCACCTGCCAGGTCGCTGTATGTTTGGGGACGATTAGGAATGTCCCTTCCTGTCGAGGCCAACAACTGCACCAGCTGCTGCGTGGCCCACTGGCGGTGTCTGCTGGTGAGCCTGGCAGACAGGACACATGCTGCCAGCGCATTTGCCAGCTCCAGAGGGCCCACTCTGGCACTAACAAGGGGCAAAGGGGAAGGAGGCAAGGACGAAGAGGACACCCCGTGGTTCCCTGCATCTAGGTTAAACAGACAATGAGGACAATGAATAACAACATCACAATATTTCAAACACTAATAAATTAAACATAGCAACACAGCTACCTAATAAAAGACACCCTCTCACCATTGGTCTCGTGTTCAGTCCTGTCTGGGCCGTAGCAGTGAACGCCCTTCTCAGTCAGCAGGGACACCAGACTCTGTGTGACCAGGAAGGTCGGGGGCGTCTGGTCGCTGCAGTCTTTCTGCGTCTGGGCTCCCTGTGCTGCAGCTGTTAGACTGGAGTTCAGACCACCTCTCTGCTGTGGATCTCCAATGGCCCCGATGTTCACGCCCGTAGCTGCGGCCATTAGGTTCTACAGACAGGCATATTCATATTCAGACAGATGTATTAAGCCCCCCGGAAGGAAATTCAAAATAAATGAACTGAATGAATAAATTAATAAAGAACATAAACTAGCAGCAATATTAGTTAAGTATAATTACGTACATTCTCATTTGAGTATTTACATACATGTTCACAATAAAATATATAGTAATTTAATTATTTATAATTTCTGAGACTGTTGTTTTAATTTCCTCTGATAAATTGCCCCTATTTTTAAAACATTATAATAATTTGTTGTATTTACATAGTTCTATACATCTTTTCTATGCACTTATTGATATAAAAAGCTAAAGAGACATTGTGATTTAGATCTGATCTTTTAATATTACAAACTCCATCAGAGAAACAGAAAAAAATATATATGTATAAAACATTTTTTAAACTAGCTGGGATGAAAGGAATCCCACCCACAATATCCAGGAACGTCATACACAGTATTCATTAATAGAACTGACCTGAGTGCATATCTCCACTAGCTGTCGGTAAGCAGTAGAGCTATGGGACACCACGCTGCCTATGGCTGAGGTGAGGAAGCTGAGGCAGGTGGAGTTGTTGCGTTCTGATCCCTTCACACCCGACTGTCTGTCCACACAGGTGTGAGCCCTCCCCCCCGCTGCCAGAGTCATCAAACGCACCAGGATGCGAATATCAGCCAGACCCAAGGACTCTAATCCATTGGACTGGCTGCACACTGAGGCACTGGAGAGGGAGATAAAAGAGGACTCTTGAAACCCCACTGATCACGTGGTGAACTACATATCAACAGGGCCACATTCTGTTCAAACACACTGTACCTAGAGGCGGTCTGAGACAGAGCTCTCATCACCATGCTGTAAGCGAGCAGAATCTGGGCTGTGGAGGTGACTCTTCTAAGAGCCTTCAGTCGATCATGAGAGTCCCTCAGTGACACCGCCTGCTGTCCCAGGCTCAGAGAGGTCTTCTGCTCAACAAGGGCATTCCCTGGTGAGGAAAACAAACACATCAAACCACAGTTAATTAATTACAGGACAAATCCCTGATATAGAAAGCTCGCTGACAGCATGAAAACACAATGCTTCATCACTGGGACAAATGGTAGTGTGTGTGCCTGCTATGATAAATGATTGATGAGTCACTATGCTGCAGTTAATTTGACTGTGGATGGATGCTGCCAACAAGCACAGAGGGAGTGTGGGTGTGTGTTACAACAAGTTGGCAAAATGGTTCATTAGAGATGTAGTGAAAGACAAATGAACTGCATCAGGAACCAAAGGGACTGAGTCAATGTGACCTCATGTTCTGTTTGTGATCAGAAATGTAATATTCAGAGATGAGCAGGAATTTTGTATCATAGTCATGGGTGGCTGGTTTGGTGTCACTCTGTGGAGTCATAATATATCTGCAGAGAGAATGACTAGAAAAAACTAAAAGCCCCTTCCCTGTCATTTACCTAGGATGTGTCAGCTCCTTTGCAGCTGCACTGGGTCAAGTGGATATAAATTAAAGTTGAATAAAGTTTAAAAGAAAATACATTTATAGAAAACATTTAATTAACGGACCATAATACCCGGATGTGAATATGTTACCCATTTGATGTGACTGTGTATGTAGCAAGTGTGTTTTATCATAGGTGATGGATTGAGAATCATATGTCAACGGCTGCGGGCGGATCCGGATTTGACGTGGAGAGAATAGTGGCTAAAGGTTTGGGTCTGGAACAGAGCTTTGAAAAGCTCGACCTGTGCAGGACTCTGTACTCCGTACCTTTGGGAGCTTGTGCTCTTGCTGGGTCAGCAGTGCTGTAAACCCGAGCTCCAAGTGGATCTGGTTCAGTGAAGGTTATGACGTCTGGCACCAGCTTCTTCTCAGTCAGCCCCAGGGGTCTCAGCAGGAGCCCAAAGTCCTCCAGTCCAGTCAGCTTCTCTGTGTCACACTCGTCTTGGTGGCTCATTTCCCAATCATCTGTGCAAACAGAAGTGCAATTCATATAATAAACAAATGCATTTAATGAAAACCAAATGACTTATCCTGTTTTCAAGTGAAAACGAAATGTCTTACCATCTGAGGTGCTGTCTAGCTGGCCAATCAGATCAGATGTCAGACCTTTAATCCTAAAAACAAAAGGAGGAAAAAACAATGTCAAGTAAAATGGCATGAAGCAGAGCACATACTTCCACCAAGGCACAATATTAGGCCTATGAAACCACATTTAAATTACCTAGATCCAGGTTTTATTTGGATCTGCACCAAATTTCATACACTCATAAATATCAGTCTGTTTTTTTTCATCAAGATTCATCTATTATTTATTTTTTTAAATCAATGAAAATATGGAACTACGCTCTATCTCACTATGTTTAAGACAGTGAAAAACATCCCTCGATTCCCCCTGATCTGCACCAAAATGTTATAGTTTCTTCCTTATGTTATGCACCAACCCTCCCAAAATGTCATGGAAAAGGGTAAAGTAGTTTCTGCATAATTCTGCTATATAATAAACAAACAAATACATAACCTACATGGTGTAGGTATTAATAGGCTGTGAAGTTATTTCGCCATTTTTGTGAGATTAAGAAACAGGCAAGAGGCACCATGATAGGTTTCTTTGCAATTTGTGGTGCATGCATTCATTTCCTGCAAACATAATTTCACATACATCTGCTTCACCTTTCATATTTTGAAGCTGTGTCACTCAGGTTTGCAGCCAGATACTTTTCCCTGCAGGAGCTGCACAGGAGGTAGAATGGAAAGTTTGAGCCGCACTCCCCCTTGAACCAGACGTCCACGTAGGCCCCGGTGCTGTCGTAGCCCTTTCGTGCAGCACTCTGCCCACACCCCGGGTGGCGCCGCTTTATGTGATTGTTGAACTGCAGCGTGAGGGTGTTGCACAACTCGCACTTCACCATCTGGCTGTGTTCTTCTCCGGCCTAAAATTTGGATTATACGGTGAGGGGGATGATCATTTTTCTGGTATACGTGAAAGAAGCGAATAGTGTAAGTATAGTCGAAAAACACATTAAGTCTAAAGTAGCTCTTAAGTTAAGTGCAGTTTTTAGAGACGAATACTATATACTACTGAATGATCATGAAATGAAATACATTTCTAATGTGATGTAAGTTACAAGTTAATCTACAATAATATATAAATATATAATAATTTATTTTGTCACCTCTACTATCTGGAGTGTGTCTCTCTCCAAACTGAAGGTGAGCAGATCCTCATAGGTTTCCTCATGGTACGGGTCGTCCATGTAGCCCAGCTCTGTCTCGTCCTCAGCAGAGAACGGATGAAACTGCACCTGCTCCGGCCACTCGCCCACCGCTGTGTGTTGCTGGTACAGCTGCGGTAGGGTGTTGGGTGATGGCAAGTCTGAAAAGATGTGTTTGTTCGTTTGTTTCAGTAAATGATCGCTTACATTCAATCATGTAATAGAAGCAGGAATATGTTCTGTCCTTTTTACAATTTACTAAGTAGTTTTTCTGACCCGCCCTTCGGAATGACGTCCTCTGAGTTGAGCCTGAGCGACGCCGCCGTGCTGGAGGAGGTCTGTTCCTGGTCAGGTGGACGTCCAAGAAGCTCTCCCTCTCAATCCAGTCCAGCCCTGGCAACAGGCTATAAACCAAACAACAAGCAGCCCATGAGCAAACTGATCGTAATTCTTACAATTAAAACGTCAAAATGTCATTCTGAAATCTGTGACCTTTCAGTGGGCTGACTGGTGGAGCGCTCGGGACACTGCACCGTCTCTGGCCCGTCCGAGGACGGGGTCTCGGGAGCGCCCTCGGGTCTCGCTGACTCGGCCGCCAGCTGCTCCTCAGTCAGGGGGTGCTCGAGCATCCAGCTGGCCAACACCTCGATGGTTTGTGAGTCCAAGTCACCAGCTACATCTGGGGGGGGGGGGGGGGGGGGGACCACAGGGAAGTTGAACTGTCAGAGTTCAAAGAAAGGACGGATCATGGAGTGCTGCGTCGTTACTTCATGTTGGACATCGCCACCAGATGGTCACGGTACAGTGTAATTTTAAAGGTCAGACTGGCACATCTGCTCTGATGATACAGTGTGTGACAGTGATATGTGGGTGGGGGGAAATCAGTGATGCTAAAGTGGAGTTGAGTGTAAATGTGAAAATAGTCATACACTTACATGCTCATAATACGTATGTGATCTGTGCCATTCGTCACAAAAAAATATGTAATAGGTTCACTTTTACCATGTAGTGAAATTGCAAAAAGTTGTATTAGAGAAACCTCAATTTATTTTCCTAATGAAAATTGTATGACGATCCAACAAATGACTTTGCTCCAGTAGGTTTTTAAAAGGAAGAAAAGCAGGATACAATTTACTCACGGAATCCCCTTAAAATATGTTTAAAAATAATTAGAAAATATGATTTTGAAATCTTAGTTAATGTCCACCTGAGTAACAGCATTGTATTCATCCTAAAAGTTTGATATGTCCTATCAAAGACACTGCACTTGTCTCCACACATGAACAATATTCTTCTTATTACACAGCTGTAGCACACAGTGAAAAACAGATGTTTTAAAATTAGAAAGCACATGAAGCAAAAACGTTTTATGGCATCAGACACACTCCACAAAGCAGTACCTGCTGCCTCCATGGCCCAGTAGATATGTCTCATAGAGAATCCCATTTCTAGCAACCGACTGGTGACAAACATTTGTGTCCGTTCTGGTGGTTGAGGAGAAAAGGAAAAACAGAAAACAAAAGCAAGCACACGGCTACATTTTTTAAAAGTTTAAGTACATGAAACTGCTGTGGACTTTAGCAGGGAACTAAATAGCTTTTTATTTTATTCATTTTCCTCTATTTGCTCTGTTTTATTAGTCTACTGGAAAAGAAAAACCTCTCCTATCCTATCTACAGTAAACCTTTTCAATTCAGTTCTCTTAAATTAATACTTGCACCTACCAATCAATTAGCTTGCTAATCCTGATGTAGTTTAATGAACTTCCCAGAAATGTTAAAAAATAAAAAAAACATAAGTGACAATGAGAAAACGGTGCCAATCAAGCATGTAAGTGCACAGAATTGTGTCATGCATGCAATGCATAGTTGTATTAATAATTAATGTCTAGTGGCAGAGCAAAACACATGCTGTTTTGAGCAGCAGATTAAGTTGTGACAAGTAGCTGGACATATAAGTTCATGCAAGAGATAGGGTTTCCAGTGAGTTACCGTTGTTTTACTTCTCTCCTGATATTACAAAACCTAAGTCTAGCTTAAGTGTATTCATTTTTCAATTGCATTAATAGCATATTTGTATATGGAGCCAGCATGGGGAAATGTTTGTTGTTGTCTATATACTACTTTACTTTACTTTGACTTCATACAGCTCCTCCAACATTAACGTCTCTAGGTCTGTTCTTACCCAGGCTGCTCCTGGCCTGTGTGCTGCAGGGACCTGGTTCCATGAAGCTAGTCTGCTGCTCTGTGAAGGCGTCACAAGAAGCAGAGCTGGCCAGGCTGAAGCATGGGTGCAGAACGGGGGGAGCACTAACCAGGCCGGTAAGCGTGGGGAACCGAGTTAGTACCATGTGCCTAGAGGGAGCGAACATACAGTATGTACAGTAATAACACAGTGCAGGAGGTATTACATAAACAGTCTGAAAACGATAAGGAGAGGTTTAATTAACCTGATTGAAAAAGCTTAGAAGACAGTTATTCAAGCATGTATTATTGTATTTCAAGTTTTAGCTAAAGCCTGCTAACTCAGAAGGTTTTACAGTATGTGTTTTGAATTGTGGGAGCACTTTGGCTAGGAGCTCTTGTCCAGAGTCGATCCCTGGATGACTCTGATTCTATTTTTCATTTGATTACACAACCCTGAAGCCGTTTATTCACTTCTGGAATGCAGGAGTGACACTGACACTCAGGTCCACTGGCTGGGTTAGGAGAAAAACAAGCAGGCAGAGCTGCAGCTGAGACTGAGGACAGTGCAAGCAGGATCCTCACTCTCTTCTCGTCATACAGATCCTAACTCACCCATTCCCTGGACTTCAGACAAGCTGCCGCTGCCAAAAGATACAGGTCTGTAGCAATCAGTCACATGAGAATGATGACTCCATTTAATGTGTTTGTGTCTATTAATGTGCTGTACCAAGTATTTAGAATTGCACACCTCAAATTCATATTTTTAAATTTTTCTACTCACTGGAGGAGGCTGATGGGGAGGAAAGGGTTGAAATTATCAAGGCCATCCCCCTGCAGGTTTGTTGGCAGAGATGATGCCAAGTCTGTGTTGGAGGACGAGGCAGACGCTCTGTTTGATTGGCCGAAGATGGCGGTGCCCTCCGAACCTGCGCTGTACAAGGACACAGAGCTGGAGGACTTGGAGATGGGCTGAGAGGACAAGATGTGGCCAGACTCTGTAAGAAAAACAGAGTGATGAAGGTTAGGTCATAGACCAATAAGTTATTATTATACTTTTTTTTTAACCTTCATTATGTTACAACAAAGCTGTTTTTAAGTCGGTCAGTGGAAATCATTAAACACAAGTCTTCATAAGTACAATGCAAGTTGTAAGTGTGTCAAGTATGTAGCAAGTAATTTGATTCACATTAAATTCAAGAATGTTTAAATAGCCTTTTTTGAATATCAAGAACAGTTGCAATTAGTTCATGGAGAGAAAATGTATTAGATAATTTGATAGTTCCTGTAGGGTTAATGTCCTTGTATTAAAGGGATAGTTCATGGAAAAATTTAAATGATCCACTTTTTCTCATCATTCCCATGGTTTTGTTTTATTTTAGTTCCTATCGGTAACTTAATCATTCCAATGCGAACACAAAATAATAAATTATTCATGGTGTGTGGCTGAGCAAGAACTCTATGTCACCATCTTGTTTTTAACCTAATTGTTTCTTGTCTTTTCAATTAAAAACATTTGAACTCACAATTTAGGTCCCTAATCGGGATTTTTTTGTGTCTTCAGTCCAAATTTTTAATCTCCAGCTCCCCACCACAGTAGCGTGACAAAAATGAATAGCAGATGAAATCTATAAATGCAGATACCTTTGCGTTCTTTGTCCTCCTGTAGTCTGTTCAGCGCTCCCTTGTAGATCATGACCTGAGCCCTTTCCAGGTCGGACAGAGACACGCTCTGTTTGATGGGACAGGGCCTGACCGCCCACTTCACCATGCTCTGCACCACATACTGCAGCACTGATCTCAGCTCAGCGCTCTCATCCCATTGTTTGCAGCTGCCCTTAGCCTGGTCAGGGTTCAGGCTGGAGAGGGGACTCACTGAGGTGTTGGAGGGGTCATGTTTTGGCAATAGAAGCATATCTGATAGCTTCTCACAGCTAAAAATGACAGTGAGAGATTTGAGAGCTCCAACGAGGAGATATGAGACTCTAACCGCTCTTAGTTCTAGTGCAAAGGCATCCACTTTAGAGGTTTGAGACGTTTGGTGAGGTAGGGGTTGAGATGTTGACTCCTGATGGTCAGCAATCTTTGAGGCATCTTTGTTTGAGGGCGGTGAAATGCAGGGTTCCGTCTCAACCTTCTGATCCTTACACCTTTTCCTGTCGTCCTCTGTAAGCCATCTGATTTCATCTGACACGTTTTCATCCGGACAGCTCTGTGTCTCCGTGTTCTCCTCTGAGTATTTCCGTTTGGCGGGAGGATAGCATCCCAGCCACCCCTGCTCCTCCAGAAGCCCCATCAAATAAATCAGATCCAACAACACTGTCGGCTTGAGACCTCCGAGGCGGCTGACGTCGCAGCAGGACACATCGCAGGGCTCCAGTGAGATGGCCGGGGTGTCGCTGGGTGACCAAGAATTCATGGAGCTTAGTTATTGCGAAGGATGGGTAGAACCCACAGATAGAGCATGGATTGACACCAGGACGGATTCAACAGGGATAAATGGATTTAAGAATGAAGAAGAAGGGGCAAGAAGAAAGTAAGATCAGAGGGGTAAATGGTGAAAATAAAGTAGAATGTTAGACAAATTACAGAGGAGGAAAAATAAACACCAACAGAAAATAATTATACAGAGTAATAATGATGCTGAGTGGACCAAGACAAGAAAAATATAATAATTGTTTAATGGAGGATAATGAGAATCATCTTTTAAGAATCATGCAGTGACATATCATCAAAAGTAAGTGGAGTATGAATGATTTTATTTTTAAAATACCTGACAGAGAGTTCTGCCTCCTCCCACTGGAGCTTGACCAGGGAGCTTCCTTCTTTCAGGACACCCAGCAGAATAGCCCTGCGTCCGCTGGCCTTGTGCAAGCACAGACCTCCAGCCCGCAGGCCGCTGTCCACTCCTCCGATCACAGCCAGTACCGGCCACACTTCAGTGCAAAGAGCAGCCAGTTTGGCCTCTGACAGCGATCGGCCAAAATTTAGCAGCTCCCTTGAGTCGTCACCAGCCAGGCCTTTGTCTCTGTCAGTCTCTTCTTTCTCAAAGCGCGTGGAGCTGAAGCCTGCGGGAGAATGTAAGAGGGAGACAATCAATCAACCACAGAATCGTAGGGCTGTTCATTAACAGTTTAACTCTTAACCTACTTCAAGAACAAAACAGCAGACTGAATTAAATAAGTGTTAACTTGTGTCTGACCCTGACTGTAGCTTCCTAAGTCCTCCTCTTTCAGCAGGAAACCAATGAGCTCCAGGTGGGTGTGGATGTAGTGGTTGATGTGCGAGGCCCACGCGTCGCACTGATGGAGCCGACGGAGGAGCTGCACTGTCGACTCCAGCAGCACCATCGTCCGAGGGCTGCAGAGGGGATCCCCGGGAAGCAGGTTACTGGGCATGCCTCTCATCTGCAGGTCCCGCAGCGCCACCTGAGAGAAATACAGAGGTAAAGTTTTGTTGCAGTAGAATATATTGCAACATGCAAACCCCTTTTCTCACCATTTACAAATGACTTAATAATGGTATTTATTATGTCATTCATTGTATTGACAGCTGACTGTTCTCTACGTGGGTCCTAATATTAATGTGATCCACAGATATTCTTATTCTAACAGTGGCCATGGATGGTGGTTATCAATTATGAAAAAGTTGCCCCTTTTGCATACGTCCAGTATTTCAAATACCTTCTCTCCAGGATTGCTGCTGTAGAACAACACACATGGATACAGTTCAGAGGCAACCACACTTTCAAATGCCAGCTTTGGCTCCTATCAGAAAAAAACAAACGCAAGAGATTGTAGAAACATAAGTAACAGTCATTTAGCACAAAGCTTCAACATGACACCTGAGTATTTGATCAGACCTTGTCATTCTTAGCAAAAGAAATGGTGTGAGCCTCCATGTCCAGGATGCAGGTTATGGTGTCTCCCTGGGTAAAAGAGGGCAGTGTGCGGACTAGTTCCCCACCGTGGTACAGGTTGCCACTGTAAGCCCGATACAGCCACATATCAGTGGTGGTGTGGTGGTTGTGATCTCTGACTGGCCAGCGTGACACGCCCACACATGTGCCCTCATTGCCTCGGTTCTCTTTGGTTATGTAGAACTGAGAAGAGAAGTTAGGTTCACGCCAGGTTATTGGTCATTGCACATTTTTGTGGTAAAATCTCGTCATTAAAGAAGGAAAAAGTCTGATTCCAGTCCTTACTTTCCATATGAAGCAGCCAGAGGTGATGGCAGTGGTTGCCAGGCCGTAACCTTTCCCTCCTGAGCCATGGGAGAGGATGTTCCCACTCTCCAAAGAACAACAGACCAGCTTGTGTGGGTCAAAGGAAAAATCTCCAATGGGAATACATTCATCGTAGCTGCCATGGTTCTGCAAAACATGTGGGGGATAACACTTAGCACACAAGCACTCTATTTCAGCATTGTCCACCAACTGATATTATGTGACATTAACTTCTTCACTGAAACAGAAATTGCTAAATCAAAAAAAAATGGAAAGGGAAAGATTTCAACTGGAATCAATATCAGTCATTTAAAGGGCACATTTTTTATTCTTGTAATAATCTTGGTAACTTGATACTTATTAATTATTATTTGGTCTTATTTTCCTGTCTTCCCTTTTTTCACGACTTTGCCTCCTGCCCCCACCACGGATAACATGCCCATCTGTCTTATCAAGTGTCCGTGCTGTTTTCAGTTTCATTACTGCCAGGACTGCATTTCTCTCACTTTCATTAATTCACTCGTAGTAAAGACTAAGCACTTTCCTTTGTGATATTTCTATTTTGAATTCTGAACACGTCATTGTACAATGTAATGCTCATTTACACCGTGCATTTAGAAATTAAGCTAATTATGTAGCGGAAATTGGTTTCTGTAACTTAAATCAATAATGAATGAGCAAAAGACACTACTTGAGTGAAAAGAGTTGCAGAATCATTTTGTACAACTTCTCATCTAACAAGGTAAACAGACTACAATATGGTATACAGTAGTAAAAGTATATGACATAGTATTATTAAAGTTTATTACCGCTGTGTCTTTTTCCTTCTCCTCATGGTTCCTCTCGGTGAGTGGTTCCTCCCACATACAAACAGATAAGAACTGAAAGAGCTGTTTAACAATCTAGAAGATACAGAAATATAGGAGAATTTAATCAACAATTTATGGACTTTAATATATAAGTTCATGAATCATGAATACATCATTGTCTTCTTCCGTTACACTAACTTAATGATTTCTTTTCAGGAACTTTAATTCAGTCGATTTTTTTAATCAATGCACGCTGCATCGTACCTGTTGAATTTGAACTGGCTCAGAACAAGCAGGTAACAGTCTTTCTAAAACGTGAAAAGCCAGGAGCTTAGTGCGAAGGTTCTGGAAGCAGGGAGATCCTGAAAAGAGAATTACAAGGAACATACGTGAACCGCTCTGCACTGTAAACAATTTCAACACTGTTATAAATTATTATTCTGAAGAGGCTTACCTAAAGGCCACCTGTGCGAAATAATGGCCATGAGTGGATCGACCCATTTGACAAAAGTAGAAAGTCTTTTCATTACTCGTAGTGACAGCACACGCCTCAGAAACACCAAGAAATCTGCAAGCTGAGATTCAACCACTTTGCTGCTTTCCTTTCCTGAAACAATAAACCAACAGGAAAACACAAAGGGGCTATTTCATGGCTACACAAATACAACATCTGTTTTTTTAAAAGCGATCAATTCAACTGTGCTCTTTCATTACATTGCATCAATATAGCTAAATTTGCCATACCAACTAGATTTGCAGTCTTGCTACTGGAGTCGGGATCTGTTCTCTCAGCTGCTCCTCTCTCCGCTGTCTGCTGTTGGTGGAAAGCGTGAATGACATTTTGGAGCTGCTCACACATCACTTCCATTAGAGCTTGGGACACGTCGAGAGGCAGAGAATCCTCACAGGAGCTGAAAATGGGACAGCTTAGTAGGCAGATCGAAGCACATTATTCAGTGAATTAAATAGCAGAAGAAGTCGTACACACTTCTTTACAGCCAATCAATGCTTCCACGTTCTCTCACCTGGCAGCTACAGTCAGTATCTGAAGCAGGCGCGTACAAGCTAGTCTGACAGAGCCGTTCATTAACATGGATCCAGATGCAGAGGCTGCAAACCAGCTCTGGTTCATCAGTGCACAGCTGTTGTTGGTCAACACAGACAAGACATCCAAGATGCCACATTTGATGACCAGCACCAGGTCCACTGGCTGGTAGCAGAAATTCAGTGCAAACATTGTGGCCAGGAGAAGGTGCTGAGAGGAACCTGAGTACATCAGAGAAAATATGGCAAAGACAAATGTAAACTGCACCAAATAATAGCCAGGGAGAGGTTCAATGATGTTGAAATGAAACATGAACATGTTAAACTGATGCAAAACAATAGAGCAAACAAACCTGTGTGTTCTCTTTCAAACAGGACTCTCTGTCTGAGGACATGCACCACCTGCTGGAAGAAGGTGTGGGCTGCAGACTGCAGCTCTCTTTGCGTGTCAATACAAGCTGAACGTGTACCGGACTGGATTGAGATAAGAGGTATGGGTAATTAATACAACTACACAGTAATACAATATAAATGTATATATTCAATAAAATGACAGTGTCTCCCCTCTCTCCATCTAGCTGGATTAAACAATCATTCCTTCTTTATTTCCATCTTTACTAATCAAGCAACGGAGAGCACGATTTCTTCACGTACCATGTAATGCTGTGTCTCATAATAAGCTCCTGAGGGAGAGCCAATGATTTGCGTCCCCAAAGCAAAGCATCCAGAGAGGAACTGAAGCTGCACGGACTGCAGCAATGCAGGAAACTGAAGGGCGACTGTGCAGCCACTGCTCTTTTCCTCCATCTTGGACAGGAAGGACGACATCTGACACAAGGCCTCCAGGCGCATCTGATCATAACAAAAACAAGCTGGTAGTTATTTAGGCCCTTATGTGGCCGATGACATTTCATTTTGTTAAGATAAAGAAAACAATAGGTAAACAATTAGCTGGAGGTGTTGAGGTCTAATTTCTCGGTAACAATCTCGTTTTTCTTTTTTGCAATTTCACATTAAATAAAAATCTATTCACCTCAGCCCTCTGTTGCTGCTGCAGTATAGCGAACGAAATAGCCTTCGGATCAGCCTGACTACACGTCTGTCCACTCGGCAGTGTTGGCGAGGAGGATGAAAAGTGGATCAGGCTTCCACAGGCAAAGTGGAACACCTGGTTAAGAATCGGTAAAGTGTTGTTGCCACAGTGGGACATGGTGGCGGTCGGACTGATGCACTGTCGCAGGCGATCCCAGGCGTCTTTCATGATGTCCAGAGAACACAGAGGTGATCCTGAAGCAGACACAGCAAAGGGAAAAGAGGGTTGATCATTCAGTGTTAACTTTGGTCTGAAATAAAAAACCTGGTTGTAATTTCTCTAAAAATGAAAGAAAAACAAATGTGAACAAGTTCGGCTCAGAGCAGGAAGTTTCCAATGAAACAGTCCAATCCAAAATGTTTCTTAATAACAAACAATGATAAAACGTTATTGCACAGAACTAGTGACATTAATTTGACTGGAAAATATAATAATTATGCCAAGCTAAGCAGAGCAGCTACTGGCTGCAGTCTTATGTTTAGCAGACAGACATGAGAGTGTCACTGATATATTCATATAGGAAAATAATCACATCATACAGGACTGAAGGGTATGTCATTTCAAAATAAAGGCATTCATTGTCTATTGTAGGATTAACCTGTTACACTTACCCATTTTATTCTTCGATGGTCCCGAGGAGATTTTGGATTGGTCAGACTAAAAGCGACAAAGAAAGCATATTAGCACAGAAATGGGGTGTAGGTCCACATTTTGTTACTGACCAAGACTAACCTGTTTTCTGCCATCAACAGTCATTGAAAAGGATTCTGTTGATGATTTCCTGAAAGTGGGAAGGTGCGAACACTTAGTTGAAGAACAGCTCACAACCCAAAAAAACAGCTCTAAAATAAACCTAATAAACAAACACACACTGCTTGGCACAAACTCTACCTCGCTCCAGTAGCCAGACTGTTCTCCCGTTCGCCAGGCTCCACCCAAGCAGGCCGCACCCCCAGCAGGAGGAAAAGACAGCGGGACACCACCAGATGGCAGGCGGCGTGGAAAGACAAGCTCTCCTCAGAATCCCCCTGCTTCTCCCACTGCGTTTGGGCTTCCGGCCCTCTGTCCGGACTGACGGGGCTTTCCATGCTGCCGGGGAGGGTGGAGGTGCCGAAGGACTCGTACACCGTCACGTTCTGCTGTACTTGCATGGCCTCCCGGGTGGCCATGAATGATTCTAGGACTTCTGCAGAGACATGAAAAAGACACTTGAGACACAGCACGGGGGTTGTGATGATGACTTCGGTGCTCGTGGCAAACAAAAGGTTCTGATTGGGTCTGCCTACAAACTTTAAAATACAAAGAAAAAGTGGACTGAACATTTCTGACGTAGGGCAGAAATAGATATATGCATTTCTAACCTGACAGGTACGTACGGCTATTGCCAAATGCATCCTCCTCTGCAACCTCCTCCTGGTTGTGGTTGGCTGTGGGAGGTGAAGTCACCTGCACCTCCTGGCTACAGTGACCTCCTGACGGCTGCACATGATCCTTTCCCACTTGCTCTACTGATGGTACTGCCTCTTGCCTGTC
Source organism: Pleuronectes platessa (assembly GCF_947347685.1). NCBI lineage: Eukaryota > Metazoa > Chordata > Actinopteri > Pleuronectiformes > Pleuronectidae > Pleuronectes > Pleuronectes platessa. Next base: position 9,674,625 of record NC_070644.1, on the reverse strand, counting down.
TGCATCAGGACTTTGGGGCGATTGAGCAGTCTGCAATTCAAGAGAGCAAAAGCATAGGCATTAAATCTGCTGTATATACACCAGTGTTTTTCTCTTGTGATTGATACATCTACACAGCCATGCATATTTATAAGTTTGTAATTCACTGTAATTTTTCCTATGCTTGTTAAATTACTGGACGACATATATTTAATTGTGACATTAGGCGGAGACATTTGAATAATGGTACCTGTTTGGCAGCAGCCTGCACCTGTGACGTCCTTAGAGAGTTCTTATGTGCCAGCAGAGTGCTTCTGATTTTATAAACTGTTTCATAGACGTCTAAAAGCATCTCGCAGGGCTCGTATCTGTCTCGAGATAAAGGGGGTAAACGGAGTGGATAATAAGCATTGTGTCGCATTGCAATGAAGACGTTACAGTAACATTCAGTCACAGCATTATGTTCTTTAAAAATGACAAACTCTCCTCAACAATAAGTACTGTTGAGTTTCTTTTAGAGTTTCAAAATAAATTAGAAGGTATTTCACTAACTGAAATATTTGTGTCGCTAACCTGTCCTGCGAGCAGGCCTCCCTCTGCAGACCGGTGTGTTTCAGCAGAGCAGCCAGACTGCAGCGACAGACCTTCTGCAGCAAACAGTCGCCTGAAGAGCCTCCGCTCTCCGATTCTGCTCTCACAACAAACAATACAGCTTCATTACAATGAAGTCAAAAGCCGGAAAAAATCGCGACAAAAAAATGTTGTATCATGTAAAGCAATTTATGACAGCAAGTGGGGCAATATTCATAAATTCTCTTTCACGCTCAGCTCAGTTAAACCATTATCACCTGGATATTTACATTGTAAACATTCAAACAGAAAACGTGCAAGGGAAAATACCTTTGCTTAGAGCATACTCCTCCATCTTCCTCCACATTCCACATGCAACTCCTCTGGAGGATCCCAGAGCCAGCTCCAGCAAAGTCCTGGTCTCCTCGTTCAGACACAGCTCGGCAAGCCGGGCGTCGCTGCTGCCCAGGAGCACCACCTCAGTCAGCCACGCCATGTTAGAGTCTACAGGCCAAAGCGTCAGATATAGGATGACAGACGAAGCTAAGCATTTAGGATATAACAGTTTATTTCCGCATTAGCAAAATACAATTATATCTTTAAATAACAGGGTGTCTCTGTGGCCTCCTAGTCTAAGATGTGTAACATGTATAGTAAGATAGGTACAATCTTGCTTGTACCACCCCTCGCTGTATCCTCTATCCTCTAGTAAAACCCAAAAAATGTTTTTAACATTACTAGTCTCCTACTGCCTTTTTTATTTATAAACAAATATTGTACTGAAACTAACAGCTAACAATGTTTTTTTATAGTTTGTATTAGTGATTTAACAGAATGTGGTCACACATTGGGAATGAGACTGCAATCAGTTGGTCTCCATTCGTCAAAACATTAGCACACGTGAACGCAGGAAGGGCAAGCAGTTTGTTTAACTACCCAGCTGTTCGTAGTCCATCTCAAGGCCGTTCCTGAGCAGGACATTTGATAGCCAGAACTCTGACGTTTTCTCCTGGAGCGAGGGCGGCGGGCCCTGCAGCATACCACCAAGGCAACGGCCGACTGCCAGCGACACAGACCGTTCTAGGTCCAACAGCCAACCCCACTTGCACTCCTCCTGTTGCTGCTGTCCCAGGCATTGGTTTCCTTCAATTTTATCTGGAGAGAAGAACCGACGTCATTGGTAAACTCATCTCTATTTTTCCAGGAAGAGGCTTAAATGTAAAATGTGCCATCTATTTTTCAAAATCCACTGACCCAAACAGGTCTTCTGAGGTTCTATCCCCAGTTCTTGTTCTTCCAGCAGCTCTGTCTCTGGCAGCAACCTATTGAAATCATTGAGCTGCTCCAGCAAGGCCAGTAAATGGCTGAGGAGGGGTTGAACTGTGCTCAGCGGGAGCAGCAGCAAGGAGTACATCACCTGGCACAGAATGTTGCCAGCCACTGAGTTGTACAACACCGCTGGGACACAAGATGAGACGAGAAAGAGGGATAAGACTCACTGATAAAAATAACCGAAAAATACAGACTGATAACATAGATATAGAAGCAGCATAGAAGGTTTAAGTATAGATTCTGAAATCCATTTGTTGAATGTGTATATGTGCTTTTCCTGAGATGTCAGTGTTGCTCAACCAAAAAGTTGTATAAGTGCCTTTACACAGATCCTTTAATAACAAAAAGTTAAAAGAAAATCCCTTCTCGCACGTTTTCTAATAATATTTTGTGAAAAAAATAAAGGTAAACACTGAAAAAACTAAAGTAAATATGTAGAGTTACAACATTATAATGACATACATGTGTTGACAGCCGTTAGTCTTACTGTTTAGCTTCTTGATGATTGATTTATCCAGGGAACTCTCCTTTAACAGTTTGGTGGATCTCTTGAGGGTCTCAGCAGCACAGGGAAGCAGCAGGTAAAGATGCTCACGAAGCAGCGTTACACTGCTGTCGCTCTGCAGAACAGCAGAATCGGTGTGGACCTAAAAATACAAAATATTAGTATAGAAAATACAAGATGTGTCAGAAAATATATATTGTGTACTGTTTCTAAAAAAAATATTGGGCACAGTTCCTGTCTGTTATTTTTGTAATAATAATAATCTAATGTTCAATTTTTGTATTTTGTATAGCTGTTACTGTAGTGCACCTCAAGGCTGGTATGGATGTAGCAATGGGCGAGCAGGTGTTTGTGCAGTCCAGACAGCAGCTGGTGGAAGTGACAGGGAGGATCAGTTTGTCCATGGCTATCACTAGAAAGCTGCTTGTCACTGTTTTTCTCCAATTCCCCAAATGCCCGCTCCTGTATGAGCACACACAAGAAAAGAAAATACATGTGGGTGAGTGAATAGGAACAACGCTCTATTTTTAGAATGTGCACCAGAATGTACAGGAGTTAAAGGAACAGCAGAGAGGCTGGTGAAACATTGCAACACAAGATGTTCTCTGTTGCATACCGTGTAGAAGCCTATGCTGAGGAGCAGGGTTTTGAGGAGCACCTCTGCTAAGTGCAGAGGGTCATAGGACTCAGCGGAGCTGGAGGAAGAAGGTGGCCGGACTGACACAGCAGGTGTCAGAGGGGGTCCCAGGGCTGTCACCTCCACAAAATTGCTGTAACCCAGTAGAGAGGCTACATGGCTCTGGTCCTGAAGGCTGCTGAGGACCATGTCTAACTGAAGACGCTGGAAAAGAAGAGGAGAGAACTGTATAATATTTGATCATTTAAAGTCTGAGGCTACCGAAAACATTTCTCCGGAGAAGGAACAACGTTTTTACAGCATCACAATTTCACAACATTCAAGCAGTCTCCACACATTGCCTAGCAACGCTCCAAGTTGTTGGAGTGAGTTTGACTAACACACTGTTTGCCAACTCTGTGTATCAGGATACAAATGAGGGAAGCCAAGCAGCGACAGCCGAATACACGTCCTCGTTTATGGCAGTTTAAATGGTTGAATTGTGTCCTGCATTTATAATAATATCCTCTATATAGAAGACATCTATGACAAAATACATATAAATCAGATTCGGTTAAAACAGTTGTTAAAATAGAATGAAGGACCTTGACGTACCTGGCCTTTGGAGAGGACATTCAAGCTCTGAGGGCCCTGAGGAAGGAGGGAGAGCAGCAGTTCTGTTCTTTCCCTCAGCGGAGGCAACAGCAGAGAAGCACCAATAGACAACGTGTTTAAAACTGCCTGAGGGTGGAAAGGAATATCAGCACAATATGAAAAAACACATGAGTATTTACTGCACAAAATAAATAGGATCTGACACCTTTACTCACACTTTAAGTTTGACCAAATGGGTTTTACTCCAAAATTCGATACATACAACTCCTCCCATTCCTTTTGTTATATGTGGCCATAAATGTATCATTGAAATCACAGCCTTTTTGCTTACCTGTTGTATGGAGTCTGGCATATTGGTGTCTATGAGCCTGAAGAGCAGGTTTCTGAGAGGTCGGCTCTGAGCCCCCAAAACCATGGCCCCAGTGCCCCCAGCATGAGCCAAAGACAAGTGGATGGAAAGCAGCTTCATGCACAGCAAAAGAAACTGATGGTGGTCCCTGAGGAAGAGATGCAGAGAGCAGTGTGGCTTCAGTGGAGTACACATGTCCTGGTGAGGGTGATTTCACATAACAAAGATTTATAGACAAAATTCAAAACAACCTCGAGGTAACTGGTGAGATTATCATAGCTGACTGTAATTATAATGTTATGTCATACCTTTTAGATAAGAATGGAGCAGGGGGGGTGTCGTCCCCGATGCCATCACAGTAACTTTCTAAGAAGTTGCGTAGGTAAGCGAATGTACTCTCTTCCAGGTCGACACAAAAGGGCCTGTGCCATGCCACCAGTTGCCTGGAAAAAAGACCAAGTCAGTTAAAAAAAAGCTGTGCCAGCACAAATGTGAACCTTAAATTTGAAAAGGGTGTGAGACAAGTTTAAAGTTCAGTAAAACATTGACCTCTCATTGGAGCATTACAGCACAGAGATGCCACAGAGAGGGTATTCTTTGAGTTGAGATTTTACCTGTCAGTTGGAACTGCGGTCCAGGCCAGGCTGTGAGAAGTGCCTGCAGTGATTTGCTGGATGGACACGCCCTCTAGACCAAGTACTTTCTTAGGTTTGGTGATAGGTGTAGAAGTGTGGCCTTGCCCACACTGGCCCATGGTGTTGTTCCCCCAGGCATACACTTCATTCTCTGATGGAAGAAGAACAGGACATCTGTCAATTGGAGTTGATCTGCACTTTTAATACCACAAAATTAGGATTAAAGGCCCAAAGCATTTTTCTGTTAGTGGTGAGTGACAAACAAAGCAAAAGAAGAGGAGAAAAAAATTTAAATTAAGGAACAGTTGACATAAATATTTAACACATAATATATATTCCTGTGGCCCTGCTAAGCTCAATCAGTCCTCAAGTTCCTCCTTTATCTGAGCTTCAAGATGGCAGTGAGGTTAAAAGATGATTTAAAACAGCATTTCCGAGCGCAGGGAGTTCTGGGTTCTTCGTCTCAAAATGGTATGAAGCGGGTGGAATGTGTCACTGAGAATTTTGTTGGATATTCTACAAAGTTACATTTTCTGAAATCTGGAGTCTGTGTGCAGCCTGTATCTTACCATGAGACAGGGCCAGACAGTGGCTGTCTCCACATGAGATATCAATGATCTTGGTGATGCTCAGATCCTCTATGAACCTGGGCCTCAGAGAGGTCGTCTCAGAGGAGCCACACCCTAAACACGAGCCACAGCCCCATGCAAACACCTGAGGAGACACATGAATTTAAAGCAAAGAAAATGCATTATTGGCATCTAGGAATAACCAACACCTTACCAAAATGCATTATTTTTATTTATAGAAGCTTGCCTTCAAAGGGAATATAGAAAGAAGTTATTCAAAGTGGGTTAAACTGCTTTTTGTAAGAGGATTAATTTTATACAAGTAAGGTAAGCAATAGATACACATTTTGGGAATTAAATTGGAAACATCTGTCATGAAGCACAGTAAAAAAAAAATCATCTATGACTCAGAATTCCGGACCTGTCCAGCAGAAGTAAGAGCCAGAGACGATTGGCTGCCAGCACAGACTTTCCTGATGATGAATCCGTGCAGGGCCTCTATGACCTTGGGGCGATACACACGATTGGTGTCTCCATGACCTAGTTTACCTGTAAGGATGACGAATAGCTTTAAAATGAGTTTTGGTTCACAAAAGCTCAAGACATTTCTGTTATGAGACAAAGGTTTCTGCCATGGTACTGTCTGCTTTCACGAGGGGCACAAAAAGCATCCCATTCCCTGATTCAGCTCTTTTGTATATTTTGTACATATACCGTTGTCTCCTCCACCGAACGACCACACGGTGTGTCCATCCTGCGCAACGGCGATGGTGTGGGAGCTGCCACAGGCCACCTGACCTACGCCGCTGATGTCCTTCACCAGTGTGGGCATGTTTCGACTCTGGCTGTCACTGTGGCCTGGTCAGGGAGAGGGTAAGTGGGGAATAAACGATCGATTTCACTTTGACGGTATTGAGCCAAAATGCAATAAGCAACTTGAGAAATGAGGTGCATACCAAGTCTGCCAAAGTCCCCTTCTCCCCACGTATAGAGCTCTCCATCATTAGTCACAGCAGCACTGTGTCTGTAGCCAGCAGACACACAAACTACGACCTGGTAGAGACATCAATTTAAACATGTTAAAAAACAACATATGAATAAATGTAGATTCCATTTCCTAAAACCTCATGCGTTTGCATACTTTGCCAAACAGTGGTCCTTGTATGATTTTGGGGTATTTCTGTGTGGCACTGTTGCCATGGCCCAGTTTCCCATACTCTCCATCTCCCCAGCTGAACACCTGGAAGAAACGTTTTTCAAATTGTTCAAATTCTTAATGAAAAAATTGCTAAATTGTAGCTGTAGGTTAAATTACCGACAAGCAATCAGAAGTTATTTGAGTTTCTTACCTCTCCTTCCACAGTGATGGCCAAAGTGTGACCATCAGAGCCCTTGGAGGACGACACCTTCTTCATGTTCCTATGTGGCTCCAGGACAAGTTTCTTGGGCATGGACTGATTATTCGAGTCCCCCAGACCCAGACGGCCATAGCTGCCTTTTCCACATGCTTTCACAGAGCCATCTGCAGATACTGAGAACGTACAGTACTGACCCGCCTCAATCTAAAAGTAAGGATAATAAAGAATCAGAGGTAATGTGGCAGAACCATATGCAGTGATTCTAATTCTGGCACATAAGATTTACTGTATATTTTAAAATGCATAGACCTTCAGATAATAAAGTTACTGCATGGAAATTACACAAAAAATAACAGAGATATACACTTGATGAGTGTTAGTGCTCTCCTTATGGGCAACCATACCATTTGGGCGTCACTGAAGCCCTGTGTCAGTTTCGGCAGGAGGATCTTCTCCAGGGTTCCCTCTGCCAGCTGATGGCTGCTGTTGCTGCCCCACACGTACACCATCACCATGTCGCTCTCTGTACCAGGAGAAGCTGCATCAGTGCTGCAGGAGCACAGGCAGTAGGACGCCAGGTTACAAATCTGCCAGAGGGAAGGATGGTGGTGTTATTTAAATCAGTTACTGAGAACTGTCAGCATCAGTGACAGTTCTTAACAGTGTCTATAGTTTGTCAGTGCATTCGCGTTACCTCCTCAAAGAGGCAGAGAGCCGCCTGGGAGAGCCGACAAAGTCCATCTGCGTCCTTCATCAGCACCTGAGTATTGACACATTCTCCACGGACACCCTGGAAAAAAAAAATTGTTAAGCCTTCAACATAGTATTTTTGATACAGTATAAGTCAGTTTGTGAGAATACTACACTGGTCCGCATATACACTTGATCAATTTGATTACATTTCTAAACCAGAAAAATGTAGCAGAACAAGAAAAGCCTCATCCCAAAAACTGACATGTCACTTAAAGAGGGGTGAGGTCATGATTGATAAAGTGGCAATAAACCAGCTCTTAGTTGAGATGCTAGTTAATAGAAGAAGCCTCGGGTGTTTTCCCCTTTTTTCTCTCACCATAAACTGAAAGTAAATTGTGGTGCGTTTATTCTTTCAGCTTTATATTTTAGCTTATATGTGAGATATACAGTACATGCAAAGTCTTAAAACCTTAATCATGAGCAGTTATTATTCAGGCCTTTGGCAGTAACCAACCCTGGCTGTCATTTATATAGAAATATTGCAAAGCTGATTAGCCTGCTACAGGATGACTCAATATGCATATAAAGAGGGGACAGGAAGGCCGACTCACACTTAATCCTTATCTGCACATTAATGCACAACTCAAATGAGACTTAAAATAGAGATGACATTTTGTGTCACAGTGTTATGGTATGGAAATGTTGAGCTAAAAACGAATGACTGGACAGAGTAGATGGAATAAGAGTTTAAGAAAATTATATTTAAATCAAAATTAAAATTAAAAACACAACACACAATTGGAATAATGTGTGACATACCGAATATTGCCTCATTTGGAAAAGGGTTTGATGGATGACATCAAAGCCGACACCCGCTGGCTGTTGTGAGCTTAGTGAGGAGGAGGAAGACAGTGTGGAGGTGCATGAGGACATGGAAGCAGCCAGAGCTACCTCCACCCACTCCAGCAGAAACTTCAGAGAGCCTCTTTGCATGGCCAGGCCGAGCAGCAGCTCCAGCGCTAGCCTCCGACCGGTGGGGTCTGCGCCGCCAGTCCCACTGCTCACTGATGTCTTCTTGAGGAAGTCAGCCACCTGTGCCAGACAGTCCAGCCCCACTGATGGGATCTTATTCTCATTGGCCAGAGAGAGCGGAGGCAGCGAAGCGAGCACAGAGGAGGCTGTGGCGAGCACATCATTACAAAGCACCGACTCGGGGTGCACAGAGGCTGCGTATCTCCAGTTCTGCTGCAGTAGTGAGAAGAGAAGACTCAAACCTGTCCTCACACCCATCTCTATCAGAACATCTGTACCTGACTTAATCCTGGATGCTGCCCCAGGCAGGCAAGGCTCTGAGGCCAGCTCAAGCTGCCCACATTCAGCCCCGCTGTCGGTGGACTGCGAGGGCAGCTGCACACGGAATCTGTCATGGTATTTGCTGTGAAGTGCGTAGTAGATCCTCTGAAGAACAACCAGCCTGTGGTGGAGGCCCAAGTTGTAGGAGGTTTGCGTCAGCATGCGGTGAGCCAGCCATCGCTGGCTGTGAAGCAGAGATGACAGGTACTCTTCCTTCTCCGCCGAGGCACTGGACTCGCATTCGAAGTCAGGCAGGCGCGGGCCAACGAGCTCTTGGACAGGCTGGGCCAGAGTCACCACTTCCTTGTTGTGGAGGAGCCTACTGTAGAGCGCAGCAGCTCGGTGCCTCCTGGCCGTCTGGACGCCGTCTTCGGCTGCCCAGGAGCTGTTGAAGTGCTCCTGCCACTTTAGCAACACATGGGTCTGACAAGGCACCATGTCTGTGCATTATCTATTCTGTAATGTACACCTGAATGAAAGAGAGGGAAATGCGATTAGATCAGATTAACTGATGATGCCTGAATTCTGACAAAATAAAGAAATCAGACATTTCTTCCCCACGTTTAATTAATACGCTGAAATGTAAATGGTTTTGTATTTATATAGCGCTTTTCTATTCTTGATGACCACTCAAAGCGCTTTACAGTACAGTTTTACTTTCACCCATTCACACACACATTCATACAGTGCATCTATTCGCAGCACTTTGTTATTCTATGGGGGGCCATTCAGGGTTCAGCATCTTGCCCAAGGACACTTCGGCATGCAGATGGGTCAGACTGGGGATCCAACCACCGACCTTCAGGTTGGAGGACGACCACTCTACCCCTCAGCCACAGCCGCCCAATGAAAATGTCACATTTCTCACCATCGTTGGTTTACAAGCAACATTTTCTGCTCAAATGCCGTTCGTCAAATGCATTTTCCTGCCAAGTGAATTCACTGTGAAGGTGTCCGATTTCTCCCTAGTGTTGGCTCTGTTCCAACATACAGTACATCCAGGCTTTCATGCCATGGTCTCTGTGGGTATCTCTGAAATAGGTCGCCTCACCCTAGGATTACGTCTAACACACTAATGAGAAACCTTTAGTCTCACAGGCACTAACAAGAATCCCTATAAAGACACGTGTTCTGTCTATCTTCATTTTAAAGTATTAGTTAAATACTATGACAAAGAATGAAACCTGCTTTGAGAGATTAGGCACTTGATTGATAATAATTGAATCTTTCCCTTGTTAATTCATTCATACTGTGTGTCTCAGTCAGAAGGCAGTTGCCATAGTCATCGTGTCAATGTTGATCACCTGATGCTCTGACATTAAGATCACCGCGGCTCCACCCGACCCCCCCGGTCTGCCCGCCTGTGTGCATTTTTGTCGGCTTTATAATAATAAATAATTAAAACGCAAATCGGATGTTGGCATAACTGGAAATAAATACAGGTTTAAGTTTTCCCAGCTTCCATCTAAGTTGATCACATGTAGCCCATGAAAACCATGTAATCCGTAGGTCATAGCTTAGTGGGTAATTTCATGGGAAGTTGGCAACACTTTCCCATGACATTAGAGTACATTCACCCAACCAATCCTTAACTATATAAAAAAGTTTATTTGACAACCACTTGATGCGAGAAAAGGAGTTTGAGATTAATATACTTTTTTCAGACTTGATGGAAATCTATGCTTTTAAAACAGATGCATTTCTCTCATGAATTAACATCCCTGTCAAGCAAAGAGTAAACCAAACTAGATATCCCCACACTCTTAGCTCACGGCTGAGACTCCTGCTATTATTAAAACTGATAGAAAAACATGAACCCGTGTGAGTGATAGAATGCTAGTAACGGCCTGCTAAATATGTGAGCACGACACTTTGACTATGGTCCATGGTCATAGAGCCTCAGCTCTCCTGCCTTGCCTGAGGCCTAAGGGGCTATATGGTTTCCACACTGGCCAAAAATAACAGCGAGCATTGATATAGTAATGGGCTCTTCGGTTAGGCAACCCTAAGCAAGCAACCACCAGCAATGTTAGGCACAACAATCACTGATTACACAATGTACGATGTTGTGGCAAAAAAAAAAATAAAATGAACACAGATTGGGCTCATAAGTAGGAGCAGAGGCTAATGATAAAAGCAATACCTTGCATATGTCAGAAACCAATATTCGTGGCTGACATTTCTTATTTATCTTTTTCATTTATTACAAGGAAAATACACAACAGATGATCTATGCTAGATTCAGCTATTTTCCATCTGCAGCACAACTCTACGAGTACACGTGAACATATACCAGCACATTCATTCAATTTTCAACATTCACTGCAGGCAGCTCCATGTATGACCAACGGAAAAGTAGAAGTGAGTGATTTTAGGAGGAGTGTCTGAAAAAACTAGGTCAAATACTATACAAAGCTATGTCAACATGTCTTCTTTTACCGAAAATGTGTCACCGTCCTAGCAAACTGCCGGAACTGTGCTTCTTATCTATGATGCCGAGGAGAAAGAGGAGCTAATCTATTGAGAAAGGCTCTCAGTCTTAATGTCTTGGTTCCAACCCTTAACTGCTCTGTAAATTATTAACACTTCTCCATTCAGTTTTTTTCATTTGTTTGTTTATTTATTTGTCAGCAGGATTGCTTTAAAAGTACCCAGCCAATTTGGACCAAACTTGGTGGAGGGATGGGTCAAGCGTCAGGGAAGAGCCCTCTACATTTTTGCATCTTTACAAAACCAGCCACATTTATGGTGTCAAGATCTATTAGTTTGTACAATTTAGTGCAGATTATCCAACAGCTTTGGTTCTATTATAAGAACCTGACAGATGTGTATGATTGTTTGGCTTCAGTGCAGCTATACACGTTCTAGAATTACTAGAAACCTCTTAATTACTTACCCAATAAAAAATTTATAAAATATAACAGTGAAAAATATCCTAAATGACATCTTGAAATCACTTATTTTCAAACTAACCATCTCAACCTCAAAGATGTCTTAGCACGAAAAATAAACCTTTTTAACTCATATCTCAGCTGATGAAGTAACATAGATACAGCATGATCAAGATTGCATTTTGTCTGCAGGAGAAAAGGCATCAATCTACAAGGAACTACCCTCCACATCAATCTTTTAAACCCGTCCTCTTTCCTTCACACAGAGAGAAGCCAAGACAAATGAGGCTTTACCACCTGAATGTCTCCTGACCACATCCCTTTCAGGCCCTGATGGGAAGAGACCCCTTCCGACATCTAGACTCTCTCTAGTCAGGAAGGATTTGAAAGTCACCCAGGAACCGAGCTGGAGGAAGATTGTGCTGCTGTTGCCAGGACAACCCTCGACACAATAAGTATTTAGCATGCAGGGAAGAAAAACACTGATGATGATGTGAGCTTTGGATCAAAAAGATGAAATCATATTAATTCAACCTAATGTCTGACAGCAGCTTCACGGATGGAGTGGAGCAGCAGTAGTGAAACACTGCATTATGGAAAATGCTAACTGAATTTCCACTGACAGCATAGTTTGATTTATTCATAACAAACTGCGTTGTTGTCTTTGCTCCTTCTCACTCCGAGACGTCTGTCAACATTAACGCAGTGTGTGCTAGCTCAGTGTTATTGTATCGTATTCGCTGTATTCGTTATCTCCGACACGCGCCGCGACGGAATACGTGAGTGCCAAGACGCAGCCTGTCCCCGACGTGTTATTCCCCAACACCGGTAACGTTACCGAGCATCTGCGGCGGTGACAGCTGAGCTAACGCTGGCTGCAGTGTCGAGGGTTGTCCTGCTGTCAAAGAGCCGACCAAGCCCCTCCGTCTGCCCGCTGACAGCTCCCGGCTCGCCGCTGATAGGGGCTCGTTAGCATCGTGCTAACGTGTCAAGCGCCACCGACACACGATGAAAACACAACAGCACACACACATGGGAGAGTTACCGTGATGGTAAACATCCGCCGATAAGAGGTCAGCGCTACCTGTCCCGTCCCGGCGAGGTCTCCCTCGGACGCAAATATCACCTCAACCTTCTTCTCCTCTTTCCTCCTCTTCTTCGCCCGCTCGAGTCACTGCTGGAGGACTACTCTGCCGCCCCCCCGTGTCATGGAGTGAGAACAAGTGTCTTCAGTATTATCATCATTATAACCATCCGCCTCCTCCTCCTCCTCATCATCCTCATGATCATCATCCTCTTCATCCTCATCATTATATCCTCCTCCTCATCATTGTTAGAATCATGTTTATCAACATTATCATCCTCATCCGTATCCTCATAATCATTATCATCATTATCATCATCCTCCTCATCATCATCATCATCATGATTATCATCCTCTTCATCCTCATCATTATGATCTTATCATCCTCCTCCTCCTCATCATTGTTAGAATCATGTTTATCATCATTATCATCCTCATCCGTAGATAGATAGATAGATAGATAGATAGCCGGTATATTTGAATACATTAAAATACAATACAATAGAATGAAATAAAAAATATTGAGGTAGAAAGGTAGAAAGAATAAAAACAGAAATGATCATCATCCTCCTCATCACCATCATCATTATCATCTTCCTCCTCCTCCTCCTCATCATCATTATAATCATCATCATATGATCATCATCATCATTTTTCTTCTCCCTTCCTGAAACTGAGTGTGTATGTATGTGTGTCCGTGTGTGTGCGTGTGTGTGTGTGTGTGTGTGTGTGTGTGTGTGTGTGTGTGTGTGTGTGTGTGTGTGTGTGTGTTACCTCTTCAGGACCTTTAGGACCTGCAGCATAATCACTGACCTTGACAGGACCAGTAGATCTCATTGGGACCAAAGTCTGATCCAAATGATGCAAAACCTCATTTCTGAGCTCCTGGTCAAGGTTGGAGTTCAAATGTGAAGTGTGGTCAAGTTAAGGTTAGGGATAAGGTTTCGGTTCCACAATGAATGGAAGTGAATGTGATGTCCTAATAAGGGAAGCAGCCTAAACCTGTGTTTGTGTGTGTGTCTGTGTGTGTGTGTGTGTGTGTGTGTGTGTGTGTGTGTGTGTGTGTGTGTGTGTGTGTGTGTGTTTTATGGTTTCTTGCAGCCTGTGCATGAAGACAGGACAGACAAAACACTTCTGCGGCCCAAATCTAAATTTGAGCTCTCGCCCCCCCTCAAACCAATATCATAACATAAGCAAGTAAATGATGAATATGTTCAGCTCAGCCTGTACATGAAAGCTGATGCATAATATCGCTTGAAGCTGTGGATGAAGTTTTGAAAATAACCTTAATGATGTTGATTCAGAAGATGTTTGGACCTTGACCCACAATAAATAGCGAGATGTTGTAGCCTCTGTTGCCTTGCTTTATTTACCTGCAATGAGAAATTGCTGGAAAATCCCTTCACATTTGTAATTTTGGTGTTTGTGTTATCTTATGATGCACTAATGATGTTACGTTACAACATTGTAAAGAACATTATGAACAATTAAAGTCAGGCTGCAAACTTTAAAACATTTGGTTTAAACCGGTGTTGACAATATATCATATTATGTTTCGAATCAGTTCCTTTTTTTGTAACAGAACATGATTTAAAAAAAAAGAATTTTTTTGTCAAATTTGTCAAAAGAAAAGCACTAAAAGAAACAGGCAATTTCTTTGGTGTCTTCTTCTACACTTATCCATAAATTCTTCTTTTGCGTATTAACCAGATGGTTTGAATGGAAGCTTTTTATTAAATATAGCGTTGTATTTTAAGATGAAATTCCCCACATTTTAGAACTGATAAAACGTAATCTTCTTCAGGGTGAAATAATGTCAGTAGCCTATACTTCCTATCAGAGGATGTTGTGACTGGAAACATGTTTGGCCTGAACCTGGCTCACGTCCCACAAACGTGTGGGGGGTCTTGCGTGGGGGCTCCTCCATCACTCCCTCCACAAACAAACCAAAGATAACTTGTGACATCAGGTCACACAGGATTCCAGGTCCTGGATGGCGCTGCACAGTCAATCCCACTTCCCAAGCCGGATCTCTAAAAGGGGGCTGAGTGGCAGAGTGGGGACGACAACACCGGAATGAGGAAACTGACGAGGGCGAACCATGTGCAAAACAACAAAGTTGTTCATCCCTGATAACCGCGCAACCTGATGCACCGCGGGTCACTCCACTCCAGTCAGCCAGAGGCGATCCTCTCCTCTCCGGCTCCTCTCCAGCCCGCAGCCTGACTCAAGCTCCTCTCTCCCTCCTGCTGCATCCAGTGATGTCCCTGCTCCTCATCGCGGTGCTCTCCTCACTTCTGGTGCGCGACGCCGGGGCGACGTGGGGTGCCGGCGTCAAGTACGCGGTGAACTGCCCGGACAGATGCAGCGTGGAGCGGTGCGGCGGGACGCAGCGGTGCGCACGGACCGTCCTGGACGACTGCGGCTGCTGCCAGGTCTGCACGGCCGGCAGAGGGGAGCACTGCTACCGCACCGTGTCGGGGATGCACGGGGTGAAGTGCGGACCGGGATTATTCTGCGAGTTCTACAAGGATGAGGACGATTATGGAGACGAATATGGGATCTGCAGAGGTACAGTCACATTAAACAGCCTGTTACATGTTACTGCTGTTTCTGCATGATGCGTTCGGAATGGAGTGATGCTCTGCTGCACCAGAATCCCATCATGCCTTCAGTCTTAAAGGCTGTGGGCTGTTTTTTGTCATAAAAACGATGGACGTGCACAGGTGCAGACTCCAGCAGCTCCACATATGTGCTTATTTGACTTGGTGATTATATCTCTATAATCTGTATATTAAATCACTGAGATATCAAAGCTCCTGCTGATCCCTGATCAGTTCATCACTGACTCTGAGTATGAGTCACAAACTAACTAAGAAGTGGGGCCTGTGTCTGAGGCATTCAGGTACACTAATTGTCTCCCTTTGTTCCAAAATGATCAGTAATGTGACATTTCTTGGCTTTGACAGACTGTGTGTATGGAACCTATGGGGTCGAGTGCCGCAAGGCATGCAACTGCAAGGGAGGCATTTGTGACAGGGAGACAGGAGCTTGTCTCACCCTCAAATTCTTCGCCAAAATCGCCAGCAAGCTCAACACGGACCCAGACGCAGGTAAGAAACTACCAAGTCTTCTTTAAATAAAGATAACTCACACTGTCTTTCCAATGGTTTGTGTTATTAGTCAAGGCTGGGTGTGTTGCATGGGTCACCGAAAGGGTTGAATAAAGTCATGTGACATGGCACTGGTGTAAATATTCTTCTTTCTCGTGTTGTCAGGGGCAGAGTTCGGCTCAGGAGAGGTCGGCGCTGCCCAGAGCAGAGACCAACACACGGACAGGTCCGCTGCCCCGAAGAGGCTCAACCCTCGCTGACCAGTGCCGACAAGACTGAATCTGTTCAGTGTAAATGTAGCATTAACTTATAAATGATCTGAAAGATATATTTTATTATATGTTCAATGATAAACAGAATTTTTTACAGCATTTGGAAGTGTTGTTTGGTTCACGTCACCTTTTTTCGAATGAAATATGCAGCATGTGTTATTGTCTTCCAAGCCTCTGTCTCTTTTCTTCTCTTATTCATCTGTTAGAAATTAACTGAAACTGTAATTATCCAGCTCCCTCTCGCATCACATGCATTTTCAAACTGGATATAGACATATTTTAACGTTTTCCACAATGACACTTAATTTCCATTGTATATATGAATAAAATGACGTGGGAACATATATAATATGCCAGCCATTGTAAAGAATGCTCTTACAATTAAACCAAAGTTATAACTGACTGTTGTCATTTGATTTTCTGTGCAAAGTTCGTCTATTTATGTCATTAGCATCATATGCATCAACTGCATCATTTGGTTTTATGACACTAGCAACAGTTAATTTCACCTAAATAACTAATATACATTATTAATGTAATGACACCATGACTCAAACTTCTCTATGTAACTAAACAAATAAAAGTGCAGTAAAATCAAAAACACATTATACGCAATCACTGTTTGAGAACACAAAGAATTATCAAATGATTAGTATAGAGTATTAGAAGTACATTAAGCAAACAGATATTTAAGCAGAAGGTTAAATTTGTTCTGTTTATTTGAGTGCATTGTTGAACCTTCGGACTTTGGACAGTTTGGAAGTTATGAACCTCCAAAATAGAACTTTCAGTTTTCTCCGCAGAGTTCAATTCTGGGGTAAGTTAAATATTGAGCATCTCAAGTGTTGTCTTGGCTGCACACTTCAGGTTACTGTCATATTATTGTAAACAATAGCATGATGCCAAGATACAAGATCGCCACTCGGTACACTCAGGGATTTTATTATTTAGGTGAAGGGTTACCTGACAAAGCCAAACTGTAGAGGACTTTTTTGTTTGTTATGTTTAATTTGAATATTTTACTGATGCTCAGGATAAATTTAGAGCGGACCGACCAATATTAATAGAGCACATGAATTCCTTACAGGGGAGGGAATTTAGAAAGTGGAGGTTGCGGTGCCTTTTAGCTATGATGGAATACAATCTCTCCCTTTGCACATCAACCCGACTGGAGTCTTTTTTCAGTCCACGATCCTGTTCTCCAAAAGAATTTAAAGGACATGCAAAATTTTAAACTCGTTTTGCACTCTATGCAGCACTTGACACTGCATGTAGAGAAGCAGAGACATCCGACCCATTTAGAAACCCAGTAGAACCAGAGATTGTGGCACGAATTTTTATGAGCCATTTATTTTCTTGGGATGACATTTATTTATTACGAGAGGATGAATAATGGTAAAAATGCCACGATGTCTGGATAGAAGACTGTGTTTTTTAAGCGAAAGGAATTCTTGTTTCCCAGATCGTCCTTGTCAGGCATCCTTGACTCTTAAGTCGTGGAACGCAGAACTTTCTCAGCCTCCTGAAATGGAAAAGTATTTTATGTTCCCATGCAGAAAACATATCAGTCAAAAAAAAAAATAGAATAGATTAAGAACTGAAGGGTAAACAGTGGGTGTACAGGTTTTACAAAAGACAATATGACTGATCTGAGAGAATTTGGAGAAGCTTATCCGTCTTTGCAGCTATTTTATGAACTTTGTTGTGACTATTAAACTGGATTGAAATAGATGAGGATCTCAGGCAACATGGGAAAAAGTAATAAATAGAAATGATAAAATTTGAACACAATGCTCAGGGTCTTTCTTGACATAATAGGATTTCCTTCCTGGAAGTAAAAAAAAATCAAGGATGTCTTGTAAATTTTCAATTTCAGCTCATACAGTAGAATAGAAGTGAATCATGTTTCCTGAGAGAACAGACAACAGACAAAATGCTATTCAATAAAAAAGTCAAAAAAAAACCTGACAGCCTTACCAGAAGTTTTACAGAATTCCTCAAACAATTTGTCTTTCAATGATAGAAAAAGGTTTCATTTGAATTTACGTGCGTTCAATGGCAAATCATAATGTATCACACTAAATATATAAATCAAGGGGTTAAATAACACCATGTGGCATTTATAATAAAACATAGTAAGTAACCATTGATTTCAGGCAAATGGATTTTCTCTCTTTTCCAATACAATAGGTCATCAGGCAGTATTAAAGCGCAGAACATCCAATGGAGATGAAAGAATATATCTATCACACATCTTGGACAAAAACTCCACAATAATCCTGCCCCAGTTAAAAATAACTCTTATGAGCCTCACCTCTGACTCTTACTGGTACAGAAAATGTTTTCCAGTGTCCAGCTTGTTTATTTCCTGTGCTTCCTGACACCTGTGAAAATGGCCCTTCTTCCTGTTGTTGTTGTGTCTGTCCTGCACAGGAATTTCAAAGCAAGGTTTTTTTTTTCTCAAGTGACACTCCGAAACCTTGGAATTTGTAAAGGGACACACAACGGCAAGGAGCCTTATCCTCCCGTCGGGAGTTAGAAGAGGAAACTTCCTGTCCAATGTGTTTGATTGTTAATTAAATGAAACACCAAAACAGTCGTTCACACGAACACATTGTCACTGAAAATCCTAATAAACGTACTGAATAATCGTATTAATACAAATGACAAAAAGCTATTCTATAGATATAGTCTACACTATACTTTCAGGTTATTTTCTCATTTTAAAAAGTAGGAATCAAAGAAAACGTGACAGACAACACCTTTCTGCAGGATCAAGGTCAAGCTCTTTTCTTATTTTGTGATATTGTTGGAATAATTCAGATTTCAATGATCATCAAAGCAATAATGAAAATAAATGTATAGCAAAATGTATTTTGTGGTCTTCACAGACCTGAATTCACTGCAGGTATATGTGACGTGTGTGTATCTCCTCAATCCAGGGACAAAGTGACCCTCTGCACGGACGCACGCACACAGAGCAGGACAGGTATGGGAGCGGTCTGCGTACGAGGCCAGGAGTGTTCCGAGTGCTCCAGCGTTCCTCTCATTCCCCTGAGAACCGACAGGCCGAGGCCTCGCAACCAAACAAAGGACCCTGGACAACAACAGGAAAGCGTTGGTGAGAAATACCCTTTATCTGACTCCCCGAGCACGTCACTGCCGAAACAAAGGTGCGTGAACGGAGTAGTAAATAACACTGATTTACTGCAAATAGATGCTCTGGTATTCACAGTTTGGAAACCGCCCCAACAGGTTGTTTATCTGCAGAAGGACGAGGCGACACATAAACACTGGGGACGGGGGGAATTAAGTGAGCTGATTGATTACAGTGATAGCAGAGGCTTGTGAACAGTAGCAAGAGGCAGAATCCAGTCTGATTAATTAATTCAGCGATGTCTTCATCCCTACTCTGTCTTTGTTGTGATTCTCAGAGAGATTTTCCAGTAAACTGGCACGAGTGAAACAAGCGGCCGCAGCCTTGACCTCAGTGACATGACCCCCCCCCCCAGGACGGATTGTCTTTTTCTTGACAATGTGACATAACAGAAGGATTTGGCAAGACGTTGAGCTCATACATCCGTCAAGGCCCAAAAGTCCACTCAAATTCAATCAAGCCAAACCACATTACACACTTCTAAATACCAGTCCATTAAATATGCCTGATATTTTCATCAAGATTAATTAGTTATTCCCGGAATAAAAATGTATTCCAACATCCACCCCCCCCCCCCCCCCCCCCCTCCTCTGACCCATTCCACATCCGTCCAGTAGTTTCTGTGTCATTCTGCTAACTGACACAAAAACAAACAAACAAAGGCAATGAAAACATAACCTCATAAGCGGAGGTAACAATGGACGACCCCACGGGCTTGTGTAGCTTTTGTTAGTTGTGGTATCTTTATAATAATTTTATAAGCTCAATAAATAAATCTAACATTTGACTTTCAGTCTATTCATGGAACTACTTCTAAGTTTCTAAAGTGTGGTTTCCTTTTACATGATTGTCATTATTGGTTGGTGTATAAAAGACTCACACACTCACAGACTCACTTGAACTCAGAACAATATACTAATACTGATGGAGAACTTCCTCACAGCCTCAGTTAGGTTCGATCCCCACCCCCTGTAGCCGTGGTTGTACTGTGTGTATAGAATAACCTAAAGCATAGAAGCGCTGAATGTGTACGTGAATGGATAAATACTATTTGAACTAAATGTGAGTTTCTTGTCCGTGTGCCATGATTCAAGAAGTTGATTTCTGCAGTTTCTCATTCACGCCTCCAATATCCTCTCCTACCACGTGTGTCCTGTTGAATTCAGATCTGGTGACTATAGAGGCAGTTGAAGTTAATTGAATTCATGTTCATTAAACCAGTTGCACGTTGACACCAGCAATGATCAGATGTTGATGTGGTGATTGTGCTAGAAAATCCTTCCCTGCACCATCACACTGCCATCACCACCACTAACCTGGACTGTTGACAAAAGGCAGGTTGAATCCGTGTTGCTTTCGCTGACCCTACCACCAGCGTGCCTCAGCAGAAATCTAGATTCCCTCATAATGCGTCACTGAGATCACATTTCACATTTCCCCTGTTCTGATTTTTAATCTGAACACACCATCCTAACCTGTATCTGCATGACTGCATACAATTCACTGCTTACACCTGATTGGTGGATTGCATGATTTCCTGAATATGCATGTGTTCCTAAGAAAGGGATCGGTATGTGTTGATCACATGATTATGAAACACAACAACAGAGAAAGAGGACTCGTAAATAATACACAGTGGGGCCATGGAGTTGTTCTGAGTGCCTTACTTTGGTATGACACATAGACCTCTGGTGGCTTATTGGTGGTATTGTATCATGTTTGTATTTATTTTCAATTTCAGTTTGTCCTGCGGCTCTGGCTGAAAACTCCAATATAAGATTTCACTTTGGTTCTTTTCATTTGGGTTTAAGTCTATTTGTAATAAATCTGATAAGAATTATATAGAATTCAACCAACATAAATGACCGCCTTCTGTCACAGTGCGGCGTAATACAAGTTGATTCAAGATTCAAAGATCTTAATTGTCATTTTTTTTTTTTGTTGTTGCAGCCCCTGGGGGAGTGTGTGTGGGTTGTGTGCATGTGTTAGTCACTGAACTTGATGTGTGTCATATGTGCACTCCACAGTATCAGAGTGTGATATATATTTTTTAAATATCGCATCGATGAGATGGAGTGTGCATATTTATAAAGATGAAGATAAATAGGTGTAAACAAGCTTGATAGAGTTCCTCGTCTTAAAAGTTCCAAAAGTCACCACCAGGGTGCAATGTTGCATTAAGGAAAAAAACGAGAAATGACTGCTGGTGTAGAGGGAAGCTCTCACTGTTGTCTCTAAAGAAAGGATCAAGTTTATCAGATGGAATATTAATATGTAAGAACAAAATAAACAGTTAAAGAGTTAAAATAAAGGATGATGAATGTTAAAATATATATGTAAAGAAATGTTTCCAGCTTATGGAGGTTAATTAGATTCTTACAGATTGAAACAGACAAGAGGAAGGACAAATGTCTGAGGGATGTGAGTTTGAGTTGACCTTTAGAAGCAACTTTCAGCAAGTTAAAAGAAGAAATGCAACCTTCCTCTGGTATGTTTCTGTCTGGGTTCCGGCCGGGTGAACCTGACCATAACACAGTGCTATATGTCTCACAGACTCTATACATCAACTGCCTCATCAATGGTTTTGCATTTTATGGTTTCGTTGGAGAATCAAAAATAGAAATTGTTTATGAGCAGCACGCCATCAGGGTGCCCCCAGTTTTGATGGTGTTTTATACCACAATCATCTTTTTGGATATTCTACTGGCCATATGGGGGCAGCAGAAACATGCTGCAAACACGGACAATTAAGTTGTATGAATACATTTCATGCCTATAGACTCATCCAACAGATACAAATCAACAGTAGAGCCCTTTTCAGACGTGAAATCTGGAGAATGTCCGTCAGATTCTGTCCGGACATACTCCAGAGGTTTCCTTTCACACAAATCAGAGTGCAGCAGGAGATTCTCCACTCAGACTCATTCACAACGACACAGAAATCTCTGGATTGATCAAATGAGGGATATTGCAGCAGGTAGATTCAGGATGTAACGCTTTAATTCTGCTGCAGAGATCACATGGTTTTATGTACAGCACATCAGCTAAGCTAAAAAGCTCAAAAACTCTATTGGCATCATTGTCAGTGTCTCCAGTGTATGACATCACTTCATTGTTTTCATCTTCAGTCGTGTGTTAGAAGCGTTGTCTCCCCGACTCGCTGGAAGTGAGTCCCGCGGAGGATCTTCTGTTGAGTTCTCACATCAGCTCATCCAGAGTTTCTGCAGACTTTTAAGTCTGGCAGGAGAACGTCTGCGGAACAGCTTGTGGTTGTCACTCTGACATTTGCCTTCACACATGCAGCCCTTCAGGTGATTGTCCGGAGGATCTCTGGGGTTTGGTGGATGTCTGAAACCAGCTTAGGATTCATTTTAAGTCAACTTTGTATTTGCTTAATGAATTTAAGCTCCATTATCCTGTATCTATCAAAAGAAGAGCCAGAAATATTTGACATTTCTACATGTATTGGCTGCTAAATGTCACTTCACCAGCGAGTTGCTAACTTTGTCTATGACTACTGTTTGTGAATCCAGTTGAATTTTAATGCCTTTTTCCCACCACTTTAAATAAGAAAGCACGATTAGTGTCCTTTTGAATCTAAATGGCCTCTTCAGTTCATTTTTCTCCTGTATGATGGGACTGCCCTCCCTCGCTTCACATCTGTTTACACACACAGCCGTTTCCACTTTCCTTTTTACTCTTCCGAAAGCCTTCAATATAACACTGAAGTGGAAGTCTAATGCACGTCTCTGCTTCTTACAGTATTGCTACTGCAGTTATTCACAGAGTCGCTCCCAATGCTATGCAGCAAACTACAACTATCAAACATTCACCTCTGATCAAATGTACAGCGCAGTAAGAGGTCCAAAGTGAATGATACATATCTGAACAGCAGTGACTCAAGCCGCAACATCATTTAGTCATAGTGCCTGAGGCGTAGTGTCATCTCTGTCCACTAGAAGAGGGTTTTTTTTCTATCTGGGATTCCAGAGGATTTCATGATCTGTCCCGAAGTCCCCAACTGTCCAAATGCCCTGACTCAAAGGCCATGAGAACAGCAGACCCATTGAGAATATTTCAATTCCCAGAGGCTTCCTCTGTGAAGAATCATCCATTCTAATCGCATGAGTTATCTCCTATCAGACAGACCCCCCCCCCCCCCCTGCAGTGTCTCATGGGAGTAGATGCAGCTCCAGTTTGTTTACAGATGGCCGTTTCTTGCGTCACAAGGTCACGGTGTTTCATGTGCAGCATTCCATGTCCTACAGATATAATAAAAACATGCTGAAGGACGGCTGCGGACAGATGGCTCTTAGCTAACACTGTTCATCTCATGTGGCTCCTTCACGAAACATCTCCCTTTCTTTCATTTGTTATTTAGTACTCTTAAAAAGGGGTGAAACATCATGATTGACAGGTTAGACTGACTCGTGATTGGTCAAACGTAGGTTATGTAAGGATAGTGGGAAGAAGTGGAGACGTGTCATCTATCTTTATTTAAAGTCTATGGTAGGAACAAAAGAACAACCAATTCAACAAATATCTAGTAACTTTTCAATACGTTCAATTTAGGGTCTAATGAAGGCTGAACAGGACACACATGTAATAGCATGATAAGGGAAAATGACTCTGGTTGAAATGCTCACAACACATATGGAAACCAAGGCCTTGTTTCAAGTCAAAAAGGTTGGAAACCATTGGTCCAGATGACAAAAAAGGGGCGATCAGTGCAATGTCATGTCAGATCCCGATGACTCGTGTCCTGCAGTCCTGCACAAGCGAATAAAATGTGGGAGGAAAATAATGGCGACAGGTTTTCTAGAAACATGTGATTGTTGCCTCTGTATTCAGACAAATGGCATTTGGGTGATTTGGACTGATTCATGTACGACCACCGAATCTTCCATTGATCGTTTGCTAAGAGAAAGTCTTTAATGACAGCGTTTGTCATCGACTCCAGCCTCCGATGCCGATCTCACAAATCAATAAATAATGTGCTTGGACTGGCCCCATATATACACAACCATCCAACATCTCAATAACCCAGCCAGTTTCATATTTGTTGACATCACCTCCTCCACATTCAGCACCAGGACATGTCCTCTGCCACCAACCTGCTCCCCAGTGGCACCACAACACACAGGTCAGATTCAGCCCCATTCACGGAAATCTGAGGTTGTAACTAACTCCTTTTCACCCCGCTGATTTGATTCTGAGGAAGTAATTATTGTTGACACAACCGCCGCCTCCCTCGTAGATTGGAATTCAACTCCTTATTAGTGCACAGCTGATTTCCCCGGCTCAGAGGAAGTGGCTGGGGACACATCTCAGTTCTGCGGAAGCTTTTGTATCTGTCTTGTGTCAGTGATGTTATCTATCATGGTCATCTGATTCTTCACACACTTTTGGTTTTCGCCAAGGTTGAACTATGTTTGCTGTATTTAATGAGACAGATTTAGATGCAGATCACTGTTACATGGAACATTACAAGCAACATTAATAAATAAACGCACCGTACTTCTTCTAGTCTTTACTTATATATATAAACTGCTTTCCAGTGCACATTATATCGCATATAACTACCGATATTTGGCTTTTATAACCCAGATGACAATCATGCTGAGGAATCTCTCTCATTTCAAGTTATTTTCCTGGTCATAAATCAGTAGCCCGGGTCTGGCAATTAAGCAGGTTGTGAGAAGAAGGCAAGGAGCTTAATGTTTGCATGACTGAGCTCAGGAATGTTCTGTACATGGCTGACACCTACAGCGACAGTATAAAGGCTTTAGTCATGATTCAACCTCCATCGTATCATTTTTCATTAGGAATTGTATTAAATAAAAACATGAAACGTCTTCTTAAGGAGCCAGTGTGAGACTATGGAAAGGTTAGATCACTCCCAAGTAAACAAGATGCACTTTCCACCAGTGTGTATACAGCTGGGTTTGCACCAAAGTGAGGATAGAGTCACTGAATAAATGTTTGTCAGGCTGCATGCACACACTCATTTGTACATGTCACATTGAGGACGCCTTAGAACTGGGGCACGCAGCCTCCTGTGTTTGCATGCTGGATTACTCACAGATCCTGTATGGAAAGATTCAGGATTTCCACATTATGTACCACGGCACCGTTTCACTGTATTTTTTTCTTGGCTTCTAAAACCTTTCAGAAGAGTGGAACACAGTGTGAATAAAAAATATTACAAAAAAGTTCCAGGTCCTTGTGTTAGAACCGGAAACGCAAGAGAAAGTTTGCTGCACCACTGGAGCACTGCTCAGCTAGACCTCTCATCTTAATACTTCCTCAAACAGGCTCTCTCTCTCTTTCTCTCTCTCTCGCTCTCTCACAAACACACACATGCACACATACACACTTTCCTCCTCCCTCCCCTATCCCTCCTCCTCCTCCTTTTCTACTCTGTAACCAACTTACACACATACACACACACACACACACACTCGTCTCACTGAGTGTGAGCGTCTCACCAGCGACGATGACTGGAGGAGTAAGTGCTGCATAAGGCTTCAGCATTGGGAGAGTGTGTGTGCACATGTGCGTGTTTGGGTGGACTCCCACTGTATAATGGTGCCCCATGTGTGACTGGGCTGACCACGACAGCCAAACGCTCCACAGCGGGGGACTCTTTTCTCAGCCTACAGATGGTGTGAGCAGTCAGGGGAAAAAGTTTTCAGCTCCCTCAGATCCACTCTGCTCGTCACTGAGAGTCGGCAGCAGCAGCCGCAGCAGCAGGAGAGGAGCTGAAGTACAACCTCAACCTGTCTCAGCCCAGGATTTCTGCTGCTGTTGATAGATTACCTGTCACTGGATTGGATAAACGGGTCGAGCATCACCACACACATCCCTGCGGAGGGATTCAACAAGGCTGATTGAAAGGTGAGTGAGTTTGCTGTTTGACCATGTACTGTTGCATTGTGCAGATTTGCCTCGGGTGTGTTGTTTCACCTGAGTGCTGTATGATTGTTTTGCCTCATAGTGCTTAACAAGGTGTGACATCCTCTGCCTTTAACCTTAAACAAGAGTAAAGAATAACTACCACAAAAAAAAACTATAACGGGGAACACAATGTCGAAACCTCAGAGGGAGCCACAAGTGAGGGATCCCTCTCCCGGGACCGACAGAAGTGTGATAGATGCCGCATTTAGCAGAGTACATCAACAAAAGGGAGAGGTGTATTAATGTAGTATACAAAAGAGAAGAATGTGAAGATGCTGTAGTCAAATATAAATTGCAGTACTAACATCACATTGTCTATATCGAATAGCAATACCTTTCACATGTTGTGCTTCGGTGGCCGCTCCAAGATCTTTTAAAGGCTATTTGTTATTTTACGTGGATTTCATTTGAAACCATAACACATACAGAGGAGGTCAGTAAGTGAATTTTACTCACTGACCTATGCTGAGATACAATCAGTGCTGCTAGTGACCTCTGCGACTAAAGGATGTGGTGGCTATAGGTTAATGGTTCATCGATGTGGTCTATTTTCCCAGTGTTGAACCAGTGACAGAGCTCATCCAGCCGTGTCACCGGCACAAAGTGTCATATTGACATGTGAGAAGAGATTGGGCACCATAGGGGGATAGAAGCACACGCACATTTATATAGGAGCTGGGACTCTGTCATCTTTATCCAAGGCTAGTTAGCAACATTGTTGGTGTGTAACTGAAACACTGATTTACTGTTGGGCAACAGTAGCAATGCCTCATCTGTTTGCTGGACTTTTCAGGTGACACAGTTAAAAATCCAGCAGCTCTGCCTGACCAGCGTTTTTCCAAGGACTTTCTAATTCTGGTGCAGGACATACAGATGGTGAGACCTGTGCATGTGCCATCCAAAACACCCCCCCCCCCCCCCCCCAACCCTCTTTCCACCCTGTCTGGCTGTCGGCTAAACAAGCAGAGGAGAAACTCGATTACGTCTGGATTAATGTGCTGTGTGTGCTGCATGTGTGAGGATGACTCCACATGCACAACACACCAATACTGTGGAGAGGAAGCAGGAAATGGGAGGGAAAAATAATGAAAGGAGGGTGAGGAGAGGACAAGTGTGTCAATGGAAAACGAAGATAGTGAGGAGAACAGAGCATAGGAGCTGAGGTAAAAGGAGGGAGCGATATGATGGACCCCGGGTGCCAGGAATGGCTGCAGTGCATGAGCTATGCTGCTGGAAAGCCCAGGGATCAGGTTCCCCGTGTCAGCTGCTGCACTCGACTGTTCCCAGGTCTGACTGTGACATCTGTTTATTGAGACAGAGAGAGGGATGGAGACGCTGACGGGCGACACTGCAGCAAAACTGGAGTTCAGATAGATTTAAGGGAAATCTCCATTCATCAGGCAACTTTCCGACCTGTTCACAAAGTAGCCTGCAAAAGACCTTGCAGCCTTGCCAAAAAGCACTGTAAGCACCATGGTCTTTTTTGTAGTTGTTTTATCCGATGGTGGCAGTCATGTCAGCAGATTGGGCTCCAACAAGTTTTGGCTCATAGAAATACAATTCCCGAACCTACCAGTGGTTGTCGTAGCCCACTTCTGTGGGACAGATAGATAGAGAGGCCCTTCTGCACCTACTGGCCTCCATCAGCTGGATCAATGAAATAAATGGGTGATAACAGCCATTACCCCCTCAAAAAATACATTGATTTGCCTCCCTTTTTTTACTCAGCTCAGCTGCTGGCAGACATTAAGACAGTATCTTCTCATCTAACTTTGTGCCAAAAGTGAATTAAGTGGGGTAAAAATGTCAAAGTACCCATTCTACATCAGTTAAATTAACTTAATCCAGGTTGAGATCACTGAGTAAATCTATAGCAAGGTGACATTTATGAAGGTTGAAATGCAGAGTCATCTTTCCACAAACCGCCACTGCGAGTAATATATCCGGGGGGGGGGGGGGATCCCAGGTGTGATTTTCAGTTCAGCCTCTCACTGTTTGACCTTGTGCGTCTTACTTTGTGAAAGAAAAATATCCTCGTCTCTTCACGTGTCTGCGTTAACAAAAGCCACATCCACAGGGTCGGCCATTCTGTAGTAACAGTCGACACTTAGAATGAGTCAGAGGCCGCTGTGAAGTCTTCACCCTCATCTCTGAGGCTCGGCTCGCAGACATACTGTGACACATGCTATGGAGGAAAATAGAGAGGGAGGGGTTGCAAAGCGGGTGAAGGGGTTACAAGTGTATCACACCAAAGGGCTGGATCGTAGACCGTGGTGGGGGCCACATATGGCGTCTAAATCCGTGCGTAGACGAAATAAGACCCTGACTCATCACATTGATTCATACAGGAAAGCCCGAGAGTTTATTAGGCTTTTCAGCAAAAGGGAAAATTTATCGCCCTGAACTAATCCTTCCGGGTTTGTGATACTTTTCACTGTCCGCCCTCACCTCCCCTCCTCTGTTCCTGCTGCCATCCATCCACCGCTGTGACTCACAGTGGGCTGTGGGTAGTGACTGATCATAGATCTACCCCACAATAAAGGTTTGCTTCTCAGATGCTGTGTGTGTGTGTGTGTGTGTCTGTATACATGTGTACGTGTGTGTGTGTGTGTGTGTATGTTCAAGCTTTTGTTACCTCTTAAGGACCTTTTCCAGTACAAAGACTGACCTTGTCAAGACCCATTGACCTCATGGGGACCACAGCCTGGTCCTAATCAGACAAAACGTCTTTTCTGAGGTTCTAGTTAAAGTTACGGCTATGATGTGAATTGTGGTTAGGTTAAAGTTAGGGCTCGGCATGAATGGTTAAGGATGGTTAATTAGGTATACAGTTTTAATTAGGCTGTCCACAATGCAAAGACCCAAGATCGGGTTATAGGTTTTAAATAGGGTAAGGGTTAGGTGATGTATTATGCCAACGATAGAAGTACAGAAATGTGTGTGTGTGTGTGTGTGTGTGTGTGTGTGTGCACGAGGCGTGAGTACCTCCATCTGTGACCACTTTGAAAACCTTCCTCTTTCACATCCTCCCCAGCGATTAGCACAGCGAGGAGCATGCCCTCCTCTCACCTCTCTGACTTTTCGGCAGGACTCTCAACAGAAACATGCGGCTCTCGAGGTAGCAGCTTTGGTAGCGTTGGGTTATATTTGTCTTTAACACATGTGGGTCACGGAGGCCCCACTGTTCAGACTCGGAGGGGAGAGGTTGCTCAGGGATATTTAAAGGGTTGACAGCACAGACTGGTAATGTGGAGTTCATGTTTCCTCTGTTGCATGTTTTGTTTTTGCTGTGAGCTGGGTGCTAGGGGAGGTTTGAGCATATACACCTACTAATGAGAATCATGGGTTATATATAGTGAAAGTGAAAATGGACGATGACAAATTTAAACTATTGGCTTTGAATGAATTAGCCTTTGAGAGATGGCTGAAACAGAGAACGAGCTTTAGTCATTGTCGAGTGGATTCAATTAACTGTGAAACATGCTGACTTGCAAGTGAGTCAGATAGAGAGACAGACAGATGGAATGATAGACAGATATATAGATAGATAGTTGGCATGGGGGGATCATTACTAGGGCCAGCGCAGAGAAAAGCCGCAGCTGAGGACTGAAGAGACACAGATGGTGACAGCACTCAGAATGTGAGGCAGGAAATTGTAGAATGATGTTTAAGCCATTCAAGACAAAATTTTTGATTAGGTGTAGCAACAGTAACTCGATGTTAGGAACATACTAAACTATCTTTTGTGAAAACTGTAAACTCACATCACATGATGTTGGACAAAATGCACTTAACAGGTTTATGTTTACCATCGGCCTGTGACCCTTCATAGCAACCACAGCATGGGAAAGGCAGTCGACCGAAGTCTGTTGGAGTTCAGTTTGCTGAGCTGCTCCCTCGCGGTTGTTTGGACCGACCACTTCCTGTGGTCACAGACGATTTTCTGCCACTGTCGCTGCCCGACACCAACATTTTCAGCAGGTTATAAGCAACACTCTGTGTAATCTTGGGGAATTTCCTCTTCTCTGTGCAGCTCAAACGTATCAATTTTCTGAGTGTTGTATTTTTACCCCCTCAAGTCTCCCCGAGCGCCATTTTACTGTCCAAAAAGGATGAGCCAGACGGTGAAGTGCAGGCCTCATCCCCTTCCCTCCCAACAGGCTCAATTCAGAGAGGTCATGCTTTTGTGTGCTGTCAGCCTCACTACTTTCCCATATGGGGAGCAAACAGTCCTTGTGTGTACAGACAACCTCGATGCTGTGAGACGGGTCCTCAAGGGGGACCTCAGTATCACATTTCAGAGACCTCTGCAACCTTCCATTCTAGTTCTTGGTATCCTTATTTCATCAGTGTGTTGACACAATGGTCCCCAGGATGTAGTCACCATGTGGCGGCTCTGAATTCAGTTGCTAAAAACAGTAGCTCTCGCTTTATTTAAATCTACATACGGAGAATTATCCTCAACTGTGCATTGTCCCAATGGAACCACACAAAATGCAGGGCCCGGTTTACATCAAATGGTTCTGTCACGGTAAACATAGCATCTGCATGAGTATGTAGGCAGACAAAGGACACATATACTTAAGTGTCCAAAAAAGAGAAATAGACTAATTGCAGCGTGACATATTTGTAGCCTTCTTTTCTTTTCACTTTTAGATGTGGGGTTTGAGCTCATTCTTTTTTGTGACTGCCACACGGCCGCAGATATGTTGCATCCTTCTCGGAAATTATAGTGCATGCCGCAAAACCTTAGGGGGCTGACTCGTGTTGTCCTTTAGAGTGAGCAGACCCTGTGTTTGTGTGAATGTGTGCTGTGTACTGAGCTGTTGTTGTTTAGAGTGAAGGTCGGAGTGTCTCTTCCCACAGATGTCTCACTATGGTGAAAGTTCTGAGACGTGCTGTGAGAAAAATTCCGGGGTTTCCTTGAACACTTCAGTCAGTGTTACTCAACAGTTGAAACAGATCTGTGTTACCACACATAATCAGATGGTCATGTGTAAATTTGCTGCATTAACTGGAAATTAAATCCTCCACTCCGTCATACTGCCACCAGAGATCAGATTCAATGGCACGACCGACCCAGAGATTGATCAAAACTGGCCCTCTATATATAAAAGTTTTCATATTTCAGGCGGCCTTGAAAAAAGTACATATCCTATTTCTTTGTTTTCAGTGCGACTTTTCTAATGTCTTTGTCAAGGTTGTTGAATTACATTACGATTACGCATCCAGCTTCACTGCTTATTTTGGAAACTGAGGCTCAGGGGAGAGAGACAACGCCTGCTACGCAACCAGATGCACATGTAGTACCTGCACAGTGTGTGTTGCACCTGCAGGTGTAAGGAACACAGCTTTTTAATGTGCTGAACGGACAAAACAGTCGGGTAGTTATGTGTCTGGAGTCTTTGCAGTCGCTTCGTAAATGTGCAAACAGCCACATCTGGGACCTTCAGGGAGAAGTGTGTGCAAAAACAACGGCTAATTTGACAACTAGGTTTGAAAATAGGTCAGCTGTCTTCGCCTTTAAGTCCTTGTTAGGTTGTTGTTTTAACCTTAAGGGAACTAAACCAGTGCAGTTGCTCTGCCGGTGTGCCCAAAATTAGCCCCTGTAGCCCCTCCACTGTTAGGATTTATTATCATGTGCCACTCTAACAAGAAGCCTGGGATAGTTACCAAACTGAAAAAGTCAGAGGGGTGAGTCAATGAGAAAATGATCCAGCAAATCGAAAAGTCAGCAGCTTTAGATGCAACTGCAGCTGAAAATCCATGTGGGTTAACTCTGTACTTCAGTAGTGTGAAATGATGAAATGGTTTAGGAAGCTGAGTCTACAAAGCTAAACAATATCCTACCTACTTAAAAACTTGGAATCGATACGACTAGTGGAAATGGTTTGACAAACAGATATTCGTTTTTTTTCATGAGACTATGGGCATTAAGTAATCTATATATGGTAAATATGTTTTAGTAAATATAAAAAACATATTTTTTTCTAAATTAAGATGAATAATTAATAATCAAAGAATGATATATATCTGTAGGATTTAGCATTGTCGGGATCAATGCACCAGTCTCTCTGATTGGACGGTATGAGTGGAAAGGCTCATGGGACAACTGGTTTTATGTTTGCCAGTTTGATTGGGTCCCGTCACTGCTCACACGAATAAAGTTCATGTTGAAGCTGCACAAATCTTTTTGTTTGTTGTAACAAACCTTACAAAACACCGGTTTTGAGTTAAATTAAAATCTGTTTCTCAGTATGCTAACTTCCATGCAGACTCGCAGTAGAACTCATAACCTAATGCTGATTCACTGTATATATTAGCTGAAACCAACATATTGTTTTTCATCAGGAACACTAAAATGAAGATGAATCATTTCTTCATGGCCACGATTCATCATAGTGTTACTGAATAAGACAGAGGACCACTAACTCTTCAAAATAAATTGTATTCCTACTCCCTGGAAATTTATAACTTAGTAATGATTACGCCTTCTGTCCCTGTGTAGCAATTTATTACCTCTTGACTAGAACACAGTGTGATGTCAAATTTAAGTAGTGTTTCTACTCTGCAGCCACCTCAGAGAAATTCACATTAAGAAACACCAGAGTTATTTACTATTTCACTTTGTGGCAGCACAAGGCCGGGTCCCTGCACTGCAGTTAACTACAGTCCCCAGTGCAGGAGGCATGCAATTGGAAAAGGGCTGTGGCACCAGATTGGCAACAAAGGAGGTGACTCCATCAAAACAATGTGTGCACCAACCCTAGACTGTGAATTACACTTTATGTGTGTGTGTGTGTGTGTGTGTGTGTGTGTGTGTGAGAGAGAGAGAGAGTGTGTGTGTGTGTGTGTGCGCGTGTGTGTGTGTGTTTGTGTGTCCATATGTGAAAATATACATTGCTCAAGCTAAAAAGAGTATTTAAGAGCGTTATATGAGCCAATATAAAGACTTTCCTAAATAATGATGATAGTAATGATAAAAGATTCCACTGTTGACGATAAGCATTGCACACTTTCTTTTCTTTAGTTTTGAAGGTGAAGCAAAGATTAAGTAGGGAGATTATGGCTATCACTGTGCAGAGAAAATCCCTTCTTTCTGAGAGGAATGCAGAGGATCAAGCATGTTTCTGCATGCACATGCATACAGGACACACTCATTGGATTGTGTGCGTGTGTGGCAACATTTTGAAATCACCGTAACAGTCCCTGCTGCACTTGCTGCGCCATCGCCTGCCTCACCGCTGGACTGCATCTGGTCCTCATCTGCACCTCATCTGGACCTGTGGGGGTGTTTGGACGTGCACCAAGCCAAGCTCGGCCTGAGCCACTGATAACAAGGCCGTGCTCAAAGCCAACAGCAGCACTCACTGAGGAGAAGCGTGTGTCCATGGATGATGCAGCGGCTTAAACCATATGTGCAAGCTGGTTTATTGCACGCATAGTGTAGCGGTGAATGTGTTGATGTGTGTTATGGTGCGTTTGAGGAAGCAGGGGGGTGGGGTTTTGGGGAGGCAACATGTGTGGGAGGGCGAAACAAAAGAAAAAAGAGAAAAAGACGTTCGAGGTTTAGTCTGTGGTCTTGTTATCTGGCTCGTGAATTCCTCCTCCCACATTTTCCCTACTGTCAAAGTCTCCTTTGCAACACTCAAATCTGTCTGACCCGAATTTCATAACACTCCTCGAAAGACAAACTGCAGTGTGGATGGCAAGTTGTGTTGAAGAGTTCACATCTCGAAACCATAAAAACGAAATAAAGAACAATAACCCCAAACACATCCCTTAAGCTCACCTTGAATTCTGCTAGAAATTTAAGAATGATCATTGAAACACTCAAGAGCAAAGTGTGTTGTCAGGACTAATGTTCCAGTCAATCAGAATAATCAGAAGACTGTAGTGTTATGAAAAAACAAAAATCATTTAAAATGAGCTGAGAGAATTTGACATGTTGATGTTAAGCTGATTCCTCTGTTGGTTAAATTCTTGAATAATGTTTGGACTTAATATTCACTGGTATTATTATGCCTCTGCACTGGTGACAGCCCGAAGCCAGAGCTTTATGACTTCAGGTTATACGTTCCTCCCTGTCCTATCAACTTCAAATTTGGGAAAAACGATGGACTGAAGGATGACTGGATTCAAACTTTGGTGGTCGAAGGTCAAGGTCACTGAGACGTCAAGTTCTTTGGAGTTTGATATTTCAGGAACACTCAGGGAATCTCACAAGTTTTCCTTTTTGCCTTGTGAACGTGTTACGCCTCAAGAGAAGTCAAGCACAGATTAAGTGATTTGATTTGGGGGTCAAAGGTCAGAGGCTGTGGTGTTCATGTTTCTGGCCCCTTGAACTTGCATCTCAAGTCTGCCTTTAGGGACGTTCTTCACATTTTCACCAACTGCCACAGTGACCTTGTGTGAAGCTGGACAGTTTCTTCATGCAGACTGAAACTGCACTGGTTGGTGAAGGCATGCAGCCACTGGGCAGTAATTCTAGTTTTAAAGGATTTCTATTCTAAATGCCCGTTCTGTGGGAAGTATGAATTCTGCATCCTCTATGTTGCTGTATGTGTTTGTTTACCTCATATTCCAAGAAGACCTCTTGGAACCTGCAGTTTCTGTAAAGAGATTCCAACTCTTGTGTCCGTCTGCAGGTCAGAGCTGCTGTAATGGAGGACCAGTGTGTGTCCCACAGCAGTCCCCAGCACAGCGGAGGTCCGGCCGGCACCGACGTTCAGAGGCAGGGGTGGCCGCATGTCATCAGGTGTGGGTGGCTCAGGAAGCAAGGAGGCTTTGTCAAGACTTGGCACAGTCGCTGGTTTGTGCTGCGAGGGGACCAGCTGTACTATTACAAAGACGAGGAGGAGACCAAAGTCCTGGTAAGGCTGTGAACACACACACACCGAAAGTCTAATCCTGACTTATCTTGAAATCATAGCACCACACACACACACACACACACACACACACACACACACACACACACACACACACACACGATCACTGGCGCTGATCACTCAGTTTGGAATGAAAACTCACAGCAGATTTCAACAGTTGTCAGCTAAGTCAAAAAAATCCATTTGATCTCTTCTGAGCTGTTCAAGTGAGCAAACAGATGGAAACGTACTCACTGGGAAATCAACTCCCCGTTTACTCAACATTTACTCAACTGTGAACACAATTTTGTCATGCGTTACTTACCTAGTTTACTTAAGTTGTTCCACATTATGCTACTTTGCTCTACTCCACTAAACTAAGGAGATAAATGGTGTAAAGTTTACTCGACTATATTAATCTTGCAGGAGTAGCTCCTTACTGAGCTTTGAAATAAAGATACAAAATCTGTAAAAGCTAAGTCTTTTTCATGAGCTGTCTCCTTTAGGCTTTCTATTTGGTTTCATTTAAATAACAATTGAAAGGTCTTTTGACTTATTTCTTTGTGTGGATCTTTTGTTGGACGTCTCTTGTGTTTATTGACTTTGCGTTTGGTTTCTGGATTCATGTCTCTGCTTGAGATTTTTTTTTTTTTTTTGTGGTGACGTTTATAAGTTACATATATATACAGTATATATATACAGTATATTGAGTATTGCCAATTAATGAAACCAACCCGTCTACATTCCCTCCTTGTTCTGGACATGACAACTATTTAGTGCCCAAAGAATCACATCAATATTAGCTTTAAATGGGGATAATTGCAAATTATTCAAAATAATATAAAACTTGTTAGGATGGCAAAAGGTGCTGTAGATCTTTACATGGCAGACTAATTAGCATTCTACAATACTTATAGTTCACTTTCATGATCTACCTCTGTGAATATAAAACTACATTGCTGTATCATACTTTTGCTAACAAAAGGGGTCGTCTGTCATCTTCGCTCCACTTTCTGTTATTACATTATTTCGTGCACATTATGTTAGTTTGCTGCCATCATCCCACTGAGCAGAGGCAACGACACAGACCCAACTCTTAATCCGATGAGTCGCTGTTTGGGCCGTTTTTTCAAGTGAACTCCTGAAGCCAACGCACAAAAGCTACAGTTGAATAAGAGGAGACGATGAGTAATTCTGGCAATAAGACCGCGTCGCTAACGTTACTGTAACCAGGTGGCGTCTCTCCCTGAGCATGTGTGGAGGGAACAAAGAAGCAGCCACACATAATCTCACCACAGACATGTGGAAGACACATGATTGATTCCACAAGTTCAGTTCAATGAGCCGATGTATGTTTTTAACAAACTCGTCTCTTCTGGTGAAGTCGGACGGATGACTGCAATAGAATCTGGTCTCATTGATTAATGCTATTTCTGTTTAAGGGCTGTTCAGGGATCAGTTTGCTGTAGGATTAAGTGTCAGTGAGTCAAGGACAGCTGAAAAACAGAGGACAGGGGATATTAAAGGAGGGGTTTGACATTTTGGGAATAATGCTTAATCGATAACCTCTATATAGCTTCTACCAGACAGAAAGATTACACACAATAATATGACTGTTATTTGACAAAAAAGAATGATCCCCAAATATCAACAACCTCCTTTTCTAATATCTATTCCATCCCATCGATATCCTGTCTTTTTTTTTCATGGGAAAACACTGGAGCACAATTGAAATCTTCATGCTGCTCATCTACCCACACTTTTACTTTGTCTGGCCGCCTTCCCAGCGTGCTCAGCTGCCGCCAAGCCCAGGCCACATCAGCAGCAGCAGTCTCTGAAGGTTGAAGCAGCAGACCTGAATCTGGGCCGCCGGCCAGAGTCAGAGAAAGGAGATTTTTCCTTGTTGCTATTTCTGAGCAGCTCCATATTTAAAGTTACGTTTCAGTTCTCGGTGCAGTGAACATCCTGAGGGAATGATGCATACAACGTGGAGTAATTCTTCATCATATGACAAGAAACAATTAGTCTCGCTTTTAAATGTCTTCTCATCTATATTTATACGCCCAGAAATACTATACTATATCAATGTCTGTATAACTTCAGGTACCTGAGTAACACTCTGCCCTTATGTGCAACTTTCCATTCTTTTGCTCTTCTTCGGAAATACAGCAGACATAAATTTCAGATACCTTAACCTGCAACTTCTTTTTGCAGAGAGTGGGGAATTCAATTAAAGTAGGTCAGTCACAGGGAAGTGCATTGAAAGCCCTTAAATCTTCATGACCTCCGAAGTGGAGCAGCACAGAAACACCCAAACAAGATACAGTACCCGGCAGTATACAAGGTAACAATGGTACCGAGTTTTCTAACACCCTGAGAGAGAGAACGCAAGAAGGGCAAAGGAGAGGAGAGGAGAGGCAGCCTCGTCTGAAATTGTTCTAAGCCTTGAACGCTGATGTTCAAGATCAGGGCAATAATATTCAGTCACACAATAAATCGTAGTGTGTGTGTGTGTGTGTGTGTGTGTGTGTGTGTGTGTGTGTGTGTGTGTGTGTGCTGTACATTGGAGTTAAACTTCCCTGTCCTGAGCCGTCCTGGACCACATGATGCAGAGGTGTGAAGCCAAATTTAGATCAGCGATTAATTAATACTCTCACTTCCGATGAAGTCTCCATTTATCTTGTGTCACATTAGCCTAATTGCTGCCTCCTCCAGGGGAGCAGGGGCCATCGGAACTCAGACACGTCACACTTTTGGCTGCGTCAGAAATGTTTCCCAGTTTGATAGTTCTAGTGCATTCAGGTGGTGTCAGAAGAATCCGAAAATTTGCTCCAGATTGGGAAGATTCATGTGAACGCCACCTCGAGTAAAGTTCTGCAAAAGGTTTGGTAGATGAGTTGCAGAGTTGCTGAAGTGCTCACTCATAACCCTATTAACAAAATTTTACTCTAAATAGTTGCTTTTAAATGTAAATTTACACGTTTGTCACTTGCAATTTACATTCTAGACATTTTGTATGATTAACGTGCACATGTTTTATATTCCTGATGTGCTTTTTCTTTGCTCTTTGTTAATATGCAGACATTAGAAAGAGGATTCAAGCTCTTAACACATCAATACAGAATATTGAGATTACAGAGTTCAGCTTTTTTCCACATTGCAACCTCAAAGCACATGAACCCACTAAAGCCGGAACAACCTCTTCACAACTAGGGAGCTGTGACTTTCAGAGGAGCACGTAAACACACCTGTCAGTGCATATTTATATACTATTGATTTGACCTGCTTTAACCTTAGTGGCAGATCATTAAATGCTGATATGAATTGTTTTTGTCTCTGCTACATAAATTTCTGTTAATGCAGACGCCAGATCAGATCGGCAAAACCGATTATAACATTTAAATTCCCTTTAAAAAGGAATAAAATTGTTTAAACTGATATAATATGAGGGATTTTTTCACATACTGCTGCTCAGAGGACTTCTGATGTTGGTTGATGGAGTTATTCTGCGGGCGTATGATTATTGTCAGTACATTGTCAGTATTGTCAGTGCTGTGTCCCTGCTGTGTTCCGTGCAGACGGGCCAAACCTCTCTGAGCAACGTGCGGAATCTGAAGAATGGCAGTCAGAGGGGGGTGAAGGGTCAGTGAAAAGCATGCGTCGGGTTTGGCACGTGTGGGCTCAGCGTCAACATGCCATCTGCCTGCCCACACTCGTCCGTGGAGATGTATTAGCACGCAAGCATGCATGTGCTTCACACACACACACACACATACACACACACACACACCATAACATGCACTCAGATTTCATGTGGCAGAGTCATAAACAAAGACAGAATTCATCCAGTGAGGGACTTGGAATTACAATTGTAATTTAAACGCCTCAGCATTGGATCTATATGCCAGGGAAGCAAGTGAATGGGAGAATTGTCAATGAACACATCGAAGCATTTCTATTTTATTGTAATGTAGGAATTGAAGAGGATATTAGAATTCTAAGACGTACAAAGCCGGTTAATTAATATTCATAGTATGAGGGGGGCCAGACAAAATGAACTGAAGCAAAAGTGGTTGGCTGCTATAATGAGAAATCACATTAAATCAATAATTCAGCAGTGCAACAATGCTCTAGAAACCCTCTGTTTCCTCTGCCTGAGCTGGGAACAGCTTGACCTTGGCATTTAACAGGAGTAAATAAAATGTTCTTTCATTATTCACACGGAGAGACTGTGTCAGTGCTGCATTCATGAAACATTAACATTGTGCCCGTTCTTCTGACCTCCACAGCTCGCTCACGAAAACAGACGGCGGTTCCACTTCTGGCTTTTACGGCATCAAGTGATCACAGGCACTATATTGTGCTTTTGCATGTGTGAGCCCCGTTATTCTCTCATGACAGTCTTTATTGTTTTTATGTGTCATATTCTGAATACAGAACCAAACTTGAGTTTCAAATTAAAGTGCAAAATTAAATGTTACATTACTCCATCTTCTCCTATTCATGTCATTATTTCTCTGGTTAAAGAATGACATTTAAGCAATTACCTTTTTTTTCAGCAGGCTCAATGCATAAGAGCAGGAACAAATTAAGACATTTCTGGTTGTCAGTGGTCCAATAATACGCCCATTAAACTCAGAGACTGTTCACTTCGATCCCTATGTGGTTCCTGCATGTTTGATAAGCTCTGAATCGATGGAGGGAAAAGCCAGTTCTCTCTCGCTGGACTCCCAACAAGTTCTTGCAAGAACTGTTTTCTGAGCTCTTCTATCTGCCCCTGATACCTGAGGTGGTAACTGGGCCCTGCTATGAATTCCAGGTATGTGCAGGTGCAGTAGTTTTATACGAGTTACAGAGCAAATTTCCTCACCAGAAATGAGTTAGCAGCCGGTGCAGGAGCGGCACGGAGACCTGAGTCACATCGGAATTCTTCACACACAGTGGTGGTTTCAGCTGGAATCCCAGAGGCTCTGTCTGACTTAGAATACTTCACTTTTCAATGGCTGTATATTAGCTCCTGTGTTGTGCCACAGACGAGTGGATATGACTATGGATTACACGGTTACTTGTGAAAGATGTTGCTCCCAGTGACAAACATGCAGCTCTACGAAGCGTTTCAGCCTCTTTTAGCTCATTGCTTTAGTTTTTTATTCAACACCCTTAAGGCTCATTCATGCTGCCATAATATATGAAATGACACAACAAACATGGCGACGGTCAAGGGGACTGTGATAATGTGCCTCTTAAGAAAGAGGCAAAAGCAGAAGCTTCGTTCGTTCAATTATTGACTTCATTGACCCCCATGATTTCCAGTGGTACTGTTCTGTTCCTGTTTATATTAGGCTCATCTCCCTTTACGTATGAAAAGACGATATTACTAACATTCCGGTGCCCTTGTTACCGGGAGGGGTTAGAAGCGATTGTTTTAATGACACCCGGAAGTTCTCTGTGGTCGAAGAAAGTTGGTAAATAATCGCATACCGAGAGGTGCAGCACACAAGAAATCTCCCTACTACTTCATCCCATGGATCCCTACAATACTGTAGGGATCCCCCCCCCCCCCCGATCCCCCCCCCCCCACCCCCCTCCGCTTTCCAGAGGCTCCATTTTGCCCGTTTTGTCCTTATCTATAAGATTTCAGAAGACGTGCACAAATACAGCTGAAATAAACACGGACAGAAGACTCCATCCATTTCTGTAAAGCCTGCGTATCTTTCTCTGAGCATAACTTAGCCTTTACTGTTTTTGCTTCTCCTGTTTTCAGGGCTCCAGTTATTTCCAACTCAATGCAAATTGGTCCGTACCGAACTACAGACAGCCCGTTAGAAACTAGCATGGTCAGCAGTGTTTGTCAGCTATAGGCAGCGAACAGAGGAACAGAGATAAAAAGGTCTCTGGAGCTAAAAGGAGAGTGGATATTGGACTCGAAATCACCAGGTCGCCAAAAATGAATGTAAATGTTGCTCTGTGTCAGCTGGATGTAGAAGTTTTTTCGTTAACTGCTCGTTTCCACTGCTCTCAAGTGGCCAAACAGGCCCCCCAAAAAACTGTTATTGCTTTTTCTTTCTGGAATAAGTGACCGAGTTACAAATCATATTGTCTCATTTAGAGAACTCCCATCCATTCAGCCGCTTTATGCCAGATTATGGATAAACAGCAGCAAAGGTGGGGAGTCCAACAGAAACACCTAACGTTACTATATTCTAGCTCAGCGCTTTTCTGCTCCTGTCAGCGATAGAAGTGGCGTGTCACACAAAAAGGTGCATCGCCAGTATCAGTGTATGGCATATAAACTCTAGGTGGTTTGAGAGGAAAATCAGGTGTCAGAAATACACAAAAGATCTTTACTCTTGTTGATTGTGTGTACATTTTTTCATGATACCGCTCAACTCAAAAGTTTCCGCAAAGTCAGACATGCAAACGTAAATTTCTAAACCTTTGTGATATACAAATAAGCTCATTCTGTGACTAATAGATCAAAGCGGTTAAGGTAAAGGTCTTCAATAATCATGAGCGACACAATGTATATAAACACAGACTTATTTTACACAAATAAAAAGAGACCATGAGCCATCAAGAGAACCTAATGATATTTTGAAGGGAACTCTGCATGTGACCTTGCTATGGAGGAATACAAATATTTAAGCTGTTTCACTGCAACACAACTTTATCACACTAATGCACTACGATCAGAGAGCCCATATTCTGTATCTGAAATGTTTTTGGGATATCTCTGTTGCAGAAGGATTGCGTATCCAATGAACAATAACTGGCCATTTTAATT
The DNA here is from genome assembly GCF_947347685.1 of Pleuronectes platessa. Classification (NCBI taxonomy): domain Eukaryota; kingdom Metazoa; phylum Chordata; class Actinopteri; order Pleuronectiformes; family Pleuronectidae; genus Pleuronectes; species Pleuronectes platessa. Next base: position 9,632,923 of record NC_070644.1, on the reverse strand, counting down.
TCAAGGGTAAAAGGGTAATGATATATGGACTGGTGTATGGTACTATGCCATCTCTGTTGATACAAACAGCGCACAGTGTGGAGAATGAGTTTTTATTAAAGCTGTAAATCTCTGTTCTTTACAAAATAGCGTAATAAAACTGCTCCTCTATCAATAGCACACATATATTCCCCTTGACCAAGTCTCTGCTCCATGACAAGCTGTCTTGAAAATTAATGGCCACACTGAATTCTGGGTGTCAGCGTTCCCCGAGGAAGACCTCTGGTTTTCATCAATTGTTCATTATTTCCTCTCTTTCGATAATACAAAATTATTACAAAAAAAATGCTCATGCTGCTGCAGCCAGTCATGAAATGTACTGAACATACATGTACGTCTGTGTGTTCATACGTTCATGTGTGTTTCTGGGTACCTGCCTTTCACCTCTGATCACATCAGAGACGTCAACGTTTCATGTTTTATGGCTTTAATTTACTGCACTTTATGTCTTTCATTATTTTATGGAGCCCGTGTTGCTCAAAGCGTCACTTTAATGTCATGTTGGGAGCAGGTTCCATCCACACAACCTACCAACCCTGTTTAAAGATACAGTCAAGCTAAAAGTCATGTTATCTTGACTTCAGGAGCGTCACTGTATATCAGAGCTACATTGTAGGGTGCATTCTTTCTTGGCAGCCGGTTATCTTTAAGTCTCTGGGATGTTTATCATGTAAGACTCCAGACTGTCTGCTGAGAGACGTCTCACTGGGCTCATCTGTTCATCTCTCTCTCTCTCTCCGGCTTAATAAAAATGAATATAGTGACTGTGGATAATTTCATTCTTAATGGACTAAACTTGTATCATCAATGCAGTATTTCTAATCTCTAATAGGTTTCATTTATTACAATCTGTCAAACAACAGCATAGAGAGTTTTTAGCTGTGAATCCTAAAAAGCATAGAAACTTACAGAGCTCATCATCATGAACAAAAACAACTGTTTAATAATGATAATGATAAAGAATAACAATAAAAAAGATAAAGTAATGCATATCTTTTTAATCATAAACAAGGGCAGAGAACATAATACCAAAACATTTGTTAATTTATAAAGCAGTTTAAGAACACGGGGAATAAAAGATGATTCATGTCATAATAATAATAATTATTATAATAATATAGCTCCTGTCTGTTAAGCAGTCTCCTGCAGCTGTGCTCTACTTTTACAAAGTGAAGATACACAGGAACCGAGAATTCAGCTGAGTTAACGTTGAGCTTTATTCCCTGTTTTACATTGAAACTTCTATCATTGTGTAAACCTCTTACTATACTTCCTATCTTTGTCTGATTTTCTCGCTGCACCTGTGCTCCTGTGTCCAACCTGAGTTCAGTCATTCCTACCTGTGTACTCAGTCTCTGTGCTCGCATGGTTCTGTTTAGTTCAGCTCTCCTCTGGTGGCTCCTGTTCTGTTTCACCTGACTTTCAGTTTTTGGATCACCTGTGTTGTTTTTACCTGCCAGTAAACATTCAAATCTGTTTACACAGTCACATAATTGGGAAGAAAACAAATCCCCATAATGTGAATCATAATATTTTAAGGTGAAAACATGTTTAAGGGTGGGGCAAGGCTATGGTTAAGGTTTGAATAAGTCTCCAGGAAATTAATGTCAACATAATGTCCTCTAAAAACATGGAGACATGACTGTGTGTGTGTATGTGATCTTGTACATCTCTCTTTGTGAGGACCAGTTTGGGATAGTGATGACCTTTTGGCCGGTCCTCAATTTGTGACCGTTTCTCTCAAGGTCAGGAACAGGTTGTAGAAACTCCCAGCCATTAACATTCTTTAAATATTATATTTTCCTTCTTAAGGTATTACTTTCTCCACATGCCAAGACACGAGTACACGTCAATTTCCATTCTTTGATATTTATTAGATTTTAGGGTAATTGCACTGGCATCTATATATCATGTAAAAAGAGAAGCAGACCACAGTGAAAATAATTCATTCATCCATCATTGTGCTTTTTGAAGTTTTTCCTAAAAGGCTCTGCTGATGTGACGTCTGTGTTTTTCTTTACTGCCTCTGGTTTTGGCAGATGAGACAGTGTGAAACTTTATACATGTAACTCAAGTGCTTGTTGGAGGGAGATAAAAGCTCTTTATTTTTGCAGCAGGCAGCAGCAGCAGCGGTGGCAGTGACAGGTATTCCTACAGTGACAGGACATTGTGTGTTTTCCAGCTGCTTGCACCCAAATCACTGTCGGCATTCTCACTTTTTTTTGGGGGGGGGGTTCTTGTGGTTCTTGATGGATTCAACGTGTCAAAGAAAGACAAACTTGAAGCCATTCCCATCCTCGTTGTCTGCCTCCATGCTGTAGCATTTTGGTCCCAGATTTTGTTGCTAGAAGCATTTGCTAGATGGGACTAGTTTGTGATTGTATTTAGGCCGTGTAGTGATACATCTAGACCTTTAACAATTTTTTAAAAGTGGCTGGTTGCAACAAAGGTCGGAGAATCCCATTGCCTCCATTTTAACAGATTGAACATGGTCAGATTCCACAATTTCTCAAATTTGGTTTCTGTCATTTTTAGTTTTTACCACAATTATTAGTGTTTAGTTGTTTTTAATATTTATTACTGGATTTGACTATTCCCTTTTTTCCCGGGTTACAATCTTCAATGTCGTATCTGTCTGCCTCTCACTATTTTCAGCAAGTTTTTCACAATTAACATTTAATGGCTCTGGCACTTATTTAGAGATTTCCCAAACTTTTTAATTCCCCCTCTTGTTCATTTTATTCGTCTCTGTATCAATATCGATTTCTCACTTCGTTCACGCTCAGACAAATCCAAGCGAATAAAAATTAATGGGGAAGACCTCCATATTTCCAGTCTATTGAAGTTGACTGGCACATTAATATTTTATTGAATGTTGCAGCTGTGTGGCTGTTGAACGTGGCTCAGCCCATCAGAGTCGAGGACATGAGCTACCTTTTCTTTAATAGCTGTGGGATAATGATGACATTCATTAGATTGATGGACTCAGTGGAGCGATCAGAGCAGAATCACCATCAGTTTGATGCTTGAACAGACGGGGCTTATAGAAGGTACAGACACAAATAGAGAAGCTCAACACACAAATGTAGTCACACATTTAATATAGCACAGATAAATAAACTTAACATCTCCGCCCCCCGCCTAGTTCCACTTCCTGTGTCTGTCAGGTCACTGAAGGTGCTGAACAGTAATTATTGAATTGTCAAAAGGCTTCTGATCAACAAGCCCAGGCTTAATGAGCACCTACATGATCTATTACACCATTAACTTCAGGTTTAACGACCAGAGTGTGATCCTTTCATGTTTCCAATCTGAAATCAATTTCTGCTCCACGATATATTGCTCTGCATTTTATTTTCTTGACATGTGCCCCTGTTTTCGTCACCGATTCTTCGAAGCAGATCGTTATTCAGCAAACCAAGGTTACGTCTTAACTTGAACCTCAGACTTGATGATATCTCAACCCTGGGAACAATTCCAAAGGTTTCTTAAAGCAGCTATATCTACTATTTTTTATACAGATAATAGATCAAAAGACAATGTCTATGTGAAATAATAGAATGAATTGTGGAAAACAGAAGTCTGTTTCTCCACTGATGTCTGACATGTGTTTGTACCTGAACTTGAACCTAACTTTATCCCGACTAAGCATGTTTTATGGTGCTTCACCAGACACTAGCCTTATTCTAACCCTCTGTACTGTGAAGGTGAAGTTGGTGGAAAACGTATCTTCTACAGAGACGGATATACAAGAATGTTATTTGAACGACGATGATCCTTCTTAAGTCTGGAGAAGACACAGCTAGACTTCTTGTTTAGTTGCGGCAACTTTCTGGCCCCATGCTGCTATTCCCCCTGAGTCCTTGTTCTTTATGGTTAAGACAAAACTCTGTTTTAATAGTGTAAACTCATTAAAACTACACTGGAGAGCCATGGTGTAGTTGGTGTACACGTCTTACAATCATGAGAAAGTCTAGTTTACCTATTTTGTTATAAATGAAGACCAAAACAGAACGATAAATAGTTGCATAGGCATTTACCCACTAGCTAGGTTGAATGTTTACAGAGGTAAAATATGGTTTATGATCCCAAATAAAGGTCACTTTTGGGTTTAATTACTGGAGGGTTTGACGAGCGTGTATAGTGGCCACTGAATCAACAGAGCGGGAGTCACAGTCAGTGTTGTGGTATTTGCTTGTTGTCTGAGAAAACAACAAATTGGATTTCATTTGGAGCAGACTGTTGGACGCAGCCCCCCCGACATGCTGTGCTGCTGCTTACAAGCCTCATGCTGTCACTTTCCTCATGCAGACTTCTTCTGTCCATGTGTGTGTGTGAGACTTTCTTGTAGAACAAAGGATAATTGGCTTTTGTGTCATTACACAGTTTCCAAAAGTGACCTCATCCTAGTTAACAACAATATAAAAATGCATTAACCGCCCTGAAATAGGCTGGGTTTTGTTGCCCCTGTCGGGTTCGGCCAGGCCGCCGTACTCTCTGCTGGGTAAATATTACTCCGTCTGTGGTTGGGTTCGTCTGCAGAAAACAACAGACCACCAGGGGATGTCGATATGGAAAGTGTGGCTATGGTTTAGGAATGGAGGAGAGGAATATCCACGGTGTTGTGGTTTCACAGTATGGAGGGACTACACAGGCCTTTTCTTCTTTGACATACACACACACACGCACACGTATAAGTATCTCATCCAGACACAATTCACTTCAGTCATCTCCTGTTTCTCTGTGCATGACAAAAAGTTCACTGTGTCCTCTGAAGAAAAGAAAAAAAGGTTCTTAAAGGTGGTTTTAATCCCGAGATACTGAAGCCAAACAGATTCTCTTTCTGACAACCACATCAAACGAGTTCATTTCCCCCCCCCCCCGCTAACTGTGGAGCACGTCCCATCTTTACAACCCCCTTTAAAGCACTTCATCTCGGGCCTCAGGTAGGGTTTCCACTTCCTGGTTGTCACAGTTATGGCTCATTAAAGAGCTCTGTCTCTCAGCAGGAAGGAAGCCGACTGGCCCTCAGATCCCGTTCATGTGTGCGGGTCCTTAACGCCGACGCTGTCACCGGCGCACATCTTGTCTTCATTAGCGTTAACCCAGATAGAGGCCGGCCTAATGACTGTCAGATGCTGAGTTGTAGTATTAAGGTCAGAGTTGTTAATCAAGTGAAAAGCCTTTGTTTGATTGCATAAACGGTAAATGTTATGGTGCAGTCCTTATTTTATAGTCGCTCTAATTAGGAGAAGGTCAGGTATTATGTTTGAAGAATGGAAACCTACACAGTAATTACTTAGTACAAGCCAGTAGGCTACTTCATAACGTACTTGGTAAAGTGTGTGTGGTGTTTACAATGTGAACTCTCTCACGGCCGCTGCTTTTCTTACTTGCATCATCAATCAATCTGATGTTTGGCACATCAAATGTCAAAATTGCATAATGGCCTTCTTCGATTTTCAAATAGCCAGAGATGGAAGAACTAAGTGTATTCTACTGAAGTAAAAGTACAAATAAATGGACAAAAATGTACTCAAGTGAAAGTACCACATTAACCTTTGTTTTTTAATATACTTAAACTATTCAAAGAAAAGACTATAACGATTATGTTAAATTTGCAGCAATTTCGGGGGCGTGGCTGTGGCTCAGAAGACAGAGGGCTGTCCATTAACTAGAAAGTCGGTGTTTCGATACTCTACCCCAAATTACCCCTGAAAGTTATGCCTACAATGTTGTGCGATATATAAAAAAAGTGCTATGTACTAAAGCCCCGTAAGAATATGTGTTGAGTGTTAATTATACTTTAAAGCGCTTGAGTGGTGGATGTGACTGGAAAAACCCCAAATAAAAGGCAAATTTACCATTTCATAGCTAATCATGTTTTATAGGTCAAATATAATCAGCACGAAATATATGTAAACAGATCTTCTAAGCGCAGTACTTCAGTTAATGCAGCTGCTACCGTTGCTATCAGTCATGAGAAGCACAAAGACTCTAAGCTTCCTGCAGACACACACTCTGACTCTGACCTCCCGTGTCCACCGATGTTAGAGGCAAATTAAAACACATTAACATCCAGCATCCTCTTTGTTGATGGTGTTCCTCCTCCAGTCAATGGCAGATGGAGTGAGTCAGCCTCTGTTGATGCGACGCTGGTGCTCCGTGACTTTTTGACTCCCAAATCTGCCCCGCAGCATTTCTGACAGACGCTGCGTCTCGGCAGCTAAGGTCGCCGCAAGGTTGAATCCGGGAAAAGATGCTGATGCTCCCGCTGTTTAGGGGAGGAGAGAGTCTCTGGCCTTCAGTGTCACACGGATGATGTATCATTATGGGCAGAGCTGAGCTGGGGAGATGGTGATCCTCTATAATGCGGCCACTTTGTCACATTTCATAACAACTCAGCTCCATCATCCAGACACGTTCCTGTGCAGCCACCTCCCCGGTCCCGGCAGAGATGCTGATACATGTGACACGACAAAAAAAAATCCTCCGACAGACCTGTCAGTGTTCTGAGGATATTTCTCCAACAATAATGTCAGACAGCTGACTGCTGCTGAGCTCAGGAGGGCTGCCGCTTCTAGAGAAACGCTGAGAATGTGCTGTCTGCAAAATATAGTGACAGCTCCCATAGCCAATGTGAATAAGTCCATTGAATAACGGTAATATGCACACTACACATATGGTTTGTGTAAACCTGATTAGGACTGTGGTCTCAGATCTCGTACCGTTTTAGTTTAAAACCATGGAAATCCAAAGTTTAGAAATGCCTTTTTATTAGATGTAAAACAAACTTGAACCCACTGAATTTACGACATTCATATGAAGTGAAAATATTGTATTTTTGATTCTCTATGTCATAAACTTTCCTTCCAAGAATATTTTTACTCTTCTCACCAGTTTTTTGTTTTTTTCCACAGGGAGCCATTTTCTTACCTGGAAACAAAGTCACAGAGCATCCAACCAGTGGCGATGAAGGGGGGAAATTTCTTTTTGAGATCATTCCAGGTAGGAGGCGATAAATTATATTTATTTTTTCTTACAGCAAGTAAATTTGAATAAAGTCTTTAACAGTTTTAGCATCTACAGGTTGTATGTAGGCTGCTTTCTGTTAGTTTGCCAACTTTTTAAAGATGTTTTTAAATCTCATTATGGACTGAAAAACCCCCAAAAGATCATTAAACAGATATGTTTTTTGTGACATTTTACTTTTATTGACTGAGATAAGTATGACACAAAGAAATACAGGGGTATTTTCTCAGGTGAAGCAATGCTGAGAATATGTTATACATGAGCTGGGGAAATAAGTTTGTATCAGTAGCAGAGTGCAGCAGCGGATCCATCTAAAACCCTGCAGAATACCCCGGATGTGTGCAATGACCATTCATACTTGTTTGTTTTCATTGCTTCCCTGGTGTGTGTCCACTCAAGTTCCTCTCAGAGGAAACCATCGAGATATTTGCTCACGCCGTTTGTGGCTCCCAGTGGAATACACTGTCCACAAACTGGCAGATTATAGTGCAAGTACTTTTTAATGTTTTACAGTAAAAAGGAAAATAAACTTCATAAATCGTATACATTATGAGGTCATGTGGCCAGAAGTGACATGTATCCTTCTTGATTGTGTTTTTGGTTTTGGCTTATGACACTGCTTGTCAATAATTGTTAGACTTTGAGTTTATCTGGGAGTTCATGATGGACATGAATAGCTGAATGTATCAATGTCGTGGGAGAAATTACACAACTATTAGATTAAGCCCAGTTTTACCATATGTTTGTGTCTTTGATGTAGTAGAATGCATTTGAAGTATTTGAAGTTTCAGCTTGAGTACAGAGGAACAAAATGGCATAACTGCTTTATTTCTCACGTACTGAAGGCCAATGTATGCTTCTGCGTTTTGACGGACACGGACAGATAGGACCGCCCTCTCCAACGTGGAACGCCCTCTCCGTGCCTCTCCGAGGCTCCTCGGAGAGCTTTTCGTGCCGTGCTCATTTTTCTAACTACACGTCGAAATGACGGACAGCCCACGGATAGCACTTGGCTGTGATTGGTCCGCTAACGCCAGCATTTCGGAATGGAAACTTCCTGTTCCATTCCCTACATCACAATAAACCAAAATCACAACTACGACTCTATGATTAATGTGACAAGTGTGTCCGGCTGACGGTGGCTGGTTAGAGCACTTACAGCATGTGTGTACGGTCACATACGGTTATAACGAACTTTGATAACGGGGGTAGCGGGCTAGCCACCATGCTAACTGCGGTGGGAACAGCGCAAAAAACCCGCTGACTTTAATCCCACGGCTCTCATGACACTGTTTCTCAAACACCGTCAGGTTAGAAGCAAACACTTGGTAGTAGTTAGTATCGGGTGTCCGTGCTGACTGTGTGTGGAAGCTGGGGGGAGCTAGCTGCCTCCGTGTAGCTTCAAGCTGTTGCAGCTGTTGAATTAGCAACGCAGTTTGGAAACAAGACCGGGGAACCGCTGCGCTAAGACACGATAACATAAGCATTTTGACCCGCTGGGTGTCACTTTATTCAGCAAAAACTGTCGCGTCATCAACATCCTTTTTCTGTTACCATCGTTCACTGTGTGTGAGGAGCCGGGAGGACGTAAATAAACCAGCGTGGACTTCTTCTATATACCTCATGAGGTAGGCTTGTCTAAGCTCGACTTCCGTTTCGCCATCTACTGTTCTGGCGGTGAATTGTTTTCACAACAAAAAGGCTCGTAGAACTATAAATCAAAAAGGGTCCGTCCGATCCGTCCGTCCGTCATTCCGAAACGGACTCGGAGAAGCATACTGAGGCCTTTAGACCCTATGGATGCCGAAGTTGTCCCCTTCTGCATTCTGGTAATGATTTGCTTGAGTTGAGCTGTTTTTCAACAAAAGGCAAGCAAATGTTTCTTGTTGCATTAAACAAAACATTGAGGGGGAAAAGGGGATTTTTCATAACACATTCATGGGCAATTTCACTTCTCTGTTTCGGCTCAAAATAACCCAAAATACAGAGCAATGACTTATAAATCAAAGAATTGGTGACACATAATCCCACTGACCCAACATTATTTAGAGAAATGAATGACCAGCACATATGTGGCAGTCAGGGGATTGTAGACACACAGCAGTGGGAGGAGCCAGGCTTCCACCTTAAGATTGATACAACTGTTACTGTTGAGAATGGGATCTCTTGTGCCCCTTAAATTCATTCTTTGTGGTACGACTTGAAATATATAGTGAGAACAAAATGTAATCACAAGCCTCACTGTGCACACTTTCAGTCTCACTTTCACTTCCCCCTTTGCAGCTGTTCCAGTCCACGTTTGACTCTGAAATATATTGTTATTCTAGGATGTGGTAGCCTATAAGTTATTTTTAAAGAGGCACGTGATGCCTATGTCGTTGCACACTGTACAAAAGCTTATTTCTATCCCCTGGAGGACACATGAGGTGTAAAAACATTTTTTTTTATTTTCTGTTGACTTATGAGGCTCCTTGTTGGTGCGTTTCAGTCTCTACCACGACAAAACCGTTTCAATTTGAAAATCCTTTTTTCCTGTCGGACCAGGCTGTATTAGCTTCTGCTGAAGTTCGGAAAGAGATGAGAGGAAATGTGAAATACCAAAATTTCCCTCCTGCAATAGCAGCAACTTGTCGTGATTCTGCCCCTGTGAACTTTTGGGCGACTATCTATGTTTGGTGTTGTCCGTTCCATTTCAGAGGCTCCTTCAAATGTGGCCGACAAATGCTTCATTCAATCCCAGAGAAAATACGGGTCAAACTGATGGATCCTCTGAGGACAGTGCGGTGTCGAGCTTGTACCCAATGTTTATTCACATCCATAATTTCTCCGCACAAACATGCTTGTACTTCACTCCAATGACCAAAGTGTGTCGTAAACTTTATTCTTCAAAAACTGAGTACATTATGGTTTTTGTCTCAGATGTTGTAAAAGTCGTTCACACGGATGAAAACATGTGGATTGAAATGCGGAACAATAAGACCCATTGAAGGTTGTTAAGACATATTAGAAGTCCTCAAGAGAGTTTAAGCATTCAGCAGCGGCCGACCAGTTCCACTAAAGTATTCTGCATCATGGACTCCGCCCTCGTACTGATGGAAAACAAGAACACGACTTGTTATGAGGCTGCATATAAAGAGGCCTAAGAAGCAGGGAGAGCAAATTAAAGGAAAACACAACACATATATTCCACTGGTCTAAAAATGTGTCCCAGCCGCTTGAACACAACACATGGACACACAGTCTCTGTCGGACGGACAGGCGGGAAGTGATGGGGGGGAGGGGGGGCTGGAGAACTGCAAGGGAAAGGGGATGGAAGTCAAGGGTTGTACAGAGATGTCCGTTGTCTTGTAAAGGGCAGCGATGAGATCTGAACTCGAGCCGGGTCTAAAATCACGGTGACCGCCGGAGGTTTTGATGGCAGCTCTCAGACCAGTGGACAGAACCTGCTGCTGTCAGATTAACTCTGTATTTTAAACTTCAGGGGGGAAAAAAATCTGAAAGTTATGGTGCGCCTCGGAAAAAACTTTTATTCACCTGCTCTGTGCACCCTCCTGTGCTTTTTTTGCTTCCTCGACTTTGTTTTGTTTTTTCTTTGAACGCATAGTTTGTGTTAAATCTGCGGAAAGACAAAGAGAGGGAGGGGGGTTCCGTGGCAGACTCACCACATTGCCAACAATATTTAGACTGGAATCATGGTTATGTCACGTTTCCTACCGTCTGACGGAGACGCACAGGTACAGACATACTAGGACTTTTGTTTTGCTCACCCTCAACAAGACTTTAAGCACCAGTGACGTTGTCTTCCATCACACTGACACGTTACAACATGTGCCAGCACACATGGGCCAGAGCTAAAGGGGAGGAAAGGAATACAAACAGTGCATGAATACAGCTGTCCAAAAAGTCATGTTTTGGGCATTGGAAGTTTATTTTTTAGATAATATGCCCGGGATATTACCTGAGGATTACGTTCTGACAGTCATAGACGAACCCGCCAACGTTTCAAAATCGTCAAAATGTCCTAACTGATCATTGACAGAATAAAAACCAGATCTCTCTCAGTCCATATATCTGGAACACACATCAGAACATCTCCGCTCGGGAGTAGTGTGCAGTTTAGTCTGATGTTGCTGAATCCTTCAAAGAATGCCAGGTATGATGTGAACTCGGCTGCCTGGTGCAGCAGAGCTCTGAGCACCTGGAAACTGGATTTCCAGACTTCAATGCAGTGAGAAAGCAGAGTCTGACTTTGGCAAATTATAAATTTTCCCCAAACTGCGCAGACTCTTCATTTATTCACCTGTCAAAGCTCCGTAAATACCTGTAGCTAAATGTCATTCTCGTGGGCCAACTGTTTTTAATCAGGCCGCTCCTATAAAACAAGAATCAACACAGGAAACACTCCCTGCTGGGCTTTTTGACAGTGAGACTGTGCGTTCCTCTTCACTCACTACTCTAATAAACACAGGACTCTGAGTTCAGTGTGTCTCTCTATCACTCTCTCCCTCAGGCTCAGTCCTGGTATGATTACTGGTCAGGCCACAGCAGGACACTGCTGCTGAATTATGGGAATATTTCTCTGCTCGTTCCCAGGGGCTACGATCCCTTCATTCATGAGAGGAGCGGGGGACCATGTTGCTACGAGCAGGTGGACGCTGGTCTTTAGCTCAGATGCTGTTAACAGAGTAAAGCCTGAGTTAATGAACATGCTGAAGAGAAAAAGAGTATCAAAGAGTTTGTGTGGCTACTGTCTCACGTAAATCTGCATCAAAGCATCTGAAATGTTAAAGTGACTTGACTTGGTTCTGTGCTGAGGTTCAAATGTGGCAAAGCCTCAGAGCGTTTATCTAAATCAAGCTGACAGTGCCATCGTGTGGTTTGATGAGGAATTACTGGGCAAAAATAATCCTAATATTATTACTCATATTCGATAGTAGTAGGTTTAAGTTGAATTTGTAACTAAGCAGAAAAAGACGAATCCTTTTTATTTATTGTTGCAAAAGACTACTGTTGTTTATTGAATTTTTCATGATTTTACTGATTGTAACCTACATTTTGAGCGCAATGCCTTTATTTGAGGGATTTTGTTTTCATTCTCACAAGACTGTTAAACAGTGGCATTTATCAGTCATAGCAACATGATTTTGCAGAAATGTGTATTTGCAGTATTTTAAAGTATTTATTTGCTAAACGTTTGCTCTGGTTTTGATACAAAAAAATTAGATTTACAAGTAAGTGTAACTGCAAATGTCTCACATGATTTAATTATTTGATTAATTTCATCTGTGATTAATGCTCCATCTTGCTCCTGTCACGTTCTGACATGTATGCATGACGGGTGACCCTGTAGTGACCTCTGCATTGAGTTACTGGTGTCCTATGTCACTAAGGTGCAGGTCTGATTCACACAATGTGACTAGTTTGATTGATTTATGGTAATACTATGTAATTATGAGTAGGCAGGTGTGTGTGGGAGTAAATCACGCCCACACAGCAGATGTGAAAATGTTCTCGTCGTTCTTATTCAGGTTAATGAGAAGATCTAATATAAACGGTCATTGTATGGTCCAGGTAGGAATGTGCTTCATCAGGGCAACATGCTAATCCTACCTACAGCTGCAGCATATAGTCACACGTCTTATTAAACAGCAATGACTGAATGTCTTATACTGCTGAGGCCTATTGGAGGGTGAAGACAAACGAGCAGGTTTAAGACCACAGGCCACTGAACTAATCATCATCACGAAGTCATATGTTACGTGGAAGCTGACAAAGCTGGCATGTAGACTATAAGCGCCTTAAGTTAATGATGGAACGATTGATAGATGAATGAATTATTTAAATTTAAAAAAGCTCAAATCAGGTAGATTATTCCGCTTGGTAGTAAATATGGCAGAATGAGAGTGTTAAGGTTTTAAGGTTAAGGAAGCCCCAGTGGGGTCATGGAGAGCGTATTAATCTGCGGTGCTGACATTTCAGTGTCAGGATGTGTGGAGATGGTTTTCAAATAGGCCCCAATGTCACATCAGTCAAGGACAACCTCTGGTGCTGACTATATATGTGTGTGCAGGATTGTGACTATAAGCGAAAGTAAAGGGACCCCTGGTACAGTTTAAACTTTATGATGATTTCACTTAAATAATCTAATCAGAGGGTTGGACGACCACTTGGTTTTTTTATTATCTCGTGTTTATGCGTCAGCCAATTGGCAGCGCTGTTGTGCACATGTGAGTCTGTCATGTAGAATTCCGATTCAAATATACAAGCGGGGCAGCTCCCTGACCATTTACAAGACAAACGGGGAAGAGGCACGAACATCTGCTTTACTGTCTTTCTAAATGTGCATGTTTCGGCTGTGTTACGGTCTGTGGTCTTTTCAACATGTCATATAATCAAGTTTATTTGTAAGGCTCCTGTCAATAGGTAATTCAAGATGATTTAGTTAGAACATAAAAGGTACAAGGGACAGATATGAAAGAAACATGAGACAATATAAAAACAAAATGGACGAAGAGACAAGCTTAAATAGTGTAAGATTAATGATTGTGCAGCCATATCAAGTGTATAATCAAACAAATAATCAATATCAAACAAATAGGTCACATATATAATACATATAATATAATAATACATATAATAATACAAAACAATACTATAAAAATACTGTCAAATATCCTATAAATACATATTTATATACACACACACACACACTGCCGAGGCTATATAGATATGAATAGATGCTATTCTATACACATTGTTTCATTAAATGAATCTGACACGTGACATGATCAAGCACCTCTACATATTCAAAGCCCATCTTTAATATACTGATTTAATTAGCAGCTGCATGTGAAGTGCCCACACAACTTCCAATGCGTCATAAATCCAGGAGCAATGCGAGCGTCGGCATGAGGTCATGCATTTAGAGTGAATCTGATTTTTATGGACGTCGCTCTGGCGAAACGATGAAGCCCAGAGAAGCTTGACTGACAGGATTCTGTTCTGCATATAAAGAAGAGTTGTCGCCCGCTCCTCCATCTGCTCAGAGCCTGTGAGACATCTCCGTGTCCTTTTTCTCTCAAGAATTCACTTTGCGACGTGACATTTTCAGAAAGGTCAATAACTGAACTTCTCTGGCATTTCCTCTTCGTCTGTGTACGTTTTTCATACGTGTGGAGTGTTTGTGTGCCTGTTAGCGGACATGTTTTATGCACATACTTAGTGTGCATGAGAATATAGAGTCAATTCCCCCGGAGTGTGTGTTATAACTGTGTACGGCCTCCTGGAGGAGTTGTGGCCTCCTGCTGTTGACATTCATCATATGGAGGTATACAGATTCACATCTCTGGTGGTTGTTCTCCTAATATCGGAATTTATGGCCCCTGGTGCTCACCATTACAAAGTGGCAAAGGGCCATCCCACATGGACACACACACAGTGAATATCAATAAAGGCAGAATGAAGTGGTGTTCAAATGTAGTATTTCTGGGCTGCATCGCATATTGGATTTCATATAACCCAGAACAAAAAATACAGCTTGTTGACTGATATTTATGTCCCTCAGAAAAGACAAAGGCACTTTCTATTCCACACTGATTCAACCTAATTTTTTCATAATCAATTAGGTGATTACATCATACAGTTTTAATCTTTATCTTCCAAACAGTTTCCTACTCGAATGCAACGTCCTCAATAGAAAATCTTATTTTTCAGAGAAACCCACTGGCTCCATTCGTAACATTCTCCCTCAGAGGATCATGTTTGTGTTGGAGATAGTGACAGTTCATGTGAACTTCACTGCTGAGACGCAACCTCTGAAATTATGAAGAGTCACAATGTCTGGTATGACAGAGTTCTCATGAACTGGGGGACATTGGCATAAGAACATTGTCGGGTCCCTGTATAATGAACACATGTTAGCAGAATTTAGGGTACATGGAGACTCCATAGACTGTATGTAAAGATGGACGACATGACTGCTGCCCATAAGTGAAGCCAAAGTGTCTTGATCGCCCCCTGGTGGCTGGCTGGAGCATAGGTCAAACGTCCAATGCATGTCCAAGTATGTTTCTTGTTAATTAGTTATTGGATGTTGTGAAAACAGGGGGGAAACATCATGATTGACAGTTGAACTTGGTCCAACACTTTCTTTGAGTATATATATATATATATATATAAATCACTATATTGCACTGTAAAGATTTTGAACACCCAAATAAAACGGGGGACGTTAAATGCGGAACATATGTAGTGATTTCAGTCAGAGCACATGTTAGCTCTTCTGTGCGGAAGTGCATCACAGAGCTGCTGGCCTGGCTGTAGAATGGCAATCATCATATGGTGTCACTAAGGTCAACACTTGTCTGATCTGGGACCAGTTATGTGTCTCAACAAAGAGAAGAATTGGACCAATTAGAGTTGCTCTCAAAAGCTAGTTGGTGGCAATAGCCTCAAATCCTGCTGCCAATGAGCTGCCAGTTTAAAATAGGAGGTCATAGATCAGGATCCAGTTTGTTCTCCTAACTCTTAAAGTTATTTGCAGGCCAGTAAGCCCACCGCTGCCTCGGTGCCAAAGTGGAAGCTTGGGTGGGGAGCAGAAAGTAAAAACAGGGCACTATTAAAAATGTTGTCGACATAGTCCTGAAAAATGATTCAGTGTCCCAGAAAGAGAAGGGAGGACACGGTGGTTAAATGTGAGGAACAGTTTGAGAAATAAATCCCAGTGGAATGCACCTTTTATTCAAGGGGAAAAATGATGAAACATTTTGGAGCCTAAAAAACTTTGCTTAGCAGAGGTTGCTGAGACAATTTCATGGCTTTGGACATGAATGAAAACTGTGTGAAATCTGTTCAATCAGCGCCATGGTGGAAAAAACACTTCGATGTCACGCAGAATTTAAGGAGCATCTCCATTGTTTTGGCAGCAGAGAATTTTTGGGCACTCACACAGATCGCAGACATCTCAAACTCCCATCCGCTGAAAGCCTCTGACAAGGTGCTGGGAAGGGAACTCTGGCTGACTGTCAAACAGATTTAAAAGTAACAATGCAGACTCCTGTTGCCTCTCCAAGCAGAGGCATTACTTTTTTACCCCCTCACTGACTGTTGAAACACTATGAGATTGCTAATCCTGACCAAATGTGCTTCGTGGATTAGGAAAAAGTTCAGCGACCAGGTTCCCATCAGTATCTTCCTCTAGCACGGCGTCTGGTCCCTATCCACCCAGAGAAGAGTGTTCCCATAATGATGAGGCTTGTTAGAGGGAGCATTGAACTCTCAAGGACGCCTCCCTTCTGTGCGGGGTTTTCACAGACTGCTCATTATGGCAGAGGGTCTGGAAAGCATTTAGTCAAAGGTTGAATGTGCAGTAAATGGAAAATGTTGGCGTTTTAGTGTTGTCACCATTATTGTTAATAATGTGCGATGAAAACACGTTATTCATAGCAAACACTCACACAGTAGATTCGAAGCATAGACTGTAAATAAAGATGGATGACATGACGGCTGCCCAGAAGTGAAGCCAAAGCGTCTTGAATTGCCCTCTGGTGGCTGGCTACAGTACAGGTTATAAACCCAACCTCCTCCATGTTAGCGGAGGGAACATGGGCGAAACTAAGGGTCAAAGTAAATGTTAATAAGATGTCTTCCGGCATTTTAGGTAGATCTCATCGCACTGATGCATGTCCACCTGTTGAGTGATGTTTTATTTAGTTTTTTGAAGCTATGGAAATGATTGACGGCTGAGACTCACTATTGAACGTGTGTATAAGCAGGGCCTTGACCCCTTAAGTCTATCCTTTTGCTATTGAGCAGAATCTGGCCCCAGATATGTTAAATCGCAGCGTCTGTATCCGGGATATTTTGGCTTCATTTCTGGATCGTGGGAAGAAGTGGAGACGCATCGTCCATCTTTATATATAGTCTATGGTCCATGACAAGAAATATTCTGGCCCATAGCCCCTGTGAAACCAAAACTGTTTCTCTTTATTTATGCTAAGCTAGCCTGGCTGGCTAGAATAGTTGGCAGCTAACTTTAGAGTGCTATCAAATTTCTCCTTTGACCCTGAGAGAAACAAACATGAAAATAATGTGTTAGTTTGCCAGCTTAAGATATGCTGGTAGGTAGATTTGTGTTACCTTCAGGCTATTTCGGTTACATCTAGTATTTATGCTAAGCCATGTTTGTTTTGAGGTTACAACTTTGTAAAAGCACATGAATATGATTGATAGCTTCGTATGACGTAAGTATTTGTTCAACATCAGTCTGATCAGTCACAGTTCTTGCATTTCTCTCATGTTTCAACAATACAGTTGTGTGTTTGGGCAGTAGTGTGTATCTCAGTGACGGGACCAAAGCCTGTGGGAGACGACATAATCACTCAAACTGCATAATGGATGATAAAACCCATTTTTCATAGAGCTATGACTGATCTAGTACTAAATTGGAAAAGGTAGCCGCAACAGCAACATGAGAACAACATGTAGGATGAGTGGACTTGCAATGTTGCCTGCCTCTGTTGTTGAGAAGAGGTGTGTCACTTAATAATGTATCCTCCATTAGCTCCAAAACAAAGCTGTCATAAAATAAAAAGATGATAAAGTAGCAGCTGGTAGTGGAAAATGGTTTTGTATCTGGGCTGTGAAGGACAACAAATGTCACTTAGGTTGTTGAAAATGAAGTCAAACAGGCCATAACTTTGCTGTTGTGTCAATTCAATTCCAGATTCATGATGGTACGTGACAAAAAGCAGGAGGCTGGGGAATCAAGCATGCCCAAACAATATGCTGCATACCTTTTGTATGTGGTAGATGATGTTTGAAATATCTGCCTCATTGTCATCCATGCTCTAGTGAGGCAATTCCAGGCCGACTTCCTCTCTGGCAACCATGTGTCATTATTCCTGTGTGCAGCATTAAAGATCCGGAGGAGGAAATGCACTGAGGCCTGTGAACCGGCAGAGTCTCAGGACGTAAAGAGGGACAGGACAGGAAGCACACATGCATACATAACAGCCTTATTGAGGGGATCGGTATGTGACATGTCACATACCAGTCTCGGCCATGAGCCTCCCACTTTAACCCCCTGCCCCCCAACATGTATCATGTTGGCCAGGTCTCAGCGAGGGCACATGTTGGCCCCCAGCGGAGTTGGACAACCACAGTATGTTTGTCTCATGGGGACACTTGACTTGAATGTTCAGACCAATGGTATGTAAACTGATTTGTCTCTGGATAAATATTTGGATGTCTCCCCGCTAGGCCTTTCCCCCCCTCTGAATTAGAATCCAACAGGTAGTGCTGGTTTTAAATTGAATCACCCTCTGACGTTAAGTTCAAACAGGCTCTCAGACCTTTTTAATGGAAGCCAATGATGTGTGGTTTGCCTATAAATCTGGAGTGAGATTGAAAAAACGATAAGGAGAGTTATTGAAGACCTTCCTCAATGAGGGAGAAACCCCAGTGTCTTTCTTGGCCAACGGTAGCAGCAGCCTCTCCGACCCTGCACGGCTGTATTTATAGAGCGCTGCGGATGAGTCATTTGGCCGAGTGCCCACTGTGCTTGATTTACGATACCCCAGACCACCCTCCTCCCCTTTCGCCCCCCGCTTCAATGCCGTCTCCCACCCCACCCCTCACGCTACTTCCCTCAGACACACACACACACACACATCATCATCTTGCCTTCGGCTTGCAGTCCTACTCAGTTTCAGTTCGGCCGCGCTCTTCGTTCGTGCGTGTCTTTAGAAATATGCTTTCTCCGCTCTTCCAGCTCCTTTGACAGAAGTACATGTAGAGGAAAGGTTTGCTGAGAGGCAGACAGGCTAGCCTTAGCCTGACCTCGCCTATAAGTGCCGCTGACTGGCGTGTCACGTTGACCTGACTTTGACTCAAGGGAAAAAAATGAAGTTTTAAGCGAAAGTGTTATATGAGGTGGAGGAGAGACAAAGGAAGGAGGGGGAGAGTTGGGACGCTAGGAAGTGCAGCGGTGTGTGTTTTGGCCGAAAGAGATAGACTTGTCTGTGGCACAGAACAAGAACAGATGAAGAAGTGGCACTCGGGGCCGGCGGTCAGCAGCGACAGTGTGGCTTTTGCTCCCTCACCATTCAGCAGTCAAGGGGGCACGTCTTCCTCTGCACCCCATGGATCTCAACTCCAACCCAGGTCTGTGTCTTTACATAACCGCAACGGATACTAACACAGTTGCATGTGCTTTCATTAGATGATGATGCTATTATTGGACTTTTGACAGTTTCATTTACGACTGAAGGAATTTGTGGAAGGACTTAGAGTTTGTTTTAAACTGAAGGCACAAAGCTACCCACAAATTGGAATTACTCTCTTTTCTCTGTGAGGGTGTCCTCCGCATGCCACTCATTCATTATGGAAGCAGACGAGCATTCCACACGTTACATTTAACAGCTTATGGTTATCGCAGCTGTGATCTCAGATGAGCAATTTATGATGGTTGCATTCCTGATTTTCCCGCGGGGACATTACTGCAGCCTCCGCAGCGTTAGTCTTCCAATATCTAAACACATGTTCAGTGTCCGTGAATACTTGAGTTGTGATTTCTGACAAAACTATTTAATGAAGCTATTCCTTTATTTATATTCTCCGAAGAAGTAACTCTGATGTGTTGTATTGACAGGATGAATAATCTTTTACAGATTGCTCTTCTAGCTGCATTGCTCTTGGGATGGCAAGTTGGTCAATCCACAAGTTCGGTCCCAGAGGAAATATCTCAGCAACATGATTGGTTGTCATAAAACTCTATTTAGACATTTGTCCCAAAAAGATTAGTTCTGATTGATTCTACTGACTAAGGGTGTTTTATAGAGCTCGTGGGATCGATCTGCATACAAATCATTCACTCATGATGAATTATAGGCTAATAGCTTTGGCGATTGAGACCAATCAAGTCAAAACGAATGACATTCTCATCAGCTTCAGTTGTACTCTGATGATTAGCAAATGTTAGCACATTAGCAAACACTGTTATAAACCTCTGCATGTTAGCATGCTAACGTTAGAAATTAGCTCAAAGCACTGCAGTGCGATACAGCCTCACAGTGCCAGTACTGCCTAAAGTTTTATTTACATCATTAAGATGCTGTTATCAACACAACATAATGACCGATTCATTTCAGGTATCAAACATGCAACATGACTATAATCAGCCTGAACACTTTTCAAGTATTCCAACGCCAAATAGATTTTGTCGCAGTTGTTGACATGTGGTGAAAATGTCTTTGACCGATTGTCCAATAAGATTGTGAACTTTACTGAAATGTAACAAACTGGTATTGTTTGACCGACTGTCTCTGCTTCTGTGAATCATTCTAATACCAGAGTAATAATGTGTTAAGGATTAGATAATTTGAATAACTGTTAATCGGTTTATAAACTACATGTAGTCTAACTGCCGCCAAGGTGTAGTTGTACAAAAATATGTAGCTTTAAAAACAGTCGTGCCAGAGAAAGAAAAATGGGGCTCTGTAAAAGCTTTCTTGTAGCTGGATCAAGTTTCACATTGCTTGGCTGCTTCGGGCAGATAAGAGAACAGACTCCGGAATTCATAGCCCCCAGCCTACCTGTAATGGTGGTAAAAATGTTCTCATGCAAAAGTCTGAACCTACAGCAGGTAGAGGACTCAAAATTATACAGTATTCTGGGGCTCTGTTTTAACAATCCAAGCACATGGATTTCTGTGCAAATCACAGTTTAATGGTTTCAGTATGGTTCAAAATAACTGTTCCTGGTCTCTAAGTTTGTCATGGGTGTGTTTTGTGTGTAACATGCTAAACAAATCAGATGTACCTCTACCATTCCTTTTAAAAGCGCTTGAACCTTAGCGGATTGCTAATATGAGGGCAGCTTTCAGATGGGGGCAGGTGCAGTTTCTATTTAAACAGCGTGGGAAAATGAACTGCATGATTCTGAGCTGAGTAGACACTTTCCACTGGGTGCAGGATTGGGCTGTGATGTTGGACGTGAGGAGAAAAAACAGCAAAAGCTTATGATGGGAAATACGTCTGAACAAGCAACAACTTTGACACTGAGAAATGTTTTTACTGGAGTTAAAGGTCAACAGTGCAACATCTTTGTTATTGCTTGCCTGTGAGAACAGTGGGTTATGACTGAGTAGCCAATTGAAGATTGAATGACAACTGAATTAGTCAACTTAATAAAAAACTATCATTGATAATTGTCATTCTTATTTGACTTATGTTATGTTACATTACTTACATTATAGTATACTGAGTACCTTGGACTTTTAGTTGGACCAATCTGAAGGTGTCACGTTTAAAATCCTGCTAGGGGAAACTTTAATTGACCATTTTTATTCTGTCATGTTGTGACATGATTCATTGATTGATTGAGAAAATAATCTTTGTTAATTAGTAGTTTATTATATAATGGGAATAATAACAAGTTTAAGCAGTACTAAAGACCCCATCCCAAGGACTTTCATCAACATTTTATGTATAGTTATGAAAGAGAATGATCTTCTGTAAATCCATCTCGCAGGGCAACAGTACACTGATTTCAAAAAGAGAACATGCACGTGTGGAAGCTCAGGATAGCAGGACCAGTGTCTGCAGGGTTATTTTAGCTTCATGGCACTGGTTTGTATCCAGAGAACCGATCGAACGACATCAGCAAATGTCCAACATTGCGTACTCGAACACACAAAGAGCCAAACTCATCGTCAGCGTTTCCCTGTCCTGTCTCTCCACTCAGATCACCACCAATCTTTTTTCGTTCAACCAGCTTCCCTGCAACAACCCCCACCCCACCCTACACCCCGTGCACTGCAACCCTCACAGGCCCACAGCGCTTTGGTCAGATTTGTCAGAGAAAACAATGACGTGGAATCTTAAAATGCAGGACAGGACGGCTGCGATTGTCAAAATTTAAAACACGCCTACCTTGCCGAAGCCTTATGTCGCTGTCCTCTAGCTGTTCATATAATTGGGCGACGAAGCGACAGGAGGTTTTATAGCTGCCCTCTCAGGCTGATTTCATGCAGATATGTGCGAAAGCATTATAAATGGCATCAGAAATAACCCACGATCCTTCTGCTGTGAGAGTAGAAAAACGGTGTTATTCATATTCCGCCTCATCAATCACTGAGTGGAAATACGAAGTGGTGGTAAAGCCTTGTGCAGGGTGATGATTGAATGTCAGATTTATCTTTACTTTCTATCACAATAATGTTCGGCCCTGACAGGCACTTCGATCCTTCAATCTCCTGAAGCAATCTAGCAAATTAGAAAAAGGGTGATTAATGCTTTGGATGACACGTAACAAGAATGAATTCATTTTATAATGAAATAACTTCAGGTGAGTAAAACTCTTGAGAACAGCATCCCTTTTTCTCAGTATCCTGCCAGCAGTGTTTAATTTCCTCTCCCTGTTCTTAACCAAAAGCATGTTCAGAGCTTAACTCGCCTGAATTCCAACTTGAATTTCAGCCTTGCCTCCTCCTTCGCTGCTCCCATTAGTCACTATAAAGCAGAAGTCAGGTTTCTACAACCCTTCCTGAAAGGTTCAAAGGGCTTCTCCCAAAGGCCAGACTGAAACAAGCTACCAATTTTGGCTTTGGGGAGTGCAGGTGTGCATCTGCCCTGAAGCCCTCATCAGTGCTGAAAGGTGATATTAGGAGGTATTAGAGAGCAGGAGCAACAGGCACTTTGTCAAGTCCTCTCTTTGTTTCCTTCTCTGGTGTGGATAAAGGGAAGTTCGCCCCACTCTCCAAGTACCAGGCTGTCTATGTCTTGTCCTCCCTGCGTAACTGTTGCAATAGTTTGATCCTTATAAAAGTATTAAAAACAGTTGCAATCCCACCGCCCAAGGCCCAACAGTCTCCTTGAATTCAATACAAGCTGTACCAAATAGCACACACTTAGCGATCCATGAATTATTCTGTAAGAAATCAGTGAATATGTTGAAAAATGAAAAGGTATCAAAATGTTAAAGAAAGTGAAACAACTTCCTGGATCTTTTCCCCTGTCCGGTTCAGTATCAAGATTGAATGGGTTCTTTCTTGGTCAATAACCTTTGACCAACTTCTAAATAAATCGGTCAACTAGTTTTAGTGTAATCCTGCACACAGCTAAACTGATGAAAGCATTACCTGCTTGGTAACAAGGAGGCAGACTGCAGAAAATTTACACAAATGTCTACTTAAATCTCCCATTTTTGTCCTTGAGACATTACCCTCCCTGCAGTCGCATCATTATCTTCATTGTGTGTATATGTGGCCTAGCACCAACAACATCTGCTATTCTAAAAGAAACACGTTTTCAACATCGGATAAACACCATGCAAGATCTTGTGGCTGCACAGTGCACTCCAAGTGAAGATGTATGGCATGCAGGCCTTATAGATTTACAGTGACACGGCCGTGAGTGTGTGATGCGCTGGTCAAACTGGTGATCTGTCATTGGGAGATATGCTTGCGTAACCGTAGGGATGCCTGCATGTTTCACACTGACACACTGCACGTATGCAACTGGTCACAATTATTACCAGACAGTGATGTGTGGATGCCGTTTAAAACGGGAGTCAAGTTGAATTTAAAGATCTCCCCTGCAGAGCCTCTTGGATCCGAATGTCTCGCACCTTTTCAGAAACTTCCTCTGAAAGTATCAGTCTGCTCGGAAGTAATGCTCCAGTCTCCCGGTGTTGAGATATGGTGAGGGCTGGCAGCTGCTGTCCCTTCAACACTCGCGCGCAACGCTCCAAACATTTTAATGGGACATTAATCCCCCAGTCAAAAGTCACTGAAGCTGTCAGTCGTTTCAACGGCCCACTCGTAAGGTTTTTTCGGTATTTGAGCAAACCTCAAAGTGTTGTCATGCATACTATATACGTGTACGGAATTAATCTCATGTTATACTGCAAGTCTTCGCAGAATGGCTGTGATTCGTGATTTATATTGACAGTTTTCAGTGCAGGTTTTAGTTAAAGGATGGTCCTGTTTTTTGTTTTTTGAAATGTGTTTGCACTTTTCCTATAATTCACATTTGATTTACATTCCTTATATTTTCCAAAGCAAAAGTTGTGTATTGTAGGTTATATAATGCACATTTCCTGTGTAAGAGCCGCCACTGGTTTCCATTTCAGTGGAGTATGAACACCTCCTTAAGCCTGAAGAAACGGTGTACAGCCTCATCCATCATCATTAAAGTCATGTATCCTTTCATCACACTGCAGTTACATTAGAAGAGGAAGAATGGATTGTTTGAAGATGCCTGGACTGCAGAGCTAAAACATGCAACAAAAGAGAAAACGTTGAAAGGATCCGTCCAACCAGAGAACGCTGCACAGCTCCCCTCCGCTGCACCTCTTTTATTCTTAATTATCATGTCAGGTTATTTTCAATTGCTCGCTTGGGACGTAAAGTCAAGTCTGAGTCGTGTTCCCTTTCCCTAAAGTTGAAATCAATTCCACTTATATGATGATATATTAACAGCAGCCTTGGCCGGACACTGAGACATCACTCTTTATTTAGTTCAAATCTGAATGAAGACACTTGGCTCTTTGACACCCCCTCGCTGACCTTCCCTGACTGTCCTCATGACAACTCGGCCCAGTCATACTCAACCCGTGAAATTAAACCTTCCCTCCTTTCATCCTGTGCGAGTGCAAGGGAGTGAATATGTTTTGACTGAATCACAGTTTGGCGAGGGGACGCTTTGGAAATATTGAAAGAATCTTAGACTCTGTAAAAAGATGGATGGCGCATCTCCACTTCTTCTCACTATCCAGAAATGAAGCCAAAATATGAACGCCGCTGCCTTGTGGCTACGATGGCATTGGAGTCTGCGATTGGGGGACGGAGCGGCAGTATCGAAGTCCTGCCGATACAGTCGCGAGTCAGCCTCCGCTGTCAATCACAACGTTTCACCACGTTTTTATAGCCTCAAACTAGAGGCGCTCAGTAGAGTAGATTCCTCCGCTAAGGTCAGCAAACAAACAAACCAAGATGAAAACATATCCTCCCTTGACTTTTATAATTTGGTCCACTTCACATTCACTAACATGGTGGAGGATGGGTGTATGGCCTTTATTACAGCCTTGGCTTTACTTTGGGAGAGCCGTCATGTCGTAGATCTTTATATACGGTTTATGGTAACGACTTAAGGATTTATTACCACTGCCTCACTACGCTGAACTCTAGCATTGTTGTCGCTAACCTCATAGCTGCAGAACCCAAGTCATGGAGGTATCGTGTTTGCCTTTCAGCACCAGAGACGAGCTGATGTGACCATTATTCTCCATTTTTTGGTGCCACGATTACCTTCTTCCCTATGGGCACCTGTAGACGGACAAAAGAGTCGAGCAATCCTTGTCCCCTTTGACCTCCCCACTCCTATTCACTTTGTTACTCAGGCAGCATCAGATGGTAATGGATAGCCATAGGAACTCTATGGAGTCTGTGTTCTCTACCAGCCTATGTCTTTGGGGACGCAGGTGGAGGCTAATGTTGTGGTGGCTGCCTCCGGATCACGTCTATTGACAGGAAGGGACCGGGAAGACATTTAGCCATCAATACCTCACTGGGGGGTCAGGGTTAGGAAACAGGACTCCAGTGACAGATACATGGGAAGATATACAGTAGCTGCAGAGAGAGGGACCAGCTGTTTGTGGAGGATGACAAGTGTAGAAGTTGTAATGAGGCTTTTGGTGGAAGAAGGAGGTTGTGGTGGTTATGTTTTCATTTGCGTTTGTTTGTAAGTAGGATTTTGCCAAAACTACTGAACGGATTACAACCAAACTAATAATTCATGGATCTCGATGAAATACATCAGGAATGTTTAGGGGCCTGTGCAGATCGAAAATGAAAACCCAGATTTATCGGATTTGGTGCAGGTCCCTATGAAGCTTCATACAGCTTTTTTTCAAAGTTACAGCATTTTAAGTGTGAAATTGGTACTGGTCCCCTTTAAAGGTTTTGTATAGATTATAAACAGCTGCAGCTGCCTTGTGTTTTTTATTTATTTGTTCTGTTTTGTTGTTGTTGATGGTGGGCGGGAGTCAGGAGCATTTGAAAGGGACTTTGAAGGCGCCAGCAAAAGTCACCTGGGGGGCCCTAAACCAGACCACACTAAACACATGATACCAAACCACATCATTCCAACTTTTGAATCTTTTTATTATAGAAAATCACAAAAATACAATCACACCCATTTAGTCGTTCTAGTCTTCAATCCAACCTCTGAAAATTCAAAGCTTTTGGCAGAAAACTAGTGGCGTTATAGAGGATTTCTGTTGTTCACTGAATTTAAGGCAGGTCTGACTAAATAGTCATTTTTGTTGCAATTCCCTTATTGGGAGTTAAACATACATCTTTGGCTAGAAGTTTGGTTTATATACATCTGTATTGTTATGTTAAGGTTTATTTGAGTTCACATGCTAAAGTCACAATGGCCAGGGTCATTACATCATTATTTTGTTGCAGGTGTTAAAAAAGCACTGCAGTGTGAATGGGGGATTCCATGTTTGCTTATGGGGTCGTGCCCTGTGTCAAACCAGTGGCCTCTCTAAACCGAAGCCTTGAGAGAGATCTGCCCATTGTTTCCCACTACAGTGCTCGAGAGAAATATGTGTGTATGTGTGCGCGCTCCCCAACCCCCTCTTCAAACCTCACCTCCCTCCCCTCCTTCCCTTTCTCTTTCACACCCTCTCAGCTGTGCTCACTCACTCATTCTGAGTAAGGCCAAAAAAGTGGCAGAGCGGCTCCTCCACTGAGGAACTCCCTGTCCTCAAGTTAACCCAGGCAGCCCGGCACTCTGTAACCTACTCAGGAAGCCTCTTCTTCTGGACTGCCACTGACAGGAGTGTGGAGGAGGCATGGAGGTGGTGCATCCATCCATTCATAGCATACCACAGTATGGACTATCTGATTCAATATCCTCACATCAAGGTAAAGATAATAACTGTTATTTTCCCACCGCTGGTTGACACCTTTATATCTAATGTGTCTCTACAGAGATGTATTTCTCCAGAGGTCTGTTTTAACAGCTGCACTTGGCAGACGGGTTAGATCATCTGGAAGTTATATGACTCATGAATCAACACATGACTGCGTATGCGGGGGGGGGGCATCATTTGCAAAGATGAAAAAGCAGGAATTATGGGTCATTTTGCTTCAACTTTTAATCCTCCTCATGATTCTGAATGAACTAACAAACCCTTCTGCGCTGTAGTCTTGTTCAGCGAGCGACTTCCTGTTCCTCTGGAGGTATTTATGATGTGAGGACTTTTGAGAAGACTATCATTAGGCACAATATTGAATCTCAACTTGCCCCTGCTTGCATGCAAACAAGAAGACTCTTGCCGGCAAGAGGGAGCACTGACACTGATGGAGTCATCTAATCTCCCATTGTGCAAACCTACATACGCACAAACTCTGGGAGAATTTCCTTTTTTGTTGTTATTTAAAAGCTAACCAAGGTAGTCACAGCGTCTGCATTGTTGTCAGGGTCGGCAGCAGCAGCTGTTTCCTCCACTTGGCAAGCTGCACAACCAAAGTCTGGTAGAACTGAACTTTTACAGGCCCCCACAAATTAAATCCACACATGATATTTTGTCACATGCCGCTTGCTAGACAGGTTGTAAAGGCAAGACGATTTCTTCAAGCTTCTGTTGTGCACAGTCTTTTATTGGCAATGTATATCATACGGTAACAGGACATTCTTTACGACAAAGTTTAGGAAAATATGTTCTTTCTGGCTGAGAGTTACAAGACAAGAAGGTTAATATCACTTTTATATCTGTTGTTGTTAATTATAAGGCTAAAGCCAGGAGACAGATGGCTTAGTTGATCATTTAGCTGGCTAGTCTGGCTCTGGCCTAAAGAACAAAAATCCAGATAACATAGGTGGAGTGTTTGTGCTAAGCTGAAGCTGCATCGTCACGTATAAGCATGATTTTTTCGATGTTAAATCTTAAGTACACGTCCCTTTTAAGCCCTTAAAATGCAGACTTCTCTAAAGGCTGTCGACCTTCTTTTCTTTCAAAGCTTTCGGTCTGTGTTTCAGCCTTACAGGCAGAAATGGAGACAGTTGCTGACACAGTCTCTCCCATTATCTTCCTAATGAGTCTTATCAATCACAACTCGACCATCGGGCCAGTGACCTGTGTACATGATCATTTCCATCTCTGGAACATCCAGAAGAACTCGAGGTCACCAATGTAGTAGTCGCTGAAAAGAACAAGATGTCAGCGTTTTCCTTTTGGCTGCACACTTCTTTGGCTGCTTATTAATAAACAATTGAACACACAACAACTGACAAAATGGTGGCATCAGCATATCAACATTCAAGCCCTGTGGGCCCTGCTATTACAAGCTCCTTAAAGGAGTGAGTGATGCCTAACAAGCTT
The DNA here is from genome assembly GCF_947347685.1 of Pleuronectes platessa. Taxonomy (NCBI): domain Eukaryota; kingdom Metazoa; phylum Chordata; class Actinopteri; order Pleuronectiformes; family Pleuronectidae; genus Pleuronectes; species Pleuronectes platessa. Next base: position 9,604,459 of record NC_070644.1, on the reverse strand, counting down.
AGGTGAATTATGTCATTATAGTGTTGGCAACAAGGTGACATACGTGTTTAGGTGTGTTTGTATGGACACAGATTATTTCTGGTTCAAAGTTGAAATGTTTGTCTAGACTCCAACATGTCATTTTAAAATGTATTAATATGGACATACACCTGGCTGTTGCTTTTATTCATTAGACAGACGAAGAGTGGGGTACTATTTCTTTTATTACGATTATTTAATACTATTACACAAACATTTTCGACTAAATACTAAATTAAATCATTCAGTACCTCTCTGTGCATGTGTGCACTTAGTGTTGTTTTTACAGGACGTACTCACAGAGGCACAGCTCCGAGTGGAGTGTATCAGGGGCTTTCAGGTATTTGAACAATTACAGCACAGTGGGATCCTTTGTTGTCTCCCACCTGTTTCCAGCCATTAGTTAAAGACTAGTGTGCAGCTGGGTTCGGCCACTTATTAAGGCCAACGGCCACAACTGGAGTGAACAGTTGTAGCTGTTTGCACAACTCGCATGGTAATTATGACACACAGAGGGGAGCTCTAAATATTGGGAGGGCTGTCCCTGAGAGTTTTCAGTGATTTGGTAGTTTTCCTCAAGGATACGCAAGTGGTGTGTTAATGATATGCTTCATACTGTAAAATATTATGATTATAGTTAATTTATTGACGTTGTTGACCTGTATTAACCACTTGTTCGTGGTTATTTCTGGGACATGATGCAGCTGGAGCCGAATATTTCCTGTATGTAAGTGGCAAAAGCTTGTGTAAACCATGTTGTCATTTTAATACATGCTTGTAGATAATATTGTCAGTGACATACAGCCACACATTTGAAAAGTGAAAGAGTCTTTGTCGATTTTTCTCTTTTCTGAACTTTCTTCTGTTTGAAGTCTGAACCTGATTGTGAATAAGGAATCCTGCTCGGTGCTCCTTCTCTAACTCAAGCTGTCGTCTGAAGTCCCAGCCCGCATGCCTCCGTGCAGCTGGCAATTGTTCAGCACTGAGTTTGTAAAACTTCGGGGGCCGTGTGGTCAAGCGTGGAGAATGGGGGGGGGGAATTGCAACAGCTGCCACGGTTGTCTCCTCAGGTACAGTCGCGCAATGAGTGATGCTCCTCGTCTGTCTCCGCCACTGAACCCCTGCTAGGATTGGTCTCATTTAAGAGGCGATGATTGAGGGGCTCCTTTGAGACGCAGTGCCAGTCACAGCGTTAGTAGTCCGGGAACCTGGAATACTGGAAGGCAGCTTAACCACAGCAAGTAAAGAATCTGTCAAAAGATAGCCTGCAGTCGTTTCATTTAATGGGCAGACAAGGAGAATTGACCCACAGGTGACAAGATGATATTTGAGCTGAATGTTTTATCTTTCTTTCTAGATCTTGACAGCTGTGAAAGCTCTTGTCGGGGGGGTCTAAAAAGCTAATATTTATTCTTCCCAGAGATGTGGTTTTAGTTTCAACTGATAATCCATTTACTTGATGGTGGTTTTAACCCCACTGGGAAATCACTGATTAACCTTTCTGTCTGAAGTCAGAGGCGTTGCTGAAATGCTGGGTGTTGGCACTTGTGCATGAAAAGTTTTTACTGCATTAAGCTACATCCATACTACTACACTTTCGTTTGAAATCTCTGGACGCACCAGTCCAGAGTTTTAGATCCACTAAAACTTTAGTTTTGTTTGGAAACACTGCTTGTCCTATTTTTGTTGAGAACACCAGGGCTGCGTTCTAGTCTGGATGGGAAGGAATGTAAATGTTTAGAAATGATGACCAAGATGCTCCAATCGCTTGACGATTTTTTTTTTTCTGTCATGACAAAAAAATCGCAAATCTGTCAGGCTCCTATCACATGACCCCCTCCGATAGGTTAACCCCTGGCAGTGGTTACTAGTGTAGAAAGCAACATGGGTATTAAATTATAAGCATTGTCTTTACAATGATACAACTGCTAACAAATGTAGGAGAAAAGCTGTTATTTGAGCAGTGCAGTACTTCCTATGTCCAGCATGCCCACTGTACACCATTGTGAGCGGGGATTGAACCTGATACAGTTTCATGTGGACAGAAATTATAATTTTTTTCAAAACAATTGTAACTCAAATGCAGTGGTATGGATGTCGCCTTGAATTACAATGCAAATGGAACACTATTCATTCATTTGTGTAGCCGTCTGCAGCACCTATGAATGGATCTAGATGTCTGTCCCACCACTGAGCCTGTTTTTGTTCCATTACAGCCAAGGGCATTCTGTCTGCAGCCATAACATTAATATTTATACTATGAAAATACTTAAAAAGGAGAGGGAAGGCTTCAAGAATGCATTTCTCCTCAGTCATGGAGAATTCTTAGCAGCAGCTCTCTCCAAGGTCTCTCTGGGGGTTTGAAGGTTTTGTCCAGGAAGCTGTCCTTGAGCTAAGTATGTTTGACATCTCGCCGTCTTTATAAACCAAGTGGCCAACTCAGCCACTGTGGAAGAAAACTGAGCATCAACAGGAAATGGCAGGAGGAGCAGGAGTGTGTTGTAATGGCAGTGTCATGCTGTATAATCCCGTTGCATGCTTGTTTAACGGATTCACGGCCGTTGTTTTCGAGAGGAAATGGTGCCTGTCCATGCAAGTGATGCAAACAGAGGCTCTGGGTTAAAGGTTATCATTTAAAAAATTTGGGCAAGAGCACTCACAGGGACACCGGGGAGTCACAATTAATTTCCATAACAATCGACACGAACAATGCTGAGGGTGGGGATGGCCGTGACTGAAAAACTGTTGCATGCCAACTAGGTCAGTGTGACTAATTGGTGTCACCGTGGAATCCCACTGACAGATCCACTTCAGTGGATGACACAGAGAATCTGGGGATCAGAATCCAGTGATATGACATTCTGACATTCTGTGTAATCGAGCTTCCCAGTAAAACGTCCTGGTCGCCCATGGGAAACGGGACGAGCATTTCCCCAAATCTGATCGAAATATGTCCTTTTCTCTATACAAGTGAGTCAATACGCTTATTTTGTCTTGTCACGAGATATTGACAGTAGTTTTTGCACTGACACCCGGTCACCTGACCCATCTCAGGGGCAGATGAAAACAGCGACTGTAACTTATTATATTGCTGTTTGTTTGTAACCGATTATTCTCTGGGCTGGTTTTTTAAAACATGTTGGAAATGTTGCACAAAGTACAGAGTGTTTTTTTTTTACACAGACCCTAATACATCACTGTACAAATGACACTGCTGTGACATGGTAACCTGGTAACATTTCAGAAAACAGTCAAACTATTTCCTGTATACTTTGACTTTTAAGTCTGAAACCATCCCCATCCAGCAACATGGGGGAGGCACAGCTTATGACCTATTGTGCAGCCAGCCACCAGGGGGCGATCAAGAAGCCAGTATCTTCACAGTCTTTAAAGTCACGATTTACTATGAGGGAGGGGCTCACCTGACCCTAACCCCTTTACTGTTTGAGGGGGGCGGGCCCCGGGAAAAGCTCTGGGCGCCCCTGCTGGTCTCTCTCTCTCTCTCTCTCTCTCTCTCTCTCTCTCTCTCTCTCTCTCTCTCTCTCAGTGGACTCAGCGGCTCATCGATACCCTCACTGAGTTAAACCTTTTATTCAATCAGCCGATGTGTGGAGTCAGTCACAGGGAGGAGGACTTGTGGCTGAATCTCCCTCATGAGTGCTCGGACTGTGTTGGAGCCACGTTGTTTTCGCACCGGCTGAAGAGTCACTCGCATGTTCGAGCGCAAGTGATCGACGCGTTCACCGGTTAGTGCATCGTTTCATTCCACCGCTGTTTGTGGAGGAGCTCAAGTGACGTGGTGTTTGTGGATCTGCCTCTTGTTTACATGTTGTTGTTGTTGTTGTTGTGGTGACTGGACACATGGCGCACGTGTAAATATGAGCGGAGACGACGCAGCGTTGAACACACAGGTTTGCGTTGCAGTGTAAAAGATGTGCGTGTGAAGTCAGTGGATGATCTCTCCTCCATGTGAGGAGGTGATTACTGAGTCCACATCGGGGTCTGGCTAATCACTGGATCAGGAGCAGAGAGCGGCAGCCTGTTGTTATAATGAAGGATGTCACACTCACATCAGCTGGTGAAACAGTTTCAACTCTTTAATGTGTTTTGATTTAGAAGCATTAATAAAAACCACTGTTGCTCCAGGCCCAACATGGAGGATTTAATGGATAATGCATGAATGAATGGTTGCTGTGATGAAACCAGGCAGACCTCTCTGTACAACACTATGTAAACTGTGACATGTTCCACTTTCAAATATTTATGAACTGAACTGAACCGCAAATGACAACATACTGATAATGCACCAGTTTCTGTTGATGAGTCTTAAAAGGGAGAGAGAGAGACTACACCATAATGTATAATGTACAATATTAGTTTAATTTCAAAGCTTGAAAAACGTATCGTTTTAATTATCAAATAATCTGCTGATAATGTCTCAATTTATTATTGACAGTCAACGAAATATCTAAACATAGTTACAAAAAAGTACTCTTTATAATTTTACTGCACCCATAAGTGTTCTAACTATAGCAGTCACATTTAAAGATCTAGAATCTGAGAAAATATGGCATTTCTGCTTGACAAATGTCAGAAATAGATTTTCTGTCAAACTGATCAATCATATTATCTCGAGTTCTGCTGTTTCCTTAGTTACTTAAATGTGTTCAAGCAGTGAGAATGTACATTAAAAGAACATATTGAATTTAGCACAGAGTACCAGTAGTGATGATCTTCCTCAGCCATTGACTCAATTGACATGGCCGGCAATATTCAAATTATGGAATGACCTGATTTGTCTTACAAAATGCTTTTTTAAAGGGCATTGTCTGATTATGATTCATATAAACATGCCACTTGTTAACACTCAAACTCAAGACATGTGTCGTCAAGCAGTCGGTCGTATGATGATGCTTTGAAAAGTCCAATAGCACGTTCTGTGATTAAGATGTTAACATGTCTACATCGTGTGACTAAAGTCAGATTACTCCACATGTCCCAATCTGATCGTTGCTTGTGATCTCATTCAGATTAAGGTCGTCAGAAAATGCTGTTTACACGACTGTGTCTTTTTCAGAGTGTTGCTTTAGATGGATATCAGAATATTAACGTCCACTCAGGCAAATGGACAGTTGCTGTATATGTGTAATTACAATCTCCACTTATAAATGACCTCATCTGAAACTTGAGTCGACGTCTTCTCTGTGAGATGGAAACATGTGGTCGTGTTTGTTGTGCCGGAGTTAACATCGTCTGTGTTTGCTAAAGGAGCTCACAGTGGATAAACACAAACATACTGAGAGCTGCACGGGACAAACTCTCACGTCTGCTGCCTGTTAATGAGATCTCATCAGGACTGACCGGAAACATCAATCTCACTGTCACACCGACCACTCAACCTCTCACACACACACACCAAAAACACACAACCGTCATCTTACAACTTCTTCCTCACTTTTTTGGTATTTTTTATAACTTTACTGCTGAGCCGACCTTTCCTCTGGTCCAACACTTTTCATTGTACCGATGACCTTGTGTTAACTCACATATATGACAGTTAAATATAAAGGTTATTCCAATTATATTGCACATAGTTGAACATGCAAATCGGTGGCACTCAATAATAATTAAAATGTAATCATTTGCTGGCAGATTGAGGAGTAGAGGAGGAGAACAAACAATTACAAATGTTACATTAATGTGAAAATCAATTAGTACAACCACGCAGCTTAGCTGTACAATAAGAGATAAAGATGATAGTGTGCATGTACGAGTTTGTGGAATCATCCCATTTTTGCAGCTTTCACTTCAGATTAAAATAACCAGTGTCTATTGGTTTATATTAGAAAACAGAGAGAGTCAATTCCACGTCCTTCTCAATTGACCTGAGCCCTGATCCTGCCTATTATTTTCTATTTGAGCCTATAAATAATATTTTCAATGCATCGTGCAGATCTCATCCCCATACAAATCAATGGCTCGGGATCCCTGGTGGTCAAAGTCATGAATAATTCAGCCGCTGTGCGACACACCATCAGTCTGTTAATAGCTCATCTCTTCGACCAGGTTCAGAAATGCCACCAGTCAATGTTTATATGTTTCGTCTTAATAGAGCTGGAGTGGATTCCTTATGGGAAACGGATTCAGACCCTGCACGTAAATCTGTCCTGTGTCACATGACTTCCGAGTACTGAGTCTAATGAGGATGCAGAGCCTAATGGACATACGAATACATATTGACTTTTCTTTGGATTTATTATGGTGTGTGTGTGTGTGTGTGTGTGTGTGGGTGTTAGGTTCAAGTCAAATAATCATGTCACATAGAGACATATATAGTCTTATACTCCACCCTGATGTTCGGTTTCTACTGTGCAGGATGATAATTGTGCAGTTTGATAATAGAAGGTGTTTTTTACATTCACACCTGAGATTCAGACGTGCACATAAGCATGATTTTGTGACCATATAATTTGCAAGCCAGCCATTGTCCAAATATGCAACTTGCACTTTTACACCGATAGAAGACTTTCCATAGAATTAAGAAACATCCTGTTATTACCTTTTGGAAAGGAGTAACATTTCTCATATGGATAAACATCAAATAAATATAGACCCAAATCATTCCAAGCGTCACTGGAAAGCATGTCTGCACAAAGTGTTTTGAAAGTTGTTCACTTCTTGTAAATCCTGTTTGAACTGTATGAAAAAAATCAGATGAGCGAAGAATCTTCGACTTTTCTCTCTGGTCCCAGGAGAGTTTCTGACTTGAGAGATCTCGGCAATGTACAGATGTTTAATTCATCTCTTATTTCTCCCTCCCTCATGTGCACAGGGGCAGACAGAGAGCGGATGACAGCCAACCATGAGACCTACCTTCTTATGGCCAGCACCCAGAATGACATGGAGGATTGGGTGAAGACAATCCGAAGGGTCATCTGGGCGCCCTTTGGTGGAGGTCGGTATTACATTACACACACAGCCAGTGTTTAACTTGTTAATGACCTCAGCTTAGGGGAGGGGGGGTTTGTCTGTGTCGGCAGGTTTACTCCAAATCTACAGATCCTTTTTTCCAAATTTTGTGGAGACCTGGTGCATAACCCACTACTTGCAATGTTTTTAACATGGTGATTTAGCCTTGGTGGAAGTTATATACACTACTTGCTTGTTTATGAGATTTGCACAGCAGGTTATGTGTTCATGCGGATGTCTTTAAAAGTTTACAATAGCGGTGCTCGCGACAGGATAAAGGCCCTTTCAAAAAGAAAATGACTTGCAGTGAGCTGGCCAATGGGCTCAGAGCAAAACATTCTCGAAAGTATAAGCAAAATAGATAATTGGATGGATCTTTGTTTTGGCTTCTGAATATTAATTAGGAAATGTTTTTTTAAATCCATGACGTGGATTCACAGTTGCACCATGTGGAAATTCTTCTCATGAAGTTGTCCCTGACTTTGGTGGCATCACTGTGCTGATTACCGGGTGTCCCGCTGCGCCGCTGTGGCCTGTTATTGACTGTGCTGGCAGATATTGGCCCACATTGTGTGAGAGCAGGGCTCAACAAGCGCGGCGTTTGTGCGCAGGCGGGCCGTTCAGGCGGCTCCCGGTGACACAGTGAATGGACGGGGCCAAGCCGGCCCCCTCTTGTTTCCAGCGCCGGGAGTTTGACGTCTATTGCAGTTGACTGCTCTTCAAAAGGACGAGCCATTTGTCAAAGATGCCACGGGAAAGGTGGCTCCACGCTGGAGCCGAGCCACCGCTTCCTCTGTCCCCCTCGCACACACGTACACGAAGAGCGTGCACACACACACACACACACACACACTTCATATTCCAGCTTCACAATTTGCTGTAGCAACAGAGACAAACTGAGCCCTGATTGGCTGGTCAGTGGCCCCGAAGTGTGATTGTGCTCAGAGAGTGACAGACAGGGAGGGAGCTTCCAAAACGAAGCCCCCGGCATTTGACCCACAGAACCACTTGGAGCCGGCTAACGGTCCTGCTGTCATGTGGCGCTGAACGTTTACTATGATGCTGGATTAATCACCGGCCGACTGGTACGAGCTGTGGGCCGAGAGAGAGAGTGGGAAGTCAGACCAGAGAGACATGTGCAGCTGCGGCCTCTCCATCTGGATCCTGGGGGATCTGTTTCATGGTAATGACCGGCTTGTTTATAGCAAAGAGCTGATCTTCTCTGAATCTCTGAACTGTGTTGTTGCCGAGGGATTAGTACGATGTAGAAAGTTAAGAAGGTGATTTTAAACTTGAAATCAAAACCCTGTGGAGCTCCCTTTGAGTTTGGTGCAGTTAGTAGGTTGTGCATCTCACAGCTGACAGGATAGAAGCGACATATACAAGGTAAACAGCGTATTAAATGTATATACAGTGTGAACACAATTGCACAGATAGAGATGAGTATTGCAGTTACACCTAATTGAGTGTTGAGAATTTACAGACTGCTTTGTTGATTTCATGTTTGTGGTGCAGTGAAATTCAACGATGGCAGTGGCCTTGAAAGTCATTTATATATATAAATATCAGTTCAAGCAACCAGAGACACATTCTTGTGTTGGTTTGGAGTGATTTCTTTTTAAGGAAACCTCCTCCTGCACACACTCCATATTTCTGACATGTGTTGTGTCTGTTTCAGTCTGTGACACAAACCATTTGACAGTTTACATTTTCAGTCAATTTTTCTCCTCGCGTATAGTTTACATTTGGTTGAAAAAAAGTATAACACCCCAATTGAGGTACTTGACAGTAAAATATGACAGTTCCTCGCCTTCTATATGAACAGGACCTGTCCAAGCCAAACATGACCTGGGTTATGACTTGCTGCACCAGAACTGATGAGTCTTTAAAAGCAGGAAGGTTCTGTAGTATGTACAGGTTTGTTAAACATGTGTGAAGTTGAAGTAATTCCCCGTTTCAAATTATGTCTGTATCAAGATGTTAAAGTGATAATGAGTCATTCACTCAACTCCTTACGGTCGCCAATGAATATGTTATGATAAAATGATCTCCCTGCAAATAATACACTTGTAAATACAAGGCTTTAAAGGAATAAAGCTGTGTCATGGTCAATTTAACATAAGGAGTTACTAGTGTGGAAAACCTGCCGTGTGCTCGGCCTGTGGTGATGCTGGTTGCAGCTTTCTGTCTGAAACTGTAAAAGTGACCTGCAGTAATTGAGACATGGCGAGTAAAGTCTACAGAACAATGAAGCTACTGCACAAACTGCTGTTCACCTGTTTATTCAAAGTTCCGTGAAGAACAACAGAACCCTGAACTGGAGAACCATTTGTCGTTTTAGTGAACGGGCTGTGGTAGTGATCAACAAAGTAGCATGTGTTGTGTCCCAGCAGCTCCTGCTACAGAGCGCTGGTCACACGTTTATTCAATTGTATATATTGTATTAATATTGAACATATTGTGGGTCGGAATTGCCCCAAATCGGACACTGCTCTTTTTGAGCCTTTAACAGTTCATGTTTCAGGTAAAAACCCAATAATGTGAACAGTGATTCTTGAGGTATGCGAGTCACATGCAGAGACAGAGGTCGCTGGAATTGTTAAATTCACTCCAAATAACATCTGCTAACTGCTTATATCATATTTTGTCAAATACATCCTGATCCGATGCTTTTACAAGTCGATATTAAGAGTCGTTTCGCTACAAAACCGACCAAGAGTCTGTACCAGTCCATACAAACGTGATGCAGTGTGTTGTGGGCATTTGAGAAGCAGGTTTTTCTCTTTGGGGCCAAAATGATTATTCCTACATGAGATATTCAGCGTTGTAATGTAAGGACGCCATTAACATCAGCATCATATCACACATTTGAGGGAGATTCATCCAAGCACATGATCGAACCACAGGCAAGGAAAGGGGATCAGGAATCCCGGAGAGGGAGAAAAAGAGCCTGTGTTGTGTCTGAACATCTCTCCCTCTGCATATGTGTGTGTGTGTGTGTGTGTGTGTTTGAGTGTAGACGTGAGTGTGTGTTTGTGTGTTCCTGCTCAGTTCCTGCTGAGCTCCTTCAGAGGAAAGGTTCCTCTCTTTTGCCAAATCCCCCTGCAGTCGTGGTCCGAGCCCCTTTTGTCCAGTGAGGAAACGGCAAAACACGTCATACAAACACATGCACAGTTCATAAGCTGGTTCGCACATGTGACCTGGGAAAACATTCCTGGACCCATGACTGGGAGCGTCTGGAGGGATGTCCTCTTTCTCACTCACTTCTGTTTCTCACTTGTTCTCTGATGTTGCCGTTTTCATCATCGATGTGAGGGATATTCATCATTCTCTACATTCTGCTCTGATCCATCTGAGAGCTTCAGATATCTTCGTGTGGCTGTTGACTGTTTGGTCTTTTTTGGGATTGCTGCATCAACTGAAGGGGGGCGGGGGGGGGAACAAAGAATCCTCCAAAGTGACCGACCCGGAGGAGAGAGAGAAGACAACACAAGACTCTGCTGTTAAACTTCTAAGCGACCTGTTTTCATGTTTTGTTTTTTTCTCTGAGATGGAATTGAAGATGCTTTAACTGACCCCGCTGTCAAACCCGATGCATCTCTCCCAAACACAGAGGCGGCTTCTTGGGAAAAATGCTGTGCAAGCACTTTAAACTCTGCACCTCTGATGTGTTGTCTTATCACAAATCCATCAACCGCCGTTTCTTCCGGAAGATAGCCGGCTGCTTTGGTCTCAAGAAGGGTGAGTGAGACCGCGGCTGACACACACGCAAAGTGAAGAAGACGTGTTGATGCACTCTCAGTCGATTAGCTGTGGATGTCGACTTTCACTTCAGGGGGTTCGGTTGTTGTTAAGCTGCTGCGCGCCGTGCAGAGTGCACGAGGATCCTGGGTAAGCTCGGTCGAACTCAGCCGTACCTCGTCGTACCACGTGTGTGCATGTGTGTGTGTGTGTGTGTGTGTGTGTGTGTGTGTGTGTGTCAGTAGCCTCTGTCTGTCTCTAGAGACCGGAAAAGTATGCAGATCCAAATCTCTCAGGAAGGCTGCGTTAATCCCCCCCCTTGTGTAGCGTCCACATCAGACTGCTGCTGCGTTTTTCCTACGGCGACTGCCTCAGACAAAAGGCGAGAGGTGCTCAGCAGGAAGTTAGAGATTCTGATCATCGGAGTAAAGCTTTGTGGGTGTACTTTATTTAAAAAAAATTTGGCCTTGGCCTGTCTGTCTGACCTTATCGTAAATCATTTTTTCAATCGTTTTAACTGCTTGCTTTGAACTGCTTTAAGCTGGGGAGTGAAAGTTAAAGAGTGCGGAATATTAAACAGATTTGTGTTATTTCAGGATTGTGCAGCTGAGAGAACCACATTCTATACTTATGTCTGTGGTAAAAAACCCTATTGAACAATGCAGACCCTGTTCTTATCGTCTGTGGGAAGTTGACCCCGTTGTCAACAACTTATTCTCACATTATAAAAAGCTGCTTTACAACTTTTGTTAAACAATTCTGGGCCGTTATGAGTAAATACAAAAATTCGCTTGTTGTTGTTCCTCTGTTGTGTATCAATCTCGTCCCTCCTGTGTTTCAGGGATCTTCGGTCAGAAGTTGGAGGAGACGGTGCGGTATGAGCGGCGCTTCGGGACCAAGCTGGCCCCGATGCTGGTGGAGCAGTGTGTGGATTTCATCCGGCAGTGGGGCCTTCAGGAGGAGGGTCTGTTCCGGATGCCTGGACAGGCCAACCTGGTCAAAGAGCTGCAGGACGCCTTCGACTGTGGAGAGAAGCCCTCGTTTGACTGGTGAGGAGACGTGTCGGCCTACTGGCTGGTTGGATTTCCTCAGTGGGTTTTTAATGTGTAGCTGATAATCAGATGTTGACTGTGGGTTAAAGAAGTTTTCAAAGAAACAGAAGTGGATGAATGGGCATCATTATCTAACAGCCCTCTTCTCAGAACCGACGCTTGCACTCGTTACACCCGGAGTGTTGACGTATCCAACAACTCCAACTGTTTATTCTCGCTTTACCTCCAATAGCTGTGCTGAGGTTAAATGTCTATTACAGTTATTATCACATTCTCCTCTTCTGTACAGCACAGCATTGTGACCAGGGATCTAATGTATTTGTCAAACCTAATATGATGTGATACACTTATATGATATGAAAAGGTTCTATCAAATATTTCAATTCATTTTTTTCTGTATAGCGGCAAATCACAACGTACATTATCTCTCATAGTAGAGAACGCACAATATTATAGAGACAACAGACAGTTGCCACAACAAGAAATACACAAAGCAACAAACTCAGTGTGGGCAGGCGTCTGCATCAGCCTGATGGGGTGAGAGGAGAGAAATGGTGGAGAGAGGAGAGGTGGGTGGAAAAGAGAGAGAGAGAGACCATGTTACGCACAATTATCAAAGTAATAATAATAAGTTCCTGGATGCTGTGCTTGCTGAAAACATGGGAAATTAATTGGATGTTTTTGTTCCCTCCTGTTCCTCATTGTACTTCGATTGGAAAGAACGCTTTCTGAAATTATCATTCTCATCTGTCTAGTTTTGCATAATACAATGTACAGATTTACCCGTTTTACCAAGATAATAACTTGTGCACACAATGTTAACTTGTTTGCACACAATAATTACCTGATGGGAACAAGGTTATATATATATGCAGGAGAGGATGATTGGATTATGCTTTGGAAACCACACAGGTAAATAGTTTTTAACAGCTTTTAAGAGCATCAAGAATTTAATTTGACGACATCCCAAGGTAAAAATATAGCTTGATGGTTTTTGTTAGAGTTGTGAGACGCATATGAGTTAATTAGTAAATGATCTTGTGCAGACAAGTTATTCAATACATTTACCCTGCTGTTTAAAAACATGATGTAAGGGCTTTAAATAAAATGCGCTGACCGGATCAAACCCTCCATTGCTTGGATTCTAATCTGCCACCTACAGGGGGCAGCACTGAGAGCTGTAGTGTAAAGCGCAGTCCTCCATCCATCACTGGGAATGACAGAGAAGTGCTTTACCTGTCTCCCTCCTGTTCTTAGTTTATCTCTTTCCTGTTTCTGGTATTTGCATCATCTTCTGATTCTGTCCGTTTCCTGCAGCACTCTCCCGGCAGGAAGCTTCACAGTGATCTATGTTCGCCTCCTCGCCATGCGGCCATAATGAATTATCACCCTCTCCCCGCCCCCTCCTTTATGTCGCTCTCCGTCTACAGTGACACAGATGTGCACACTGTCGCCTCCCTGCTGAAGCTCTATCTCAGGGAGCTGCCGGAGCCCGTCGTCCCCTTCCAGAAGTACGATGACTTCCTGGCATCCTGCAAGCTCCTCGGAAAGGATGATGAAATGGTAAGAAAGTGGAATTATATTTTATACCTATATCGACCAGGAAATTTGCTTTTACACACTTTTACACATGAAGTTGAAGTTTGATTTTTATATCGACAGACGTCAGCACTGTAAAAAAATGTGATGTGTCTCAAACTGTTGTCACCTGAGTTTGTGAGTTTGTGCCTTTGTGTGTATGTTTGTGTGTTATTTAATGTCTCAAGTGTGGATTGGAGCTTCCTGACCTTTAACAACATCTGAGCTCTTTAACATTTAAAGGGAACACAGAGAGCAGAATGGCTAGTGAACATTTTTACTGTCGGGCCTGAATAAAAGTCTTGAGCTGTTGAGCTTGAGCTTAGTTGGAGGTTGGAGTCGCAGAGAGTGTAACTTACATATAGAAGGAGAAACTTCTGTTTAGTGGCCGAAAATCGTGAGGTTAGAAAAAAAGGGGAATCTTGGATCTGATCAGCCGGACATCATGTCCACGTTTACTACACAATTTGATGACTTAACCACAAATACAAATGAAGGCCTTGGGATTTCTTGGAGCACACTGTTACAACACTTAAACACTTGTTTGCTGGATTTTTGGTCAAGTTTTAATTCATTTTGATATAGCGCCCCCTGGAGAACAGGGCACCACCTGCCTCTGACTCATTGTTTTTAAACGACAGATAACTGATCTTTTGATCGACCGCCTGTGTTCTGTGTGATGAAACTCTGAGAAAAACATGGTTCACTTATCCATGTTAAGAAAATGTCCTGCATCATGTTTTATGTGCAGTCACTTCATCAAACACTGGTTAATATCCTTCTATTTCTATATTTTTCTGTCCTGTCTTCATTGATCTTGCACTTGTATACTCCTCAAGACATGTTTCTTTCTCCTTGGCCTTTTGGTGCGATTGTTATATTTCATATTCATATTGTCCACGATGAATTGATGTGAAATATTGATCTGTAACCTAAAGAAAGTGTCTGTCACCATCTGCAGGGTATGAATGAGTTGAGACGCCTGGTGGAAAGTCTACCTCAAGTCAACTTCAACCTTCTCAAGTACATCTGCAGGTATGGATTTTTTTTCTTACAGTGGCTGAATTGATCGTTAGTGTTCGGTGTCACATTGAAGGTGTTTTCCGGTTCGACAGGTTTCTAGATGAAGTGCAGTCGTATTCAGGAGTGAACAAAATGAGCGTTCAGAACTTGGCCACGGTCTTCGGGCCAAATATCTTGAGGCCAAAGATCGAGGATCCAGTGGCCATTATGGAAGGTGAGTTTTTCCAGACTGTCGTGTGTTTGAAACGTTTTCTGATCTCATGTAAAACGATTTAAAGAAGAACTGTGTGTGGTTCCATTTCTAGGTACCGTTCTGGTCCAGCAGCTCATGGCCATTTTGATCGGCCGCCAGGACGTGCTCTTCCCTCACAGTGAGGACAGCCCCACGGCCCTCGAGCTGGTCAACAACAACGTCGAGCTGCCGCGGCGACAAGCCGCCACAACTACCTCCACCGTCACCACGGTGTCTCAGAACGCCGTGAACAACAACGCGCAGGTGGTCCGCCAGTGTGTGTGGGAAGCCCCCGCGTCTCCTTCGCACCGCCAGCACGTAGAAAAGAGTGGCTCCCCGCGGCCGTCAAGCCCTCGCAACGGTGTCACTGGACGCTTCGACATCACCCGCAGCCCCCCACTGACTATTAAAAAGAACCCGGCGTACAGTAAAGGCAGCGGGATTGTCACAAACGGCTCCTTCAGCTCCTCGCCCTCCTCGGACCCCAATCAAGAGAAGAGCCAGACTCTGGGTGGAGGAGGGAGTTTACCGATGCGCCGCAGCGGGGCCCTCAAAGGCTCGGGCACAAAAATGGGCACCAGCGGCGTGGCGGGTGGGAGCAGCACTGTCGGGAACGGAGTTGTGCGCATGGGCGTTTCAGGCACTGATGTGGTCACAGGGAGCCTACACGGCCGCAACGGCCTCTGGGCCCCGAACGGCTGCGTCACGTTACGGTCGAGCAACAAAACCCGCGACGGCTCCAACGGGGAACAAACCGCCAATCAGAATCGCCTGTCCACGTACGACAATGTCCAGTTAAACCACCAGAACCTGCAGCTGCAGAACCAGATCACCAACACGTGTCTCAACAGCAGCTGCGAGGACAAGCAGAGCGTGGACAGCGCCACCTGGTCCACGTCCTCCTGTGAAATCTCTCTTCCCGACAACTCCACCTCCTGTCGTTCCTCCACCACCACCTGTCCTGAGCAGGACTTCTATGGAGGTCACTACGAGGACCTGGACGGACCAGCTCCGGATACAGAGCCTCCTCAGTCTGGCGGAGGAGGAGAAGGGGGGGTGGGCCGAGGCAGCAACAGGGAACCAGGAGGAGACGGAGCGGGGAGGAGCAGCCGAGGAACCAGC
Source organism: Pleuronectes platessa (assembly GCF_947347685.1). Classification (NCBI taxonomy): domain Eukaryota; kingdom Metazoa; phylum Chordata; class Actinopteri; order Pleuronectiformes; family Pleuronectidae; genus Pleuronectes; species Pleuronectes platessa. The sequence continues at coordinate 9,588,724 of NC_070644.1, read as the reverse complement.
AGCAGTGAGAACAGTGACGGTTTCCCTGCTGCTAACGGAGCCGGCAGCCACAGCGCTCTGCACAGCTTAGTGGCCAGCCTCAAACAGGAGATGCACAAACAGAAGACCGAGTACGAGGCCAGGATAAAGAGGTATGATCCATGTGGACGGACAAGTGAAGTTACCACAATCACAATCCCAGACACTTTATTGCATTTTCCCTTTGCATTAGAGCCCAACTGACATGGATTGTTGGGGCAATACCAATATTGGACAGTAAATAATTTCTGATACAGATGTAAACAGGCAAATATAAATGCAGGTTTTGTTTGTATATTTTGCAATGATTCCTAAGATGTTATCAAACTCTTGTTTTACAAAAAATATAAATGATCCTTGATTTTTTTTTCAAGTTTAACCATAACCTTTATTAAGAATAACCAGGAATAAAGAGAAAACTACAGCCATATTTATAGAACTTGAATTGAAAATAAAGTAAACCTAAAATTATTTTACTTTGAATGTAATTTCGAATGCATCTTTTCTGCATCATTCTGTAAAATATACATTTTTACATAAATGCTGATAAAGATATGTCTGTGAAAGATCTGGATGTATTGTGGTAAACAGTTTTAGCCTTGGATGAATTTGAAAAAACACCTACTCAAGCTGCAGCATGTTATTCATTAAGTGTATTGAAGGTTAAACGAAATTGCAGCCTTCCTCCTTGTTTGGGTCAGTTTTCCTAATCCTGTACCTCAACCTCCCCCGCAGCTTGGAGCAGCGCAACCTGGAGCTGGAGACGGAGATGGTGAACCTCCACGAGGAGCTGGACCAGGAGAGGAAGAAGTACACCATGGCCGAGATCAAGCTGCGCAACGCCGAGCGCGCCAAGGACGACGCCGAGCGGCGAAACCAGATGCTGCAGAAAGAGATGGAGCAGTTCTTCTCCACGTTCAGCGACCTCACCGCGACCGGCACCGCCACGGCCCCGGCCGCCGACCCTCGCCGGCCAGATCGCACCAACGCCATCTGGATACAGTGAGGGAGGCCGGGGGGGGGGGGACGTGGTGCTGAAAGGACTGTGTAAGACTCGATAATGTGATGTGAACATTACCCAGGCTCCAAACAGGATTTGGCTGCTTGTTCTAGAAGGAAAAGTGGGAAGTTTCGTCAACGGCACGTTTTAATTTAAGTAATAGCTGGTGTGCGGCCGATGCAGGTCACCTGTAGAAATGTAGACGTCACCTGGAGTGATGTCAGAGGGGACATTGTAAATACAACATTATTTAAACACTCGCCCAACCCTCTCAGAACCTGTCGCGGTACCTGCTCATCTGACCCGGTGGTGGAATAAAGGGACTGTAAACCTGAGGATTTACAGTGCCACCATTATTTTATATTAGCTCCTAGAGCCGGATAGAAGGGGAAGAATAAACATTTAAAAAGCGAAAAGGTGGAAATAAAACAGACTTGACGACGATGCCAAATCTCCTCCCTGTCTTTAATCATTTTTAAAATCTAACCAAAAAAAAAAAAAAGAAAGAAACATCCTATAGTTCCGTGTGTAACTCTGTATCTGCTTGTGTACATAGAGGGAAGCCATGCAGACAAACCACAGCAGCAGATGTATGTAAAGAGAAATGAAAAGTACGGCGTGAATGTTTATCTGATATTTAAAGCAAAGTTATCAATGTGTGATATTTTATATTTCTTTCCTTGCACTTACATGTTTTGTTTAGTGTCGCTCCAGTTGGTACTGAATGTTGTATCACTTCAATGGGACGGTATACTGTACATGTGCCTGTGCTTCTGTGCTGTTGTGTTCTATTCTACCCCATGACCAAAAAAAAAAACGAGCCTGTACTGTAAATATTTTATAAGTGTAGACACTAATTGTTAGTCTGTACTGTGGTTTTAAGCGTATTCACCCGGACGTGGCAGGTATTCTAAATGGACTGATGCTGATCGGAAGAATGATGTCACTTGTAAGAGAAATACATTTGCACGGTGACGACCTGCGCGTAGGTGTAAATCCAAGATTGAAATAAAAAAATGCCTGTGGCGGATTCGTAAATGCAGGTGACAGCATGTGCTTTCCCCAGTTAGTGATGGTGTCGATGTTGATGCTCACGTGAATACCAGCTTACAGTCTGCTAGAAATACTCCTCTGTAGACTTCTGAGCATTTCTCCCACCGGACACTTCCCATCCTCACCTCTGCTCAGAATAACAAGCTGCAGCTACAGCACAGTTGCGCTTTTGTATCATGACTGTGAAAAGGGGGGGGGGGGGTTCAGCACCAAGTCTGGCAACATTTACAGCTTGAAATTCTCGCATGACCGTGCACGAGGGCCGGTGTCTCCGAAGTGGCCGCGTCTTTCATGAAGTCCCTGGGAGTGCATTTATTCAGCTTCGAACCAAACGTGGATTTGACTGGTGCAGAACAGGTCCCATCTCAGCACAGACCAGGGCTGGGCTTCTCTGAGTTGTTTGTATGTGTGTGTGTCTGTGTGTGTGCGCGCGCACGCCTGCTGCTGGTCATTGCAGGACATCTGGAATGTGCACACAGAGCAGTAGAAGAAGAAAAAGTGCCTGAACAACTGAATGAGGGAGAGAAAGGGGGGGGGGGGGCGACTGTGCTTCTTCTCATTCTGCAGCCCTCACTGGGAAATAATAGGCTTAAGCCAAGCCGACAGTGTCACCTCATTCTGTGAATTCCACACAAAAGAGCCGTGGACGCAGTGAGAGCGAGAGGACGGCTGGGAGGGAGGAGTGATTTCGTGACATGATACTTGATACACAGGGGGACTTTGAAAAAAATGATTTAATATGAATAAAGATGCATTTTCCTGTTACTGTCTGTCTTTACATTTTTTTGTATTTAATGCAGGGAGAAATGCAAGAATGTTGCTCGCCCCACATACACACAGTTACGACTTCACTCAATTAATATTTGACTCTTATTTTGTTAAGTTGCTCGTCACATCCCAAGATCAGTTTTTGATGTTCTCTGGCTAATGACCCAAAACCCCAAAAAAATTGCTCAATTAATTTTTTTAAATCACAAAATGAAAACATGAAATAGGATTAGGTGTGATAGTAATCTTTTATTTTGACACATCTTTCATATTGTAAAAACGTATGCTCAATTTATGAGGTCCCATAACATCTTCTATGACTGGACAATCCAATAAGAAGTCAAAGGACCTGGAGAAATGTGACAGTCAATAAGATAAATCATTGGAAATACCTTAAAAAATATATAAATCTGATATTGCCTTGAAGCTTCCCTGCCAGATATTAGATTGTATGTCTGATACAGGAGTAGAGACTTTGCAGGTGGGACTGTAGCTCTGTCACTGCGACACATTGGACAAGTGGTTTCTATTGATAAGAAGGCCTGAATGTAGTGGTTTGAATCCCAGGCTTTCCCAGGCGTTGTCCTGAGTGGAGTTTGCATTTCATCCCTGTCTCCGATGCGCGGATAAATGGGTGTATGGATGGATGAGTGGATAGATGAGTGGATGGATAAATGGATGGATAAATGGATATAAGCCCAGGTAAAAGAAACACAGTACTCTGTTCTCTAAGATCAAAGTTTATGTTTATTTTCCATCACATACATATACTATTTTTACATACACAGTTCCTTTAAAATGTTGTGTTTACAGGTACAGCTTTCAGTATTATTTTTTTCTTTTTCTTCTGCGTTTGTTTTGACTTTATTTGAAACGCTTTAGCCTGAAGCTTTGAGATCAGCGTGAAACGGATACACTTCTTTTTTTTCTTGGATTTCAATAACCTGACGATGTCAAGAGAATGGTTCATTAAAACAGCACGGCTTAAAAGAAACGAGAGAGAGAGAGAGAGAGGGAATCCTCGAAGAACAACATCCCCTGATTCAGATGAGCTCTGCGGGGTTTCGTCCACATTTAAAACCTTTTCTGCGTCGCCCGACCCTTCGCAGTAGCTCGCCTCCCTGTCTTGAGTGCAATAACGTGTTTATTGCCCTGTTGTATCGTTGTTATTTACAATGTGACTCGGAAAGAAAAGAGAAGAGGTGGAATCCAATGAGCTGGGGAGCACGAGTACCGAGTACAGGGTGCATCCTAACTTTTCACACCAGCGCTAACATTGTGTCTGAATGACGAGTCGGCTCATCGCCATGTTACAAATGACTGGATCCTGAATCCACGTGAGACCTTGTGATCTGAATTGATGATCAGCTATTGTAGCTGACACGTGTGTAGTTGTAAGTTAATGTGACTGAACCTAAATACATACATGGACTTTTCAAACACATGACTGACTCAACATTCTTTTAGCCAATCGCACACAAGTCATGATCTTACGTCCGAAAGAAAATAAAGTTCTGTAAAATCCAGACTGTTTGAGTTGAATGCTGGTTAATTTAAAATCACACACACACACACACGCTCACACGTACACATCGATGTGCGTCATTGTGAAACGTATTCATCTCTACATTCAGTGCTCGACAACCCGGCGGCTTCTGTGTCTGACTCGTTTCAGCTTCAGGCACAAAAGCACCTTTTTTATTACCACAGACTCCTCTGAGGGGATGTCTTACAAAAAGTAAGAAAGTTCACATTCAGAGAAAAAAAGAATCATTATATGTTTCACTTTTTGTTTGACCAGAACATGTACGGATGCTGAAGAGGAGAGTGTCGTCGGGACGGTTTAAAATGCCCTGTGAAGTATGTAGTGTCTGTGGGGGCAGGGGGTGGGGGGGGGCGGACTCAAACACTAAAGACCCCTTTGTGAGAAATTGATCGAGACATATATATATTTTTTTTCAAAGCACAAAGAATTTCAAAGCTGCACCCTGTTCTGACACATTGCCCTGGCCCGGGACCCTGACCACAAAGCCAAGCTAGAGCCTGAAGCCTTATCCTGGAGACGCCCGCCCTCAGTTACCCTCGTCGCTCTGTGGAGGTGCGTGTGAGTCTGTGCGTGCGTGTGTGAGGTTCACTGCACACGAGCCACTGGCAGAGTGAGTGTTAACAAAGTAGCTGTTTGAAGTTGGGTCTGTGAGCTTTGCGGGGAGGTTGCAATATCGGTCAGGGTAGAACCCAACGAACTCTGTTGCAGATCCGAATCAGGGGGTGGATCCGGGAATTTATTTCACTGTCCCCAACATTTTCACCATTTTCCCAGTCAATAATTCATGGGATCTTGATGAGAAAAAGGCATATTAATGGGACTGATATATATTAGTGTGTGCAATTTGGTTCTTCTTGATTCAAAGGGCCTTGGCAGAGAAATGCACTTTATTAAGGGTGTGCGCTTGATTTTTTTGTACCCCATTTTACCTGATTGTCAAGTGATACCACTGCAAAACAGGCGATCCAATCTTTGATGAGAACTGTGCATGAAGCCGAGAGTAATTTGTTTCTTCTCTTCATACAAACATAGATCACAGACGTTATTTCACTACTCGTAAAATAAGACTTTGTAATTGATAATAGTGACGAAATCTTCCCTTATTCCTATTAAACGAAGAATAAATATGGTATGCACAAAATTAAACATGTGACAAATCAAGTGCTCAGCAACTCCTCGAATGCAGCCATTGTATATTGCAGCTCAAAGCCTTGTTGTGACCCGTGAGATAGATAAATAGAGTAGATAGATAGGTGCGGTTACTGTCTCCTTCGATTCCACTCAGTCAAACACACTCTACACCTACTCTCGGAAATAAAATGGATTTTTTACAAGAGGTTAGATGTGACTTAGTGGGCTGTACACGTTTGTGTCCCAGTTTGAGAAAATATGGTCTCCCTGTTTTATGGGAACTGGTTAATAGTTGCAGAACTGGAATTGGAAAATGTAAGACAGCAGCAAACCTTCCATGATGTGAAAAACACTAGCGTAAGCACTGGATTTGTCAGAAGCAATAAGGAAAGCAATCTCACACACTAAATTCGAGTGGCAACGAAAAGTGTTTTTCTTTTTTTCCTGCACAAAAAGATCTGGTGGCTTTGTCGATTACAATAAGTTTTAAGGCAGAAAAAGAAGAAGCAGTGAAAAATATATACCCCCCCAAAAAAAATACACTCCCTGCACCTGCAATGCTTCATTCTAAAAGGCACTTGCCATATTCAGGTTCCATCTGTTTCAATAAATAAATAAATCAATAAATCAATATCACAGCTGAGAAATAAAACATAGCGGACGGGGGTGCCTGTGTCCAGTTCCCTTTATATATGAAAAACACAGCATGTGTTTTTTCTGGGGGCGTGACTTGAAATTTAAAGTCATTGCTACGACGTTAACACTCATCGGCCGCCTTCAAACTACCATGTCACTCGTTTCTCCTTCTGAAAGTGTGTGGTGTATCAAAGAGTTAAATCATACGCGAGTGGGGGCGCCAAAGGGGAATATAGACCGACCTCGTGTGCCTAGGAGGGGTTATTGGTACACAATGACATGCAGAAGTGGTGGAGGAGCCAATCATATGCTGCCAGGGATAATAAAAAGAAAGGGACATTACGCACAAATCCGTTGTTTGGGAGGGTGATGACCCTTTTGAGTCCAAACGCAGGCCTGACATTCGCTGAAGTCTGAGGCTACATCCACAGGACTATGTTTTAATTTGAAAATGCCACTTTCAAACGAAAACAATCACTGTCCACACAAGTGTTTAGGCTCCATATCAGAATAAATCCCCGTCCGCTCGGAATTCATTATCGTGTTGTGTTGTACACTGGTTCTACACCGAGGCTGATGCCGGTTGTTTTGGTTCTGGAAGGGGGTCGTGTGACAGGAGCCTGACGAATCAGCAAAGGCTATGTCGTGACCGCAAAGACCCAATCAGCAAGAGGTTGCATCTTTGTTTCCAAACATCTCTGTTTCTATCCGTCCAGACTAAAAACATGTTTTCAAACTCAAACAGCGTTTTAAGCAGCGTTTTCCGAACTTCTTCATTTTAGGAGCTCTAAAACGACAGAGTGGCCTATGGAGAGACAGTAGTGTGGATGTAGCCTCAGTGACACACACGCACTCACACACACACACACACACACATTCTCCCCCCACTTGTCTTGGAGTTGTGTTAGTTTTACAGCATATATAAACAAAAGTCTCTATGCAGACTCATTTTCAGCATACAGTGAGATTAGCACTGTTTTAAATCTAATCATGCAGAGCTACAGCGATAGGCGGGGGGGGGGGGGGGTGGGGGTGCAACTGAGGTGGAAAGCGGCGACGTGGCAAGGTGCGCTATAGTGTGGAAAATGAAGTTTAAAATATAAACCAAGCAGAAACTCCCAGTGTACTGGCCGTCAGTCCCACTCTGTGTGCCCTTCAGCTGTACAGAATTACATTATTTACAAGTATCACAGGGGGTGTGGCGTCGCTCTGGGTGAGAGTGACTACGTATCCCTGCAGTGTAACCACACACAAACACGCAAATTCAGGCAACCTTACATCGGGGATTGTGTCGGGCTGGGGGGTTGAAATACAGCAGTGTCGTTACATAAGGGCCGGGTGGGGGGGGGGGGGGGGGGGGGAAAGAGGGGGTAAAAGGAGAATGGGGTTTGTATTGTACAGTAGCGATGAGCACAATGGGCAGCCCACCTTGCCACAATGACTGGAGCATAAATGCATTTGTGAGGAGTTGGGAGACCAGCAGCCAGCCAATATGCACTTTGCACTTTGAGGATGCCAGTCCAAGCGTTTGGTCGTGTTGTTGCGGATGCCATATACAAGATATTTGGGTAATATAAGCAAAGCAACTAGAGAATCGTTAACATACACCTCAGCTCATTTACTTCAGTTTAAATACCACTGCTGTTTTTGAATGACAATGCACAGGCTTTTAGATTTCATCATTTCAGATCCCATAACTTTTTTGCTCTTAATATATATTAATTTTGATCTTTTCTCTTTTTTTTTTACTATTTCTTTTTTTTCCATTTCGATCGTTGGGTTCTTCACCTCCGGAAGAACATGGGGTTGCGCAGGCAGGCTGCTAGTCACCTGCAACACCCCAGGGGTCCTGCGGAGGTCTCCAAGCTGCTGTCAGTGTCTGAGGCCAGGGTCTGGTCGGTGGACATGGAGGAGATGTCGTTGATGGAGGAGGAGGGAGGGAGGCTCTCGCTGCTGTTCACGGCTGCACCTGTGCTAAGGGAATCAACAGCAGCAGGGGGTTAAAACGTAAAAGAGTCCCGGGCGAAGACGGGAGCAGACATGCAGCCAGGGGAGTGCACACCGAGGGTAGATATAGTGAGAGGAGTGATCACATACATTGAGTATAAATGAGTTTGTTCAACAGCTGTGGGACAAGACAATCACATGTGAGTCTATATGAGACATCGATGAAGGCTTGGGTCCAGTGGGGTCCACAGGGAAGATCATGAAAAGCTCCAGAGCAAAGACTGTATGTAAAGATGGACGACACGTCTCCAGCTCCTCCCACTATTCTGAAATGAAGCCAATATACTGCAGATACAAACGATAAACGCTCTTGACCAATCATGTGTCAGAGTCAGCTGTCAATCGTTATGTTTTATCGTTGAACGTAGAACTATCTAAAACAACAAAGAAAACATCTTTGAGAAAATGTGTTTAACGTGTGCTTTAACGTTTTGTTTGGCTCATGCCCCTTCAACTAACATGGAGTAGGCAGGGTTTATAAGCTATACTGCAGCCACCAGGAGGGGATCAAGATGCTTCGGCTTCACATTTGGGGAGCCCTCAGGTCGTCCATCTTTACGATCTATGCTGTAGCGTAGTGTGTGGTTGTTTGCATAATTTAAAAAAGCGTCTTATAGTTTATTTTGAACTTGTATTCAGCATTCAAGTATTATTAAAGGATTAAAGGATCTGCGATGGTTGGACATAGTGGAAAGCACTAGGTAGGTTTTTATCTTTTTACTGAGGACAGTCTTTCTTCTTTAATACACCAATCCAATTTACCGATATCGATCTCGTTTCAAAGTCGAGATGGAAGCAGCCAACACGTCCCGCTGTGAACTTTTTTGAGCTCTCATTAATTCAGCCTGCGAGCTGTGGGCGAGCGGACGAGGCTGTTAACCTCCGTCTTAAACAAGAAGGATCAGAAGGTGTAAAAGGAATCGCACACTTCATCCTCCGCGGGTTTGGACGACACTTTCATTACATCCTTAGAGAGCGGATTCTGCTCTCCCCAATAAATCGACCAAGACATTAAAAGACAAAAAATGGAGGGACTGCTTTCCACAGGAGTTGTGGGTTGAAAGAGCAAAGCCAGAAGTATGAGAATATACGCGTATTTAAAATATGAGCATAATGACCGTCCCATCCTTTGCACAGAGGGCACGTGCAGTGTTTGTGTCTGTTCCCTGTGGGCTGTAATGGCTTAAAGGAGGCTGGTGGGCATTTCAGCTGACCCACAATAAAGCGACAGTAATTCAGGTTTAGTGGCCGACGTTAACCTGAAATTATCCAGACGGGCCATGTGTGAGAACGCAAATGTCTTAAGTCAGCTTCACAGTGTTACATCATAAATATCTGTTAAAATGGCCATGCAGGAGGAGAATAATGACCTCCACGTCAACCATAGTACAAATTACTGAGACAAAAACATTAATTAAGGTTTAAAATCATAACTTAATTAATAGTTATCTTAGAAAAAGCGAGCAAAAGCTATGATGTGGGATTATAACTCTTATTGTGTGTAATAATGATGGAAGGTGTGTGTGTGTGTGTGTGTGTGTGTGTGTGTGTGTGTGTGTGTGTGTGTGTGTGTGTGTGTGTGTGTGTGTGTGTGTGTTGTTGAAATGCTGCTTGGTATAAGTTGATGTTTTAAAGGTCAGCTGCGTGAGGTCAGCACATTCATTTTGTCTCTCGCACATCCCGCCATCACCTCTAATGAACAGCAGGTAGCGCTGTTGTCTGTGCAGGATGATATTTGTTTCTCATCTTCTAAACTGACCCAATGTCTTTTCTTTAGTGAAGAAAAGCTGCTGCTCTAATGAAGAAATAACAACAATCAACGTGCCTCCATACTGCCTCTCGGTGGCCAACTATGAAAACTGCATCTCCTTCGAGGTCATTTGCAGAGAAGCGTAAATATGAGCTGCAGCTTCCCTGTGATGGATCCCATCGGACCCGAACCTTTACCCATGACATGTTTCAAACATATATACACGATATTAGCAGTTATTATCAATTAGCTGTCTGAGAGTTTCCTTTTAACGAATACACAGGACGACACCACTGAACTCAACGACATTTAACTTGAGATGCAAGAGACGGGGACACATGGTCAACAGCACAATGGGTAACTCTATTTACAAAGGGGGGAAAACTCCAGAGAGATTATAGTAGATTCACTTACAGAGTCATTAGGGTTATGCACTGAGAGTACCTGAAGGTGAAGGTTGTCCCTTCACTACGCCATTCTTCGTTCTCTCCTCAAAGTTCATCACCTCTTTGTAGATGAGTTCTAGCAGGGAGCAGAGTAACGAGAGAGGGTCAACGAAACATGTACACAAAACTATATTCAATCCTTCATATCCTTCAACAGAAGCTGCAGTGACGCTGTAATGGGGCTTTAAGGCCTAAGGTAAATGTACACAGAGGATAACTTTAATGTAAGTATTTTACTTTCTTTTGGTCATTTATATTATTATATTCATTTTATTTGATATATTTTGATTTCTTTTTTTAAATACAATTAAGGATACGTACATGAAAGTACAATAGTATGAAATATAAATAAGTATTGGCTTATAAGTTGTTTTTGTGATACATTCTCAGAACATACAGCTCACATACAGAATTTCCTCATTTTGCCAGACTATTTTATTTACTTTTGGTCATTTCTACTACAATATATATATCATATTATTAATAGTTTTAAATAAGTATTCTCACCTTTCCATTCATCAATGGAGTGTTCTCTTTCATCCAGCTGCTTGTCATAGATCGCAGGTGGAGGCTGAGGGGGAGGGAGAGAAAGAGAGAAAGAGAGAGAGAGAGAGCGAGAGAGAGAGAGAGAGAGAGAGAGAGAGAGAGAGAGAGAGTGCATTTTAGTGACAGTTTAGCTAAACAACCCCATCAACAATATTAATTCAGTATAAAATGAATGTGTCTGTTAACACTGAGAATCTCCAGATAGAATACCCATTTAAAAAAAAAGATTCAATATTATACAGCTTTAGGTGAAATTAGTGATAAATCACTAAAAAATATGGGTATGAAAAAAATGTCTGAACAAAAGAAATATATCTATTAACATAATTCAACATTTCATGAAGTATATTCACTCAAAATAAACTCTCAACAATGCAATTGTTTTGTCCTCGAGGCAAATTACACATCACAATGTTTTAGAGCTTTACAATCAGGGTTGAATACCGGACACAGACACTGAGGTAAGAACATGAACAGCAAGAGGTTTGTCATTTCATCTAATGGGACAGAAAAATGTCGTCTGGTGTTCAGACAGCCTCCTCTTATCACTTATTCACAGAGATATGGAAACATAATCCTCCTCCTTCTCCTCCTCCTCCTCCTCCTCCTCCTCTTCCTCACAAATACGTATGACATTTACAGGTCAGCGTCCGGCAGCCACAGCAGGACAGAGGTGAGACTTGTGTCGTCCAGGAGTTGGCACTGCTCAACTTAATATCTTAAACCTGATTCATATCATATATATCATATTATGAATTTATTTTGATCTATAAGTGCTTTCTCCAGCCTTCAGAAACAAAAGACCGATAGAGGAGTCATTTTTCTTTCTTTCTTTTCTTTCCTTGCTTCTCGATGTTGGGCGGTTGTTATTTACCATGGATATTTGGATGAGATCTCTGGCCTTCATCAGCATGAGGTGACATTAGAGAAGGGGAGAACAGCAGAAAACGGGGTTTCATTCACAGCCATATTATACATACCACATCAACTCTGACACCAATATCATTCATTGGAACCGTCACCAGTACGAGCAACTACACATCACAAGACATGGGTACAGTCATAAAAACTTTCCATAAACGATTCAACACTACAATAGAGGTGTATGTGGCCAGTAAGGCTAACCAGTAAGGCTTTGCTTTCAAAAAATTAAAATAAATTCATCACCTGCTCATGCACTCAACAGTGTGGTATCTGTTCAACTGTATCCAGCTGGAGATTGGCTTTTTTATTTCCCAATCTCACTTTCACCTCATACTAATGAGGCGCTGATGAAAAAGTTCACAGAATACAACAGAGACACCACCTCTCTTATGTTAGAGTCACTCTTTGACGGCGTAGCTGTTAAAAATATGTATTTAAAAAACTTTAATCTAGGAGGAAAAGCTCCCAAAAAAGATTTAAGAAGAAAAATCATAAATGGGAGAGAAGATTTAAATGAGATGTCGACAACAAAAATGATGTCGACATCTCATGTAAACAATGCACAGTCCTGCCAAAGGCCTACTCACCGCCTCCACCTCAGCCGGGTCGTACCACACGTTGATGTAGGGGTGCTGTAAGGCCTCGTCCACAGATATCCGTTTAGCCGGGTCGATGATCAACATCTTAGACAGCAGGTCTCTGGCCTGGCTGGCTGTGATTTGAAAAAGGAGAGGAAAGAAAAAAAGACAACATCTGGTTGATTTTCTGAGGCAAAGAAAAACTATTCCCTCTGTATGACGCTAACGTGCCGGAGGGGGATTTAAAACATAATAAAGCAGGAAGGGAGGAGAGATAGATGGAGAGAGCAGGGATTAAAAGAGAATAATGAACATCTGCAGCCTGTCAAATGAAACTAGGCCTTCACTGCAACCCAGTCACGTGGCAGAGCTTTATTTTGACTATTTGATATTGTGGATTATGTGTGGGTACGATTTAAAGTGTGCACAGACACATAAATATATACTGTGATTTTGATAGCTGGTCTATTGTATGAATATTTACTTTTGTGGGAAACATACATACATTTGTCTTGTTTGTTTGTTTGCTTGAATGTTTTTCAGGCTTCTTTCAACTGGTTGAACAAAAACAAGACATCTGACGACATTATCTTTGGCTCCAAGATTTGGAAATACAGACGAGTCATCAGTTTTCAACTCAGACGGACTTCGCAATTGTTGCAAATCTCATGCACATGTAAATCTGATTACGCACCCATTGATTCTTAATACCCATTTGAAAATATTTGTAAAGCTCAGCACGCATTTTACACATCTACAAATCTGATTACGCGCACAATGATATAGATAAAGTTACACAACTCTTCACACACAAACAAATAATATTGCAGGATTATTAGCCCTAAGAAATTAGGATCAGGGTCTTTTGCCAAGTCGTAGCATTAATACAAACATAGGAAACAGTATCTCTATTGTAACTCTTTTGTGCATTATGAATAATTGCGATCTACAACTTGTTGTATGTACAGAATGACCATTATTGGCCACACAAACTTCAAATGAAACTTCAAACTGGCATATTTCTATATATATTTATTTTTTTCATCTTTTTTATGGCTTTGGCTTCTCAAAGTCAAAGACAATAAGCCCTCAGCATCACCAGTGGTTCAGTCGGTCAGTGTCTATCCCCTGCAGGACCTCTTGAACTGATCCGAAAGCGAGAACCCCCCAGCCACACACACCGTCCCTCTCCCACACGCTGACCTTCACTATAAATATCTCTGCAGCAGCAGCAGCAGCGGAGTGAAGAAACTGTATTAAGAGCGGATAAAGAAAGATGAGCCCTGGTGAAACCTGCTGCATTTTGCCTCAGAATCAACACATCAATATTAGAAGGATGGTGAATCTGTAAAGCGACTCCTCTTTCACTCTCCTCCCCCCGTTTTCCTCCTCAACATCGTCTGCCTCCTCCTGCAGTTCAAAAAATAACCAAAGCCCACAGGATGTCAGACTGGGATCCTGCCTGTCACGGTACAAGACATAAAACAAAGGCAGCGCTTCACCCCGGCCTCACACTCTCTCCGCTTCTCTCTCTTCTCTGGGTTTCCTCCAACCCTGTCACTTCAGCAGGTAGCTGCTGGAATACAATAGTGATTCATGAGGAATTTCACCCGGCAGCAGCTTTGATGTGAGAGTGAGGCGACATGAAAAGCATATTTTGCTTCATTTTATTGAAGAGACTTTCCCCCCCTTCTTAGAATGCGAGGCGGAGAGACTGCACTCCTCAGTCGAGACGCACGAGAGAAAAGACGTCTTCACGTTTAACGTGCGATGGAAGAAATACATAGAGTTCTCATAAAGGCTCCCTGAACAAAAGTACTTTTTTCAGTGTAACGTGAAGGCCCAAAGGCAGAACATACCTGTCAGCACAGTACAGTAACATTAAACCTTTATTTATAATAAGTTATCTTCTGTTGCATAAACTGTATTATTGTATCACCTGTCATGATTTACTTGGTTGGACTTGTTGTGTTTATGAACTTTTACCTTTTTGTTTTCCACGTGTTGTCTTTAGGGGGATTTATAACGATTTACAATCTTTTTTGGCACATTCCATTCTTTATTTCATGTTTTACTTTGAAGCTTTTCTGTTCCTTGCGTGTCTCTCTCCCTTCACTTCCTGTCTTTGTTGGCTTCTCCACCAATTTCGATGAAGATTTTAAATAAACAGTCAAATGAAGGACATATAAACAGTCCATGCGGTCACTGTGATCTCATCACCTGCAGTAGAGAACCACGGCTCCTCACCTTTGAGTTTGTTGTGCTCGGAGTCGGCGGGGAAGAGGCAGTCGGGGAACAGCTTGGGGAAGGTGAGGCCTGCGTACTTTGGCCGGTTCTCCACGTAGTTCCTCACCGTGGGCTGAAGCTTCTTCATGAACTCTGCTGCGGGCGTGCCCAGCTGCTCGATCACTTTGTTCCACTGGTCGATGTCTGATGTGGCGGGTCAGGATTAAGGGTAATACACACACATGGAATATGCATCCTCCTGTATACTACACACACACTATTTGTGTTTAGGACAAGTAAAGAAAACAGGATTATCTTTTCATTTCCTCATTGAAGTTTGGCCTGATTATATTCGGCGTTGTGATGGCAGAAAAAAATAACAAATAAAAAATGTTTTATAGACTGTTATCACTAAATGTATCAACAAGTGGTTGATCTCATGCTCTTTAGAACGATAAGAAAAGTTGATGTGAAAAAGGCCAAAGTTTTCCAAATTAACCATTGAAACTTTTATATCTAAAGAAAATAACTGTGTGTAATACATTTTCCTGATCCATCTTTTTTAATGAATTTAACGTTTTCTGTTCACTCTTCGTGTGTCGGCTTTTGTTTCTCCTCCTCTATTGACAAATATCTCCTCTTACTCCTCCTACCCCTCCTCCCTCCCCATGTTCTCACACAGAGTGCCAGTTGAGGTAGTCGGCTGCCAGGCCCACCGCAGATCCCCATTACTTCATCTTGCTGGAACGCCACACTCTTCCACCTCCTTTTTGTCTCCGTTGCACATTGGCCGCGTTCCACTCGGTGCTTGGGGTGTTTTTTTTTTCATCCGCGAAGGCTCTTATTCATGGCTCTTTAGCAAGTTGCTGGGTTCACCGGTGCCAGTGCCAAAAAGGCATGACTGTTGTTGGTGTTTTGAGTTCGAGCATCGTGCAGCCGAGCACAACAAGCTCTAAAGTAGGTTTCCGTGAAGGTTTACATGTGCAGCGGTTAGTGAAGGAGCGGCGGGAGGTCAGAAGGATACGGTCAGTCCCAGGGAACAGCACTGTCCCTCTTATCACCTCTCCAAAGATGCAGCCCACTGACCACATGTCCACTGGGGACACACACATGAACACACCCACACATGTATATGGACGAGCAAGAACACACTAGCTCTACCTACATCTACCAACCTCCAAGATTACCTGTATACCTGTTGCATTCACATATACATTTAGGTTATAGATTTGAAGCTGTAATTTTGTGTCACAGGCCGAACGAGTCAAAAATACTACCAGAATCAATTTTCCTGTAAATTCTCAACACACTCATTTAACACAGCGCTGTGCTAAATGGCCATCGAACACCCGGTCACCCTGAGGCTCGCTGTGCGGTGACCTGTGTAGAAACACTGCTATTCTCTATCATGGGTTTACAGACGCCCCGGGAAGGTGCAGAGAACTTCGGACATGTCGATATCTCCGGTCGAAAAAAGTCCATGAAGTAAATTAAGATTAGTAGTAAGGCAGGGTACCAGTCCAGAACTGATCTATAAGCAGATAATAAAAGTGTGTGTGCGACTGCTTGTCATTGATCTACAGTAAGAGCGGAGGAGGTGGAGGTTATTGTGAGAGCAGAGACGGGAGCAGAGATATTGCGGCAGAGCTCATTGCAGGGGTTTCACGGTCCTCCAGAGCGTTAATCTTTGGGGGACTGCTAGTTCAGGGATGTGGAGGTCATTAGATAAAAGCACCTGCAGTCCCAAGGATGCTGTGTCTCTCCCTTCTCATGTGTGATGCTACTAAACTATGAGAAAGGATAGAGCTGCCGACGTGACATATTTTTGTTACTGTCAACAAATCCCACGGAGAAGCCGAAACTTGACATTCTACCGTCAGCCTATATATTCCAGATGGAGACTATTTATGGCAGCAGGTTGGTGCTTGCGGGACTGACTCAAAACCAACTACAGTTCCAATGTTCATCATAATAAAAGATCATGTCACCCAGTGCAATGGTGTGACCATAGACCAGATATAAAGATGGACGACTTGACTGCTGCCCAAAAGTGAAGCCACTGCGTCTCGATTACCACCTGTATGACAGAAGTCTTTTTTTTCTGTCATACATGGTTTGCCCCAAAAGTTATGGCCACAAGTGAAGCCGATAAGATGCAATTAAAGGGCAAAAATGAAACGTTGCATTATCTTTGGGTGTTTCTGTGATGGAATATTGTTGGAAACAACAATCACAGCAAGTTCACAAGTCTACAAAATGTATAACATAGGTGTAGATGTTTTTACACATTTTAATGAGGAATTGGATCATATTCTATCTATCTATCTATCTATCTATCTATCTATCTATCTATCTATCTGTCTATCTGTCTATCCTCGTTTTGATACTTCCCAATCATGATAGTTTTAGCACTAACCTGCTGTTGCATGTTAGTGTCTAACATTTGAGAGCTTTCCTCACTTTGCCAAATGAGCTTGACTATGCAGATGCTCAACATGAATAGACCAGCTACTCGTTATTTATTCATTGAGAGATTCAGAACTGTGTCTGACTCACACATGGGGACACCCTGGGATAACAGGATGTGCTTCACGTGTGCACGAAATGTGCACGAACCCAGCGTGGGGGCCTGTTTGTCCTACTGAAAGAAAGTCGTCATGGGGGTTGCGACTGCAGCTCCCTCACTGCAGGAGAACACACCAGGTAGCTCTGCACAAACACCGCGAATAGAACGCACTAAAATATTCAGACACACAGACAGAGAGAGGGAGAGAGACTTCATCTCGTTAAAATGTGAGACTGAAGGAAGCTTTAGATTCAGACACACAGACAGGAGAGAGGAAATGTATTATGCTTCTTTTATGATGTTATTGCCAGTCGTATTGAAAGTGTTAAAAGGGGATCTGTTGGAACGGTTACAGACAGATGTGTGATGAAGCCAGACAGATGTGAGTGTGGTTTAGTTCACCTCAGTAACATACAGGGAACACCGGGCCCGGCAGGAAGTGACCATCAAATACCGTGTTGCACTTGGCATTGCATCTTTCCAGCTGTTACTACTTAAATCTGTACCCAGGAACTTTAAAGACGACTTTAAAATACTTTTTATAAAATAAATAGTGTTACCATCTATTAACGTTGCTCTGTGTCAACAAGGATACAGTCCCGGCCAGGGAAAAGGATTTTGTGGCGAACCATTTCTCCCATAATGCACCCCACCGACCATATATCCACTGCACGCACAGAGGTGAGGGAGCAAAAGAAAAGAGAGAGGAAAGAGAAGGTTAGTGACACATCTAGCTCTCTGAGAAACCAGTGATTAGAAAGAAGCTGTTATTTGGTGAGAGGGAAATAATTAATGAAGTCTGTAACATAAACGTCAATATGACTTTAAGTAGAGGACAAGCAGAAAATACCGAAAGTAGTCTGAGAAGATCCAACCAGTGGCTGAAAAATACAAACCCCTGGAGTCGACTGGTTCCCATTAAGGGAAGAAATATGGCTAATGAGCCCTTGCAAAGTTTGACTTGACCAGAATGGTTTTTAAGATTTTATAATCAATGCAATAGGCAAAAGTCCCATTAAGACAAAGCAGTTGCTTCAGAAGTACAACTACAAGATGTTGGTTCATTGCCATATGAGAGTGCAGTCTAAGGGAAGTAGAGCTCTAATAAACTGCAGTAATTTAGTGATAGAGCTAGATTACAACACTGTTTAGTTTCTATGACCGGGAATTTGTTTCATGCAAGCTCGTACAGACTCTCACCATTCTCTTTGTATCCCATGCCCAGGATAACCTCTGGGGCTCTGTAGTATCTAGTCACCACATAGGGGGTCATCATGAAGCTCGTGCCCGCGGTCCTCGCCAGACCGAAGTCCAGGATCTTCAAAGTGCAGTCTGACTTCACCACTATATTGCTTGGTTTGAGATCCTGGAGAGATGAGAAACACGGACATGAAGTTTATCATGTCATTTTTGCGATTGTCTGAGGAAGTAGAGACATGACAGGTATGTAACGTCACTTTAATATTCACCAACACTGAAAGGGTGAAACTGGAAGATAGCAATGGTCTAGATAAATAGATTTTGGGCTATAAGTAATATGTAAACATCAGCAGAAGTCAGTCCATATAGCACAGGGACTGCAAACAAGGGGACCCCATTCGCCTGACTTTAACTGAATGTAATAAAACTCTCCAGCTCCTCTCAGGCTTAATTGATGTGCAGTATGTAATTTGATTTGTCAATACAACAGTTCGGTTCTATTGGGGTGTTGTGTGTGGAACTATTTGTTGCTGTACCTTTTGAAAGAGTCAGGATAGCGGTTTCCCCCAGATTAAGATCTTTATGCTGAAGTAAATTAACAAACTGCAGACTGTGACTATCCTGTCATGAAATAGTGTGTTAGCTATATATAAATATAGGGATTCCATGAAACTGTAAATAGGGATTTCTTTTCTTGTAACACATTCTACAGTCAATTTTGATGCATCGTGTCCAGGACTTCCCTGGCTACCCACCTGGTGCCAGTTGTCCTCTGCACCACCAGGGGCGCCCTCCCCCTGCCTTAATGCGATTCTTATTCATGTATCACACATGTGTCAGACCGATCAATCTGGAGTTAAACACGGAAAACGGAGGTTCTTACCCTGTGAATAATGCCAGCTGCGTGCAGATGTTTGATACCACAGAGCATCTGGTAGAGCAGGTAGGACATTCGCTCATGGTCAAGCTCCATCTGTATCACCTGGCACAGGTTGGCATCCATCAGCTCCATTGCAAGGTACCTGAGGAAAGGGGTTCGGCAGGTTGAGTGACTGGCGAGCTGTGTGGTGATTTGTGTGCTAAGCTAGTTTGACAGACAAGATTGGCAAGGCAGCTTTTTGATTTTAGGCTCCCAGCTGAACAAGTACCTAAGGTCCTGAGTGCAGCAAGAAGTGATGACATCTTTCACCACAAACCCTATCTCTTTAACCTGGCTTTTGATTATAGTTTACCGACGTAATTTTATTGCATCTACGCAAAAATCCACAGGAAGAATCCAGAATTTTTTTGGGCATGAATCCCTCTATAGCTTGTTCTGAAAGTGAACACACTCTCATTCATCATTCAGTCTGGGTACAGGATATCTCAGGCAGCTTCAGATTACACGTACAGTCACTCTCACTCAACACACTCCAGCGGTTATGTCAGGTGCGAAGGAGTAATGATCACATCATGCCAAATAATTTCCCTTTTTTTGTCTCTGTCTTGCGATCAGATCTTTTTCTTGCAAACGCAATCATGCGAAGAAATGTTGATCATACTCACACATCCTGGAAGTCCTCTAATGATTTCTGTGGCGTGGAGACATTTAGTAAACTGATGATCTGCAAGAGAGGGGGAGAAGATGGAGAGGATCAACACACAGTGCTCGCAAGCGATGAGAGTTAAAGCGAGGGACTGTGGGTGGAAGTTGGTGACGACCTCGATGAAGGACGCTGCTGAGCCAGAGACGGAGAGAAGCGGGGAAGTGAGTTGGAACAAAAGAGAAGGGGATAAGTGTGGAGACGGAAGGAAAGGGCGCAGACTCCATTTCTGGAGGCACTGGAATTTAGTCACAACATTTGCAGTCGCTCATCTCCATTTTGTAGCGCAGGGATTTATCAGGGACCCGAAATAGACGCCGGCTGGGTTGCAGATAAAAAGTGGTTTTCTGTCCAACAATAGATGCATCCCCCTCCTTCCCTGCTTCCAGGGGGACTTACATTTTTGTGATTGACGCATTTCATGAGCACCAACTCCCGGTATGCCCTCTTGGCGTGGGTCTGGTTCTGGAAGGGTCGGCTCAGCTTCTTGATGGCTACATTTCTGTCCAGAACAGCGTCGTAACCCGCACTGCAGGAGAAGAGGACAAAAGAAAAACACACAGAACAGTTGAGCAATTCTTCCCCCGGTATTCATGGCTGGATGAGTCACTCTGTGTGATTGCCTGTCACTCTGACAATCCACGGTGAATGCCATTGGTCACAAAGACAAGAAGATGATTTCTCACATCACCGGCGAACAGATGACTTTGTTTTGAGCTCAATTTTATCCGTAAAACGCTTTGTTTCCCTCGGTCGTACGAGTAACGCTCTTTTCGTTGTGGCTGTCAAGAGGAAAAAAGGGATGTGCATTTAAAGGAATAGAGCGGATCAGTGAGCGCCCACTTTTAGAGTCGCTCTGTTTCTGCCGGTAAATTTCCAGTTCATTTTCTACATTGAGATTTTCAGAAAATCCTTAAAAGAGTTTTAAGCCTGGAACGACCAGCTACGAGATGAACCGTGACAAATAAAACACGATTTAGTGGTAAACGCAAAACACTGAATGATCTGATTTTAGCCAACGGGATTTTCACAGTTGTGGTCAGCATTTCCATGGTAACGGCCAGCTCCACCACATAGAGACGTCATTAGTTAAACCTGAGGATTGTGGGTAGTGTAGTATTTCTCCTTAGTGTCTTGATTAAAACGTGACCATCAAAATGTCAAAAATGGCTACTTTTGGGTATTTAAATGGGAACTTTAATATTACTTATAATGGTGGAAGAAAGTTGGAATAACGGGAGGTCGAGGAATTCGAATCATCATATTTCCCAAAACTGAACTTTAATTACCCTGCTGCTAATCACAGTGATGATAACGATGCTACAACACAAACCTTAATCACAAATAGTTGCCCGGTTATAAACAAAAAAAGTGCGATACAGTGAAACAAAAGTTTTACGCTGATGTTTTCTGTTCCCACAAAGTGGCTCCACCTATCGTAGAGGTCGTTACAGCAGAGTGAGTTCTCTGCTGGCTCGACAGAAACCCCTGAGAACCTCTGGGACTCGGGCTCTTTGTGTAGATTTGAGTTGCTTTTCAACAAAGAGCAGTACACAGACGAGAAAGACCCGCAAAATAAAAGTGCCACGCGCTTCACATTCTCAGCTTCAGCTCAGCCTGTGCGTTCTCTGACAGATTCTCCAGATGCACGGTGCCCGCAAATCGAGTTTCGGGGGGCATCTGTGTGCCGCCTCATTGCAACCGTAATCAAGACGCTGCCGTGCGTGGGTTCGTGGACGGCTGAGTGGGATGTGCAGCGGCTCGTCGTGTCTCTGTGGAGACTGCAGGCCGGGGATGATGTGTGACCATGGAAACAGCGGGGCCTTCAGGAAAGCATTGATCCAACGGGGATTTGAGTCAGTCATCACTTCTCTAGCTGAGTGAAAGATGATGTCATGACCAGCTAAACTACTTAAAGCCCTCATCCCCGCCTAAGATGCATGTATACGCTCATCCCGACTGAGCGCGGGTCAGAGGGCAGAGCTGTGCACAGATTGGGACGTCTGTGGGCGACGCAGAGATTCAGCTGCAGCAGTGTTGCAGGTTTTCCCCTCGCTACCATGTTGTCAGGCTTCACAGAGGCAGGGTTGATCGCTTAGGAACAGCAGAGCTTAGATTGGTATAGATACTGTTCTGTATCAAACCCTGCATGTATGCTTGTTGTATAATTAATACATGTTTCAATACATGGGATTTAGTCATCCAGGAATTATGCTGCAGATCATGAATTTTAAGCAAGTCACTAATCATAATAGTTCTATCATCATAAATAATTTTTTCCACCATATTGTTTGTTATTTGTTTCTTTATGTCTATAGTCAGAGAGACATTATACCAGTTTTCATGTGGTCTGGTTGTGGTAATACCGTGACCACGTGACACACCAGATGACAGCTGTGCCAAGCGACACACACCAGTGCAGGTTAAATTGGATCTGCACCGTCTCTCTGCTATCCATCTCGACAGTATCCTTCAAATGGGCACGGCCCCAGCATTAGCAGTTACAGCAGCACCCAAGCTCCTTTGCACGTGCACAAAATCGCTTCGCCGCGGAAGGGGAGAAGCGCCGGGGGCACGGGACGCCAAGGAAGGACAACGAAACGGGACAAGTGAAGGGCAGAAGGGGGGGGGGGGGGGTCTGCGGCGGGGAGAGCCAGTGAATCTTCAAACACTATATAAGAGACACTTGCAATTAACTTGCCTCATCCCGGGGAGGGTCTCCGGGGAAGCGTATATCGCCCCAGTGACACGGCATTAACATGAATATAACTTATAGATCTGTTTGACAAAGAGTGGAGGACACATTCCTTCGAGAGGAGCCTTGGCAGCGGTTCCACTGCGTTCTGACAGGGCAGGCGTGAGATGAATCACAACGAATACCAACTCCCTGCAATCGGGATTAAGTATTCACTTAAGTCCCCATCCTGTTGGGCCGCTATGGCCGACACGTCCACATCCTGAACAACAGATGTGTCATCAGCTCGTCGTGCCCGAGAGGATATCAACCCAATCAATTCAAATATTATGAAAGGCCAGACACTTTACATATACAGCAAGCAGTATCACAGAAAGGACTAATGTCATTTTTGATAGTTACTTCCAGCCTCTGTACTACTGATACTTTGATATAACTTTTAATTATTTGTGTGAATACTGAAAACAGTGACACTATAGTAATCCATTCTTTATTATTATTAATCTTTGTTTCCTGTACGTTTTTTTAACATACGCTACTTGTGACTTACTTCTATGACCCTTTGAGATTGATTTACACCACTAGCTCAAGCCCATCACTTGGGGATGTCCTGCTCCTACTGTAATATATATATATATATATATATATATATATATATATACTTGTAAAGGTCTATTTTATTCATGTTTATTCTATTTTGATTCTATTTTACCTGTGTTTATTCTTGAGCTATAATACATAATTGTCCCCCAGGGAAATTAATAAAAATGTATATATCTTTCATACAGAAGTAGCAACACTTATCTTTCATTTCCAAACGTGTGCTGACGTTTTCCTTATTTAGTTTTGGTATAACGAATATATTATTATTTAATGACTTTGTGATACAGCTAGAACCTAAGCATGTTAATTATGCCTATATTCCCATTAACACATGACTTATAATAAATCAAGTCTCACGTCTAAGATTGAAAGATAATTCCATTGATTTACATTGATTGGCGGTTTTTAAAAGACCTTCTGGGGGAACCTGCACTTGTATAACTTTACAAGATTAAAGCCCAATGAATTGTTTCTACATCCACAACCTTTTCAATCTTCAATGTTGAGCCGATCTATCCGTTTGCCACTTTGCTCAGCTCACGGTTTCTGTGGAGATGAGTCACATGGCTTCCCCGCTGTGCTCTCAAATGTTATGATGAAACCACACCAGAGAACAGAAGACTTGATTTCCCCACTGCCGAATCAACAGCATTAATCATGGAAACGTCACATGGTTTTCTGTAATTAAGTCAATCTATTTAACACTCCTTCGCTCCATGCTGAAAAACAACGAGCCGCGTTTCACCTCCAGTAATTATCCCCCACAGCAATAAACTACAAGCAATTAGAGAAACGACTAACAGCTAAATGAGATAATCATGCATTAAAGACAACATAAAAAAACAATTCAAATAGCCTAATATGATATTAAACAGGACATAAAGGAAATGCAGGGTTGGAGTACTTACCAGACAATTCCCTGAGCCCCGGAGCCGATGGGCTTTAAATTCTGGTAACGTTTTAAAACTGTGAAGGTGGAGTCTCCCACTTCCACACTGTAGAACTGGTTATCCACTTTGCTTTTGCTCATGTTGTAATGCTTGGCAATATATGACACATCCACTTGTTTTCCAAAACCCTGCAGAAGGCAAACAACAGAGGAAATAAACACGATGGGGGTTATTTATGTGTTTGCTGACCTGGAAAAGTGAGAAAGCATCTGTGAGAACATCAACAACTCTTAAAATAAAGTGGCTGAGGCCTGGACATTTTCCTGAAACCTTCCAAATGGAATGTAAAGTAAGATCGTAAGTGTCCGAGACAGTCGCTCTGGAAATTATCCGTAACATTTTCGAGTGAGCCCATATGGGAATACATCAGGGGAACCTCTGGACATTCGGAGCGAGTGAGAGGGTTGATGACTTTTCTAAACAGCCACAAACAAAAAACTGAAAAAAGACAAATCTAAATTTCTTTAAAAATGAGGTTCCACATATGTTGAAGACACCAGTCAAGATGCGGATAAGGGCCGATGCCAGTGTCAGTGTGCTGTAAACAGGCGTCTAACCTGGATAATCTCCTGCTGCCTTCGTCATAGCTAAAAGTTAGGAAAATGTCCACACCAAATTTTCCAGAGTGCATATCTGTAACAGGTTAAGTGTAACATTCATAAAGTAAATGTTATCTTATTTACCTCCACCAAGGATTTCACGTTTTCTACTTTATCTGTTTGTTTTTCGGCAGGATAACCAAAAAACAAACAAAGTTTAAATTTAGCTGATTTAAATGTGGTTTGAGAAGTGAACTCTGGGGCCTTGGTGGAGGTGTCACTCTACTGACTGGACACACTTTAAATGCGAGTAGTGCTGTTGAGTTTACACAGTTCTTTGCATGCAGAAATATTAAGTATTTTAAAGCCATGTAGTGTCATTCATGCCACTAAGGTCTTTACTCTCTTAACTAGATATTCATACATTAAAGGGCAGAGAAGGGAGGAGTGGCACAAATGATGACACAACAAAAATATCACTTAATTACAGACTGGGTGATTACAACACAGCTCACAGACCGAACAAACAGAGTAATATCACTGTGTGTGACTGAAGGCCACGGGCTCCCACAAATTGAATATATGTTATATGTACAGCATGGCAGTGAAGTTGCTTCTACTGTGCAGCCAGCGGTAGCAGCAGTGGCTGTGAAATGTCCAGCTCCACGTGCATGTCTGGCACACACAACTCCTGCAAAGCGACTTAATAAGTTCTGGGTACGTGGAAATAGCCTGTAGCGTTAGCCTGCAGCAAAACACACAGTCGTCCCACCCAGGCCTGTGATGCAGACTGCAGAGTTTATGAAATGACTTACGCCGCCACATCTCGAGAGGAGACAGGCGATTAAAGGAAGACACTTTGCCTTTTTGTCCTGTGCAGGGATCTCAGCTACAGCTATATGGAAAACAAGGTCTAACTGAAATATTTGTAGCTTTGCTATAGTCTGAGATATTTACACCCCAGCGTCTCCTCCCCAGTGGAAATCTTTTTGCAATAAAACATTTAACAGGATTATGTTCCTTTTTGTCTTAAGCACATTTTGCTGATGTTTAAAATAAGGCGTGCACAACAGTGTATATTACAACACAGAATACAGAGCAATGAAGGGGAAACGTAAGGGAATGTATACTGTACCTTTTTTACCTGTAAGGAACACACACCTGACAAAAGGCTATCTTCACATCCAGGATTGGTTCGCTGCAGTTATATAAGAAATGTCTGCTCATAAATACCTGGAAGACAAACAGAGGAGAGTGGGAATCAGAGAGGGAGTGTGTGTGTGTGTGGCGTCGGCTTCAGTAACAGGAAGTAACAGTAGATGAGCTGCAACTTTTTTCATTGTGTGTGATGGGAACTGAAGTGACCACACAAATCATTAGGAGTGAAATATAAAATGTGCAAGATGAACATCTCTTGTCTTTATACTCCATTGTATATGCAAGTACTTTTATATTTTTTTAGCTTGGGACTTTTTTCTTCTTTGATAAAGTCTGTCTGTTAATGTTTGTTCTTACAGCATCAAATAATTAATTAAAACCAAACTTAGTGGAAAAGGAACACTTGAGCACAAATCAGTGTGATAAGAACTACCTAAAATTTGTATTTGGTCCATGTCCCGTCCACTTACATGGAGGAGGTGTGGTTTATGACCAGGTGCCAATCGAGACACTTTTGGTTATGTCGTCCATCTTTTCTATACATTCCTACATGTTACAGTTTATCTAATTAACTTGTGGGCTTTAGAGGTGCAAGTGAATCTGGGTCCAAACGTATGCTAAGCTAACCAGCCGCTGTCTGCAGCTACTGACAATATATCTCAATCAAGCTTTTAAAAACCTGCAAGCTTTTAAACCAGTGTATATTTACTTTTTAAGTGTTTATTGTCTATTCATGGTAATCAAAGAAATATGAGTTTTTGAATTTGCACATTTATGAATTATTCAATCTTAGCAGCACAAATCCGTATAAAAATTAAACAGCAATAAACCAACATGATAAACATTTCACTAAACTGCACTCCCTCTTTATTACTTTGACAATGAATTCCTAACCTCTCTGACCTTCAAGGGACATATGAGTTTATTTCGGGACTGCAGAGATAATTAACTCAATTTTAACAGCTTATATTTTACTACCGCTGTCATACATAAAAACAAGCTTTCAAATAGTCCGTGTCATTAGAGATGCCATTTGCATAAAAAAACGGTGTAGCCATTTTTGGGTAAATGACTGCTTTCGCTGTGAGGGAGCAGCAAATAGATTAACTTAGTTTAATTTCAATTTGCCCATTTTCTGGAGCTTTTTTTGTGTTGATCAGTTCAAAACTGTGCGAGGGAGGAAGAAGAAGGAGAGAACGACAGAGGCTTCCCGCATCAAGCTGAAAGCCAAGCTGCAGCTCTCGCCCACAGTGCCTCTGACTCCAGTGCTTTTCCAGGTACTGTAGCCCCCGATGTGCTAATGATCATGTCTTCTGAATAAAATAACACGTGGCATTAAAATAGCAGGACTTATTCTTTCTTTTTTGGGGCTCAGATTGAATGGGACTGTGGTAACGATGTCCCTGACACGAAGGATGTGGAGTGCTCTCAGGGTGAACATGTAGGACTTCCTGGACACCAGCCTTTAGCTCCAGCAATGATTTAATGATGCCACGGTTAAAGCTTCAGTGTCCCTGCCATGCCCAAAGGAAGCAGGGCGGCTTTAAATAAGAGATGAAGGACACAAAGGTAAAAGATTTCCGGATTGACCTATTTTAGGCCCGACCTTTTTACTTTAGACCCATGCAGAGTGACAGCACAAAGTGATGGTGGACAGTCGTACTGTGAGTGGGCTGCGTTTGCATGAACCATAACATTGTAGTAGTAAAAAGAGGGACGGCTGAGAGGAGGACTGCCTGATGAATTAAGAATCAGATCAAATGAGCAGGAAAGTGGACGGTAACAAGGAGACAGTGTTTTCAGACGGGATTTCTACACGTGATCTATGCATCAGCCGTATTCCCTGTAGGGATAGTCGTTTCTGTATGTGTCCCATGACTCACACCACCGGCACCACATTAACCTGCAGAATATTTGCGGTTAATCCAACAAGTCAACACCGAATCGAGCGGACCACCTCTGGCTGGCCGTGTGTGCGATGCTCTAATCTTTAGCCATCTGTGTACATTAGATATTAAAACCTCTCGAAAGGCCGAGATGTTTGTCTTGCAGCAGCATGTACGCTGTAATAATTCAAACACCACCTGGATCCTCCGTGGATCTGATACCAGGCTGTGAGGGGGAGCAGTAGCTTCCATTCAGTGCTACATTTGGTAACAGTGGTTAAAACTGTTTTTTCTCTATAGTTCTCAGCAGAATCAACCAAAACTACTGCACGGATATCCTGTTGAATTGTAACTGATCCATGTTTTCTGATGGAATGAGCCTTTTCACGGCAGGATCAACAGATAAGCATCAAAATAAGAAATGTGGGAAGTCCTAAATATGGATTTAAACCAATATTTGGTCAAATTCACAGAGTAAAAATGATGACAAATAAATAAAAAGTAGATATGGCTGACGAGTCTAATTCTGCGACAGCGATTCTGTGTTTGTTTGTTCAACCCTCTGACCAGATTGTGCTGATAGTTGTCGTGGTTGAAATGCTGTATCGCTTATAGCTGAGACTCTACACTCAGCACCAGTCCTTAAAACGCCCATAGATCATTCTGACAAGCAAAAGAAAAAAAGCAGGAAGCTTGAAGTGTAGGGCCAGGATGGGATAATAGAGATTTTCAATCCCATTGGATGCTATTGTCCACCACAATAAATCATAATCCATATTAATTAGTGATAAAGACAGTGTAAAGGAACCACATATAACAGATATGGACATGATCTAACCACATTCCTGCTGTGAACATGTCCTTCGCTCTGCAATACAAACTATCGTGGACTCAAAGTTAGTGTGAGTGTGTAGTGGTGAGGATCCTTTAGCTGTTATAAACTATACAAACTAAAGTGACTGTGGTGAATGCTCTTAATACAGCATCACATTAAAACTGTTGATCAACTGACTCCACTTCCTTTGACGCCAGTGCAACAGTGCCTGAATACCAATACTAAAACAGTACATTTTTTAAACCTTACTTCTAGTACTGACAAATGTTTATGCAAAAAGTTTTTTATTTAATAAAAGCAGGCAAATCTCACAGAGATGGAATCTCTGCACTGAGATTCAGTTACAGAAGCACTTTGATTGGGACTCGGAAACTGAGAATTTCCATCCCAACTCAAAAGTGAAAATACATTAGAAAAGAAACTGTGCCAGGACAGTTGTGGTGAACTGATCCCGACACTGTGTGACTTTACCTTTACTAACAACAGTGCTGCTTGATCTGGTGAAAGAAAGATAATTAGGGAAGTTAATATTTCGCAACTTTTGCTAGATAAGAACATAAACCACGATATTGAAAACAGTTCTCCCTCCTGTTTGCTGCTCGTGAAGCTTTGCTCAGGAGTATTTCAAGCTGTTGCATCAGAGTTTAGGAAGCGGCAGCTGTTATGCAGGACCTGCAGGGGTTCTGGACTCTTTGCACCGGGCGATAGGTTCTGTAAAACTGCTCAGGAGGATTTAAGAGTATATCCCTCTTCTGGAATCGACTGCTGACGTTTGTATTTTGCATTTAAAAGAGAGTGATCGCAAATTCAAACCAGTTTAAGGGACAATTTAGAGCCTGTGAAGAAACAATTTCATGGCAGACCAGTTAGAGACGAGTAATCACGGTTCAATCAAGCCCACACCACAGCAACATATAATTACTGTTGAAATAAGGCAAACTTCTCATTGAGCGAGACACGTGCAATTTTTGCCAGACACCAGAATAACAATTTGAGCCTTTTATTGCCAAAATGACGTAATTTTTTTGGACATTTTGTGTCACTTACGCCCCCGCATTTATAAACATAGGGTCCAGATTGAAAGATAACAGAATCAGCTGTGAAATTTGACAAGTGAAACTAAGTGATTTTAGATGAAATCTGAAAGCGCACAACACTGCGTCTCAGCACCTTTCTGTCATACGCGCACAAACACATTCACAGACACAAATCTGCAGCACAATTACAAAAGAAGTGATCATTTGCGCTGATAGAACAAATGTAATTAAGAAAACAAAAGAAACTACAAGAATGAAATGGAGAGAGAAGAAAACACTGAGAGGATGTTTTAATTATCTAGAATGGGCTAATGCATATTTCTGATTAGCCGACCATTAATGTCCAGTGCTGACCATACTGATGCTGAATTATGCAACTGTCTGTGTGTGTCCGTGTGTCTGTGTGTGTCTGTGTGTGTGTGTGTGTGTGTGTGTGTGGGTGTGTGTGTGTGTGTGGGTGTGTGGGTCTGTGTTCTGCAGTTTTAGCTGGTACTTGTTATCTGGATCCTGGGCTTTCTGTTACATCCACCCCCATGAGCACAACAGCGCCTCAGGCAGAGCAATGATCACTCTACATACTGGGTAGCCAGGCTCCCATCATGCAGCAGGAACTCTCTATCCTGGCACTCAGTCTCCAAAATACTTTAGTTGTTCTACCACTTGCACCTGTTTTACCAGTTTTCTACTCTCGCCTGGAAGCCGAGGTGCAAACCATGGGCTCAGAGGCTGACGTTAAAGATGTCTCTGCCTATAGCTGCACGTAACTAGGGAATGAATATGATGTGACTGTGGATTTATAGCAAAGAGGCCCCAAAATTATTATTCAAATGAGTAAATGCTTGTACTTAGATTCTGGAGATTTGTTGTGATCAACAGCAGCTACGGCCAACATATCCAAACCACAATTACCACAATTACATCCATAATTGTGTTAAAAATGACAAACATGAGATTTCGGTCGTCAAACAGTCACAAAACCTTCTTGGTTAGGTTTAGGAAATGATCACGGATTGTGTTTTTTAATCGAGGATAGAAGAAATGTTGATAACTGGTTTCACACAGGAGAAGAACAATTTTATTTTTCAAGTTCTCTGTTTTGATCGAGACCCAACCATCAACCCCGGCCCCCCCCCTGCTCCTGCTAGAGGTCGTCCAGCAATAAAAGGTAACAATGGGTTGTAATAGTTCTCTGGCACCGACGACCTTTGGGGTCTTTTTATGTTTTTTTTACAGGAGGACATTTTCCTTATAACATTTATAATGCCTGCGTTCAGTTTAAGTGCATGTGTCAGCGACGGTGCTTTTCCACAGCAGAATTTTGAACTTTCATAGCAGGTAATATAATTTGAGTGGCACTCAGTAGAGCGCACACCTCCACTAAGGCCAAGCAGCCCCACACGTCCGTCTTACTCCTATAATAAAAGAATAAAAGGCAGAGGGGGTCTGGTAAACTGCACCCAATTGTACAAACTCATGCAACATTCAAATGTCTGTTTACATAATGATGAAGATATTATATCTTGAAAAAAATGTATTATTGAGTTATTGGTTGTTAATGCTTGAGAAACCTGGATTCTTCACCAGCTCATCCACTTCCCTTAGTTAGGTCATTCTTGTGTAATCCAGCAGATTAAATTAAATAAAAAATCAGACACGTTTGAAAACAATGACCTCCTTGACCTACATTAATTTCTTTGGAGTGTAACAGTGAAGATACTGTGGGAGCGTGCACAACAGACATCAGCTCGGGTTAAAAAACAGAGAATTAGCTCGGCCAGACCACAACTCGACAGGCATTTCAGTTTTGGGACCGGGTCCAATGTTTTTCCCCGATTACAGGCACGTGCATCATAAAAGATCGAATAGATAGGCCAGCCAAGGAGGCCAAACGCAACCAGACCCAAATATCCTTTCAAAGTGTTGGCTTCAAGCAGGCCTGATCCGGGTCGCAAAGAGCTTGGATTGGGTTTCCACACTCTAATGCACAATAGCAGAGAATCTTACAGTGTGGTTCTTCGGCTCCGACATGTGAAAAAATATCCACCAAGGCTGCACCTTATCTCCTTAAGTCAAAAGAAGTGAGGAAAAAAATCTGCCTATTTATTCAGACCCACTCCAAACTTCTTCTCGGGTCATGCCCCACCCCTCCACAGAATTTAATGGAAATAAGTTGTGTCGTTTTTTGTAATCCTGCCGACATTGACGATGAAAACGTAACCTCCTCACAGAGGTAAAAAAAATCGATTGTACTTGAACTAGGACTATTGGTTACACCAGGAACCTTTTTTGAGCATGAACTTGTCTGTAAATGTAAACCCAAATATCAAATCCCACAGTTTAACACAAAGCATGGGTCAGTAAGTACATCCAGAATCCCCCTTGTGACAGACATTGTCCACCATCTCTGTGCCTGATAACCGAAGATCCCCCAGGACGTACCTGTCGACAACCGAAGCGACAGACCCTCAATAAAATGCAAACCACCCACGTAAATATTTTAGTATGCCAGGTGCTCCCTAACAAAGTCCTGACTCTGTGAGTGTGAACGGCAGAAACACCGTGACGTCGAAAAAGGGAAAACATTTGGTGCAGGTAAATGTAGCAAACAGTCATTCTACGATGATGTTTATTATGCAATCTATTTGTAGTATCTGCCGTGAAAGGCTGAGGGGCCAAGCAGAGAGCTTTTTCAGCTGGAGAGCAACATGAGTGTGATCTCATTCATCAGGCTTTTCCTCGTGTCGAGGTTAAAAAACGACCCACTATTAATAAAGGACAGGATATTTCCCATGTGTCTTGAGAGAGTCCTTTTCATTACGAGTGGAAGAGCCGCCAGGTGACACGTCAGGCCAATATCTGATCTGCTGGAAGTGGGTGTGATCGCAAAAGTGGTTTTACCAGAAGACACAGTGATGTAATACGTCAGAGGGAAAAGTTAATATTTGGTTTCACTTGAAAATATAATAATAAGTCAACATGTTGCAATAATGTTACGGAAGCAGTGAAATAATTGATAATGGTTATATAATAGTACAATACTGATATGCATTTTATGAGCCTAGAGCACAGTGCAGTTAAACCAAACACGTCACTGTCATCTATTCCTCTACAGAAGAATACTGGGTCCAGGCATAAGACAAAACTAAGAAGTAGAAGTCCATTTTGCTTTTTGAAAAATAAATTTGAAAGGTTGAGAATTAAGTTCAACTAAATCTGAAAAGTCTTGATGTTGCATCTAAACAATAAAATATCGAGAATTAAACTAGAATTTTCAAGATTGGTTTGTAGACGGGTGTTAGTTTGATGATGTGTTGTTAGTTCACAATGACATAGTCTTTCTGTTTGAAAGGATAACTTTAATGAATCAGTCAGAAATCATATGCTATTCCTACCAGCAACTTCAGGCATTGTACTCAACATTAGTTTAAATGAACCGAATGAATGCCCGCGTCTATCCAACAAAGTCTTTAGAGGTGAAGACCGCTGAAATCCTGCAAACTGCTTCTTCTTCTTCTTCTTCTTCTTCTTCTTCTACTGTAGAATTCTGTCTCAACTTCCCGCAATTGATCCAAAAGTCTGAACTATCCAACAAAGTGTTTCACTCTGGAAACGAACAGCACCATGGTTCAGTGTGATCCAGACCAAGCCTTTGGTCAAACTGAATTTAGTCCATTGGTCCGAGGCACCTTTCACACCTGTTCTTTTGGTTTGAACTAGACTGAATAGACAACCAAACCAAACCAGGCAGGTGGGAAAGAGCCCTTAGTTGGATTATTTTCCATCCTTTGGTTTTGTTTTCAATATTTCTTCTTTATTCTTGACATTAAGACTAAATTCTCCAAATGTAAAACCAAATAAAGTCTTTCACCTGTTTTTTGTTTGCCTGAGCGTAATACCTCTCCACAGTTGCTGAGCTACTGTAATCCTTCTTCTGTGGAGGATCAAATACTTTAGGTTGAGTTCTATAGGAAATGTTATATGTCAGCAGGTTGACTGCCATAGCAAGGGAGGAGGAATGATTGAGCACAATGTGCCCGTCCAGATGTCTACTACACACACCAGTCTGGTTGTTTTCCTGGTCGTTTCCTACTTTGCCTTCTCCCCTCTCATCTCTCTTCCTCCCTCTGTCAGCCTCACATTTAGCGTGCGTCATGACTGCATGCCACAACATAACACAACAACACAACGTCTCCGTTCCTCCATCTACCCCACAACACTGAACGAGAGCCTGCAGTCTCCCTCTTCCCTGCTCTCCCTTTTGTCCCTCCCTCCCTCCCTCCCTCACTCCCTCCATTCCGGCTCCCAGCCCCGCTGCAGCCGTCTCCCCTCCCCCTCCCTCGGAGCTCCATTGTGAGTGCTTGGTTCAGCAGCCTCAGCCTCTCCTGCAGTACGCAGCCTTGCCTTTTCACTGTGCAGCCTGCCTGAGCCAAATGCAGAGCAGCCTCCCATCCTGGGCTCAGGGGAGGGGGACGAGAAGCACTTCAAACTGCAGGCCCGGCCAAGAGGGGAAAAAAACAACAACACTATGCCGACTGCTGGGCTCATCTACAGGTTGTGAGAATCCAAATGATCACTGACATCCGGTTGGTTGCTGTAGAGCTGAAACACACAGATCCTCGTCTCTCGCTAACATCCCTTGATGCACTTGACCCAAACCAGAGGCATGTAAGCTGAGAATCTGCTGGCACTGCAGCTTTCTGATCAGCTGCATGGTAACAGCATGCACGGCTTTGGCAGGTGCGTGAGCACATTGGTGTGATTTACAGCCTTTCTCCCAGAACCTGGAGCACATTTGGAGGAAGAGGGCAAGAGGGGAGCGCTAGTGAAACTACTGTGCCTTGTGTAAAACAACCCCCTGGATACTCCTAACACCTAAAATGATAAAAAAAAGTTTAATCCGACGAGACCAAAGAGCTTTTCTAATGCCAAGATTACAGTCATGTTTTATAAAACACTGCGGCGAAGGTATGGGGGGGGGGGGGGGGGGGGTCACCAGATAAACGATAACTATTGCCCATGGCACACTGGCAAAGGATGTAGAATACACAGGCAGCAATTCAGATCGAACCATGTTTCTTTCACAAGGCAAAATATGTAGGCATTCTTCTGCTAAATGTGTTTTATACAAAATATTGTTTATATATTATTGTTTTCTGAGATATTACTGGTGTATAATCATTTTTCTCAAAATATAATAATATAAGCCTTTGGGTGTGATACTTCATTGCCCATCTTGCAAAACTCCTCTTTTATATTTTCTTGTACTTTTATCACATCTTCTACTTGCTTGTATCATCCATATACCCCAAATAAATGTGCATACTGATAAGTATATTTGTTATTGAATTTTTTCAATATCTGCCTACATGATAACATGGCACATGCCTTTAGCTTCCGCAGCATTTAATTTAAAGTCTTTAATGAGAGTGCATAAAGAGATTTGATGATATGCAGCAGGATTTTATGTAATGTCATTAGTCTGGAACAAATGTCCCTCTTTAAAATCCCTTGATGGCCTCACAGTTGTGTCTGACCTTTGGTGGCTCTTAATTCTCTTTACAGATGTGCTGCGAGGAGATTGGCGCCAAATCTAGAGGAGATTAAGAGTCTCACATTCTGCGATATCTGCAACGCAAAACCAATGAAGGCTGTTCCAATTATATAACTGTGTTTTCACTCTTCAGGCCCATCTCTCTGTGTTTGATGTAGCGCGAGTGGATAAACTTTCATGCAGCAACAATTAAACTTTATTCATAAGAAAATAGGGGAATATATTAAAACATTCATTGTTGACCAGTAATAATTACGTCTAATTTAATGCTACCAGTTGGTTAAGTTAAGTTGATAGACAACCAAGGCCGTATATAAAAATGAGCATATGTCTCCGCTTCCTCCCGCTATCCAGAAATGAAGTTGAAACATCCCAGATACTGCACCAGAGGGAGATTGAGACGCTTTCGCTTCTCTTTTGATATTTACTGAACAGTTTATGATGAAACATACATACTGTGAAACCTTTCATCTTTGGATTAATGTTTCTTTGGCAATGTGAACCAAACATCACATACAGAGAAACACACTCCTGCAAACACATCACCCAAAAGTGACACTTATTCTACTATAAACAAACTAACAGCATAACTTCATTTATCATCTAACCCTAAACCTTAAATACATTTACTTATCACATAAATCCTCTTTCTTACCCACATTATTTGTCTATTTCCTGGATCATATTTGAGCTGCTGTAACGGCATAAGGAGTATGGATTATTAAAACCGCAGTAAAGAGTAATACTCAGCCGAGGTCACAGAAAGTGTTCCTCAGTGATCATTTCATTTCTAACAAAGTCATTGACCTCCCTTATAATTATTCAAACCACAAACCACCACAAAGAGACGAGAATATTTCAGCGATAAATGATCAGCAGCGATGGTTTTTGGAAAAGGTCTTTTCATGAACTTCTCAACCTCCATAAACCCTCACACCATGCTTCACTGAACTGGTATTTAATCACCAACGTTTGCTCCCTTAAACTCGGCTCCCCTGAAATCTGGTGGCAATTAATTCTTCATTCATACATGGTTTGAGATGCTGGCTTGTTTATTTGTCTTCACAACACAAGAATGCATTAAATCCCCCTACTGTGAATATGGGATAGACAAATAAAATTAGATTGATTGAAATTTAATGGTAAATGTAATTTATATCAAATTTAAAAATAAATCCATATCTTTATGATCCTTTTACACCTGAAACATTCAGTCAATTAATCAATCATTAAAACTTTCAACTGCAACTATTCTAATAAATAAGAAAAAATAATCCCTATGATTTCAGATTCTTCATCTGGCAACAAGGCATTTAAAGATTGTCACCAAAGACTTTTAAAATCAATAATTGGGAAATGACTCAGCGCATTAATCAATAATGAAAATAATCATAAGCACAGCCCTGTGTTAATCTGCAACTATTCTAATAAGTAAGCAAAACAATTGTCATTATTGACTATAGTTTCTTAATTGTGAGGCTTTTAAGATTTTCTCATAAATTAAATATTTTTGGCTTTTGGGTTGTTGGATGGACAGAACAATACATTTAAATCTGTCGCCATGGACTCAAATAATCAAATAATTTGGAAATATATTCAGCAGATAAATCAATAGTGAAACATAAGCATCAGTTCCAATTTGCTGATCAATCATGCCTGTAATTCCACCATTATCTCAGTTTATTACATTGCCGTACTTTATTACATAACACAGGATTAGAGTACTGGTGATCCAAAGTCTGCAAAACAAAATGGAATTACAGTGCAGCCATCCCAGTCTGCGACGCAACATCAGCCTGCTGTGGTTGCTCTTTCCAATTGATGGGCTCCCGTTGCTTAAACCAGCTACCTTCCCAATCAATATCAGTGATTATCTGTGTGCGTGTGTGTGTGTGTGTGTGTGTGTGTGTGTGTGTGTGTGTGTGCGTGTGTGTGTGTGTGTCTGTAAACCTGCAGTGGCTGTACTACCTCAACTGAAACCGACTGTATAATGCTGAAGCCTCTTTTTTGTGTAATTCACCATAAATATTTAGGAAAGATTCACACACGTTGCTCTTTTTTGTCACAAGCTGCCGATGAAGAAGAGGATGAAGAGGATCCTGCAACCTTTGATTCTCCTATTAAAAGAGAGCTGTCACTCTCTTCGCCCACTGCAGAAACACCCATAAAAAGCTTTGTTTAATTGTTAAGCGTGTTCCCTGCAGCACTTTCACAAGCATGGAAGCCCGCCTCGTGAATTATTCAGCAGCCAAGGTCACAGCGCTGAAGCGTTTTCTCTTTTCCTGTCCCGAACGTGGAGAGTTTGTTGTGACACCTTTTAAAAACCTTCACCGAACTCCACAGCACCAATAATTAGTCCTGGACTGCAGGCGTGGACCACACACACACACACACACACACCCACACTTAGGTACGTGCATGGGAAAGCAAAATCTGAAAGGGAAAAGAAGCATAAACACAACAGTAACCCCAGCAGTTTTTTCTCATAAACTGGAGGTGATGTGATGCATCCCAATCACTATAATGGGCAGTGTGGGTTTTGGGCTAATGGAGTGTGTTTCCAGTAATCCACAACAGAAAATCAAAGCAGATTTGAGAAAATGACCATCCTCTGTAGCTTCATCCCTTTTAATCCAGAACAGAATGTATTCTACTGTAGCATCCCGCCCCCTCTGCATGCAGCTTTGAGTTCAGTTTTAATAACCAGGCCCTTAAACTTCCCCTTAATACCCTGTACACATCAGCATCAGAGCCACCAACCAGAACTCCTCATCAATACAATAAATCAGCATCAATTCCGACTGTTTGTCTGGGATCATGGGGCCATCTACCTCTCCCAGCTCTTACGTGATGGATCTGAGGCTGGTGCCATGTCCCTGGTTGAAGCACTGACGGTCTGCATAATGCACAAGGTGCGCAGCTGACTTCTGTGGGAGAGGGGGGAGGAGGAGGAGGAGGAGGAGGAGAGACAAACTCTGCATGTGAGGCCTAACAGTACCAAGCCTGCATGGGCAAGGCTTGTGTTTTGAAGAGGAAGCATCGTTCCTGCATCATCCATTTGCAGCACTCCACCACACAGTCGGAGCGGGTGGATGAGAGATAATCAGGTGCTCAGATGCAAAATAACAAAGCGAAGCATCCTGCACATGACAACCCTGTTACGTGATGTTATTCTAAATAAGCGGTGGGATGTTTTTAAGCCTATAGGGTGGAGATGGAGAGCACTGACGGACAAAAGTATAGCGCCATTAAGTACAGTTATAGAAACAACATCTATCAAGATACTGTTATTTATTTATATATTTATTTATTAAGTTGTTTATTTGTTTATTCCAATCATGGCTGTCCCTTTCCTCCATCACTACATTGGACTTCATTAACCTTCCCTACCAATCAATATTCA
Organism: Pleuronectes platessa; assembly: GCF_947347685.1. NCBI lineage: Eukaryota > Metazoa > Chordata > Actinopteri > Pleuronectiformes > Pleuronectidae > Pleuronectes > Pleuronectes platessa. The sequence goes on along the minus strand of NC_070644.1, from coordinate 9,550,089 downwards.
TCACTCCACCCTCCTCCGGGCAGCAGCTGGTTGTCCGCGGAGCATCGCGCCGCATCCACCGCCCGCGCATCACACAACCGAAACCCCCGCAACCGGCCCTTACCATTCCGTGCCAGCTGATGACGATCCCCAGTCCGGTGACGGTCCTTGTCTCTCTCAAAACATCCCGACGGGAGACAGTGTTGCGGCGGCGACCATAGCTGTGTCAACGGCTTGATTCAGACGATCAGAGAGATGGAGAATTAATACATAAAAAAAGATGTGTCTTAAGGAAAAAAGGAGCAGAGGTGGACGCAGGTTGGCTGATGCTGAATCACGCTCTCTGTTGCTCTCTCTCTCTTCCCACAGATCACCACCTTGAAACCATTGTGCTGCAAGATGCTGGCTGTACCATCGTGGACCTACCAGAGCAGAGAGAGAGAGAGAGGGAGGGAATAGAGAGAGAGAGAGAGAGAGAGAGAGAGAGAGAGAGAGAGAGAGAGAGAGAGAGAGAGAGAGGGAGGCTTAGAGAGAGGGAGAGAGGGAGGGAGGGAGGGAGGGAGGGAGGGAGAGATGGAAGAGAGGGAGAGAGAGAGGGAGAGAGAGAAGAGAGAGAGAGAGAGAGAGAGAGAGAGAGAGGGAAGAGGGCGGAGGAGGAGGGGGTACAGGGAATCATGTTCCCATGGCAACCCAACAGGAGCACGTCTGACGTCAAGCAGGGAGAGAGAGAGAGAGAAAGAAAGAGAGAGAGAGGGAGGGAGGGAGGGAGGATGGTGAAAGAGGGTGGAGATCTCATGTGACGCTCTCTCCGGATGGGAGGGGTGTTTTGGAACGTCTCCTCTCTCGCTTCTCTCTCTCTCTCTCTCTGTGTGTGTGTGTGTGGGTGTGTGTGTGTGTGTGTGTTTCCATCCTGTTCCCTGCCACCACCACCCACCCTGTGATCTTAAAGCTCATTCCACACATATGTTAGTCTGTATTGATGCAACCAGCAAACAGTATAATATTATTATCTTTATTAATAATAATAATGAGAATAATAACAAAGGAACTGAAAGTATCTCTGCTCTTTCTTTGAATATGATGGTGAAATCAAGGCTATTCATAATTTATGAAGTACAAGCTACTACAGCAACACTACAGAACCAGAAACAAGTATCATAAAATAGCAAAAACAAATATAACACCTGAGAAAAGTATCAGCTGCACAGGCCTGCCTGACTCAACCAGCTACAGTTGCAATATTTTGTCTGATGTTTGGTGTTGAGCTGATATTGACTGTGTTTAGTGAAATTTTATTTACAATTATTCAAAACAAAATAGCAATGTTACAAATACCAATAGGGGAGAGTGGGGTAATGTGGGACATTTTTTACATTTTATCCCCTCTAGGGTGAGCTAAAATGATTTCCCATTAATTCAGGATGTTTTCTAGAAATGGAAATGATCAGAATGTCTTCAGGACAAAGGGCAGTGAAAATATGATTGTTTTTAAAAAAAGTGGTTATGTGTCCCACTTTACCCCAGCTACGCGGTAAAGTGGTCCACTTACTTTTTCCACTTAAAACTACCATAACAACACATGTTGTAATAGTTAAAAATCCCGACAGCTAGATTGACAACCACACACATTCCAAAACTAATATCGGACTAGTAACAGAATCATGGGGATTGGTCAATTAAGCACATATATGATTATTATGATTCATGTGATCTATTGCACACCCTAGCTAACCTCATTGTTTCTCTGTCCAGTTGGCAGGGACAGGGATATTGTTTTTCTCTGCGTATTCAAATGCCAGTTCACGGCACTTAACTGGAGCAAGGCTATGGAACTGGTCAGCTAGTTGTTGGCAAGCTCCTCCTCCATCTCATCAGTGAATATTCTCTTTACCTCAGCTACTGCACCCCAGGCTACTGATTTTACTTTCCCTTTCTCTTTTTTCTTTATGAATCCTTTAAGGGTTGTCTTATCAATATTTCTATCCCTTCCAGGTTTTCTTAAGGACTTCTTTCCTTGCATGACCTCAGCGGCTGCGCTCTCCATCTCTGCGAGGGGTGTTAGGCCCCAGGTTTTCTTCCTGGTGTATAGTTTCTTGGCATGATGGCTTTTCTACAATGTTAATGACATTCAAAATAAAACATATATAATGTAATATAACACTAGAATATGTTTAAGACTAAACTTAACTTGTGCTTCACCGCATTTGTCCCACTTTACCCCACAGCCACCATTTTAGAAAAAACATCATCTCTTAGCATTTCAGGCTAATCTTTAGCTAGCATCAATCACATGGTTTTATATGTTGGAAGTTCACCAACATGTATGATATAAGTTTTTCTAGCTGAATCAATTTGTTTTGACACAACAGTTGATTAAGTTCAAAGCAAGAAAATTTACTTGACATGCATTTTTGTGAAAAAACATATTTTCCACAGCCCCAGCAACAACTTCTCCTTCATGGCAAGGGGGGAATGGGAGGGGCTTGAAAACATAATGGTCAAATGACCACAAATGTGTTCTGTTGCTTAGATACAGGGGGTGTCTCACATTAACCGATGTCCCACATCACCCCGCTCTCCCCTATATCACTGGTAACATGAATATATTATCTATCGATGTAATAAAGAAACCATTATGTGAAAGGGACAGTTCCTGTTCTGTTATTTTCTCCAATACTTCTTTGCTTTGCAGGCACAGGCTCAAATGGATGATGTACCTGACATGCACAGATATCAGACCTATCCAACACATGACCCATATCACCCAACAAATATAGATTGAATTCATCAGAGTGGAAGGACGTCTCTGGGCCTGCTTGGACAAGACTCTATGCACAGATTCTATCCAGTTTTTATTAATAAGATCCATTTTGAATGTTTAAAGCACAGGTCACTCAAAGGCCTGAGAAAATCCTGAGGATTTAAATAGACACCCACCGAAGTTGCCCACATGAGCTTTATCATAAGTGCACACTCATTTCTGAGGGCTCCTTGACAAGTGGCGAGTTTTTTTTTGGCAGAACGAATTTCAAAGGCGTTGCAAAGAAAGGAGCTCAAGCAAAGTTTTTTAATTCTTTGCAGCTGGACCCGAAGGCTAAACTAACCAGTCAGCTAACCACATGCCTCCATCCTCACAATACCTGGCGCCCCACATTTCTAACAGCGTCAGAACAGGCAGATCAACTCTTTCAAGTCTTGACTGCAAATGGCCTCTGGGGCTCAGACGAGCTCTGATGAGGGAGGTATTTAGGACAGCACTGACAGAAATAGAAAGAGGTAGGAATCCCAAATTCAGAGCCTCTTGGTTACACTCTATAAGACGCTAGTCATCACAACCCTGTCGGCCTCTCAGTCTCCTGCGTGGGGGCCTCTCTGCCTGAGGTGATGTACAGAGATTAAAGACTATTGTTTAACAAAGATAACACATCATTTTGGCAGCGGTTTATCTAACGACTTTTCCATGCTGCTACAAGTTAGAAAACTTCAGGAAATGCCTCAAACATGAGAAACGTTTATAACAGTGATCATATATACCACACTCTTTGTGGCCAATGGGAAATGCTCCTGGTAAAAGTTCAGGACAGCTCACATACACGCGGGGCAGCACCCAACCCTCCAGTCACTCAACACATTCTCATCCTTTACTGGAAAATGCCATGATCTGTAAGTGAGGAAGTCGTTTAAAAAATAATATTGTCTTGTAATTTTTTCTAGATGAGGTGAATTCAAAACTATTGAAACCATTACATGCCACTGACTGCAATTCACAACTCCTACAGCCAACAATGGAGCTACTTGTCTTGTGTTGTAACAGGAATGTTCACCATTTAATCAGATTACTCTGGGCCATACATGAGGAGAAAGAATATTTGTAACGGTGGTGTTTTATGCACAGATTGTTGATGATGCTGAGAAACTAAAATGCTTATTCCGTAACAAAATCTATGTGATTAAATTTGTCCTATTTTCTGTTTTGTAATTCTGTTCTGTTGCACAGTACCAGTCACATTCGATTTTCCTGGGCCTTTTACTGAAACATTCAATTCAAATTTGAAAAAGGTCAAAAGTAACATACAAAAAGTGTCAAAACAGTCAGAAATCATATCATTCTTTATCAAATAAGGTGGCGCTAAGTAGTAAGAGCTGGTGATATTAGCATGTCCTGCTGACACTGAGTCCCAGCAACGCCCAAATGGATGGGGGCAAGGCAGCGGATTCCTGCCCAAGACTGATGGGTGATCAGTCACCAACACATACTGTTATCACGCAATGCCTCTGAAATGCTGGAAAACATGAACATTCTCTATCTAGAGAGACAAACAAGCGTCACCTCTTATCACTGGAGATAATGATCATGCATTTTTAACACTGACAGGCTGTGGCAGGCAGAGATAGAGAGAGATAGGCCTTTCACCACAGGCACCATTGTTTAGAGGCAGCATGCACTGACAACTAAATGCCACTAGATGGCACAAGACAGTCCATGAATGTGGGGCAGCAACTTTGAAGTGCACCATGGGAAGGAAGTGCTCAACTGTGAATTGCTTCCGGACCGCTTGAAACGACTGTCAGGCAACTTTGATGTCATGGGAAAGAAAACATAGGAAGTCCTTGATGTGCAAATCACATAACACAACAGGAAATTAAAAAAATGCAAAAACACAAAAAATCATAAAACACAACAGCAAATATATAACACAACTGCAAGAAAGGAAAGATGGCAGGAAAAGGAAAATAAGAAAACAACGTAAAACAGAAAACTCAACAACAAATCACAAAACAGTCTTGTCTAATAGCAACGACCTTAAAGTTGTTGTGTTTTGCAATTTTGTAATTGTGTTTCTTAATTTGCTGTTGTTTTAGAAATGTGTGTATAGGGATTTGTCGTGTTTGTGATTTGTTGTTGTCTTTTGTGGTGAATTGTTGTGGTTCGTTGTTGGGTTACGTGATTTGTCAGATTGTGTGATTTGCCACTATGTCTCTTGATGTATGGTTGTGTTTTATGATTTGTCGTCGTGTTTGGGATTTATCGTTGCACTTAAGGGCCATCGTAAAAAAAATAACCTAATCTTGACATATATATATTTGTTTATATACTTATGAAATTGTCAGCTCCTCCTCCCCACAAACTCCAGGGATGTTAAATAAGACATTAGATGATGATGTCTCTGATCGGAGGTTTGTATTATCAGCTATTAATTTAAATAAATAAGTTCAGTCACTGGAGGGAAAGAGTTCAGGGGGTGAGGGAGGTTTGTGAACTAAACTCACACTGATCAAACCATCTTCTCCATAATCAAACATTTCCTCCCAGTTGTGTGTCTGTGTGTGTGTTACTATAGAAACGACGGTGGACAGTCAGGTGTCTGGTTACTCCCAGTTACTCCCAGTCACTCCCAGCCAGCCCACGCTCCCCGGCCTGAGGGAGGGGTTATTCGGCTGCTCAGCAGTAACACGGCCGCTCAGAGCCGAGCAGTGGCCGTCAAACGCGACTTCGGAGCTTAAGTGGAGGTTTTGTATTTCTTTATCTTTTTTTAATCCGGAGGAGAAAAGCCGCCGTGCAGCCGCTGGTCTCCCTAGGGCGAAGTCACCGCTGGGGACCGGGAGGAAGGACCTGTTGCCCGGCTGTGTTTGTGCGTGACTCCTCGCCGCGTCGGAGCCAAGATGTTGCTTTGTGGACGGGATGGCGTCGGCTCCCGCTGGTGTGCGCACACATAAGCCTCGCCGGAGTACGAACCTTTCCCTCCCGAGTGTCTCTGTAGCTCGTCCTCTCCGGTAAGTTTCCCATTAGCCGCTCAAAAAAACTATTATTTGTAAAGTTAATCGTTTTTCCAGCGAAGTTTGGCGCAGCCGCTGTCAGCTACTCGCTCTCTCTCTCCCCCGGGAAAGCTGAGGGGCTTGAGTCGGTTGCTGCTGCCGCGCTAAAGTCTGTTTGTCTGTTTTATCCTATGATTAAAAAAAAGCATTAGCAAGGCTGTTAGCAACTTAAACTCTAACTCTCAATGTTTAACCAGGAAGTTCTGCTGTGTGTGTGTGTGTGTTTGGCATTGAAGTCACAACAAATGACATGAAGCATCTTTGACCACACTAGTGCCCCCCCCCATGAAGCAGCCATGAGAGCCCATGAGAGCCCACAACATGGTGTCCCACCCAACCAACTTCTTCAAAGTTCATTCTCCTGCATTATTTCTGCAACCCTGACCGACATGCATGCTGCACTTCAGAGTCTAAAAGTGTCAGCACTGGCTGAAGCTTTTATTGGGGGGGGGTGGGGTGCAAGAAGCCCACTTGTCCCCCTCCCCCCTCATCACCATAGAAATGTAGTAAAGTTGACTCAAAAGTCAAAGGTCGGGATGTTTCTTTTGTGAATCTGTGTCATTTAAGACTAAAGGGAGAAACAATGTGAGATGATCCGTTCCCGTCCTGCGTGGCTGTGGTGGAGATGGTGTGAGCATCATCATAGGAAAAATGGCCAGTGGGCTGGGTTTGTGTGTTGGGTAAAGAGGAGGAAGAGGGGGGGGGGGGGGGGGGGGGGGGGGGAGTTGGAGTGAGGTTTTTCTTTTCTTTTCTCTTTTTTTTTGTGTGTGTGCAAAAACCCTGCTCTGCATGTCACGGTACTCACAGCAACCCTGTGATTAACAGAAATGGAGCGGATGAGGTCGAGACCAAAATGAGAAGTGAGGGCTGTCGGTCCGGAGTTGGGCTGATAATCATGGAATAGTCGTGGCTCTCCTCCTTCCTTCTTCCTCCTTCCTCCTCCTCCTCCTCCTCCCCCCCGTCCCTGGCACTGCTGAGAAACCCAACGTCCAGGGTGGCTTAAGACAGAACCGCTCCATAGCTGGAAGATGCAGGGTTCGGTGATGTAATGGGCAATGTTGTGTCCATCAAGGGGAGGGGGGGGGGGGGGGGGACCCTGCGTTTAATAGAAAATCTGGAAAAGCGTGTGGGCAAATTGCCTCAGTTGTGAGCGGGGGTACAATTAATGAAAACCAGCTACTGGGTTTACCCTTTGATTTAGGTGAGTCACCAGTTGTGTCGTGCAACATTCCCGCTACTGTTTTCTTTACAGGAAACACGAGGACGGCATGTCTGTAAACACAGCCCCAGTGGTTCCACTTGTGTCACTGGGAAGAACACATTGAAGATGGTACTTTAACGTCAGGTTCTTAACCTGTGCGTCGGCAGTTTAACGTTTCAGCTGTCTGGTCTTGGTTTGTTGATGTACTCTGAAAACATCACTTCTTACATCATTACCCCTGTCGAGAGGACAGGCAGATCCAGACCTTCCTGGATGCCGTGTGTTTGGAATTTTGATTCGTGTGCTCTCGCCGCCTTCACAATGCGTTATGATTCTGGGAAGAGAGGTTCACTCAGAGTTTGTCGTTGAATTTTTTCCTGGCACGTATCGACTTCACCTCAGCGCTGGCACCGAGATCCTCTCCTCGCCAGCTTCTGTTCCAAATGTGTTTGCCAGCTGAGACCACAGTTGTGATGTTTGGAGGATATGAGCAAATTCCTGCTCATATCTTATGTTATGAGTTATGCTTTTGGAAGAAGAAGTGGAATCTGGCGTGTTTTTATGGGTGATTGCTTCAAAAGTGCAGCTACTCTGGTTTTTCAAAAGATTTCGGATAACGGAAAGAAAGATGTATGCGCTTCTCTGGCCTTTTTTTGGTTCCAGGCAAAGGGAGAAGGGATGAACATTGAAAGGAAGCAGAACCTGAAATTGTTTCTACCTTCTGGGTTATTCAGCCGAAGTGCTAGGTTTCAGGTTGTTGTTTTCTGTTCCATTTCATGGGTTGCAGTTGTGTCTCAGACAGGAAGGTGGGAGGAAAGGAAAAGCTTCACTTAAGTGCTGAGTAAAGAAGGCTATCACGTTTCCAGGATTATTTTCTTTAAAATCCTTGTGACTGACTGTCAAACACTTTGCAGCAGCAGCGGACTTAAGCCATGTTTAGTTGTTTTTTCTCGCTCTAGTTATAGTGTGGGAATATGTGGGAATACCTAGGAACAAACATCCCCACTGTTTGATGAAAGAGGGAGAGAATGAGGCGCTGAAGTGGTGAAGGCTGTCTGCTCTCACTGTTTTGGGCCGTTGCCTCCTAAGCCCCCTCAATAATGAGTAGGACCATAGTCCAATGAGAGAGGAGCTGGCCTGCGCCGCAGCCTCAGCGCGGATAAAAAACATTCCACTGTAGGTCTCTGTTGAAATAACAAGGGCCACAAAACAATCGGTCTTCACAGCACCGGCTCTCCCCATTCTCATGGGTAATGAGCAAGATGGGTAGTAACCCACTTCGCCTCACACTTCACGCCTCCAATGGACTAGAATGGTTAACCTGCATTCCTGCATAAACTATTAGTCCTCTGCCTCATTAACTCTCTTCTCCGCGTCACAGGAAGGATGTTGTTTCACATATTTCCTTCAGATCCGTTTCACTGACACCAATAATGCTGCTGACACATTTATGGGAAAATGCTTTTAGAGGAGTGCCATTCTCAGATTTGTCTCTTTATGCCAACGCAACAAAACTGGTTATGCTGCGTTTCACAATGTAACTTCAACTTTGAATATGTTTTCATTGTATCAACCTCTCTGGACCGGATATCTGAAATAAGAACTGTTGGATAGATTGTCTCAAACTATGTGAGATGTGGTTCATAGATTATGTATCTTAACAAATTCAGTGACAGTGTAAATTGAAAGAGAGAACTATGTTCAAACCCTGCTTATTTTCTTTCCTTCACATGGACGGAGCCATGGTAGCAAGGTCTTGTCAGTACATGTGTTCAACCAATCACGGGACAGTTTCAGCTGTCAATCCTCCCGTATCACTCTTGTTATATAACATCAAATAACTGATTAAAACCAAACTCATGAGAAAAAGAACTCTTCCATACAGTCTGATAAGGAAGACCTGAAATTACATAAAAACTTACTTATAGTGTTGAGGCTTCCAGGTGGTGATCAAGAGTCTTTGAGGAGTCTCCTTCACTTTTGAGGAGCAGTCAGGTCGTCCATCTTTACAGTTTATGTGAGGAATATGTGCATGAAGCATTATTGTGGCTTTAACAGGACCAGTAGGTCCATAAGGAGGCCGATCTGCCAGATTTGTAGCCAGTTTTGTGATGTGTTTTGCCAAAAGCATACAGCATGAACCCCTTTTTATAGTTTTTAGTTTAAAGTTTTTCAATGTACATGAGGCGAAGAGGCACAGAGGCTCCCAGAATGAATGGACTTCTGGTTGACTTGCAAACACTTACACAGAGCAATGTGGCTCGTGCTTTTGTGTGATACCAAACGTCTGTGTATATATGAAACAAATGAATAAACATTATAGCCATATATGGTCCGAGACCAGGACTCAAACCCACAGGTGCATTGCTGTTAGCAGAACGTCAAGAAAACAATATCACAGAACAGAGTCAGACACATCTCACTTGTCGCTGTTAAGCTCTTTTTTTTGGGTCTCCGAACCAAATCTGTGCACCTGCCAAGCTCTTGGGTTCTACATCGAAAGACTGTGGAATCTATTTTAAGGTTGTTGTGGAAAGTTGTGCCATAGACAATGAATGATGAACAAATGTCCTCTCATATTCTCTGGTACTGATCCCACACATGGCTGATGTTTACTCGCTCTTGCGTAAAGGTTAAGACTCGTTTCCTGTTTGGATGTCTTTTCGTTTGCTTTGTCTTTTAAGTCATGGGCTAAACGTTTTTTAGATTTATGAAGTCATGAGTAACAGCTGTGATGAGACAAGTCCAAATAGATTCAGTGTTGTGTTTAATGTGGGTTTGCTGAGCTTTTTGTGAGGAAAAATAAGCTTCAAAAGTTCCGAACATCAGAAAAGCTGTCGGTGTTAAAATGACGGATTTGTTTTCAGTTAAATCCAGTTTCACAAGTTTCTTGTTTAATTGTACCATGACTGTCACTTGGCCAGGTATTGGGAAATTTGGTTGCTGCACACTGAGCCAAATGTTTTTTTTTGGGTATCGTATAAAGGAACAAAAAAGAGATATTTGAATTGACTTGGGGCGTTTTCAAGGTTTCATTATTCTTGGCAGCTTGACATATTTTTCCTTGGTTCATAGCTGGACTGGCCATCAGGGCTACTGGAACATTTCCTGTTGGACCCCCACATTAAATTTACAATCCATTATGTTTGTATTGGCCCTGTTCGTCTCTTTACTGCCCATCTCAGTGTGCTTGTGTTTCAGGCTGTTCATGACACTGTGCTGCCTGCTACATGCAAGAACTCTCAGCATAGTTTTTCTGATCACTTGATTTAGGTGCTGTGCAAAATAGCTTGTACAAAACCTTGTATTTGCACTGGAGGTTATGCAGAATCTTGTCATATAGTTTGATTTACAACTGTGGAATATGTACACTTAATGTTTTTATGCACATAAAGATTTTCCTCCATAATGGTACAGGCCTCGCTGGCCACCAGGCCAATGATAACCTTCACTAGGCCAAACATTTTTTTAAACAAAATTAGAATGAGACCAATGAAATAACTTGGCAAAATGTCCATATCATGATGCCCAGGTCAAGAGTTCAATAGCTTATTGTTTGTTGTTTTAATTGAGAGTGATTTCTTTTGCTCGGTTCTTTTGCGTTCCTGAGCACTTTGTGTTTTAGTTTGTTTTGATAAGCATGATAAACTGAAAAAAATTGTTTAGGAAACACTGACTTTTATGCACGATATGCACTTTATTCTGTCTCGATAGAAGCTCTGAAATGCTGCGATCGTATTTTTGCAATCAACACATTCCTCCTCATGCAACTGAGAAATTGAAGTCACAACAAGAGAACACTCTCCTGCTCAACTCACTTAGTTGTCACGGCTCCGACCACACCCATCTTCGAACTCAGCCTTCATTTCGATCTCAACTACGCCTGTCAAGTTTTATTTTAGCATTTTATCCGGTTGTGACAGACTAACACTAAAAATAGTTGGACATTGCCACTTAGTTGAATGTAACTCATGTAAAGCAGGATGTGTCTGCGTGTGTAGCTCTTCTTTGGCTGCAGACAAGGATAAGACACTGATGCAGGAGTTTACTTTAGGGCATGAGAAAGAACACAATGTTGATCTGAACTGAATGTGCCAAATATATCAATGATCCCAACCCAGCCTGGGAAGTTAAATATAAAAATATAGAAGACATACATGATGTGAGGTGCAGATGTTCTCCGTCTTACCTTGTGCCAGAGGCTCCTGTCATATAGCAGCAAAGGCAGCCTGTGCTATTTTCTCCTATTTTTATGGTTTAAGCTTATTTATGTGTTTGTGTGCGTAATCATTGTCTGGTATAAATCAGTTGTCTCCTTTTCACTTTGTGCACAGGGAAGATGCATGTGTCTCTGGCAGAAGCCCTGGAGGTCCGAGGAGGTCCGCTCCAGGAGGAGGAGGTCTGGGCGGTGCTCAGCCAGAGTGCGGAGAGCCTCCAAGAACTCTTTCATAAAGGTATTGAACATGTGGAATCAAGTTCTTAGAGACGTTTCCTAGAAATGAGTGTACATGCACAAAACACTTTCTTACATACACCACTTTCCTATGTCCCACCTTTCCTTTATTTACTTTTTTTACAGCCTTCTCTGTAATTCTTCTAACCGTTTTTTAACATTTGTTAATTGCCCGGTGTCGAATCCCATGTAATGCATTGTGTAAAATTCAATATACTGGATTTTAGCCTTTAAAACGTCTTAAATATGTGAAAATGTTACTTATTATGTCTTGAATAGGTTTAAGTAGGTCTTCATATTGTTAAAGTTAATTTAATACTTCTTCAGTCAAGCTTAAAAGTCTACAATCACCCCGGTCTGCATTTATCGCAGAGCACTTGTTGCAGCCTGTAGTTTATGAGGGTTACTCTGCACTATACTTCTTCACCTTGCTGTCAATTATGTTGAAGTATAATTCATGGACTTTTATGGATTGTCTGTCATAGTGGATATACGTAGGTTCTAAAATTGTATTTGTTGCAACCTGCAGGAACCTGGCATGAAGGTTATTGCTTTCTAGGTTAATGTTCATCTCGTTAAAGTTACCTTTATTTTATAGATGACATCATTCACATTTAAACTGTGCAGTTATTTAATTGTCAGCATCTTTTGTAAGATGGTAGTGTGGGTAGTTGTGTTTGTATCGTCCTCGTTAGTCATCGGTCGTCCTTGAAGGCCGAGGGAGATAAAGTTGTCCTGTGACAGTGGGTCTTTGTAAATAAAGGAAACTTACACAACAACTGGCTAAGAGAATCGTAACTATGGAGACGTCCGACAGGATATGAGTCAGGGGCCGTCGCACAACCTTGTGTGTTTATTAAAAGCCAAAGGTGTTGGTGCCGTTTCCATCCGAAACATTGGTGCAGCTGATTATGTCGACTTGAAATGAGTCAACAATAATATTCCTCATTGTTGCCATTGAAAAGTAGCCAAGATCGGACCGTGGGTTCCTGAAGTAATCGGTTTGACCTTAAATTCCACAGTTGTTGACAGATTCCACTAGAGACATTTGTGAGAAGCTGTTGGAATTCCCTCTGATCAGTGTCTTAATCTTCTGAAACGCTTTTATAATGAGGAGATTCTCAAAAACTGCCTCTGAGACAAAGTTCTGAACATATTGATGACAAGATATAAGGTTGGATACTTGTGTGTTTTAGATGAATTAATCTGCACATGACATTGTGCTGCAGTGATTGTGATGGTTAATTACCCCCCCACCCCCTTTCTTTCCTCCAGTGTGTAGTTGTGTAGCTATACTGAGCAAATTGTGGCCTCTCGTGTACACGTACAGTTTTAGACTGCTGAGTGAGGCTAAAATTTGAAGAGCAGATGTTGGAACCGGCTATTATATAGTCACCGAGCTATGTAAAGAAGTATGTTTACCACAGGAGTGGATAAATAATGATGGCCATTTAAACATTTTTCATGTGTTAGATGACCTATTCAGCTATTAACAGTGATGGAGAAGTTGAGTCTTCGCTGGTTTATACTTAAAATAGCATAACAACAAGAAATACTGTGTTAAGTTTCCGACTTATAAAGATTTCTTTTTTTGTTTCTGTCAGTGTGTTGAGTTGTGTTCTGTTGTGTTGTATCGAGGCTAAATTTACCTTTCCAAATATTGTGAGTGGAGTCACCTTGTGGAACACTTAACCATTAGCACACATTTCCCCTGTGGTTAAACAGTAGTGGATAGTTACTGTTTGACTGATTTGTTTGAATAGGTGATGTGTGAACTTTTCAGATTTGTCAGAGGGATTCCTCCTCATGCGCCCGTCTTCATATTACTTAGGATTACACAGAAACCAGCGCCTTCTACATTTGTCCGTTTCTTCGTCTCCTGTTTACCTCCTCTTCTGTCTGCTCTGCTGTGTTTGTGGAACTCACCGGGGTTATCTGCTTCTCCACATCTGTCACTCTCCAGTGGCCTGTCTGCCATGGGAATTGAATGCATGGTACACAGTGCAGTTTGTCAGCATCTACTTTTGTGGGAGGACCTATCACTGTGATAGATCATGATAATTCCCAGGCTCCTAATAAGCTCAGATAGCGACTTATCAGGCCGATGAATAACATTGTTACCGAGTAAAGAACTTGCAATTGTACACTTGTATGGTACATATTCAAGTCTAATATTTACAGGAGTGGTTCTGTTAAATCCTGTATGGTGATTTCAGCTCAGTTTATCTGCAGAAAAAGTTGTTTCCTTTGTAATTCATCCCAAAAAACAAAACGTACAGTATTTGCTCAGGCTGAGTCATGAACTTCTGCTCAGCTCTGTTATTGCTTCTCCCGAGCAAAAGTTCCGAGTGGGATACACCTAGTAACCCACTCTACTTTTGAGCAGGATCTCCAAATGTTCACTTTGTGTTTTAAACAGGAAACTTGTATTTACATAGTAAATTCCAGGTTTTGAAAGCAGATATTTGGTGCCTCGAATCCCAGTATGGCTGTTCATTTTTCTGCGCTTCTCCCCGAGTCGAGTATCAGTCGAAGAAAAGAATTTTGCAGCACTGCTCAAACATTCCTTTGTGTATTTTTAAAACATTCTCTGACCAAAGTGCTGGCTGCGGCTTTGTAGGAAAAGAGAATTACGCTGTGTAGCCGTTCCTCTCTGTTTCCATGCCTCAACAGTTATTTTCTTGCAGGCTAAGAAAGCAACATGTGTTTTTGTTTACTTCAGTCATCTTGAGTTTCCATAAACTCCAAGAGCCTCTGCCAGAAACATTCACTGTGGTCCGATTTGTCTGCAGTTAGGCAGTTAATGCTCGGACAATATTGGATGCTTTAAAATACAGTACTTCACTTTAACAGTGCGTGTATGTTTTTGTGATAATGGCTAAGAATCCCAATAATGGAATTCCAACACGTTGTTGTATTTGTTATCCTGTTTTTGTTGCTGATCATATCTCCAGTGGCTTAATTATCTGTTTCCCCCTCCAGACCCTTCAGCCATGGGCTTCATCATCTCTCCCTGGTCCCTCCTGCTCATGCCCTCGGGCAACATCTCATTCACGGACGAATATGTGACCCAGCAGGACTTGAGAGCGTTCACGGCCCCTGAGGTCCTGGAGGGGCTTTCCTTGTCTTCAGTCTCGGACATTGAGAAGGTACAAACTTTACACAACCCATGTGATGAAAGAAACTCACAATCGTACAAGTGTATATTTTCTAATGCTTCATTATTGTGCATTATATCACCCACATCTTATGTTAGTGCTTATGTGTTAGGACACTTTGGTGTTTTTATTTTCGCAGTGGAGACCCTGATGCTGAACCTTTTCTTTGCGATGTTATGACACACATTGCACTTCAGAGTATTGGTGTGAAAAGCCATGAGCAAAGGCTCCCATGCTGGCAATGGTACAGTCAAAGAGCTAGTCTCCTTTTTGCTGGGTTTAGCAGTATTCTTATACCCAAACATTTTGGTGTAAAAAGGACAGCGTATAAAAGTGCACATATGCAGGCACAAGTATTTTTTTTGCGTCCAGCTTCCCTACGACTGACATATTTCTACAGAGTTTGTGTTCAACTGGTGAACTGCTTTATCTTTTATTTCATTTATTATAATTTCATTTGATCTACTATGTCCAATAAATCTTGTCATTATATGCTCAAGCTGGAGTTATGACTGTAGAAACCCTCTCTTGTGGTGATGGATGAATTGTGCAACTGCTAGATTCAGAACAAGAGCAACCATATTATTATTTCCTGCATTGCAAGATATGACTTCTTTTACATATCCTCAGAACCACGCCCCCCCCCCCCCCCCCCCCCAATTCATCCCCGCCCTGAAGGCGGAGGAGCCCAGAGCTTGCATGACTGGATTCCTGTCTCTGGCAAAGCCCCACAGACCTCAACACAGATTTGTGCTGAGTCAGTTTTCCAGCCCTAGGCCCGTCTCCCCAGCCGAGTTATTTCAGTGTAGAAAGTATAATCTGTTTCTCTCATTATCAGACCCTGGGTAAATATACGTCAGCTGCGAATGCCCCCATTTTTTCCTTTCACTTTTTCTCATCTTGTGCGGTGGTTATCGCTGCTTTTAAAGGGAGCCTTTTAAGTTTCCACATTTTCTGAAGGCGCGAGTGTGACTTTAAATTTGCGTTGTGAGATCTGTTCCTAAAAGACCTAGACGAGTGTGTTGCATTCTTTGGCAATCCCTGAATTATTCTTTCCTCTACCAAGCTCAACATTCAGGGGAAGTGACTTCTCTCCAAGTAATGAGTGCAGAGTAATAAGGACAGGAAAATGGAAAATGTTTTTGGATTTAGACTGAAAGCCCCTGTTTTTTTTCATTCCCAGAGAAGAAGAATGAATTCCTTTTATTACACCAGCAGTTAGTGAGCACTGGTCTGTCTCTCTCTGTCATACACATGAGGAAGTTTGACTTATTTCAACACGGTTCCATGCCTAGTGAATCTGAATGCATCAAAACCTTTATATTGCTCATCTTTCTATTTCTCTACTTTTTTTACCTCCACCAGGGAGGTTATGATTTCCCCTCTGTCCGTTTGTTGGTTTGGTTTCGAAGCAATCTGAATGTTTTTTTCACTTTCTCTAAAATAGCAAATATTTTTTTTCCACATTTTTACAATTTTCCCCACGTATGATTTTTGACTCTTGATGAAAAACAACAGGGACAATCAGTCAAACTCAGTGAGAACTTGATTAACTTTAAGGGGACTGATGGGCTTTGGCAGAGGTGTGCCAAGGCCTCTACTCAGTGCCATTCTAGATTCTTTAGAGACAGAGATTGAATGAAGCTTCTGTAACGTAAGTAATGTTTTTTTGTTTTTACAGATGCACATGTACTCTCTGGGGATGACCCTGTTCTGGGGAGCGGATTACGAGATCCCCCAAAGTCAGGTAAATCATTACTACAGACACTGTCCTACAAATGGATACAATAAGGAAACATATACAATTGGTGATTAACCTCATGATGATGACGGGAATTAATTAATTTCCAATAAACTCAACAAATGATTTTGGCTTTTATGCTTTCAAAAACTAACCCTTTCACTACAACTGGACGGACACTAGGATAGGAGACTTTCAGGAGGGACCACTTTGGATATTAAAAACTGAAACAGTTAACAATCCAAAGCAAATTCATTATCAAGGTTTGATAACATCTCCCATGTTAGTGAGGTTGACATAAACCAAAACTCAAGTTTTAATTTTCACATCACACTGGCATCATGAAAAACCTATGAACACTTCATAGGTTCCATATTTCAGTCATACTAATGCAGCCCAAATGCTTCATAACTTTTCTGAAAGCAGCAGTTTCTCAGCGTCTGCCTTTTTGATCTTTATCTGAATGTTTCATCTTGATAAGAAAAACGTGCAAGCTCTACGTACTCTGGAATAGATTTGAATGTGCAAATAGACGGTCCTCTTTCACAATGTGTTCATATGTCAGTGAGAGCAAGCCAGGTGTAAAACCGAATCCTCATGGTGCGTTCAGAACTGTGAGAAAGTGCCGGCCACAGGTTTGAGACAACGTAACTTGCACTCATAGTTATTCATCCGCTTCGCTTTACTTAGGAGCTCAGGCTCAATCGTCTCTGATCATATAATTTTCTTCAAACATTGCTGTAGTTATTCATGGCGGCTGCAAAGTTTGTAACAATCTTAAAATCAAATACAACATGTAATAATTTCTGACGCATTCAAACAATGAAAAGAAGTGTCATAAAAGACATGCATTTGAAACCCTGGCTATTCAGACACTTTAAGTCTAAAGCTGCTTTCAGTCATGTAACGGAACTCTGGAGATTCTTAGTGAAACAGAGGTTCAACCACTTCCAGCCTCAGCAATGTGGCATGCTTCCAAGGGAAGCAGAATATGTCGACTGGGTATAGTTGCTGGACGGATTACAATGACGATTCTCTGCTGAAATTGGACTCAAAAGTGAGTTTATAAAAAAGAGAGTGATACTCACCTGTGAGATAGTTGTAGAAGACTTTTAGCCTCCCCAAACACCTCCCTCTTATGATGTTTCGTCAGGAGATGGACGATCATAAATATTTATTCTTTTGGAAACAAAAACACTGTGAAAAACAGGAGTGTATATATATCTTGGCAATACTCTTATTTACTCTACAACACCAACCCCTGAGTCAGATAATGTCTCTGAGCCGAGGGCCACAAAATCCACATTATGGTAAAATAATGAATTGTACCCGGGTTTTTTTTGTGTACAAGGCAAAGTATTTTACGTAGGAGAAGAAATTACATTTTACGAGTATTAAGTCAAAATTCAGAAGAAATTCATTCATAGGTGGAGATTTAAAAGTAGGTTGTGGGTTTGTGCCTCGTTATCTGAACACAAAGAAATCTACATGATGATACAGATATCAGCTTCAGAGATGCCTAAGACTCAACAGTACCTTGATGAGTACCTGCTCTCATCACTGCATGTTAACTGTGATTTTGTTTGTGATGTAGCCTATGAAGTTGGGGGAACACCTGAACAGCCTGCTCCTCAACATGTGCGATGACGTCACAATAAGTCGAATGTCGCTGCGCACGGTGCTGGACATCTGCAGCAAACACATCCGAAACTCCACCTGTGACCCTCCCTTCTCCTACATCCGAAAACTGGTCCGCTTGGTACTGGGCAGCCTTTCTCAGGTACACACTTAAGTCATGGAACTACAACACAACACAACACTCAATTGTCTATTGTCTATATTTTAGCATCTTCCAGAAAACCTGCGAGTTATCAGGTCAGATAATGGGGCTATTGATGCTAGATCCCGATTTAGGATGGATGACTGTCAAATGGAAAAAACTCTCTTACCTCCCATCCTTGTTTTCATTCCCTTTACTTCCCCTCTCTTTGTCTTTTTTCCTCAGCTGGACGGTCTGTTGACTGATAGAGAGTCTCTTCCGGAGCGGAGTAAGGAGATTCGAGAGAGGCTGAGGGGAAAAGGTTTACCCTCGGGTAAGATGAGCTTGCACTCGCACACTCAACACAGGGCAACTAGATCTGCATCTACTTGGTGCCATGTATAGAGGAAGTTTTTAATGGTGTAGAAAGTAATTTATTTACACAGTGATTTTAAATCTATTTCCTACCAGTAGTTCATGATAATGGTTTCTGTTTAATACAAAGCAGGCCTCACATATGTTTCCTTATCTTCATGTGAGTGACAAAATGTATAAGAGCCTGTAAACAGAACAAGTCACCAGACTCTGGATAAGTAGGTTCTATTGAGATAATGATGAGAATATTTAACGTGATATTTAGGTCCAAAAAGTAATCGAGGCTTTGATCAGTTGATGGTGTGTGGTAGGATATA
Organism: Pleuronectes platessa; assembly: GCF_947347685.1. Taxonomy (NCBI): domain Eukaryota; kingdom Metazoa; phylum Chordata; class Actinopteri; order Pleuronectiformes; family Pleuronectidae; genus Pleuronectes; species Pleuronectes platessa. Next base: position 9,531,289 of record NC_070644.1, on the reverse strand, counting down.
TTGTTTATATATTAAAAGTTGGATCTAGATGCCTTCCCGGTTGTCAAGCTATTCATCGCTCACTTCCTGGCTTTCTGGAGGGAACGATTTTAAAAGCAGCAGAAGTACAACCTTGAATCGCATTTAATTCAGGAAAATATGACCAAATCCTCCCAGTGGTTTTCTGAGAGAACTCCGGCATTTTTCCAGGCCGTGGAGAGGAGAACACAGAGCGAGCATGGCTTTATTCCCGATTATGTAAGCATCGTATGGCATTGATTACAGATGCATATTTTGGAGTCACCAGTGAAGCTGCTGCTGCTGTTTGTATCAGTGCTTTGTCTCTGCGGCTGCAGCCCGCCCCAGGGAAAGTACATGCAAAGAGTATTACTCAGTTCTTGAGCGTCTTTCTTCTCAAGGAGCGGCTCCTTCCCTTCTGTATTCCAGTGCTTTCAAGTTGTAATTGCTGCTAAGGGAACTCAGTCATTGTCTGTTTTTTGTTTTCACGATAGATATTTTTATGTTTGCCAGTTCATCGCCGCTGTCTTCCATATGACGGCAACACCGTGATGTTTTTCTGTGCCTTGTGTGCCTCCATGGGTTTCTTGAGGACTCTCCATCTTTGATGTGTTAAGACTGAGCATATGCTTTGTAGATTAAACCACCACATGCAGCATTTTTACAGGACCTAGCATCTCCCTCTGCTCTCTCATTTCTGCATCCCTTCGTCTTGTTTTTTGCTCTTGTCATGCAAATGTCGGCCTCCTGAGCCATCATTGGTGGAGATTATACAGTCAAAGAAATCCACATTCATTATTTAGAAATAAAAAATAAAGGAGTGATTGATGGGCTGGATGATTTGTTATTGTGGCACAGTTTACTCTGTTCTATTGTTTGTCTTTAGGTAATGGGGGGGAAATAAGCTACAGCACAAAACAGACGTGCAGACACAGTAGGAACTCCCTAAAGCTCAGAGCCGCACATCGTGTTTCCTAAACTGCCTTTTCTTGTGCTTTTGTTGGTTTACTTTGTCTTATTTAACTAAATGAATGCAGCTACATTGCATCCTCATGGGGCTTCACAACAGTAACTTCCTTTTACTGCTTCTGATTCTAATCAGTTGCCATCTAATCTGTTGAATGGCCGTGCAGCATTTGGTTAGGGCCTGACATAATGAAATGAAAATGTTGAAGTTGAATTCAAGAAGGAAGTTTCTGAAACAAAGCTCTCGGTTTCAACACAGGATCACAACAGTGGAAGGAAGCATTTATCAACATGTGGTTGTGGTGCTGCACAAAACCATTTCATGTCATTTAATCAGAGGGGGAGGCCACGTCAGGCTGGTCACACGTTTGCATTGTCTGCTGTATCCCTTTTACGCTCTGATTGGGGAATCTGAGGACGTGTTGAATGCCTACCCAATTATTCATTTACAGTAGCTGCACTGAATCTTTCAGTAGAGGGGCTGTGAGAGGCCGGCAGCAGGTGCTCGGGCTGTAGAGGGCCAGGGAGGGCATCAGAGTAAAGGAGGGGACGTCTATGGTCGACAGTTTTGTGTTTAGTTACTGTGTCGTGCTGATGCTGTCAGAACTTCGACTTTATTCAAATCAAAATCATTGTTAATCCCTTCTCACATGATAAATTCAACTTTCTGAATGTGAGGTGTTGTTTTTGAAATGATATAACCACTGGTATTTCAGATTATCTCTAATACTGGAATATGAAAAACAGATATGCCTATATCCGTTTGTTTGGGAGTGTTTTCCTTCAGAATATATCTCTATATGCTTTGCCAGTATTCCAGTTAATAATTGTGTGTTTTAGTTTGTGATTTGTAACGTTTTGACACTGTAAGGTTTATTCAAACTGTTTCACCTCTTGTTCTCAGGGAGGAGCGCCGCCCCGAGGGTTCTGGAGCGCTATCGAGCCAGGACTCAGGAGCAGACATCTCTTAACCGGGGCCTCAGTCGCTCCATGGGATCCCTACAGGGCCTGTTGAAGGGCGAGGAGGGGGCAGCCCAGCAGTATCACCTGTCTGACTATCACCACAACTCCGAATCCCCAACAGAACTTTACTCCAAACACCCCTCACTTCACCACCAGCACTCCTATCCCTACCTGCACCCTCTTCACCCACAGCAAAAAGGCCGGCCGGTGGAACTGGACCGGAGGTCTTTACCCTACCACACTGGTGATTTAGGCCCCATTCAAGCCAGGAAGACCTGGGCTTCCTCTGTTGACTTGGCCTGCATTGACCCAGATGCTCTTCGTTTTGGGGCACTGGAGGATGCTCGAAGGGGCAGCTCTGCTCTTAGTACCCACTCTATAGGGAGGCACAAATTGGCGTTGCGGCCATCCAGGGAGAAGGACTCTTTCTACCCTGAGTTTACGGGGCTGAAGAGCAGGAAGCCTCATCACCATTCAGCCATGTCGGTGGGCTCAGGCCTTCCTGGCGCCTATGACAGGATCAAGGAGAGACAAAGGAAACTTCAGGTGCTAAGGCACGCAGTAGATGGTGAGTGCACTTTCTTAACATGCATTAACGTGCTTTTACGCTTTGATTTTAAGTCCTCAGGGTTAAGTTTAATGGGTTAATGTCTGAGAAGTTCCTTTTGAAATTTACAATGTGTCTCATGCTACTGGGACAGTATGTAAATCAAACTGATACAAGAGACTTGGCTCTAATGGAGCCAGTGTGCTTCCCCAGGAGTTTTTGTCAGATGATTCATGCCAACACCGTCACTACAATTCGCGGCTGAGTTGAGCAACTTATATAACTTTCTGAAATCCAAAATGTGTCTATCCCACCCTCTTTGTGCTGTGATTAGCAAAGTGTTCGGAGGTGGGAAAGCAGTCATGGTTGGAATTTATCTCTCAAGGTTTTTCATTCTTTTACAGCTATTTCTGTCCTTGGCTTTTGCTGATAGTAGGAGGGGAATTCACCACTGACTAAGAATAATCGTCACTCATGGTCTCTCAGTATGATGTGTGACGCTTATAATACGATTGATCTGTTCAATATAATGGCTGTCTGATATTGCTTGAATCTCAGATAAGCACTATGCACATGATTGTAATTGATTAATTAATAAGTACCGTGATTCACTCACATTTAAACGATAGGCTACTGAGTGTCACATCTGAGCCGAACGAGCTGAAATCCTTCTCTCCCCCAACTCAATCTGCAAAATGTTCAAACCGCACTCAGCGTGTTTTAGCAGTTACAGCTTCACTACAATCAATTCTTTCCACACCTTTTTTGCTTTTCGTCATCAGAGCAGATTACACGCGTGAATTCATTATTATTTCGAGATAATGGGTTTTTTCGTGACACATCCGATTCATGTGTCGTTATTGTGTAATGTGCGGTGCCAGTGCTTTGTCAGGACATGTAGTGCTCGGGCTACAACAACAGTTAATATGCCTGTTATCTGTTGTGTTCCTTACAATTTCAAAATGATAGCCGGCTACAGACATACTTTGTGGTGATATGAATTTATCATGCGGTTAACACTGGTTGAGCGAAAGGAGAATGCAGAGAGGCATCAGCGTGGTCGATCTGAGAGGTGAAGACGTGACGTGGATAAGGATGATTTGAGCAGACAGACGCCCGGGGCTGGTTTGCAGGTTATGTGTCCATCTGTAACTACCATGTGGGATGGGAGCTGGGTGCTGGCATGAATGCAGTATCAATGGTGGTGGCTGGGCAGCACTGTTTAGACAGAATATATGAGTCACGGGTAGAGCGGTTTGCAAATTGTCAATTCTAATTACAGGCCAGCTTGATTCTAGCCCGCTGCTTACTGTCACACAAAATGGACAAATATAGTTAATAACCCCACACACACACACACACACACACAAACACAAACATCAAGAGCATTCATGCACACACAATTTCACACACATACCCCAACCAACAATTGTTAAATATGTCAGCAGTCATCCCCAAGAGCTTTACATTTTCCTCAGGAGCTTATTGAATTCTTAGTAAAGTCTCCATATGCAAGCAAGTTGTATGCAAAGAGTCACATGTGGCTACATGGGTCTGCTGGGGGGGCGGTGAAGGTTTCATCCAGTGAACCACTGACTTTCACTTCCTCTCCCCCCCCCCCATTCTCTACCTCCCAACGTCCAGTCTCCCTGATTTTAGGGCAATGTTTTTGCCTTTTTGTACGCTGACCAAACCACCATCCAAGCATTCTTTTCCTCAACTGTGGCTTTTTATCCTCAGCAACTCCTTCCTCTCCAACCCTCCCTGTTTGCCTTTTGCCGATTGTAATCAGGGACGCTATGTTTTTCTCTCTCTCATATGATTGTGTAAAGAAAGAAGTTAAGCTTCTCCCACTGGCCGAGTGTTAGAGCAAGAAAATTCTATTGGTGGGGAGCCCCTGTTTAATGTCCAAGATATCACTGTGTGTGTGCGTGTGCGCGTGTGCGTGCGTGTGCGTGCGTGTGTGTGTGTGTGTGTGTTTGCTGAGAAGATTGACAGGGTCGTGTTTGTTTTCTGTGTCAGTCTCTTCTAATTAATATAAAACTTAGATTGATGTTAGACTCCATGCTGACAAAGAGGAATGTTTTATTCCATCTGAAGTGACTGAGAGTCGTGACAAAGACTGAGGCAAAATATTGTTGTATTCCATCCCAGCTCTGTTTTGCTATAATATGAATGGGGCCTAATTAAGCACAGATCATTTGCGGGCCTGGATGTACTTGGCAGAGACCCCCTTCTCTCTCTCTCCCTCTTTCTTACTTTCTTCTGTTCTTTTCTACAGGAAAGTGATGGCGCAGCAGTGGTCAGTGCTCTCAGGTTTCACCCAACTGCTTCTCTGTGTTTTGTGTGTGTATTTAAAAAAATATGTTAAACCCTATAAATATGGATTAGATGAACATTACTAAATGTCGTGTGCGTGCATGCCTGTGTGTGCATGGGCATGTTTATATCTTGTCCCCCATGTCTCATCCCCCCCCCCCCCCCCCTCTCCTCCTCCTTATTTTTTTTTGCTGCCAAGTTGCTTGAATCGGTAGAAAGTTTCCTCATAGACCTACCGACTGTAATTGGAGTCATGCGTAGCGGATGAGGGAATTCCTAACGTTATTGGACTTTTCAGGCACTTGGCAGCGGGTCATGTGGCTCTCGGCCGGGGCGAGTCCAGCATGGACAACAAACACAGAACACTGCCCCTTCCCCGGGGGAAGGGGGAGGTTTTCGCACAAAAAGCACAGCCCCCAAATTTTCATAATTATATTTGGTTCGCTGACTCCGGAGGCTACAACAGGAGTGATTATAGAGTGCTCCCAGGGATTTTATAATAAGGCTTTTTTTTATCCATTTTAATCAGCTGCTTGATTCATTTCCTCTTTACATCATGAATAATGTTCAACACAAGATTCACAAGAAATGTGGAAATGCTGTAAACAGGCATTTATATATTAATGATTCTTTTTTTCCTGCTCTTAAAATTGCAACTGTACACTGTCTGTTATTCTGTTCTTCTGAGGCATGTTAACGTTGTGGAAACCTGAGGGGTTCTTGTAAGCTATTACCCTACGCTTTAAAGGGAGTTCCTCCTTCCCCACTGGGACCACCAGAAATTAAATAACCTCACGGCCTGAGTTTGTGTCTCTTCTCAGCTTGAACACCCCAAAAAGGCAAAGCTTGTGGAGTCTGTTTATGTTCTCAGAGAAAACTGGTGTCAAAGTATCAGTTTATTTGAGGAATCGGGGAGAGGGGGACTAAAGAAACACGGTCACGGAAGAGGTAACAAGAAGATAAGGTTAAAGGGAGGAGGGCGATAAGTGCAGGTCATTCCAGCAAGTGGGTCTGATTTCAGTAAGGAAAACATGATAGAGCCGAGTAGGAAGTAAGTTGTCTGTATAAATTAACTCCTGAGCTGAGTTCAGCCCAGAAGGAAGCCTAACACATAGCAAAATGTTTCATTTAAACATAATCGGTGGTGTGTTCAATGGCATGTTGTGATATGGAAGTGTTGCAACTATGTCAGCTGAGAGGGTCATTCTTGGGTAAGACATTTCGGAGGTAGATGACAAAATATGAGTCAGCTTACGGTCTCTGCCCTTTAAAATAAATTGAGATTAAATAACTATTGGCTTATTGTGTTGAACAACATCCTCATAAGATATTTACACAAACGTGACTTCTAATATGTTCAATTGATTGAACTAAGTCTTGTAGAGAATTCTAAAAGTGCCTACAATCCTCCTCGCTTGGGAATTTATCTATAGATGTATATGACGGTACTTTACCAGTCATACTCATTTAAAGGATGTAGAGTTTATCTTTCTTCATCTTCTTCCATGATTATCCGTATTTCCTTGCAAATAAACAAAAGACGTCTGTGGGGAGAAGCACAGAGAGGGAGGGATGCGGAACATGTTTATCTAGCCCCGTCGCTCACTCACTCAAACATTATCTGCAAAACCTCTGTGTTAATCTCTCTAATTAGCTGTGACCCTGTACAATTCACCTTCCTCCATTTCCTCTGAGGTTCGTGTTGTTTTTTTAAGGTCATGATGAAATGCTGATCCTTGTTTTGTTTTTTACTTAATTAAAAGATTTTTTTAGATTTCTCGAAACATACTGATGACTCTTGACCAAAATTGAGGACAGCGTAGGGCAGGTGACTGTGCATGTCTCTCTTATGGGTGAAGCTAAGTCATTGTAAAAACATTGTCTGCTCCTCTGAACCTTTTAAAGCAGTCGAGGAACCAATGAGTCACAAACCAGCAGATGATGGAAACCTATTTTGGGTGACCTGTACTCCTCCTCCTCCTTCTTCTTAGTAAAATTAAAGTTGCTGCTGGGCCCTGATGTTTTTCTTTATGATGTTTACATAAGATAGACATCATTACAAAGAGAAGACTGTTGTGCTGTGAAACGCTGGCGACCTAAATGCCTGAGCAGTGACTGGGGAATGCCACTCAGTCGAGCTATGCAGCTGGTACTGAGGAGCAGGCCTTTCAGGTTCCACGTACGAGGAAGAGAAACATGAGGCACATCAGGTCTAGGCTCAGACTGTTTCGGGATGTTTGCTCATGTTGTTTTCCTGTGTTGCACCAAAATCTGAGTCCATTATTGAGATGATGAGGCAGTGCACCTCTGAGATGAGTAAATGGTTGTGGTGAACTGGTCTGTACTTGCTATGGTTCACCCAGTCAAGCAAGACGAGAGATTACACCCTCAGCAAAATGCTCTGTTAACCCGAAAGGAGGCTTGCCTGCGTATACTTGTGCCAAAGCTGCTTTCCAGTGAAGTTACATGTCTTTCACCAGGAGTGTTTATCAACAGCATGACTAATTCCTGCTCTGTGTGTCTCGGTCTACCGGTTTGGGTTATAGGTGACAGAGACAGTCCTGTAAAAGAAAACAGGCGCTCGTCAGTTTCATGTCGTCAAAGTCTCGTGAAAGATGTTTTTGTAAAATTCTCTGTTGTTTGACGTTTAAGAACAAATGGCTTTATTTTAACATCCCCCACAAACAAACGGCCAACGATTCCATGTAACCATTGTAAGTCATCTAATGTGCATGGAGGTTATGTTTGTTTCATTTACTTATTTCATCGATTATTTACTAAAACTGCTGCATGGTTTGTGTTTTATGATTTATTTGAACTATCTTCCCCTCAGACCCAGTCCACACCCACCAGCGGTACAACAGTGATTACAGTTCATCCAGTGAAAGCCCTTCAGTGGCCTCCTCAGATCCAGACTACAGACAAGGTAAATTATGACTCTGTATCCCTCATATTTATATTATTTGTTAGTTTAGTATTCTGAAGGGAATGGGAAGGGGTGAAAAATCAAGGTTAAAATTTAGAAGTGGCTTGAGGTTGTTGGCCGGGATCATTTGCAGTGGTTTCTGGGATGCGTAGTTTCATAACATTCATATAACAACAAACCAAATTGAAAAACAAAAGGACAAACAGAGCAGACTCGCTTAGATACATGTTTCTCATTTGTGCTTCTGTGGATCTGGAGCCCTGTTGATTTCCACTTTTTTAGCCAATCTAATGCAGGACTGATTTACACCTGAGACGGTGAGGGCATTTCACCATTAAACCAGCAGCAGTCTGGGCTTCGAACCCTGGACTCGAACCCTCTGGCAAAGGATATCAATTATTCTGTGTCTCCACTGACTATTTCCTCTTGTCTGTCCTGCTCAAAGCCAGATTTCCTGCTGTCTTACGATCCAAACCCTACAGGGCGAGCTTTGTCTGCAAGGGGTGCACCACCACCCCCTTTTATTTTAAGAAGCTCAAGAGAGAAAGCTGCTGTCAGACTTTCACCTGGTGCCACTAGAGGAATTAGATAATGTCCTCACTTACGCAGGATTGCACAAGATTAAATACCTTCGCTTTCCGTGCAATATAAGAATCGTGTTATAAATATAAACAAGACTTCAAACACAGATAAGTGAGGGGAACATTCAGCTGGTTTACGGTTTCAAGTGGGAAACAGAGCCATGGCTGCAGCTCAGATTAAAAAATTCCAAACTGAGCAACTGGAGTATCCGACATGTATGCTGTAATATCTCAGCTCACTGTGTTATTTGATATATCGACTTCCAATGTCCTGCTGAAATGAACAAAGGGAACAAAGTAAAGGGAATAACGACAAGGAAGAATTCAGAGATCTATTGATAGTCTACATTGTGTGATAAGCTATCAGGGTCTGGAAAGACATCTGAGATACTGAAGATGATTATGTTAGTAGGACACTATTCTTTATGTCTTTTATTTTTTTAATATTCTCTTACTATTGAGACCTGATGCTTGTATTGATCTTAATTCCTCCTCCAGTTCCTCCTAGGGAGACTTATGGCATCCGGATCAGATTCCCAAACATTTTAAATATTATAGGGTCCTTTTAACACAGCAGTTTGGCTTTGATACTTTCTGAATGTGTCCTCACTGTTTCCTTTTGGGTGAGGACGTCAACCATTTTCAGTCCAGCTAGTTTATTCTCATTTTGGCATTCACATGAAAGTCTAGTACTACGATGTGTCACTGGTGTTAGGAATTTTCCATTTTACTTCACACACTGAGAAACTGGACTGGAACAGTATTTATTCTTGTAGATAGTTTTAATATGTTCTCTGACGTGCTGTTGTTTTTATAATGATTCCAGACCAGCACCCAGAAGGTTAATATACTTACAATTGTCAGTGCAGAGGGAGACAGAGCTGACAAAGGTCAAATGCACATTTATTCAAGCTCACCTAACACCCATGCTCCATTTAACACTGTCGTCATGTTTTGCACTGAGCTGAGACAGCTGTTTAGAGTTGAAAACCTTCGTGGGAAAAATGCCAGTTTCATTTGGGAATTGCTGAAATATGTTGATCACGTTCCAAAACAAAAAGCAGTAATTACCCCACCAATAGATGGGGCAGTGCTTGACTCAGTATATTTTGGTTCCGTCATTCAGTAATGCAGCGGAGGTCTTCCCCACACAATTACTACACAGGGCAACAGAGATCTAATTTGTGGTGCTGATTTGGCCTAACTTTCCTTGAGTATTCCACCTCCCTCAACACATGTTCATGCACGTGTCTGCATCCAGAGGGGTGCGTGTTTGATTGTGTACATGTGAAGACACAATTTCCTCCTTTTGAGTGTTTGTGTGCACAGCTCATATTCCCACGTCTCTCTTCCAGCTAAGAAGCCGAGCGAGGCGCGGCGGTTCGGTTCCCAGCTGGCACTTTCCTCTGAACACGATGTCTTGTCGCTGACGAGTCACAACACACACAGGCACAGGTAATGCACACCTGTTGTGTACAGGTGGATATTTAACAACACATCACTAGTGTTGGTTATTTGCCAGTGATGCCCCTAGGCTCTTTCTTCTGATAGAGAAACAGAGTCAACATCTTAAATAGCCACAATCCTTTTTTGGTGCAAATCATGTGATGTATCGGAAATGCAAATCATAGTAGATATCATATTAAATATACATGGGAAATTGGGTACACAAATACATTATATAAACTTGCGAATAAATAATGTATAATGTCACATCAGTTGTTGGTAGTCATAACAGGTTCAGGCGAAAAAAACGTCAATTAATATTCCCCCTAAATAGCCAACCTACAGTTACTCGATAATTCATATAATAATCTGCCCCTTATTGGATGTTACAGAGCCCAACCTCAATAGTTCAGGTTGAATTTATTTCTATTCCACTTCAATTTCTCATGTCCATATTTGACAGAGATTGTTAAACAACTACTACATCTAGTCTAGACCGTTTCCATTTTTTAGGCAATATAAACCAGGGACATGAAAAAATCGAAGTCATTGTACAAAAAGGATTGGTTGAATGTGTGTGGGGCTTTATGTAACCCCTCCGCCCCCACCTCCCCTGCAGATTATTAAGCCTCCGCAGTGGCTGCACCAGGTGTTTGTTTCTCGCTGAACTAATGTGCCTTATGTAAGGGCTGATTTAATAACTGCTTTCACTGTTAAGTCTGGGTGGTAAATGTTGTTTACATGAATTTCCCCATCTGCCCCACTGCATGGGCGTTTGTGTGTGTCTGGAATCGAAATGTTCATATGTGACAAACAGAGCAGAGGAGTCACCGATGTGCGACCTGTTTGCTCCTCACACAGCTGGTGTGGCACAGCAGGGTCATCCCCATGCTTCGCTAGTGAGGTCATCTAATGCGACATCCACATTCAACAATCCCTGTCTTCTCTAATCTCTGGCATTACAGACTTTAACCGCCTGCTGTTGCCGTGCCTGCTCACAGAAAAAAACAAGTTTTTAATCCGCACAGAGCACTGGTAGTCGTCATAGTAGTATTTGATGTCTTTCCTGTGTAAACACATTTTGTTCGACGTGTTTACCTCTCATTGATACCGTTAAGTCTTTTCTGTTATGGCACATTCAAAGAGAGCCTACAAATCAAAGCAGAATCCCACAAGGTGTCACACATCAAACAACAGACATCTGCAGATAACAGCTGTTCTTATTCAGCTTTTTGGCAATATCAGATTGTTCTGACACTCCCTCCTCTGCTCTCCTCCATGCAGGCAGTATGAAGGAGCTGATGAAGGTGTGGTTGGCGCCGAGCTGCTCCTCCAGAAGCAGGAGGAGGAGGTGCAGCGGCTCCAGGCCCACCTGGCCAGCAGGCTGTCCAGGGCCAACCTCTACTCCGCAGACGAACCCCTGGCCCCATCGCGCACCTCCATGCTCGACCTTCGAGACCCCCTCTTCACCTCTTCTCTGCCACTCCGCAAACCCAAGGTCTGCACAGCTCATGACTTAAAGCAACACTATGCAACTTCTGCTGATCAACACTGGCTTCTGCAGACACAAGTGGCAATTCTGTTGGTCTGGGAGTTTGAGTGGATAAGCACCTGTCATTTAGAGAAAACAAAACCTAGCAATTGCTTGACCACAGCGACGCCTGCACGGACAAATGGTGTCTATTCCTCATGATCCCCGGCTTCCTGTAGCTGAGGTTTAAAAGGTTTACTCAATGTACACTGAGCAGGAATGGTGTCTACTGAGTTTTTTTTTATAGCTCATCTACAGCTTGGCACCACTCTCACAGTTGACTGTCCTGATTTTGGCAGTTCTAGCCATTGACGTTGATTCAGTCCGTCACTTCTCATGGGAGATCGCTCCCTCTCTCCACAGTTACATAGTGTGTGAACAGGCGTTTGAGGCGCTGAGTAGGAATGGCAGAGGCTCCATTCTCCCTATTACAAGTCAGTGTACCATCAAAAAGATTTCAAAGCTGTTATTTGATGGTAAAATAGTTTCATTTTGTTTGGATTAACAGACACAAAGATATCTTTATGGAGTTGTCAGCTTAGAGGACCATTTAGTTACTTAGGCCATTCAGCATTAATTTGCTTTATACACAAAACTTCCTTTGTAGCTATGGAGATGTAGACTACACACGCATGACACAGCCAACTCCAGAAAGTGGTTTAAAGACATCATTTCAACACACACTCTGCAGTGGGAACTCCCTGGATCCGAGGCCGGACTCTCAATTGCTTGAAACTTGTTTATGTTGGAATATCTGATGATGGATGGACAATTTTAATTTGCATGAGCTCACTGGCAACCAGGTTGTTGATACTGTGCTCATTGGATGTCCTGTTAATACAAACTGCTGACTGGAAGACATAACTCACCTCAGCATCCTTATGTTAATTACAAATATGTGGGGCGTGGGATATATGGGATTTTTTTGGGTACGGTCTGATTTATTCAGCCTGCTATTGCCAATTTTGAAAATGTGTTAGTGCAAGGGGGTAAACGTAGCAACAACTTTGCGAATGTTAGCAGTGCATTCAAATAAGTTAGGTTGATTGTAATTAATTGTACTAAAGGCAAGACATATTTGCTGCAGTGTGTTTATGGGAGATTTTTAAATGATGCAATGTAGCATGTGGGGATTTTCAGTATGTGAAACAAAATTCTTCAAGCTGATTTAAAGGAATCTTGCTCGTCCACTGCTGGTGAGACTGCACGACAGAAACCATCACAACAAAAGCATCGCATGAGCTGCTGTCATTGACGTTTTGCGACAGGAGCATCTCATAAAACTGGTTTGAGCCAGGAGTGTTAGTGTTCCCACGAAGATAGGAAGTGATACATGTTTCACAGATGTTTTGTATCTTAGATCAGCATTCACAACCGAGGATGAAACGCAAGCAGTTGGCATAATTGCATATATGAATATTAAATGTATGAAAACCAGTCTCAGGTTGAAAATAATCCTTCAGCATTTTGGTTCAAATAAAGGTCTCCATTTGACACTTGCTCTTTATCTTTGCACCAATGGCAGAACTTCCTGGGGCCTGAGTTCGTGAAGATGTCCAGCGAGCCCTGCGTAGCCTTATCTGTTCCCTCTTCAATAATGGTGAGGATGTAAATCTGTTTTTAGAGCCGATGATCTCTATGTGTGACGGGAGCTGCTTTATTTACCCCTTACAATTCGCCACTCCCTCCTTTTTCCTTTCTGCACGCAAGAAACGTGGGAAGATAGAGGACGTGCAGAGAAAGGTGGGTGTGGTACTGCTGAATGGCCAAAAGCTGGAGGTGAGCTGTGACATCAAGGCGGTGTGTAAGGACGTCCTTGACATGGTGGTTGCCCACATCGGACTTGTGGAGCACCATCTCTTCGGCCTTGCATACCTCAGAGGTACAGTATGTTGTACCTGTGTACGTGTGTGGTTAGAGGTGGTCAAATGTGTGTGTTGTGGAGATATTATTAGTTACACCCAGTGAGTCTCGGATACTCTCACAGAATAAAAGAGTCCAGGGTTGTGCATGAAAGCATCACATTTATCCTAGAGAAGATATTTCCTTCTGAAAGTTTGAAACTCAGGGATCATAAATCATTCATATTAGATGTCACTTGATTAGTTTAGTTCAAAGGTTGATGGTCTTTTAATTTCCTACACTCTCCTACGTCTCATTAAAAATGTATAAATCCCCGCCTGCGGTAATTCACTGATTGATTGTCCTTCATTCACCTACTCCACTCTCTCTTCAAAAAAATTCCACTCGCAGAAACTGAATTTTTCTTCGTCGATCCCGATGCCAAACTCTCCAAAGTGGCCCCGGACGGATGGAAGGAGGATCCTAAGAAGAAGAAAAGTGACGTGCCTTTTAACCTTTTCTTACGCATCAAATTCTTCCTTGAGGACATCGGTCTCATACAGTGAGTATCTGTGTTGGTTTCTATGTTGTAGAACACTACACCTTGATGTTGGCATATCAGTTGTAAAATAAACAACTTTTCCTGTTTCCTGTGGTTAATAGGCATGCCATGACCAAACATCAGTACTATCTACAGCTGCGGAAGGATATCTTGGAGGAGAGGATGCGCTGTGACATAGAGAATGCCATGGTACTTTCGTCACTGGCGCTGCAGAATGAATTCGGGGACTACCAGCCTGAGGTAACACATTTTAATTATGCATCTCTTCAGCTAATAATATTTTTGATCATTATATAGAGTGTATGCTGTGAGGGTAAAGTAAAGAAAACAAATATTTGGTTACATATTGTTTTAGTTAAAATAAACTTCATGAAACTACAAATGAATGGTAATAACATCTGTGCCTTAGCTCCATGGGAAGACCTATTTCCGACTGGAGCACTACCTGCCTGCAACCATCCTGGATAAGGTGGACCAAGCGACCCTCAAAGAGGAGCTGCCTAAACTTCACAGAAACTACTACGGAGTGTCTGAGTTGGAGGCAGAGTCTGAATTCATTGAGGTCAGCATGACTAGAGTACACAGGAATCAAGGTTTTTGACAATGTGCAAGTCCCAATATGTTCTCAGTTATTGCTTCACTTCTTGTGGTATAGTGGTTTTCAGCAGAACTGCTTATTTTGTGACTAACGTGAGGAAAGTTTCAAGTGCTCCAAATGGCAGAAGTTTCAGGAAGGAGTCAAATTTTGCAGCAGAATAAAAAATAAATGTTAGTGTCCTCATAAGAAAGGTACCTGTGTACTGCTAGTGCATTTATTCTGTCTTTTCATATGGTGCTATTGAATTTTACAGGCTTCTGAAAGGAGCTCTTTTTTTATTCATGGCACTGAACAACATCATATTGTATATATTGGATTACTGACCCAATGGAGAAACCTCCACAAAGTTGTAGCATTTCATGTAGTATATCTCTGCACTGTGGGTATTAAAGACTCCCTGTGTTGGTCGTCCTAAAGGTGAGCCAGAGGCTGATAGAGTACGGAGTCCACTTTCATCGGGTGCTTCCTGAGAAGAGGTCTCAGACAGGCATCATGCTGGGTGTCTTTTCCAAAGGGGTGCTCATCTTTGAAGTCCTTAACGGAAACCGTACCCCCGTGCTAAGGTTCCCCTGGAGGGATACGAAAAAGATTTCCTTTGCAGTATGTACCCGTCTCTGTTATCCGAAATTAAACTGTCACATGCAATTTATTTACTGTGAAAGAGTTTAGTCTGTCCTCACTTTCACTTTTGCGTCTCCCTGAAGAAAAAGAAGGTTTGCCTGCAGAACACATCAGATGGGATCAAGCATCTGTTTCAGACAGACAGCAACAAGACGTGTCAGTATCTGCTCCAGCTCTGCTCCGATCAGCACAAGTTCCACCTGCAGATGAAGGCCCGCCAAAACAACCAGGAGCTGCAGGAGTTAGGTAGGAGATACAGAACAGAACACAAGGCTAAGACAGCTGTAAATGTTATTTTATTAAGAAGTTACTAAAAAAAATATCCCAGAGAGAAACATTCATAAAGTAGACCCGAAAGTGACATGTCCATACAAATATAAACCTTCTGAAGAGAGCTTGCACATTTTCTCCAGATAAAACCTAATGCCCACCCAAAAATGTCCTGTACAATAAGACAGATTATGCCATCTGGTGTCAAAGACCATGAGTCCTGTCTGATCTCTGTTTAAGTTTTAGTTATAAACTTCTACACATCAATTCTTATGTAAGGTGTCAATTAATCATGTCGTTAATGATATTTAATTGGTGGTTTGTCTTTTCAATGGTTTATTTCTTGGATTGATCTCTTTTACTTAGACCAGGGTTAGGTCTTTGAACTATGCTGCAGCCCTGCCACTGGGTCAATATGATTAGGCTTAACTTTCAAGAGCTATCAGATGTTTATACACAGTCTTTGGTCGAGACGTAGCCATAATGATTGAGATGGATATAACCAGAAAACTGATTTAATTACCAGTGTAGAGGTCAGTACCTAAATATCTATCTAAACATGAATTATCTCAGACTGCTTTCTACAATAGTAAATTGACATATCAGTAAGAACTATTATTATTAACAGTTCACTCATTTTGTGGTTTTCATTTCCTTCCTGTTCATCAGAGAACTCCCCCCTGAGCATTCTGCAGCAGTCTCTTGACCATCGCAGTGGAGACTCAGTGGGAAGGACGGTCAGCTCAGGCAGCCTGGCCCCCACCTTATCGACGCGCTCCAACCCAGACCAACTGAAGAGGATCTCTTACTCGGAGGTGGCCCTCAACAAGCCGCCGTCCGGCCATATGATTGTCCAAGACAAACTTTGCTTCCCGGGTTTCAATCCCGTGGCCTCCACGTCCCTTTCCAACCCACGAACAATGAGCCGCTCTCACCACAACCTCGGGCAGATGCCGGAGTCTCCAGAGTACCGAGTGGCAGAGTCACATCGTGGCCAGTCGCACAACGGACCGAGTCAGCCACAGCCCAACCAAGTGGCCCCTCACTTCCAGCAACACCAGCGAGCCAGCTCCGACACGGACTCCCTGATGCAGCAACAGGACAAGTGAGTTCAGACAAGTAAAATGACTGATGTCCAAATACATAAATATATTTGAAGACAGTAGCACTGAATAAAATGGCAGACTACTTTGCTATGTGACATCTTTCACCTCCATCAGAACTACACAGAAACTGGACCAAAGTTAGGCTGTTTTTACTTCACTTGTCCCCCTTTGAAGTTTTCACTGTCAGAGTCTCCGAGCTCACTTCAGGACAGAGGTTACTAAGATAAGACTCGTTACCGGGGCTTTGGCTCTGTTGTACACTACAGACACACAGAAAACTCTAATTAAACCTCTGGAGGTTTGTGTGCGTGTTCTCTCAAATGTGCCTGTGTGTTGTTGTGCTTACCTGTGTGTGTGTGTTCTTATTGTCATCCATAACAAACATGTTTTTTTACGCCAGTTGCTCCCTCTGGTGTGTATTTTACAGATGACATGGGATTTTAAATTTGATCAGATTCTGTGAATTAAAAAAATATACAGAAGTAAACATTATTACCAATCCCTTTTTGATACCTCTCTCCTCTAACAGTGAGGACAGTTTCAATCGTCTCCTCCTGCTCGCTCTCTCCATCCTAGGTCATTCAGCACAGCGTCCTACAGCAGCCCGACCTGGAGCCTCAGCATGTCCAAGAAAGAATCTGACTCTTCTTCCATGGAGGACAATGGCCAAGCTTATGTAGTAGGTAAGGATGATCACCTGTGAGGAATGTTGCTTTTCACTGGTGAAGCTGGTTGTTGTGTCGAGTACCTACCGGGAAAACCATCTCATATAAATCTATTTCATGTAACGCTAGCTCTAGTAGAGAATCAGGATATATTTGTTCATGTGTTTTTCCTTTTACTTGTACCACTGCTGCTACTGTTACATCATCTATATTCTGGAAAACAGAAAATAAAAACATGCTAAAGTAGTTCACCCTTACTTGGCGGAGAGAGACATGCAGTTGTCGTTGTTTTTTGTAATGCACAAAAGCCAAGGCAAAGGCCTTGCTGACCTCTTTTGTTCTTCCTCCAGGGGTCAGTATGAACAACTCCTCGGCCCCCCCCTCAACCCCAGCCTCTGTTAATGGTAGGTATTAAAATGTTTAATTCCTCTCATTTCTCCACACATGCAAAATGCAGTAAATATCCCAACACTCTCCACCATCACTCATTTTATAACATTTCTTAATCCTCCCCGTCAATCTGTTGAACCATATGTGAGTGGCGGCACAGCCAAGCACGGATATGCGGGCCCAAAAAAGACCCCTAAACCACAGTTACGTAATTTTAGAATTAAGTCTCTGTCCGCTCAGTGCAGCTTGCCTGCGGAACTGAACTCTGGCCCCGCTCCCACCATATAATAGCTCCATACTTGGCACTGAACTCGCGACCTTCCCTTTCATCCAAGCTTAGAACATCTCTTCAGGCCCATTAGCCAATGGTGCTAAAGTAGGGGCCATTCAGCCTCGCTGTTTGCCTGTCTGAGCTGATTAATTATAACAGTGCACATACTCCAATGCGCTTTGAGTGGCCTACCGTAAATCCCTTGTGAAATTAATTCACCAGATTTCCACTGCTGCCATATGCCTCGGTCAAAAACGACTGAGCTCATGCAATGCATTTATGGTATCTCCCAGTAAATGCCATGTGTCTTTGCTTTGCATAGATTCCCTCATGAAAAAGCTCAATGCCTTACCGTCCCCAGAGAGAGAGATCACAACTGTAAACCTGAAGAAAGATGTGAAATATGGCCTAGGTAAAGTTAAACCCTAAATACATTTTCTTCAAATAACAACTTAGTCTTTTTGTTTTTCCACTGATATATATTGTGTTTGTGAGCATGGTGTTTATATCTAGTTCTGCTTTTATGTGCTCGCCAGGGTTCCAGGTTGTTGGAGGGGAGAACTCTGGTCGTTCGGATCTTGGTACCATCATTAGCTCCATCACTCCTGGGGGTCCTGCTGACGTCAACGGCTGCCTCAAACCTGGTAGGCCTCTGCTGTGTCCCCCCCCCCCCATGTCCATTAACGTGTTGGCTGGTTTGTAATCTTCGTGAAGGATTCAGACTGGCTCTTGGAAGAACTCATTTAGTTTTGGTGTTGCTCAGGTTCAGGTTTTTTTCTTTTCTTAAACATTGCGAGATAAATCAATCTTAATGGAAAAAAATCCAGCACATTTAAACAACTAAGATTTAGGAGTGTGTGCAATTTAATGTAGCTTGATCAATTTAAGGGGACTATATGTCATTGGTAGAAGAATGCATTCTACAGTCTAGTTTTTTTCCTGTGAAATGTTTTTCTCTCTTGCCACACTTATTCATCTTCCATGCGAGTGACAGCTGTAATGTTGACGCAGGTGACCGGCTGATCTCTGTGAATGAATTAAACCTAGATGGGCTCTCTCACGCCTCCACGCTCGAAATCCTTCAGAAAGCTCCGGATGACATCACTCTGGTGGTGTCACAGCCCAAGGAGAGGCTCTACAAAGGTAACAGCAGGGACATAAATGAATTGTTAAGTTAAGATGTGTATCATAGTTGTTTCTTGTTGTCATGTAAGGAGTGCATCATACACATCAGTGTTTTCTCTTACTTTTACTCCTTGCGTCTAAAGTGGTTCTTCTTGGTCTTCATTTGAACAGAGTCTTCTTCAGGCCATGTCCCCAACCAGGCCAAGTCTTCACTGACTGCACTTAGATCTGCCCTGAGACGAGAAGCAAACGTTGATATCTCGTCGGAGGAGCAGAAGGAAACGAGAAGCCCCAGCCCTCCACCCGATAGTCCTGGTCCACCATCAGCTGCCTCGTCCACGGTCCCCCAGCACTCCAGCTTCAGTTCTCAGGACTCCAGGATGAGCGCTTTCGCGAAAATCAGCCAGCCCCCTGTTAACGGAGTTCAACAGTGCCTAGATAGAGTTGCGGCTGTTCCCACAGTTGCATCCTCTGCCCAACATCTGAGACCAGAACCTAACGTGGACGTGGATCCTGCGCCGCCGGCTCTGCCGCCCAAAACCAGAAAAACTAAAGTGACAGAAGCTCCCAAAGTTTCCGAGCACTCCGACTGGGGGGATTCAGACATGGATGAGGAGACATATTCCAATAGTCAAGAGAACCACAAAGTCAAAAAGGTGCGACCATTGTGTTGATGAATTCATTGCTCTAAATTTTATTTGACATGGGTACGTGTCTCTCAGGCAGATTTATAATTCAAACTCAGAGGTTTTTGTCCTGGTGCAGCAAATACAAATCAACTTTCGTCCATGGAATAGGAGAAGAATGGTTCTTCCGTAAACAAGCATCACACATTAGCTGTCAGATGCTTGGCACAACTAACTGCCTGTTGTATATAAACTTGGCCTATCATTGCATTCACAGTGTCAATGCCAGGCAGTTTGTTTACCTGAACACTGCATGTCTTACCCTGAATCTATGATCTGCTCTTTATGCAGTTCAACTTTCTCACTCCCCCTTCGTCCCTTGTTTCTCTCTGCATGTTCCAGCTTGTGATAATTCCACTTAAAACCCTGTTCTTTGTTTGCAGGAACACATCGTGGAAAATGTAAATGGTAATGCCCCAGGGGTCAATAGTCTCCGACCAGGAGAACTAGTTGACATTGAGCTGTCCAAAAAAGACAGCAGCCTGGGCATAAGTGTCACGGTACTGTTCGGCAAGGTTTTCATCCTCTCTTGTTTTTCCCCCTTTACCCCCCCTCATCTTGTCACTGTTGTGTGTGTGTGCGCCTTTGTGAAGGTGTTTAGAGGTAGCTTGGTTTGGTTTGCTTATGTTACGGTGGGTGTAGTCAGATCTAGAAGCTCTCGTGAGAGTATTTGTCCATCAAACTAACCTTGCATCGCATCTTTATGTTTTTAATCATAAGACACTAAAAGTCCCATTCACAGTGAGGAGCATGGACAATTTGAACAGGAGTGAGCTCTCTCATGACTGCTTACTAACTGCAAAGAGCTTTGCCACTAACATGCCACTAACACCATTTCTTTTTAACTGATTTTCAACGCTGTATTGATTGGAATGGATTAATGTACTCCATAAGTAATCACTCGACTGTGTGTCTTCATACCAGGATTGCTGTCAGATTTGTGTTTGTGTGCAGAATAATTACTGATTGAGTGTTGTGTTGCATCAGCAAGACAGTCACTGAAAACTGGACATGAAATGCACCTCAAGATTATCAAAACTAAAAGGGCACTGAATGGAAAATTAACATCGATGTTTAGATTTAACCTCGGTGATATTGTCAGTAACATCACAGTGGAGGATTTATCATTTCATTTAGAACTAAAGTCATTTTTGTGAAATGATAAACGCTTTGTTTAACTGTTGCATTAGGGGTAATTACAAAATCCAAACAAACCACAAGATAAATAACCATGTTGGTTATCAACAAGTTTTTAAAAAAATAGCATTATGGTTCCTGGCACTTGAGGCTGGGGCTGAATATTTTGAGTTGGCTCATTACCAAGTTATTCTGAGGATTAAGGCCTGTTTTTAACAAAGTTTTCAGCCATTAAGTCACTTTTTCGGACACGCGAATGTAAGATACATTCTTGTCCTCAAAGAAATAGTGCAGCCAGACTGAGTGGGGAAACCAGGACTGAAAATGAACAGCTGAAAATATAAATGTTCATTCTGTTGGAACAAGTTTTACCAGTAATGATGAGGTCCACTTTCTAATTTCTTTTGGCTGATCTTAGGAATGCAGGTAAAATGAAAAGCAGATCGCTGATGCTTTTCGATCAACGTGTTCCTTCTCTTTAGTTCTCCACAGGGACTGTTTACCTGTGGGCAACCAAAGCCTGCTCAAACGTGATTGGTCAAACCGGAAACGTTTATTCCCATGCTAAAACTTTTTAAAGAGGGAATGAAGCAACTGACACCCCAGTAGCTGTCAGAAATGTCAGCACTTGCAAACGCTAACAAAACCTTTCAGTTATTGTTCATAAATACCAACTTTATATACCATAATATACCAAATTCATACTCTAGAACCAACAGCAAAGGCAAAGCATTTATCACAAAGCAGATGTAACAAAAACCCTCCACACCTCACATCAACCCCCATAGAAAATACAAGTCCCACTAATTTCTCTTTGTTCGACTAGACTAAGAGTTGTGTGTTGTTTTCTCAGGGCGGAGTCAACACAACCGTTCGTCATGGAGGCATCTACGTCAAAGCCATCATTCCGAAAGGTGCAGCAGAGCTGGATGGAAGGATACAGAAAGGTAAGAGCCTGGACACTCACGTCACAGATAGTAATGTGTCTTAAAGCAACACAATGAAAGTTTTGTATCTGTAAATAGCAGCTTTAACATTTTTGTGGTGGTAAGCTGACTGGGGAGAATGATGCCGCTGTCACTTCCACTCTTCACCCTGAACATCTGTTCTTGCTCTATGTATTTTTGTTGATTGGGGATGATCTGTGAGAAATGTGGAATTGACATATAATTGCAGTAAGTTCAGGAGAAATGCTCAACTGCTGATGAGATGAAAAAACAAACTAGGAAGTCATTAAAAACCAGCCTTTATCTCGAATCTGTTGGTGCGTTTTTTGTACATCTGCAGCTTTTCTAGTTCAGGACATCGAGAATCATGGGTAATATCCACCTCTCACTTGTATGTCAGTTCAGTGACTACGCTGTCGGAGCTCCAGTGATTAATATTCTAAGATTTTTCTCTACATGAAAACCCCTCAAACGCAGAGCCCAACAGAATGAATCACCACATGTGGCTGCAAGAGGGCGCTGTTGCTCAGTAATACTTACATAGTGTTGCCTCAACCACTCTGCGTCTGTCCCGTACTCAGGTGACCGCGTGGTGGCCGTCAATGGAAGGAGTCTGGAGGGAGCCACTCATCAGCAGGCGGTAGAGTCTCTCAGGGACACTGGGCAGGTGAGTCATGACATTTACGTTGAGCGTCTTTCCCACAAGCTGTTCATTCAGTAACACCACGTAAAACATTTGCTCCCTCAGACAGTGCACTTGCTGCTGGAGAAGGGTCACCCGCCTGCAGACAGAATCCAGACTCCCCTCACACCTCAACGCACTCCACCTCATGCCGGCAGCAACCGAGAACAGGCCAAGAACAGAGAGCAGCCGCCGGAGGTCAAAGTGAAACCAGAGTACAGCTTTATCACACAAGGTGAGAGGATACAGTAAAGGGTCATTACAGTGCACTCAAAGGAAACCCCATTATAGTACACCATACATAAGTGTTTATTTATTTTCTTTAACAGTGTGACAAAGATCATTTCTTCTACATGAAAGCAAATAAATGTGTGTACAACCCATTAGCAGCTCACTGCTGACTATTTACATCTCAGCATCTGGTCTGCATGAAGGACACCATCACACTGATGAGTAGACACAGCATCTACTAGTATCTAGCAATAGGAGTAGTACTAGATGCTAGTAGTTAGTAGATACTTAAAAGTACTAATGGAATGTTGACGTTCTCATTGTGAGAAATTGCCTCAAGTAGGTATAAAAAACACAATGTTAATATCACTAATAGCTGTTTTACCAAACATGTTTCTCAAGAATAATTTATTCACCCTTGTGTTGTGTTCCAGTGGTGCAGGAATATTTTACTGAAATAAAACATGTAACACAACGCCTCGTAAAAATGTGGTGGTGTATAAAATACAGATCTTTGCTGATGTATGTAGTGAGTAAACGGGAAAACAAAAATATATCTACTATAGTAAAGGACAGTGACTTGAAAAATGTACCAAAGTAAATGTACTTTGTTACATCCCATTATGCAGCTCTGCAGATATTTACTACGAACTTTGCATCAACTTTAGATTTTGATTGCTGTGAGTAACCAGAAAACCAGAGTCAATGGACTGAAAAAGATTTACATAAACTTTTTTTGTTATGATTATTCTTGTGTCAGGTGGAAAATGTGTTGCCTGCAGGAACATACTTGATGTGTGTGTGTTTTAAGTGAGTTATAGAGTCTCACTCTTTGGAAACTGTACAGTAACTATTAAACAGGTTCTGATCTGTTATAGAGCAGCTTCTCTGAATAGTTGCACAACATTTTTTATCTCGTCCCGGACTAAAGGCTGCTTGTGCTCATCCACATTCCCAATTTTCTTACTGTGAGTTTTTGTGTCCTTGTCTCCACAGACAACGTGTTTGAGGTTCTTCTCCTGAAGAACACCTCAGGGCTGGGCTTCAGTTTTAGTCGAGAGGAGAACATCCCCGGTGAACCTCCCCCCGGCTCCAGCATGGTGCGAGTTAAAAAGCTGTTTCCCGGTCAACCGGCCGCAGAGAGCGGTCGCATCAACGTGGGCGACATCATCATGCGGGTCAATCAAACGCCCCTGAAAGGACTCTCGCAACATGTACGTCCAACGGCTTATCCCTCTGCGTCACAGCTTGACATAATAGAAAGAAGGGTCGTTTGATAATTAATTTGGAATTGTGTGTGTCTGCACGTAGGAGGTGATATCAGCTTTACGAGGAACAGGTCAGGAGGTGACTTTACTCCTCTGCAGACCTGAACATGGTATTCTTCCTGAGATGGACCATTCAGCCGTGGTGAGTCCGTGAATAATATTCTTTTTGACCCTTACTACTATTGTGAACTTTCAAGTATCACCAGTTGCTCAAAACTTTGGTTAATGTTATTTATTTCTCCTCAGACACCCATGCCATCCCCCCGAAAGCAGGTGTTGACCCAGGTAGAGCCGAGCCCGAGCATAGGCAGGACGGCCTCTCCGCCGGCTCTGCAGGCCACTAGGATTCAGGGCGCCGTGGAGGAGGCGCTGGAGAGGCTGCTGATCAAAACCCCCGGCCGACGTAACAGCTACAGCGACAGCACAGACGGGGATGAGGAGGTGGAGGAAGCCTTCAGCCCGAGCGCCATGGAGCACAGCAGGCAGACATGGGAGCAGAGCCTCTACCACACCCCCGGCAACAACCTGGGAACGGGGCGCTACGACAGCACCGGTCACCTGGACGAGACCGCTCACTCAGCCTTCTACTCCCCAAACATGCAAAGATCAGACCTCAGCCACAGGTACCTGAACTCTGTTGGATCGATGGTCACATCATTTGTGTTAATCAGTTATTCTGGTATATTAAATGAAATTGTCTTGGTGGTTTGTTTTCACAGGCATCCATCATCCCCTGTCACAACTGATCTGGAGTCCCCCTCCCTACCGATGCTGTCCTCCCACTCTGCCCCAAGCCCTGATCCACTACCTCCTCCACTGCCTCTGCCCTTAAACCTCACCATGTCTGGCAATGGACAGGACATAGAGGAGTTTGTTCCGGTAAGAACAGAGGAAGTGAAGATCCTAAGGAACCCTGTGAAATCTTTCAAAGAGAAGGTTGAACTACACTGTGCATCGAAAGATTGACTCATTCCAGTAACTTAGATTCTTCTCTGTTGTTAGGAGGTTGAGCTGAGTGTGTCCTTGATGAAGTCAGAAAAGGGCAGCTTAGGCTTCACCCTCACCAAAGGTAATGATCATGGCTGTTACATCCATGACATTGTCCAGGATCCAGCCAAGTCAAATGGACAACTCAGGCCTGGAGACAGAATGATTATGGTACGAATTCTTCACTCACCCCTCGTTCATTTGGTATCAATCTTCACGTCTAACTCCCAGCGAGAAACCAAAAAAAGGTTTGTAATTCCATAGTAAATAGATCCTTTATTTTCTATCTCCAGGTGAACGACACAGATGTGAGTAGCATGGGTCACACTGAAGTGGTCAACCTGGTGCGTGCTGCCCCTCGGTTAGTTGATTTAACTGTGGGGAGGGTCCTGGAGGCTCCAAAACCCCCCATTGAAGCCCACTTGCTGCCGGACATTTGTTTCAAGGACAACCAAGAACCACTGGGTGTGTAAACAGCCCGAAATCAAGGCTCCATATGTCCCCTGTTTATTGGTGTGGCTTTAAGTCACACGTGAACTGCTCTTCCCCCCTTCCCATCCCCAGGTTTGATTCTGGACGGCGGCAGCGACAGCGTGTATGGAGTCTTGTTTGTAAAAGACGTCCTGCCAGGATCACCGGCCTTCAACGAAGGCAGCCTGAAACCACTCGATTTAATCCACTACATCAGCGGCGCTCCCACCCAGGACCTGACACTCAGCGAGAACGAGAGGCTGCTGGAGCTCTCCCTCGACGACCTGACGCTCAAGGCCACAAGGTAATCTGCTCTAACACAAAATGACTGGTGTAGCCTAAATGGAATTTTTCACGCTGAGTTGGTGTTGGCATCACAGAAGGTTATTTTTAGCTGAAGATGCTTTATCTTTTTTCTTCTGGCTCAAAGGGATGGAAAGCCTGTTTTTCCATCTGGGCAGAAAGGTTTCTATTTTCTTGACAACATCAGCCCCAAGGTTTCATCTGGCATGAATGGTACGTTTCCCCTGAATGGGGCATCTGTGACATTTTAACTGAGTCTTTTATTTTGCATATAATAACAACACTATTTTCTGTTAAAGGTTTTCTTACAGAGGAGGAATCAAGAGATACAGAGGGTCTCACAGCACTTTGTCCCTTAGAGGTGGGTTTAAATTAACAGTTTTATTTTCTTAATGTATATTTATTGCGCATTATAGTCTGTTGTCATACTTACTTTAAAACATTCTTCGGTTTCATTTATTGTTATTTCTGTTTATAACTCCAAGCAAGTGGCTAGACAAGCTGTTGGTGTGTCTACAGCGAAGGAAAACAATGATAAAGCAAAGATAAATACATGTCGATCGAGACATGCGTAACAAGATCAATATTCCATATTCTTAAATATTATGATCACTATCTTTAAAAGCATGACTGTTGGCATGAATCTAGGTTTTTCTGGCATGTTTAGCTAAGTTTTGAATCATGGACTGAAGAGGATCATATATTGTTGTGTAATGTGCAGGAGGAAATTATTCAGCTGGATCTGGACAAGCCGCAGGCCGGAGGTCTGGGTTTCTCTGTGATCGGAGGGGAGAGGGGGATCTTTGTGAAATCCATCACTCCAGGAGGGATAGCAGAGTCCTCAGGGGAACTGCAAGTGGGAGACAGGCTGCTGAAAGTGAGTGATGTTCGACGTTTGATACTCATTTGCATGTTTACTTATTATTACTTTACTTTTGTTGTTGTTCTTTTTTGGGGGGGGGGGGCGGCTGTCCTCTTTAATGATTAACACAGCAAAAGTCCCCATCGTGGGACTAATAAAGGATTTTTCTCATTTTATCTTATTAATACATACATAATAGCAGATGCAGGAAATAGAAAACATTCATTCTATTAACATGTGCTGTCTATTGTCACATGTCTTTGCTTTGCCTTGTTTATGATTGTTTGTACAAAAAATGGATCATATGTATATATGTGTAATAATTAAGTGTCTCTTGATGCTCTGAAACCACCACCAGTAAAGGTTTTAATCATCTGTTGTAGGTGAATGAAGAACTAATGACAGGTGTGTCCCACACCAAGGCCGTCACCACCATCCGTAAAGCTAAAGGCCTGGTGCATCTCATAGTGTCCAGACCGCCAGACCAGAGCCCAAACACATACCTCGCCTATCTGCCCATCAACTCTGACATGTGCAATGAAAACACAGGTAAAACCGCGACCTAAAATAAAATGTTATAGGAGAAATGCTTTTTCCGTTTAGGAGATTTCTCAAGATGTAATTCTGTGTGTCCTGCTGCTGCTTCAGATCTGAGCGAGGACAGTGGGGTGAAGACGAAGCTGGGTTCTCCTCACGATGAGATGAAATCTGGCGGCTTCCCCCCCATACCACCAATAGGTAGAGTCCACAGTATAGGCTGGAAGATTTACTGAAACTCCCAATGCAGCAGTACTGATACCTTTGTAATTTTACTAAGAGCATTAATTAATTTGTGAGTAAATTAAGTGAACTTTGCAAACTAGATGACATTTCCCTGTTTCACAAACAGACTATGAAGATGATCCGGAGCAGAGGAGGGAGGCGGAGCACAGTGCAGATTTCTCTGAGGACACAGACTGTGATGGCTCTTCTCTACCTGAAGACTCCCCTGAGGTACAACTCAAACCAGCCAAACTTTATGAACTCATATTTTGATCATATCTGATGTTTTTTTTATTATTATTTATTACTGATTTTAATTTTTGTATATTCAGAGTTCAAGAAAAGCGGAATGGCAAGAGGAGAGTGTTGACGACCCAAGAAATGAAAAGTAAGATTTAGACTTTGGATGAACACCTGTCACATTTTTATATATACACTTTATTCACTGTATTCACTGCCAATTACTCCTTGTGTTTTTAGAATAAACAGCTATCTGCAAATGAGCGCTGGACAGCCAGAGGAGGATGAAATCACATGGGGAAGTGATGAATTGCCGATTGAGAACTTGAACTCCAAATCCAGAGAGGGTAAGACCGACTTTCTCCAAACTGTGGCCTTTAAATTTGATTTTAGAAGGGGAGTTAAAACTACTCGTAAATGAAGATAAAATCTAGATTCACGCATACAATTTGAGAGCATTGAGGATGGAGTCAAAAGAAACACCACCACTATATATATATATTTGTGTTTCCTTTTATGTATTATAAAAGTCTAATCATTGAGCGTGATCCATGTATTTTTGTCTGCAATCTATTGGTGTACTATGTCAAAGTGAAAAAATGAATTGTCTCGGCATGGTAAACATTTTTTTAAAGTGGTATATACATGAATCTTCATTTTGTGTCAGACGGGCCACTCATCACAGAGGACGAGCTGACCTCTCTGCCGCTGGTCAAAGTGGTGCCTGACGGCCAGTACACGGGACCGAAGCTCAACACGGTGGTCCGCATGATGAGGGGCCTCCTGGAGCAGAAAGTCCCGCTGCAGGAGTTTGAGGTAAGGAGCTACTTTGAATGTCGGTCGCATGTAAATTGATTGTGATTCATCAGCTGTTTTCAATAAAGTTTTCTTCCCTCGACAGAATCTTCAGAACCTCCAGCCGCTGGATGACTGTTTAATAGGTCAGACGAAGGAGAACAAGAAGAAGAATCGCTACAAGAATATCGTTCCCTGTAAGAAAAGTCTCCTATCTCATATCTTGAAGGTTTTTCCAATAAATATGCAAATGTGGATTTTGAACGCGTTTATCTCTACCAGTTGACACCACTCGAGTTATGCTGGGCAAGGACGGGGGCTACATCAACGCCAACTTTGTCAACATGCCGGTGAAGGATGAGAACTTCATGTACATCGCCTGCCAGGGACCTTTGCCCACCACTCTGGGCGACTTTTGGCAAATGGTTTGGGAGCAGAAGTCCAACGTGATCGCCATGATGACCCAAGAGGTCGAGGGCGGCAAGGTGAAGTGTCAGCGGTACTGGCCGGACACGTCGAGGACGGCAGAGATGGTGGACGACAGGTTGCAGGTCACGCTGATCAAAGACCAGTATCTGGACAACTTTGTCATCCGACTCATTGAGCTCAAAGACGTCCTGGTAAGCATAGTACATTTTAATTTGACATTTCTCTTCTAATAATTTAAAGTTTTCACACATGTCTAATGTACGTTCCTTCCTCAGACCAATGAGACCCAGCGTGTGACTCATCTGAACTACACGGGATGGCCCGACCACGGGACGCCGTCACAGCCCGAGCAGCTGCTCACATTTATTTCCTACATGAGGCACGTTCATCGGTCGGGGCCGATAATCACACACTGCAGCGCCGGCATCGGCCGTTCAGGAACCCTCATCTGCATAGACGTGGTTCTGGGTCTCATCAGTAAAGATGCCGATGTAAGTTTTACCTTGTACCTTGCTTACTCACATATTCTATTATGTTCTTATTTGTTCTTTTCAAGATGATAAGAATTCCTTTTTGTTTTGTAGTTTGATATTTCAGATGTCGTCAGGAACATGAGACTTCAGAGGCAGGGAATGGTCCAGACAGAGGTGAGTTTTTTTTATTTGTTGTAACCCTTAACCCTGCTGGGCTCTCTGTGGCTACAACCACACAACTATATTTTGGTTTTAAATACCTCCAGCGCTGAAGGCAAAACACTACTAAAACATTCCACCTTAAGGTTGGTTGGAGTTAAATTCTTAATCTTACTTTAAACATTGCTGCACCTTGTTTGTAGTATTTTCTGTAACTAGACAAACTGCAGAGTACGTAATCAGCTTCCTGTTTACGACGAAACACACGTACACAGTGTTCATGAATAATAATAAACTTAATTCATATGGTACTTTCCTGAAAACTGATTTCACAAAGTGCTTCCCAGATAAAACAAATACTCTAAATAAATGCAGTCCAATATTACAAATATTGTTAGTGCGAGAGACAATGGATGAAATCAAGTTTAAAGAGATTTAATAATAATAATAATAATAACAATAAATATGATGTATTTGTTATGTATCTCTTAATCTGATTTTAACCTTGGTTTACTTTTATTTGTGTTTATTGATGATTTATTGTAATTTCCCTGGGTGCTCACAAAGGCACCATGAAGTAAATTGTATTATTAGTTAATATTCATTATAAGTATGGATGTAGCCTTGAATTCACATGTTTCCTCTTTTTATCCCACAGGACCAATATATCTTCTGCTATCAAGTGATCCTCTACGTCCTCAGATGCCTTCAAGCAGAGGAAAGCATCTCTGGATAGGAGACGCCACATATCGACACCGCGTGCTGGGCGACTGTT
The DNA here is from genome assembly GCF_947347685.1 of Pleuronectes platessa. NCBI lineage: Eukaryota > Metazoa > Chordata > Actinopteri > Pleuronectiformes > Pleuronectidae > Pleuronectes > Pleuronectes platessa. The sequence continues at coordinate 9,501,356 of NC_070644.1, read as the reverse complement.
ACCACCAGAGCAAAACTAAAATGCAGAGTTGACACAGGCAGAAATTGCCAAATTTACACTACATGTTTTTAAAATGCCTTAAAATGTTCGGTTCCTCGAGAGCAAATCCTTTTAAGAAGTCTATATTTTTATGTTTGCTTTTTTGAGTTTTCTCTCTTTGGCTGCTACTCCCTCTCAATGCATTTACGAGAACTGCTGATTGTATTTCCTGTTGTCACCTACAAGAGAACACTTGTGTTTTTTTCAATTCTTGGATATTCTAAAATAATTATAAAAGTGATCAATGATCTCATATTTTATGTGGAACAAATTTGTACTTGTGTATTATGAATCCTATTTTAATGCTGGAACATGCCTTGACAGAATACTATGTCAGTATTTGCTTTGTAAATCTATTTTACAGTAATTGCTCACTGCCTGAGGTAAATGATGAAATTAAAAGTGTACATATTCATCTCCTGAAAATTAAACTGGATACATTTTAAATGGTACATAGCAGACCTTTTCATTTAAAAGGAAAACAATTTCAGTTTGTTTGTCACTTTATTGCACGTCACCTTTTGGAATAGTTTTGAAAATGACCCAGAAAATAGAGCCTTGTTGGTTCCATTCATGCTTTGTAGAGAAGTTTCCATCCCTTTTCCACCTTGTTCATCCAAACGTTCTCAAAACATAATCCTTACACATCTCACATGAGGAGGAGAAGCTGCAGCTTGTGCTCAGGGGAAAGGGTTGACACAGTATCATAACAGGAGCACCAGGAAAAGTTTGCTGCCACTTTGAGAGGGGGAACTAGTGGTATATTTTATACACTGTATGTGTAGATATCATGAAATATGAACACATAAATTAACATATATTCTTCAAAAGTGGCTCTTACATTGACAGCTCCCGAAAACAACCATGAGAATTTAATCATCAGTTCACTTATACTTTACAGTTACCTGTGTGGATGTATATGTATTGATTACACGTAGTTGCCCTGAATGAATCTACACTTTGAAGCTATTTGATGGAAGATGAAAATGTAATTGGCTGAAAATACTGTAGCAGAGAGATGAAGTCAAAGTCAGCTTTATTGTCAAATCTGCCATACGTACAGGACATAGAAAGGGTTGAATTGCTTTTTCTCTCTGATCCCCAATGTAAACATATGTAGACAGAACATATAAGTATGCAAAAATAATAAGTACTCAAAACATAGTACACAGTACCACACAGTATGCAGTCATAAGCACACGTGGATGGAATGAGAGTAGTGCACACCAGAGTAGTGCAGGAGGTCAGCTAAGTCTTGATCACGTAATTGTAGATCAATCCTTGACATGATGAGACTTCCTGGGGTACAATGGTTTTTTGGATCATACCAACTCTACCAGACAAACAAAATAAAGCTCTCGTGGCTCGATAAGGACATTTGTAAGGATTATTAGGGCCCGAGCACTGACTGATAGTGAGGCCCCATTGAAATTGTAAGGATTATTATTATTTTGCAGGCAAATTAATTGTCTTTTTGAGGGCTTTAACATGCTCAAATTCGTACCAAAATTCGCAGAAAATTAGAAAGTGGTAAAAATGTATGTATTCTGGAGGAATTTTCAATGAGCGTGGTAAATTGGATCAACGTTGCCCCCCGAGACCCCTTGTACGCTTTCACATCGACCGATCTTCACAAAAATCGAAACACAGGTATATAATGACGAGACAAAACAAAAAGGTCTACAGGTGCAATTTGTGCATCTTCTTCCTGTGCTTAGTTTCTCATGGGGAAGAGCAGGTAATCCAATCCTTAATGTAATTGCTAAAGGTTGGCAGGCTGTCGTGTTGGCAGGACTTCAACCACCTATTCATTGCACAATATCTAAAACTATGTAAATTTAAAAATAAAATAATTTAATTTAATTTAATTGTTTTTATATTTAATTTAATTTAATTTTTATTTTATTTTATTTTATTAAATTAAATATATTATTTTTTTAATTAAATTAAATTTAAAAAAAAGAAACTGCGACCGCACATCCTGCGCAGAAGCCCACTGCGCACATCTGCGCAGTAGCCCATTGTGCAGGATTTCTTTTTTTTTGTATTTGTTATTCATTTAAATTTAACCTTTTTCTGTTTTTATATTTAATTAATTAAATAAAATCCTGCCAATTTTAACACTGGCATGAAAATGAATTAAGCACGGACACTACAGGGTTATATCAGGCAGTCCACGCCCAACATACTATATTGCCATCTTTCTGCAGCACAAACCTGAGAAACGAGAATATAAAACACATCAGTATCATTACTTAGGTTTCCATGGCTGTGACCAAACAGCTGCACTCCAGCTGTTGTCCTGAATGAGCTTTGCTAATGAAAGAATACTGCATAGTCACATGCAGTATGTGTTGAGAGCACAGCATCCTGGTTTAAATGTTACTACCAACACATCTCCTTTGGTACTCTGTGTGCAACAAGCATACTGTGTCAGGGTGAAAATGTATTACACTGCATACATTACAAGCGATATGTATATGTGGGCAGGGGTGGACTGGGACAAAAATTCAGCCCTGGCATTGTCTGTCCAGACCAGCCCATTACATTATCAGCGGACACCACATAGAAGTCCACAAATCTCGCGGCGTCTTCTCTCATGCATACTACTGTTACCACCTAGCTCAAAGATGGCAACAAGAAGGGAGGCCACACACAAACCTCTCAAGCCAAAAGTAAATTTATTTAACCCCAAATCAAGATAGCTCTAACTACGCAGTGGGATGTGTAAAATATGTTACGCGTCAGTGGTGTTAACAGTGTTTGGATGTGTGAAAATAAGGTGTGATGTATGTTGTAAGGTGCAGAAGCAAAGCAAAACAAAGGCTGAGGGCCCCATGCCCCTGGAAGCAGCCTTTAGATCTGCAGCTGAAGCCCAGCCCAAAAGGGCAGGCCCAGGGTGAGTGCCAGCCCTACCTGTGTCTGGAAAACAACTCCTCAGGCTCTCACATGTCAAGTGGTCAACCTGAGAAGGACATGGATACATTATAATGTCTCTAATCATCACAAATTAAGTATGATTTCATAAAACATAAAAAATGATAAACTCACCAGACTAGAGGAGACTCAACAGACATGGTACAGTGAAGGTAGAGAGTGGAGGCAGACAGAGAGCAAGTCCTCGAACATGGACAGAGGGGGAACAACTCCTCAGGCTCTCACATGTCAAGTGGTCAACCTGAGAAGGACATGGATACATTATAATGTCTGAAAAATAAAGAAAATGTTTTCCTCTGTCCTGAACCTAGAGTTGAGAACTTTTTGGTACTGTGTTTCTTTTAAAACCTTTTAAAAATTATTATAATTATGAATTTATACATTAAAAAATACATGATAAACTTACCAAATTCTAACAGTGGTCCCAAATGTCCACATATAAAACAGAGGGAGAACGACTCCTCAAATATATCACAACAACCTGTAATGGAGAATAATTGATCATTTAGTGTACATGATCACACCATTAAGGATCAACATATAAGCACTCTCATCTCTATTTACAGCTCAGAAAGTTTACTGTTGCTATGGCAACAGTAAACGACGTTAGCAGCTCTTAGCTAGCTTAGCTAAATCATCTGAACAATAATAACCCATAATATAACAATTCAGCATATTAAAACAAAATCAAAAACGGCCAACGTTACTTACCATGTCTGCCTCCACTCGCTCATCATTGTCGAGTCCTCCTCGCTCGTCTCCCGGCGCACCTGCTGCTGCTGGGCTGGTGAACCCGGCTCCAAATAGGTCCGTCAGTTTGGCACATGTAGCAGCCTCCACCTCCAGAGACTTCAGCTTTTTTTCCCGATGCTTCTCAGCGCCACCCGGGCGTTTTTTACTCTTATTATCCATTTTAAGTTTCTGTCTCAGCAGCAGCCCGTCCCGCGACTCCCCCCGCCAATGCCATGAGGTCCCGCCCCACCCTGGTTTGTGTTGTGATTGACAGCACTGTCCGGGCTCTCTGAGCCTGTCAGCCCATGATTGATTGAAAATGACAAACAATAGACCAATAATATGTGTCGATGCTGGCAACACACTGCTAGCCATCTGTAGCCAATTGGCCGGCCCAATTGGAGGGAATTTAGAGAGGAAGAAGAGAAAAAAAAACGAGAAAAAAAACAAAGCGGACCAGACCGGCCCACATTGGGTCAACGGCCCACCGGGACGATGCCCGGTATGCCAGATGGCCAGTCCACCCCTGTATGTGGGTAGTCAGAGAGGTCCTGAACACAGGCATATCAGTCTCTCACTGAACTTATTGAGCAAAGTGTTTTTACAGTACTTTGAAATATCCAGAAATTAGCTACTTGAAGCTAAAAATGTGAGACTTTTATTCACTAAAATCTCTAAATTGATACAGTCAAAATGCTATTCATAAAAATAACACGTGAGGCGATGTATACTTCTTGTTACTATAATCCAATCCATTTAATTTTCAATTATGCATTTTGTATATACTCCATGTCAACAGTTTATTTAGAAAAAACGCTTTGGATGCGTTTACCATAAATGTCAGTATATGCGCGAAGTAGAATTTCTGTGTCGGCTGATTTGACCACAGAGACACGAGTGTCGGCTGGCTTGACCGCAGTGGGATGGGGGTTGGTGGGGCTGGGTTCCTTCTAAACCAAAGCCTACAACCATCTCCACTGTTTTCATTGTAGTTTATTATTTAAATCATATTTCATTTACGGTTTTAACCAGTGTTTTTGTCTAAAAAAAGGCAAAAAAACAACTGTAACACAAGTGTCACGTTAATAAAGTTTGATCATTAAAGAACTTTGTAGAAAACACGAACGTCCCCTTTTATTGAAGTGGACGTGACGTAACGCTACTTCCTGTTGGTACCTTTAATGGATGCCCACACTGTCGCCACGTTTATCTTGTGAAAACTTCTGTATTTTCATTTTTTTCAATAGAACGGGTTCGTAAAACAACTTAAACCATGTCCGGTCGACAGAGCAACAAACTGCCAAACAACTTACCACAACTGCAGAACCTCATCAAACGGGATCCGCAGTCGTACGTAGAGGAGGTGAGTGTTGTTAGCCGGAAGGCTGCTAAAGCTGCTAGCTCGCACACTCGCATGTTTTATTCCTAGACTTGTCACTTAACCCTCGTATCTGTGTTCCTGTGTGTGTGCTCCAGTTCTCCCAGCAGTTCCGACACTACCAGTCCAATGTCCACATCTTCAAGCTGCAGCCGGACAAACCCAACAAGGAGCTGGCGGAGCTCGTCATGTTTTTAGCTCAGGTGACATATGAACGTGTGGTCGCAGTGAGTCGTGCTGATCAGGGATGTGAAACGTGCTAACGGGAGACTTGTTGTCCCTCAGGTCAGTCACTGCTACCTGCAGCAGCTGTCCGGCTTCCCCCAGGAGCTGTCCGAGTTACTACTGAGTTACCACACAGTCCTGCAGCCTGACTTAAGAATGGTGAGGATATTATATACATATTATATTTTCAAGTGTTTTCAGGGCAGGTGCAATATTTACCTCATTTTATTATTATTCTGGGTCTTACTCGAGATGTCCTTGTGTATTGTTTTTTCTTGTTTGTTACACAATATAATGATGAAGCTGCTGTTGCACTTTGGCCCCATGGAGACAAGAAAGTATATTTGATTGATATGAAATGGAGCTTGTTGATATTTATGTCACATAGCACTGACATGTTATCGTTCACATGTGTGACCCCCCCCCCCCTCTCTCTCCTCTCCTGGTCAGACCTTCTGCAAAGCTATGATTCTCCTGAGGAACAAGAATCTGATCGACCCCACTTGTCTCCTGGAGCTCTTCTTTGAGCTGCTGCGATGTCACGATAAGCTGCTGAGGAAGGTGAGAGCGCTCGGCCCCATAACAGCTTATTGGTGATCCAAGTATAGTCTGTCCCATTTATTAAAGAAAGATAGATTGAAATGGTCATTATATTTTATGTAGTATTTTCTGTTTATCAATACATATTTGCATATTTCGAAGTATTTGAGACAGGAGTTTATTGGTAGTAATGGTTGTGCATCTGGTTATGAATTTTATGAAAATGTGACATTTTTTAAGTATGTATTTGTTGTAAATAACCTGTAACTCTCCCTGATTTTGTTGTTTCCTCTTTTCTCTCCAGACACTGTACACACACATTGTTGTTGATATCAAAAACATCAACGCTAAGCACAAAAACAACAAGGTCAACACAGTAAGTATAAACAACGAAATCGCGCCTTGTGCACTTCACATGTGACTGTCTGGGTTCAAACAGCCGCCACTCACTGTCTTTGTTATCGTGTCGTGTGTTTCAGACATTACAGAACTTCATGTACACCATGCTGAGAGACAGTAATCCCATCGCAGCCAAGATCTCTTTAGATGTGATGGCGGAGCTTTACAAAAGAAACATATGGTGAGAGTCATGACTTATACACTGAAGAGAGATTGTCAAGCGGAGGGGATTTCTGGACCTGATCGTCTTTTTGTTTGTTTCACAGGAACGACCCGAAAACAGTTAACGTCATTACAACGGCGTGTTTCTGTAAAGTGACAAAGGTATGTTTGTTTTCACTTGACAGCCGTCACTTACTCACTGACACTGATTGAATAAAAAAACAATGTTGTACATGTATGCTCACCTGCATCTCCCCGTCCCTAGATCGTTGTCGCAGGTCTTAAATTCTTCCTGGGCAAAGATGAAGATGAAAAGAACGACAGCGATTCAGACTCCGAGGTAAGCATCCCAGCCTTCGATTAGAGGTGTTAGAGACACAAACATGTCTTATAGACCGTCTTGTTTTCCAGCCAGAGGGACCAACAACCCGAGATGTGATGGTGAAATACTCCACAGGCAGGAAAACCTCCAAAAACAAGAAGAAGATGGAAAAAGCAATGAAAGTTCTCAAGGTACCGTTGTTGTAACTACTAAGACACACGCATAACTGGTTTTCTTACACACATGTTCAGGTAAACTGAGTTCACTGTTTTAATTTTCAATACTCGTGTGGTTTTGAACAGAAACACAAGAAAAAGGCTAAAGTGGAGGTGTTCAACTTTTCTGCTATTCACCTAATTCATGATCCTCAAGGTAGGCTCACCTCCCCTCTCCACAGTACCACATAAATGTCCGATGTCATTTAGTAAATTACCACAACTATCTAATATCTCCTCTTTTTTTTTGTAAAGATTTCTCAGAGAAACTGTTGAAACAGTTGGAAAGCTCTAAGGAGCGCTTCGAGGTGAAGATCATGATGATGGAGCTCATATCCAGACTGGTTGGAATCCACGAGGTAATTCCTAATCATGTTGTTATTTTTATTTTTTGCGGGGGGAAACATATTAAATAATATTTTTATAAAGAGAAAAACCGGTTCTGATACAAAGACGAAAGCTGGAAGTTACTTCAGATAAAACTGCAGTAGGCGATTTGTAGGGGGACGAGGCGGGACAAATTATTGTTGATTGATATTGTTAACTCATTATTTTGCTAATAAACCTAGATGTTGTGTGTGTGTGTACCTGGGCTGTGTGGAAATATCACACAGAAGTATAAATGCATTATAGATGGAATATTTTATATCGATTCTTATACTGTGTTCTTTTCCATCTACAGCTCTTCCTCTTTAATTTCTATCCCTTCATCCAGAGGTTTCTTCAGCCTCATCAAAGAGGTGAAACTTAATCTCCGATAGTAAAGTTAAAAACCTGAGTTGATGACACGTCTAAAACCGTCTTTGCTCTTTTGTAGAGGTGACAAAGATTCTGCTGTGTGCTGCCCAGGCATCTCACCAGCTCGTTCCTCCGGAGGTACGTTATGATCTACACCGTGATTCAGTCAGTTAATAAACACTTGAGCACTGTTAACGCTGTATTTCCTACTCGTGCAGGTCATCGAACCCGTCATCATGACCATCGCAAATAACTTTGTGACTGACAGAAACTCTGGGGAGGTCATGTGTGTGGGGTAAGAGGCTTCCATGTCTCCTTTCTCTCGTTACAGTTAATGAGAGTCAATATGATTATATAATGTGAAGGAAACAATAGAGAAAAGTAAGCTTTTAACTACAGTGCTTAGTATTACCTCATGGATTTACAGTACAGTTCTCCTCTCCTTGTGCTCCAGTATCAATGCCATCAAGGAACTGACAGCTCGTTGTCCCCTCGCCATCAATGAGGATCTGCTGCAGGACTTGGCTCTGTACAAGAACCACAAAGACAAGAGTGGGTTTTTCTACACGTTGTATATCGACCACATCATGCACATGTGTGTTCAGTCACTCACAGTGTGTTTGTGCTCCCCTCAGATGTGATGATGTCGGCACGGGGACTGATCCAGCTCTTCAGGAATCTGGATCCACAGATGTTGCTGAAGAGGGACAGGGTGAGCGCAATGAATTTTTTAAGAACTTTTTTGCTTACTCACCTACTGCTGAGGAGCGTGTTTGGAACTTCATCTCCAACTCTTACTGTGACAAAGCTACATCTCTGTTACTTTGAATGTGCTTCTTGTTGTCCAGGGGAGACCCACAGAGGCGTCGACAGAGGCTAAAATCAAAGACTACGGAGAACTTGAATCTAAAGACTACATCCCTGGAGCTGAAGTCCTGGAGGTGGAAGGGGAGGCGAAGAAAGAGGGAGAGGAGGACGGAGGTCAGCAGTTGATTGAATTTTCTAATCTGAACTACAAGATAAAAACAATTTTATTTTAATAGATTGTGTGTATGAGATGATGGATAATCAATATAAAGGATGCATATTTGTCCTGTTGTACAACAGAAGGCTGGGAGAGCGCCAGTATAGGTGATGATGATGATGAAGACGGGGAGTGGGTGGACGTTCACCACTCGGCTGATGAAGACGCAGGAGAAATGGTGAGAGTAACTGGTCTTGTTGAGCTGCTGGGGGACGATTACACACAGGAACTTTGTTTTAATGTCAGAGTTTCCTGTGGTGGTTTCAGGCGGAGAAGCTTCAGAGTATTCCGGTGGAGGAACGAAAGGCGAAGGCAGCTGCCGTCAGTGGCAGCCGGCTCCTCACGCAGGATGAGTTCAAGAAGATCCGCCTGGTGCAGATAGCCAAGGAGGTGAACAATGCGCCGGGCAAGGGCCAGAAGAGGAAGATCGTGTTGAGTGACGATGAAGAGGACAACAGGTGAAAGAGATGTTTCAAAGATGAACTGTTTCATGTGAAAGGCAGTTCTCTCTCGTCTCCTACTCCTTGAAATAAGGTTGTCATCACTGTCATGTCAGGTTTATCCATAAGAATTGAAATATTTTTGTATTTGTTTCTGAATCTTGCAGGGGGGAGCTGCTGACTTTGAGAAACATCGAGAAACTGCATAAAAAACCCAAATCAGACAAGGAAACACGTCTGGCAACAGCAATGGTAAAAAGCCTGTGTTTACTGTGGACTGACATCAAAGCAGCTGATAAACCAGTGACTCATTTATACTTCAGTTTATAAAATGGGGAAAAAACTGTTAATAACATTTTCAATATTCACATTATTTGTTTTGTCTAAATAATAATATTAAAAAATATTGGCACTGTAGACTGTGAAAGGCAACAAACATTTGTGAAGCTGGAACCATTTTTTGTTGTTGTGTTTATCATAGTTAGTGGTTGATTGACCCCTGATGATGTGTTTGATTTTCCAGGAGGGACGAGGTGACCGGAAGGATTTCGTTAGGAAGCATTCCAAACTGAACTCACACGCCAGCACCAGCAACAAGGAGAAGAGGAAGACCAAGAACTTCATGATGATGAGACACAGTCAGAACGTTAGAACCAAGGGCAAACGCTCCTTTAGAGACAGACAGGTAACACGTCAGACCGAGGGGCTGCTCCATTTGATTGTACTCACGCTTGCACTTCGACTAAAGACATTTGGTCTTTGTGTTTCAGATCGCTCTACGAGATGCTCTCCTGAAGAGGAAGAAGCAGCACCATTAGGACATGTGGAGATGATGATGATGATGATGATGATGGTCGTCACAACCCTGATCTTTGACTATGTCAAATATTATTCATCCTTCAGTGGCTTGCAAACTGTCATCTCATTAATGTATTATATTCAGTGGATGAACTGCATAGATGTACTATGTTCTGAAATAAACCTTTTAATTGTGTGAACGTGAGTATGTTAATTCAATTATGGAGAAAAATCATTATCCTGTTGTTTTTCTCGTGTTGATAAATGGCCTATTGATCCCGTATATTTTTGAACTGCTCTACTCACTCCATGCAGGCAGCAGCTTTGATTTTTGATGATAAAATGTATATTTTTTAGAGCTGTGAAAAATAACGCGTTATGATTAAATTACAGGATTAATTCGTTTTTTTTTTTTAACGCATTTAACGCATGCGCAGAAGGACCTTCCAATTCCGCCGCCTCTGCACTAGTCGCCGCTCTAATGCAGTCAGACGGCAGCTGCCATTCAAACAAACAAACAACATGGATAATTCTGATGAACCTGAGGACCTTCTGGACGGGAAGATCGTGTTCCAAAAAAACAAAGATCGAACATTCAGTAAAACCAAGGTGATATGCACACTCTGCGAGAAGACGTTATCGTTTCACCGTAGCAAAACCCGCCTAACCACCGCAACGCGAAGCATGTGTTGGTCGGCGAGGGGCGTTCAAGTGGAATGCGCCAAACCAGACTCACTCGCCGGACACATTGTGCAAAAGAAGTGGTCAGCTTTACTGTCAGAGAATTTGAACAAGTTAGTTTGCCTCACCAACTGGCTAAAGACCGAGTAGCTAAGAGGGCCTTTAGAGGCATTAGATTGTATCATGGTGTGGTTACTGGTTGTGTGACAAAAAATATAAAAAATGTCAACCATCCTATGGCTAAGAAGCTCAAATAATTTCTGTTTAATTTTTTAAAAAAAAGTTTTATTCAACCACACAATGGCTAAGGAGCCCGAATTCTGTTTAGGATGAAGATTATATTAATGTTCCATATGGAAAAGCAATGATAACTGCTGAAGAACTGCTGAGTTGCAGCACAAAAGAAAAGTTAAATGTCATAAATCTTGTTTTCACAAAAATATTCCGAAAAAATCGGTAATGTGATTAATCATGAATAATCCATAGAAACCTGTGATTAATTTGATTAAAAATTGTAATCATTTCACAGCCCTAATATTTTCTGTTCATTAGATCACAGGCACTGAAAAAGAGTAGACGTATTTACTTTCAAACTACTGACCTGATCCCATTCATATAAACTGTGGTGTAATATATAGTCACACTAGTACAAGGACAGTTTTTAGCTGAATGTGATAGTTCAGTTTTGCAGCCATGGACTTTGAGGTTATTATTGTTATGAATACCTTGGTATTTAGTGGCTACATTTCAACGAAGATTGAAATAATAAAGACTTCATTTCAATATTTCTGATTAATGTTTTTAAGGTGGATCAGAAAAATGCTCACACAGAAGCTATAAACAGTAAACGGCTCAGATCCGGCTCAATCAGTCTGTGACGGTGTCGTTATGTGTGGGTGAAACATTATTGGCCAATATAATTATATAACAAGTGTTTTGACGGTCTAGCTTGTCCTCACTTTGTACGTTATGTAAAGTTATACTTTTTTTTTAATGTCAGTGTCTGACAAAATAAACAGTGTGTGTGTTTTACAACTGAGCAGAGTGAAAGTTTTGTGCAATAACTTGGTTTTAATGACAGAAAAAACATTTGTGACAAGGTTTCATTACATTAAAGCTGAAGTTAAATTATTGTATTATGGAAATGCTTCATTCTCTGTCATCTCTAAGATCATTGTCCTCTCAGCATCTGAACTTTTAAGCCAGCTGTAGCGTATGGCACACACACATTTTAACAAAGGACTAATAGATATTTAACGCTCTTTCAATTTTAGGGGTCAGTATCTTGCCAGGGACACTTGGGCATGCAGATGGGGAAGAGTGGGATCCGAACCCTCTACCTTCTTGTTGGAGGACGACCATTCTACCCACTAGGCCACACCACCTGCTCATTCCTAAGCACAACAAGAAGATGGACATATTATGTATTATATTGTATTTTCTACTTTACTACATATATTTGACAGCCTTACTTAAAAGTTACTTTTCTATTTTGGGATTTTAGATACTGGATGATTTAACATGCTTTAAAAACCTATTGTTAGAGAATAACCCAGTAGTTTCTAACCATGGCTTCTGACGCCTTACAAGAATCACAGTGTGGGACACATTTAATTATATATATTTCAGAAAATTCACGCAAAACCTTCTAGTTTATTTTCGGTGAACAAATTAATGACATATTGTTTCCATCAACTAGCACAAGGAGTAAGGGTCACTCATTACAACAAAACTATTTAATCTCAAGTTGTTTCTTCGTATGATGTAATGTCACAAATGCATCATATGATATAAGCTCTATTCATCTTTTCATATGTTAAATGAGATCTACAAATAATTCGTATTAATTAAAGTAAAAGTACCTCCAATTTGAACTCACGTGCAGGTCTTAGTAACATTACTTTGGCCATAACGTATATTTCCGGGAGCATCGTAGAACTGGATATTAAAACTTTGTATCCTTCAGGTGACGCTGTAAAACTACACTTCCCATGAAGCACCTGGAAGCACAACAAACATTCCACTCAGAGAAGCCGGCATCTTAATTCTCAGCTGCGACATGAGGTATCTAAGTTAAACACATTTCTCCACACACCGAGGCTCCTCGACGCTTTACCGTCGCTTGTGGCGTCGCACGTTCAGTGTTTTCGCTAAACTCGTGGTTAAATCGTGAACGTGAGCTGCGCGTGCTAGCCTGCCTGCTAGCTACAGTTAGCTAGCAAGCCAAGCACTAGTGGACTCTGAGGTCTAGCTAGCTACATTTGTCACAAAGACACATTTAGCATCGTTAGCTGTGAATGTGGGTAACGTTAACAACCCAGTGACTCACAAACACAACCACACTCATTTACTGTATTAAATGTTGACCCGTGTTTGCTGGTGCAGATTGTTGTTGATGGTTATGCTATGCTAACCTGTGTGTAATACATGTACGAGCATGTTGGTGGTGTCACTCTGAAATAATAAGATGAGCCCGATTATTCTGAATGACGTCTGAAGGTGCGAGCTGTCACTCACAGTAAACAGATCATGTGGTGTATTTGTATTAAAGCTGCTGTCTTAAATATTTACTTAAATCAACCCCAGATCGTCCAATGTCCAGTAATAGCTGATCAAAATCCACTTTATTACAAACAAAAGCCATAACACACCTTCATGACCTGATACAATAACACGTGTGATACATGGTGGAGCAGTGAGGACCGGTTTGATCAGCTAGAATAAAAAAATCAGACCTATACAGTCAAAAGAAATCAATCAAATATGTGTTTCCATAGCTCAATTGTCAAAAAGATCTAAATGCTTGCATACACCAGCTGTTAAGATGCACCACTGTAAACCAGCAAATAGTATCTCAATGATAGAGAAGTGATATTCTGGGACTCTAATATTCCTTCAGATCTGCTTTTTCTGTCTAACGTTGCATGCTGGTTTCCTATTGGGAATCGCTCTTTATATATGGTGGACACAGAGATGCACAGAAGGATGCTGCATGGGTTCAAAGTGGTGCTTGTTATTGTTTTTCCCATTTGTACGCAGCGGAGTCGGGCAGTTGCGCAATACATCCCTTTAAATTATTGACTCTCTCGCTCCACTTACTCTTAATAAATAATAGATCACTGTCTGATGACGTTACCATCTATAAAAGGGCTCCAACTCATCCTGGGTCTGTATTTGAAGAAAGCGAATATTACAAATCGCTTCATGGGCTGAGAGCGTAAACAGTATCGAGAAAGGAATCTGTCGTCGGGCTTTCAGAGTAGAGCAGCAGTGGAATCCGTGCATATGATGGGACTGGATGTTCTCAGCTCTCAAAGCTGAGGGGACTAGTGATGAGGGGGCGACACACTGAGTCTATTCACTTTCAGAGGCATGGCTTCAAAGAGAGAGACAGTACATCATCTGTAGGGTGTGGGTGGAGCTTCGGCCTCTGGCGGTCCGCTCTCACTTCATCTGTTCTCTGTGGAGATTTTTCATCAGACTCAGCAATAGGTAGGAGCTTTTATGGTTTGATTGCCGTGTTTTCTGAGCGGTGTGCTAGTTAATCTTGGAGTGATTTGCTCGTTGTTGTTTTTCCCCTTTTTGCTTAAGTCTTTGCTAAATGAATATAGATGAAGTGACACTGCAAGTGGTAGTGGGGGGGGGGGCTGCTACTGACCAAACTTGCTAGGCTTGCAGGCGACCCCCCTCTAACAGCAGTTCCCCTGTTGTCTCCTCCGTTTAAGCCGATAGAATGTTATTTGCACCGAGTTGTGTTTTCTCGTTGTTGACTGTGAGTTGTTCTCGCATGGTGCTGTTAAAATCTGGCCTACTTTTCCATGGGCAATAATTGAATACTGTTGTTAACGACCTCTCCATGTAACTATATTGTAAAAAGCATTACTTCTAGGTTCTAGGTTATTTGTCTAGATTGAAAAATATCAAAAGATGGCTATCAGAGTTTTTTTGATTTAAATAAGTCTTCTTATTCGTTTTTTAGTTATTTATTTTTTACTTAAGGATCAAAACGCATCAATTTTAAATTTGCCATCATATAAGGAACTAGAAAATAATACATTTTCACACAAAAATAACACTCAAATGAATGTCAGAATTTTTAAGGACAAATTTTTTCGGTTCCAGGGACATGCAGCAAAATATCTTGGTTCACATTTATTAATAGAATAATACAAATGTATTTCTACAGCACCTATACAACTAAGTTGTGCCTACAATTTGTCAGAGTGAGATCCTAAATATTTTAGGGCATATGTTTAACAATTTAGTGTTGTTTTAACATAATTAAAGAAAGGTTAAGTTAAAACAACCATTCGTTTCAATGAAACCTAATACAGCTACACTACTTTAAGTCAGCAAACCATATCTCCTGCAGAGGAGCAAAACAATCCAGTGAGTTTCCAATGTGGTGGTTCATCTCTCCTGTAGGTATTGTTTCCTGTAGCCAGCTATGGCACCAGGGGATGTGGTGCCAGACCATGCCAAGCCACTGAAGCCCAAGGAGAAGCGGCCAGTAAACAAGGCACCGAAAGCAAACTGCGAGCCCGATGGCTCCTTTGTCTTCGAGGCTCACGAGGCGTGGAAGGACTTCCATAACTCCCTCAGACACTTTTATGAAGTGGGGGAGCTCTGCGACGTCACGCTGAAGGTGAGTCACCCTGTGTGGACTCAAGTGACAAGTTTGTCTCATTCTTTTGTCACAGCTGATACTCTATGATTTTAAAAAGCATCTTATCTTATCCTCTATCTCTAAATAGCTGCAAAAATCAGTTTTTTTGTGTCTATTTTCTAGGTTGGCAGCAGGTTGATACCATGTCACAAGCTGGTGCTGGCTTGTGTCATCCCTTACTTCCGGTACGTTCGATTTGTCTCCTTTATTTATACATTGAAACCTTAACTATTCATTTTCAGTGCAGCAAAGAGTGTAAGAAAGTAGTTTTTAGTTCCTTATGGACTCTGATTTTCCATAGTGATTTAATGGAACCTGTTCTAATCACCACACATCACATGCTGGATATGCTTTCAGCTCTGATTAAACACACTGAAATTAATGCATTAAAGATCTGTCTGTAAACTCTCGAGGCTTAATGTAAAGTTTCAGTGTCAGGAAAAAAATCGAAGACTTTTCTGTTGAGCTCATCTACATGAAGAGGACTGGTTGGAAACATGACACGTATTCTCTCTTGTATGTTTAAATCTGGAAGAAAACATACATCACATCATATAGAAAACACATCACACTGTAATAGCAGAACAACCACATTCGATATCAACTAAAATGCACTGATTGCTACAGCATGCATATAAAGCCTGGACAAACCTTTAGTGTGGGTGAAATTATATGTACCGTGTAGACCTCCATATTTATCGAGTGGCCATCTGTGGAGCAGTCTCTTAAAGATGATTTGATCCTGTATTTCAACTCGTCCTAGTCAAAGTGGATATTTCTTCTTGCAGGGCCATGTTCCTGTCAGAGATGTCTGAGGCCAAACAGAATCTGATAGAGATCAAGGACTTTGATGGGGATGCCATCCAGGACCTGGTGCATTTCGCCTACTCCTCCAAGCTCACGTTAACAGTGGACAATGTCCAGCCGCTGCTCTATGCTGCCTGCATCCTTCAGGTAAACACACACACATGTAATCTATCAACAAGCAGTGTGAGCTTAGTGGTCTCCTTATGTGACTTGACTGAAGGAGTTCTGCTCCGTCAGTGACAGCATTAGTCCGACCATTGACCTGAATAAGATCTATTTTGATGATGATGTTAACTTGAGTTGCTTATAGAATATTCTATCCATATTTCTGTTGACATGTTACAGAACAGAGTCTAATTGTGACTCATGTCAACATTATGGACATTACAAGTCCTACTACTTGTTTACACTTGAACCCAGGGCATGCGTTTGGTAACTGCTGTATTACAGTGTCGCAGAATGCTCCATATAAACTTTGTTATGCAATACATATCCACACAATGTGACTTAGGTCTGAATACTTGTAATTATTATTGCTTTCTGAGTAAGATCTTATTTGGATAAAGCTGTTTACCGGACAGCGTCTCATTCAGACTATAGTCTTAATCCGGTTAATGTCGGAATATTGGTTTCCATGTAAATATGTCCTATGGAAAGTATAGTGATCTCCGGACATTTCATTCAGCACTTTCAAATGTTACAAGAGTCTTTCCATATAACACCATTTACACACGGAGGGATTTCCATTACTGCCTGACTCTGTTAGGTGGAGTTGGTGGCGAGAGCTTGCTGTGAGTACATGAAGGCCCACTTCCACCCCACCAACTGCCTGGCAGTTCGGACTTTTGCCGAGAGCCACAATCGTGTGGACCTGATGGACATGGCCGACCGCTACGCCTGCGAGCATTTCATCGAGGTAGTGGAGTGTGAGGACTTCACATGTGTGTCTCCCCAGCACTTGCGCACGTTATTGTCCTCGAGTGAGCTCAATATCCACTCAGAGACACAGGTGTATAACGCCGCAGTGAAATGGCTGAAAGCAAACCCGCAGCACCACGAGGCCTGGCTGGACGAGATCATGTCTCAGGTTAGAGGCGGCAACTCTTGGAACAGGAGGATATGGTTTGGTTGGGCTGAATGTTAATTTATCAATGTTGACTCTCTGCATGTTTGGGATTTGTCTTTAGCAACACATCCTATGTTATAAACAGTTTTACTCATTAACTGAACGTTAAGCTACATAACTGTGCATGAAATAAGTGTTGCATAAACCGTGTGCAGCTTTTATGTAACCTTTTTTACAATCACAGTACATTATATGATGGTTCCCTCAGGTGCGCCTCCCCCTGCTGCCCGTCGAGTTCCTGACTGGAACTGTTGCGAAGGACGAGATGATCAAAGGTAACTTGAGTTGTCGTGACCTGATGGACGAAGCCAGGAACTACCACCTCCACCTCTGCAACAAGGTGGTGCCTGACTTTGAGTATTCGATCCACACCGTACCCCGGAAACACACTGCAGGTACTTTTATGGTTGGGTTGGGTCTTTGAATATGTAACTACTAATTTTTATGGTATTTGTAGCAACATTCGGCACTTTCTTGTTCCTCTAAAGGAAAACATAACTATCTTCATGACACCGTATGTCTGGATGTTTGAGTTTTAAAAGGTTAACTCTCATTTTTATAATTAAAGCATAAAGTAGAAAAAGCCCAAGTAAGTTTCGTTTTTTAATTTAATTTAAATCTTTGCCATTCATTAGCCACTAATTTTACAATTTTCCACGAGTTCCTTAGTTTATTTCTTTGGTTTTCTAACCAAATTTATCACTACAGTAATGTTCCTTGTGGAATTTTTAACAACTTGTTAAGCCTCTATATTTTTTGTATATTTTTTACCTCAGCTGTTCTGTGAACATAAAGTGTAACATGTGTTCTCTCTTTTTTTTACCTTTCTTTTAGGGGTTTTGTTCTGTGTGGGTGGCCGGGGGGGCTCAGGTGATCCATTTCGCAGCATCGAGTGCTACTCCATCACTAAGAACAGCTGGTTTTTCGGCCCAGAAATGAACAGCAGACGACGTCACGTGGGTGTCATATCTGTCGGAGGTAAGAGAAATATATATATACATTTATATATATTGAGACAGAAATTATTGACAGTTTATATAAATGTAAATAATACATATTTGGGGCATGCAGAGTCAGTGAAATGTTTTAAATCACTTCTCAAAATACATCTTTATTATGAAAGTCTCTTAATAATTGTTGCCCACTGTGTTATAGCAAAAACTTTTATTTGTATTCTATTATTTATCTTCTTTTAAGTTTTTATTGCATTCTATGTATTCTTTGTATTTTAATTGCATAACCAATCTGTCAATTTGTTTTGATCTCGTTTGTTGTTTTTATCTTAACTTGTAAAGCCCTTTGTAACCTTTTTTTTAAAAGTGGCATATTATTATTATATATATATATATTATTATTATTGTTGTTTTATTGTTATTTTACATTGTTATTTTACTTTTTCATAGATTTAAAAAAAAAAAAATTGTCCCCATTATTTGTAATGGCTGATCTGTTCACACGATCATAAAGACTCATCTTCATATCCGTTGATTTACCCTCGTAGGCAAAGTCTATGCTGTTGGAGGCCATGATGGTAACGAGCATTTAGGCGACATGGAGATGTTCGACCCCCTCACCAACAAATGGATGATGAAAGCTTCGATGAACACTAAGAGGTACATGATGCTGCAATATAATGACTGTGAATTTAGATTTTCCCATAACATTCAAGACTGAATGGATGTGAGAACAACAAAGTTTTCTAACATCAGCCCACAGCTCCCTATGTAATCTGTCATTCTTACACATCTTGAAATCGCGGCGGTGGAGTTTGCCAAAAATGACCAAAGCCGGTCGGATTGTTTTGAGGCTACATCCACTAAGCTGGACAAATTCATTTCAAATGTGTAATGTAATGCTTATAGTGAAAGCCTGGAATTGATTCATACTGTTGGCTCTATGGCAGCTGTTAACTCTCCTGTGTTGAGCAGAATCTCATTTCGTTATTTCCTGTTCATTTAAACGATTTTCCTCCTTTTCCACCTCAGGGAAAGTCAGACTTTACTTTACGAAATAATTGATAGCTAACCTGCATTTCCTCCAATTTACCATTTACCATTCACACTTTTCCAATTACTGAGAGTGCTGGGTAAAAAGGATGTGTGTTTCTCAGGAGGGGCATCGCCCTGGCCGCTCTCGGTGGTCCCATCTACGCTATCGGAGGCCTGGACGACAACTCCTGCTTCAACGACGTGGAGCGTTACGACATCGAGAGCGACTGCTGGAGCGGCGTGGCCCCGATGAACACGCCGAGAGGAGGGGTGGGATCTGTGGCGTTGGGGGTAAGACCGAAGAGGGAAGACGATAAATGATGACTGATGTTTAGCACAGTATCAACACAGTGCTCTGTATCCTCTTCATGCCAGAGCTTTGTGTACGCGGTGGGAGGCAACGACGGCGTGGCGTCACTCTCCAGCGTGGAGCGGTTCAACCCTCACCTCAACAAATGGACAGAGGTCAGCGAGATGGGCCAGCGGCGGGCCGGGAATGGAGTCAGCAAACTGAATGGCTGCCTCTATGTCGTGGGTGAGGGAAATAAATTCACTAAGCAGACGGAGGTTTGTCGGTTTGGGTTCCAAACACCATTAATTATCTTCTCCTCAGATTTGATTTGTGGAGAGATTACATTTGTTGGAGCCGTATACAGAAGCTCGAAGATGTAATTTGTCCTGATTTGATCACCCTGCTGGTATTACTCGTGTTTGTTTTTTTTTACACCTGTGTGATAGGCCTAAGTTTCTGGTAACTTATTCACAAAGTTTAAAGAAGAGATCTTCATTATTGTTCCACTTGAATCTGACGAGTCATTCAAGGTTCATTCAAACATCTGTGGTGACCTTTTGCCTTGTGGATGACTCAACATAATCGAACTCACACTTTTGCAAAAATTTCCACCTGAGCATGATGTTTTTCTGGCAACATGTGTCTTTATACGTTCTGTGAAGTATCATGATACCTGTCATTTTCCTGCTGGAACATCCTTTACCTTGTTTGTCACTTTCCGAAGGTGGTTTTGATGACAACTCGCCCCTGAGCTCCGTGGAGAGATTCGACCCTCGAATGCACCGCTGGGAGTACGTGTCGGAGCTGACCACCCCTCGCGGTGGAGTTGGGGTCGCCACCGTCATGGGGAGGGTGTTCGCAGTCGGGGGCCACAATGGGAACATCTACTTGAACACAGTGGAGGCGTTTGAGCCTCGAATGAACAGGTGAGGAGGCGATGGATGAGGTGATGTGTTCTTCACGTATAGCAAACTTCATTGCTCGATAATTAAATAGCTCTTTTTAATAGTAAGAACCTTTTACTGGTGAAAACCCATCAGTACAAAACACGTGAAGTATCCAATAGAATCACAATGAAATCATCTGAGCATTAAAACTGGTGTAAATATAATATTATTTCAAACATTATACATACTTGAATAATTACAATGCTTTCATTTAAATAAGAGTTATAGGAGTTAAGATGGTTAATGTGTTTTCCTCTTGGAGTGTTGTTTTAAATCTGTTTGTGTGTGCTGTTCAGATGGGAGCTGGTGGGATCAGTGTCTCACTGCCGGGCCGGAGCCGGCGTGGCCGTCTGCAAATCTCACGTCAGCAAGATCAGGGACGTCGGCCAGGGCTCCAGCAACGTGGTCAACTGCATGTGACCTCCGCTCCGCTCAGTGCCAGGCGACCGACTTGCCCGGTCGCCATCAGCTCTGATCACTGCACAGGCAGCACAGCACAAAAAGCACACGTTGTTCATGTCAACACTCTCTGAGCATCGGCCTGAAACTGGTGAAGGCTGATGTTCAGTCTGCACTCTGACGGAGGAATAGGAGAGAGATTTCACGCCTGATCTTCTCTGACACATTCAAGACATTGTTCTCGACCCGTGCTGGTGTTATTTGCAATCAGTGATGTAGTATTTTGTACTGTACTTTCTTTTGTTTTACTTTCTCGACATAATTTTGACTTAAAAAAAAAAGGGAAAATAGAAGCTGAGTCAGGATATTTACGACTAACCTTTTGAAGGTGAGAGTTGAGCTTGGATCAGGACCACTAGGTTCCTTAACCGTGCACATAATAGATAATGGGCTATGTTGTGGGCCAGTATGAAACGATTTCCGATGTTTACTGCCTCAGACTATCTCTGGATTTCTCTTTGGCTCTGCTTTGTGGTTTCTTTATTCTCAGAGAAAGAATTTAGGCACATTCATACTGGATTCAACACCTTGTTTGCAGTGCAGCGTGTGAAGTTGTTACACTTTCATCAGCAGTCAGTGTCAAGTAGGATAAAGTAGTCAAATAGATTTCCAATATTCCTTTGTTCTTTTCTTTATGGTGAATTTGACTCTAAAGGACTGTTTCTATCTGCAGGTCCAGCTGCTTTAAGCTGGATCACAGCAGCTGGGACTGTAAATGTGTTTGAACAATCATTAATGGCTGACTCGACAAGTCAGTCACTTGGGCAGAAGGTACCGGGGGAATCGAACTGATGCAAGTGCCAAACACAAACCAATATGCGTCAGCCGCTTTTACCTCGTCCTCAGGTGTGAGAAACGTTTGACAGCTAAAAAGCCGAGAGTGAAGGACCGATCAGAGCAATACGGTGCACGTCCCCACTTCTTTTTCAGTTTACATTATTGTGTAGAAATGTAATCAAAGTGACGGCAGATTTCAAATTTAAGATTTGCGTTTGACGATAGCTGGACTGTCAGTAATCCTAGTCAGAGTTTTCATATGTGTTTGAGATTCAGCTGAGGTTTGTCTCTGCAGACAGTTCTGTTATATTTTAATATATGGACATTTTTGTATTATAAAATGGGTGTATTATTCATTATGACACTATCTTATCCATTGCTGTGCACTATTTTCCTAGAATAGATATGAAGTCTGAGTATATTTTTGTCCTAAATGGAGAATTTCATGTTATTCATGTCTTGAGTTTGAAGATGCTTATTTTTCACTCACGCCTGTTTCTGTCATTTAAATGAAAAACGTCATAATTTCTAGCAACACTTGTTTTTTCAGAAAAGGCTGAGACATGACTTTAAAACAGAAATTCTATATACGATTTATACTAGAGGTATAGATATAATTGCACAATTTGTGTCCTATCCTTATTAATACAATCAATACTTTTTACTCCACAACTGATGTTGCCAACCTTGTTCACAAATGAGACCGAGTCTTTTGTAAATTTTACTGTACTTTGTGTTGTTCTTCCTCCTTTTGGCTGCTTCCCTCTTGTGCTTTTTATTCACATGGTATTGGAATAAATTGGTACAATAAAGTTACGTGTAAAGTTTATTGGTGGGATTCCTCTTTTTTCCCCAGTAACAGGCACAGTTTCCTTCCAGTCAGGACTGAGAACAAACTGAAAAGCCTTCGCCGGCCGAGTTCCTGCAGCTTTATGAAACTAGAGGTGCATCTGAGAGCACATTCGTCTGCTAGGGCTGATCAGCTACTTTATCAACATATTGCATGTACATGTATTGAGGCCAAGCACAGATCAGAAATACTTATTTTGATTCACAAAATCTGGATCATTATACCTGATCTGCAAAAGAAACTAAAAAAAATCTACAATCTTGAATGAATCCAGTCCAAAAGGCAGAAGTTCTTCTTGGGCTTGTACCAAATCCTTTCAGTGGCTTTTGCACTATCCTGCCCAAAGACGAACTAACAGCAGTGAAAACACGTCCTCCTCGACGTTTATCTCTGTGAAAACTCAGCCTTAAAACACAGTTTGTGTAAGTTGTCATCTAGAAGTTTCCTTTCTTTCTCTTTGTGACAATTCGTAGTATTCTACTTTTTCTACCATTAGACATTTTAAAGCCTCAAGTCAAAGTGATATGTCGGCTGAGCAAACAACCAATGTAAGAAAATTGTAAAAATGAGAATTAGATTTTAAGTTTATGATAATGGTTTTCTAACGTCCAATTAAACTGAGTTAAAAAGTAACAGTTTAAGGCAGAGGCTCCACAGTATAAACTTTATTGACAGCTGACATGAGGTTGTTATAAACTCCTGGACTTTGTGGTGTCACTGTATCAGATGGGATTTACACTCGTCAGTTTTTCATTGAGATTAATCAGCTCCACATGGTTCCTCATATTGTTTACATACCCTGACATTGTGGTTTCATCATGTAATGTGTCTTTTCACTTCTCTGGCCTCTACCACACAACTCATTATCAACAGTTGTGATTTAGTAAACATAAGAAATTCAATTTTAATTATTTAGAAGTTCTATTACTACTCTTAAGACACAAGAAAAGAATCACTCATTTCAAGGAAAAAGGGTCAAATTAGCCATATTGTTCTTAAAATATAAACATTAAGTCACACTTCTTATATGTAACTGTCAAATGTTTTATCCTCAATTTTGCATAAAGTGGAATCAAAATAACAACTTTGTTTTCAGGCACTGATGTTTTTATTTGGTGACAAACGGCAGCAGGTTGTAGGAAATGAGTCAAGAGGTCAAAATGTCTATCATCTGTGTTTTACTGCTTTCAGTCTTTGGACCCTGGTCAGATGCTGAAAAGAGACAAACCAAAGAGAAGATGCTCAGAGGTCTGATTACTGAGAGCTGGAACACATCACAGACGCACAGACACACACACAAACACACACACTACCAGACTCAGGGAGAAGTTTGGAGAAAAAACACATTAACTCTATTAGGATGTTTAGAAACTCACCTTGAGAGGTGACTATAGAACTAGTGCAAATGGACGGAGGACAAAGACGCCTCGTGCAGCTGCTCAGCTTCGCTGCTCTTCTTGTTTGTGGTGAGTCTCTTTGTTTCTTTGTTTTTAAGTGCGGTATTATCAACCATAATCAAAGTGTTGGGATTCACAACCTGAAGAGACAATAAACCAAATATAACCACTTGGAATTCAGATTGAATCCATCATGTGGCGTAGGCGATAGGACATGAACTGAATAACGTGTGTTTTGTGCTGAATTAAGTAAAGAAACCTTACCTACAGACATATGATGTAATGAGGGTTGTGTTTATCACATTAAAAGATGGATAGAAATAAAAAATAAATAAAAATACCAGTCATTCCTATGGAAGCGTATTGCATTCACTTGAAAAAAAAAAGAATTCCTGACCTAAGGTTATTAATGTGAGTCGTCTGTGTGTGACTGCACCTTCACAGCAAGTGGAAGTTTTCTATTTGATCTGTTAACAAATTTGTAGAACTAAGATTTGGTTCCAAAAATATTTAGCAATCTTAATTTGATTAATAAATCAAGTCGATTGAATTTTTGTAAACTGTATGATGTTTTTATTTGCACAATTTTTAAATAACAAAACAATTTAAAAACAAAAGATTTGATGTCTATTTTTCACCAGGATAACGTACTTGATAAAAGTATTACAATTTAAAATAATAAAACGAAATACACATTCTATCATGGTTTTTTTTTATCTCAGAAAAACTAAGTTTGCTTTTCTTTTTCTTTTTTTAAATGAAAACTTATCTCAGAATCTCCAAGATAATTATTTCTCAGAAAAACAGAACTTTTTTTTTCAAGTAGAATGAAATCGTTTCAGTAAATTTCCAACGGTGACATTTGAAGGATGTTCATCAGAAAATAAAGACGACAAAATTGTATTACAGACGATCTCTAAAGATATTTCTAAATGTCAGTGATCCCATCACATCTTTAAACTTGAAGAAAATATCTCAAGGCACTGGGTTATTGGGCTTTTCGAGTTGTTGTCAAATGGCATTAGAAAAGAGAGAGTGATTTACTGTATGATTATAGAGAAATATTTTAACTGTCGTTAGATTGTGAAATAGTTTAAACACAAACAAATCTAACTTTATTTTCTATCAGACCTCCTAGTCTTCATCATTGCAGGTGGAGACGAAGACGACCAGAGCAGCTTCTCTTGTGCTAAACATGTGACTCTATAGTGTCTGTAAAGTCAAACATTACCCAAATATTTATGTGTCGTGCTAAGGTTTGGATGACACGGCTGGACTGTGGATCTGTCACGGGACATTTATGATTGACGTTCAAACCATTCACCAGCTTGAGAAATAACACATCAGCAGCTTCTTCTTGTTTTACTGATCAGCCACTGGAAGTAATCAGATTACTCACATCCTGGATTTTCTTTGATTAAAATACCCCATGTTGTCTTTAAAACAAGTCTGCATTTACTACTAGTGGTTGGTTTTTAAAAGCCAAAATATTATTATTATATCAACAGACAGTTTAGATGTGACCCCCCCGGATTAACATCAACATTTTTTAATATTTTATTGATATAACATTGAATAGCAAACAAAAATTTGGTCAGAAATATAAACTTAAGACATCACAACGAAGGTAATATGTTTATCTTTTACTGAGAAAGCTGCTGTTGACATTTATAAAACACATAAATTGTTTCTTCTTCAACATAATGCCTGAATTAATTTCCAATTATATAAAAAAAATATTATTTGTGTTTTTGGCTGTCATACAGATACTTAATTAATTGGAGATTGTTAATTTCAATATATCATATACAATAGATATGAAATTAAGGTATGAGGCAAATTAGCGACATTAGGCATAATGGGGCATAACCTTAATTTAACACATTTTCCAGTCTCTGGTATGTAGATTGATGCTGCTTTTGGTTGAAATTGAATAACAACATATGTTTCTGTACAATCATTGCTGTTCCATCATCACAGTATTTCAAATACAGCTTAATATCTCAAAATAACTTTGCTGCACAGTCCCAAGGGGCTTGTATATATTTTCCACTCCGACCACTAGATGGCGGCAGAGTGCTTCCAATACCTTCCTTGGTATGTGTAGTATTTGCACCATCAGGCACAATTGTCACCTCGGCGGCATTAAGACCGGAATGGGGTTTGAGGACGAATTCGTCCACAAGGGGATAATTCACATTTGTCATCTAATATCGTATATTACTTGCATATATTTTAACATGAGCTGCTTTACATTATTACTTTCCTGTGTTCTTTTGTACTTTAAATTATTTTGTTGTATGTTCAGCCCGTGGTCAGTGTCAGCAGGGCTGGAGGGAGTATGAGAGCAAATGCTACTTCTTCTCAACCGACACAAAGTCCTGGTTGGACGCCAATGCATTTTGTCTGCAGCAGAACAGCAACTTGATGAGCATTCAGGACATTCATGAGAGGGTGAGACACACACACACACACACACGCAAACAGACACCCTACATGTTGTTATTTCATACACTGGGTTGATGTATTGTCGTGTGTGTTTTCTCTAGCTGTGGGTGAGAACACAAATCAGCACAGACAGCTTCTGGATTGGCCTGAATGACCGAGTGTCAGAGGGCGTGTGGGAGTGGAGCGATGGGAGTCGTTTCATCGAGTATCTATCGTAAGTAACACTCTTAAATCTCTCATATCACACGAAACTCATAAGTACATTATAAGTTTGGTTTCCTCTCTGCTGTTTCAGACACTGGAGGGAAGGCCAGCCTGACAACTGGAACGAAGAGGACTGTGGTCAAGTGGTCGGATCCAGCTTTGGACAATGGAGCGATGAAGACTGCAGCCTGGCGAGGAAATACATCTGCAAGCACCTCAACTGTAAGTCCACCCACTAGTATCCATAGTGATTTAGACTTGTATTTTTTCCACTTATAATCTATTTAAGTTTATTATTTCTCCAGCTCATGCAATAAAAAAACCACTAGACCTTTTTCCCTCTTTATCGTTGTGCATTCTCACCCTCTTCTACACATGTACAAACTTGAATCTCATGCAGGCAAACTAAGAACTTTAACTTAAAAAACCCTTTTCGAACCTAATTTCAGCTTGTGGCAAATATAATAACCCTCATTTTTATAATCGATTGAGTAAAGTTTACAATAGGGTACATTTATACTCTAAAAAATATATCATGTGTTTAGGTTTTCTGCATTCTTATGAAATCACAAAACAAAAAAGCTAAGCCAGTAATACATTGAAACACTTCCTGTTTGGAACCATCAGGACATTTGATTGTTTTTTGAACTTCACCTTATGTTGCAGGTCTAAAATGTTCAATCATCTATACATGAAACTATTTTTTAAAAGCCGAATTAGATTTTGACTGAACCCGCCAAAGGAAATGCTGATAGACTCAGTTCTCTCTCACTGAGGATTAATCACACTATGTTTTCCCTCCGCAGCCAATCCTGGGCCACAGTGTGACCTGGCCAACGGGTGGAGGCCGTACGGTTCCAACTGCTACAAGCTGAAGGCCGACACAAGGAAGAGCTGGTCAGCAGCCAGACTGGACTGCGTGCAGGACGGAGGGGACCTGCTGTCCATCACCTCTGCAGCCGAAGAGGAGTACGTCACAGGGACACTGGACCAGTCACGGTTCGACCTCTGGATTGGGTTCTCCACACTGGTGAGAGGAAACCAGAGAAGAACCTTCACTTTCTCTTCTCCCTGAATTCCTTCTGTATCGTTGCATTGAAATTGACTATGCATCAGTGTGAAGATTCGCTTTCTGTCTTCAGAAATGCAACAAGATGTCCTGTCAAGTTGAAGTGGGAAACAGCCAGTTCACCTGGACTGACGCTAACACGGAGTCTTACACAAACTGGGCCGGCGGTGAACCTACAGTGTAAGATGTGAAATATAACACACACCTGTCCTTTCCGTTCATCCATCCATTTGTGCAGTCATGCTTTAAACAGGTCTGTTCTCTGACAGTGACACACAGTCGGGCTCATGTGCTGCAATAATCAAAGATGCGTCGGATCGATTCGGGGAGTGGCGTTCACATGTGTGCAGATACGAGCGCCCGTACATGTGTAAACGACCACTGAACAGTAAGCTGGCTCGTCTGATCGTATCACTGGAACTAGAAAAGTCTTATCTGTGTAGTTCTCAAAGTAAAATAACCTTTTTCCTGTTGTTTTCCTCCTCCAGCCATCTGCCCCGATGGCTGGTCGAGCTTTGCCGGCTCTTGTTATTGGCTGGTCAGTAACATCAACCTCTTGACCACCTGGCACGACGCCCTCACCAAGTGCTCGGATATGGGGGCACACCTGCTGATTATAGACAGGTAAGGAAGAACACAATGGATAACAGTTTTAATATTCTACTTTTCGCTCTCTACTTTGGTCTCCAACTGATCCTCAAGGAATTGTGTGGATCTTTAGCCCCTAAATATCCCTCAATTCTTTGGGGGGGAATGGACATAAAGAATAAATAAATAAGTAAAAATCGACACGATCCTTGTTTTCTTAAATAGCTCCATCAAGACAGGAACACAAAACTGACTGCAAACGCTCAAACCAAGCATGCCAGGCCAGTAGGGGGCAATAAAGGAAATGATTCATTAAATACCAGAGAAGAATAATGTGAACTTATCTCTTCAGCCACTTGTAGAGATTTGAAAATGGTCTTTTACTTATATCGCTGTTGTCATGTGGATGAGACCAAACGCAAAGAAAAAAGTTTGTTTTGCAAAATATCCACATTAGTTAGACAAGGCCATTGGGAGATCACCAAATTAAAGTTTATCTAAAGCAAAAGTGTCAATGTATCATTGTACTGTACAGTTTAACATTAAGACACAATCTTCATGGTTGTAATCTCTGAATCACACAGTGAGTTGCTGTTAAATGTTTTTCCCTTTCGTCGTTTGCAGTCAAGAAGAACAGTTCTACATAAACGGGAAACTTCCAGACTTCCACCAAGTGGACATCCCTGACATCTGGATCGGTTTATCAGGTTCTCTGCACACTGAATGTTTTAATGCTCACCATGAAACAATAGAAAAGATGCGTTGTTATCTTCACATTAAATGTGATGTGTGAACACGCCCCTTCAATGTCTTTTCCCCCTTTGGTTTGTGATGTTACCAGATAAAGACCAGGATGGAGATTTCAAGTGGGTGGATAAATCCGCAGTTACTTTTTCGAACTATGGTCCCGGCTGGCCCAGAAACACAGCAGGTGTCTGGGACTGTGGACAGATCTTCACAGGTAGGACACACACTCTTCCAGCTCTAAACCGACAGCGTCTTCTGACGTCCACATCAGCTGAGTCCACGTTCTCTTCCAGGAAACTATGACGGCAAATGGGAAACAACCAACTGCTTCAAGAGCCTGGGTTACGTCTGTGAGATGACGGGCGGACAGAATACGAAACCAACTTCACCTCCCGGTCAGTCGGACGGACAAACTATTTTTGACACACTGTCTCGTTAAAGGTTTGTCAATAACCTTTGAATTATTTTGCTTCAGATTCCCACTGTGATCCTGGACTCTTGTTGTACGGGGACTTCTGCTATCATTTCGAGACTGAGATGGTGAAGAACTGGCACGATGCTGAGGCCCACTGCAGCAGAGAGCAGGGTCACCTGGCCAGCTTCCACTCACAGGAAGAACTGAGCTTCCTGACCGGTGAGCTACAAAAGAGAGAATATGGTCCATATGGAGGAGAGAAAAACTGAAGGAGCTAAACGCTGTTCCTTTAAATGAGGATTGGTCTTGTTATTTTCTTCTTTTGCAGCTCACATGCCGGCAGAGTCCTGGGTCGGTTTGAATGACATCAATGTGGAAAACCAGTTTGTGTACACCGATGGAACTCCAACAGTGAGTGATAAAGACAGAAGTAATATTTGCTTTTTGGAAAAATGAATCCCTAATTAATTTGTAGAGCAATGCAAATCTTTGGATTCCTGCGGAGAGCCTGTTCTTTCCTCCAATTGTCTGTGTTCAAAAAGGCCTTAGAAAGACTGATGCTGCTTGTGATGAAGCATTTAATATATATTTTTCTCTGGATCTCAGGACTTCCTTCTATGGGGATCCAACCAGCCCGATAACTCAGAGGATAACGAGGACTGTGTGCACCTCAGAGGCATGACTCACGCTGATGCTGGGAAACTAAATGATGACATCTGCTCTGCCACCAAGGAATATATCTGCAAAAAAGGTCTGATCCTGTTAGGCTTTCTCAGGTTAAAGACTCAATTGCAGATCAATGATGCAAAAACGTATTTATTTCCAAAAACAGGGAAAAACAAGGATCCAACAGGGCAAAAACATACGAGCAAAAAACAGAAAGTCCAATTCAAAAAACAAAATTCCAAAAGTCAAAAATCACAGAGGATCCAAAAAATCTGAGTTTACTACCTTACTAGGTAAAACAGGGCTCGAAAAACTGCAGCATCTTCTCACATACAAACGATGACAATCCAACAGGGGACAACAGAAAGACTGGGCTTAAATAGCAGGGTGAACAAAGACAAGACACAGGTGAACAATCAGGCAAACACTCAGGGTGACGATAGGGAACAGGTGAGGGAGAAAAAGAGCGGGAAGCAGCAGAGGGCGGAGTCTCCGGACAATAACAGGACACACATGGTCTGACAAAAATAAATACAAGCACATGACAACATAAATAAACAGGGGGAAACACATGACATAACAAAACACAAGCAGGAGGCACAAGGGAAAATGTCTTCGATTGCCCGGGATCTTAACAGATCCTCTCATCTTTCTCCCGTGATGCTCTATCCATAGGCCTCTTGTTGCATTCATGTCCTAGTTTGGAGTTCATCTTTGTCTTGTCTCTTCACAGCCAAGGGACAAGGACCTCCTCCCCAGCCCCCAACATCTGGACCAGGTTACCTTTATACTACACTGATCAATACAGCTCAGCCTACATCAGAGACGGATCAAACGTTTGTGTTAATCTGGTTGTGTCTATTTAAAGCTGTCTGCTAAATTTGTTGCAGGATGGAATGATAAATGTGGTTCCTGGATGTCGGACCCTTTTAACGACTACTGCTACCTGTTCAACTACCTGTCCATGAGGACGTGGGCCGAGGCTCGGGCCGACTGCGTCAACCAGGGAGGAGACCTCATCAGTATCACTGATCCCTACGAGCAAGCCTTCGTACAGGGTGCCACTTCCTCACTTCTCTATTCCAATTATTATTATTTTCTGAATTCAGCCTGTTTTGATATATTGACATAGTGCATATTACATATTTACACTTATTGTGTCTGTGTTTATCATGTGGGTGAGGATCTAAATAAAGAACATTCAATATTACAGCCTGTTACAATATCATCATTTCTTCAGGAAATCAAATCTCATGATCCTGTTTGGGTTGCTCATGCACAAGTCCCAGGTAACATAGATAGAGAGATAGAGTGATAGATAGAAAGAAAGACAGAAATATATATAAATAGATGGATAGATGGATAGACAGATAGATGGATAGACGGATAGATGGATAGATGGATAGATGGATAGATGACTAGATGACTAGATAGAGTGATTGCATTTAATTCGTATTTTTGCTGTTTCCTCCCAGGGGTGATCCAGACGAGTCCCACGGGGATCTCACTGTGGATGGGCGGCCATGACTCCATCACTGAGGGCGGCTGGGAGTGGATGGACGGCTCTCCCTTCAGATACATTCGCTGGAACGCAGGTTCATATCAAACTCAAATATATCTCACATGATATCTGTGATCAGTTCATCCAGACACTAGAAGGTCAGTAAAGCACTTACCTCCACCACAGCCCCCTTAATTAACCACATTCAAATTAACCAAATGCAGATATTTCTGTGGATCTGCACCAATCAAACTATTTTTCATCAGGATCCATGAATTATTCTTGGAGAAATCAATGAAAATGTTCAAAAATGGCCTCTCGCACATTGTTAAAGAAAGAGAGTGATTTACAAAAAGACATTAACAGAAGCTGAATAAGAAACAAGACCCTGAAGTGGGACTGTTTCACACCTTGAGGGCAGCAACAGAGAAATCTCGTTCCCCTTCAGTTATGAGAGGAGAAAGGGGGATCGAGAAGATTTGGAGTTGGAGAGAGGGGTTTGAGGAAGACCAACTAGATTCTCTTCCTCCTTCTTGTCTTCCTTCACAGGTAACCCAGACGACTACAATGGGGAAGACTGCCTTTCTATAGTTATTAACAGCGGCTACTGGAATGATGACAACTGTGAGAACAACAGAGGATACATCTGCAAGCGGAGAGGTGAGATGTGTGGCTCGGAATGTTGCCAACGGTGCAAATTGAAAACTAAGACAATAAACAGATAAATCTTGTTAAAACCATACTGATGTTTCTCCTGTCAGGAAACCTGCCCGAGCCTCCTCCACCCCATGATGGTAATGATACCTCACTGTTATTGCTATTAAATGTGTTATGATCAGTTATATTCGGTTCACAGTTCTCTTGATGGGTAACGTCTGGCTGCCACAGGTTTCATGACAGCGCTGGTGTGCCAGGACTCCTCCGCCGTCCTCCACTGTCCGGAAGAAAGTGTCATCAACATCCAGTCTGCCTTCTACGGACGGAAGAGTGCTGACATCTGTCCACATCTGGGCGGATCAACAGGTGCTGTAGCCAAAGGAACTACACATAGGTTTAGAGAACAGAGAGCAGATAAAAGCGAAAAACTATAAATGTAAAATCCACATGGCTCGGAGAGTTAAGTGCAGCCTCTGATTTGTTTGGGGAGAGTGTTCCAGAGGGAGGGGGCAGAAAAGGCTCTGGTGCTCCATGCTGAGAGGAGGTGAGAGGAGGTGAGAGGAGGTGGGAGAAGAAGGGGGCCTGGTCATGGTGGGATTTTGACTTTGAATTGGATTTGTTCTGGGACGGGGGGGCATATGAAGATTGTGAAGAACGAGGGGTGAGCAGTCGAGCAACAGAACTATAAGTCGTCAGTTGCTAAAATCCCAAAAGGTTTAGAGAGATCATTAAAATGCCAGCTGTCAGTGTGTGTCATTGCCTTCTGACTGGTAACTGCTTCATGTAAATCATGATAAATCTCCTCTGCTGTTGTTTGCTTCACCAAACATTCACGTCCGTCTGTGCAGAAAGCTGCACAGTGGAAGGTGTCCTCCCGATGGTAAGGAAGTCATGTGACAACCGACCCTTCTGCTTCGTGTACGCCCACGCGGAGGAAGACCCCTGCCCTGCCGTTTCCAAATATGTGGAGATCGTCTACAGCTGTGAACAAAAAGGTAGTCTCCTCTTCGTGTTCTTGTCCTATTGGGATGTCCTTCATCAGTCAGAATCCTCTAACGTGCTGTGATCCGGCTGCTCCCAGTATGTCTTCACGGCCTGGGTGTCGAGGATGGAAACATCACAGACTCCCAGCTCTCTGCTTCCTCCTACACTGGGGCTTTCACTCCCAACAAAGCCCGTTTGAATGGGAACTCCTGCTGGATGCCTTCGGGAAACCGTACGTACACATATGAAGTACTGCTTTTTGGCCCCAAATACCTTCTTTATTTCTGTTGAAGTTCAGCTTAAGTCAGAAAATGGGACAAACTGGTGTCATCAAGTCAATCTAACACTAACTCTAATGTCTCCAGCAACTTCCAGCTGGATCCAGGTGGACCTGGGCCAGGCCAGAAAGGTGACAGGGGTAGTGATCCAGGGTTGTCCTCAAAATGACCACTGGCTCACTAAATTCAAGATCCAGCACAGTATGGACGGAGCAACCTGGACTGATTACACAGGCGACGGGCGAGTGAGTAAACAGAGAGTAACGCCGTCTTGAGTATTGCCAGGGGCTGAGGTTGAAGATGGCAGCTTCAAAACGAGTCTGATGCTTCACTGACTTGGAACTGAGAGAATTGTGCCACTTTCATTCCCTCTCCTCACCCTGAACCTCTTTTTTAGCTTTATGTAACTTTGTTGAGTGGGTACGATCTCATGTGAGAAGGGAAGAACTGTAAGTCAGAATCATGCCCAGGAAATCAAGAAGAATTCTACACAGAATTTGCTGTATTTATCACAGCAGCAGCTCTTTGATTCAGGAAGCTGTGGATAGGATTGAAAACCACTTGATCGCTCTGACACAGAGCCCAGGAGAAATCACCGTGTGTGGCAGCAGAGGGCGCTGTTGCTCAGTAAAAGTTACACAGTGTTGCTTTAACAGCCAAACAGTGAAGGAGGAACACAGGTGGTGATTCTGGGATTTCCTTCCTTTCTAGTTTCTCCCAGGTTCAACAGACAGAAACACCCCCGACACCCAGCTACTGGGTTCACCTTTGGTAGCCCAGTACGTCCGTATCCTCCCGCTGGACTTTAGTGGAGAGGCGGGCCTTCGATTTGATGTCCTGGGATGCACCCCAGACTGTGAGAAAATACCTACACTTGTTGTTACAAGCAAAATTGTGAAAACGATATGTGATAGTGTCCTGTGCTTTCACATATTAACACTGAAAGACTTTGTGGTCCAACAGATGCGATTGCATGCGTCACGAAGCCCAACTTCAACCTTGCCAATGATCGAATGACGTAAGTGAAACCTGAAATAATATTTATACACATGTACTGATATGACATTTCTAATCTGTTTGTGTTACAATGATATTTATGTGATTTTTTTTATTGATTATAAAAATCTCATGTCTCCGTCAGTGTCCACTGTCCTGCAGGCTGTGCCAAGGCAAATTACAGAGTCTATGGCACTTCTGTGTATCGTGGGGTAGGTGACTTCCTGACCGTTTAATCTGTGCCGCCCAGTCCTCATTTGTTTAAATCCAACATAATAACATAATTCTATGCAACAGGACTCAAACATCTGTGCAGCAGCGATCCACGCTGGAGTGATACTAGACGAAATTGGTGGAGAGTGCACTTTGTTGAAAGCTGAGGGCCAGGACCTCTACCCCGGCTCCACCAGGAACGGCATCACCTCCAGACAGTAGGCTCAAACTTAAGCTTCATCCTTAATTCATCTTCTTGTTGTTTATTACAACAGACCAGTGAGGTTTCATTAATGAGTTTACTTTCTCCAGATTCGATGGAGACTATGATGTATCGTACATATTTGCAGATGGGGGTGAGTTTTCCATGCATTTATAATCATTTGAATTGCTGTATTTCCTCTAAACAGGCCCTATTTATCTACGTTGAAATAAAACTTAAAGGTTTTGTGTGCTGTACATTTTCCCTTCTCTTCTGTCCTCTTCAGAGCTGAGGTGCTCTGGGCCGGACTGGTATGAGTTCGGAGACTTCTGCTACAAACCTTTCGAAGACAGAAAGACGTGGCACGACGCCCGCGACACCTGCAGGAGCCTGGGAGCTGAACTCGTCTCCATCCTCTCCATGACCGAGCAGACCTGGCTGGAGAGTTACATGTACATGGGTACGGAGAGAAACCCCCAGAAGAAAGCTGGTTTAATGTGAAGATGCTGTTATATAATGTGAGACTGTTGAAAGGAGGTAGAAGGTTTCAAGGCCTGTTTACACTTGAATTATTTATGAATCAACAAAGAGTTGGAAGCATCAACAAAAATGGTTCCAAAATATGCGAAAGTATCGAAGAAAAAATATACAATTACAGCTAAAAGGCGAGAGTTGTTGAAATTACCATGAAAGCACAGCCTCTTTATTTTCTGACAGGGAATATAACTCAACCTGATCCTGAACCTTGGGTGTTTACC
The DNA here is from genome assembly GCF_947347685.1 of Pleuronectes platessa. Taxonomy (NCBI): domain Eukaryota; kingdom Metazoa; phylum Chordata; class Actinopteri; order Pleuronectiformes; family Pleuronectidae; genus Pleuronectes; species Pleuronectes platessa. The sequence goes on along the minus strand of NC_070644.1, from coordinate 9,465,691 downwards.
ATATAGTTCCAGCCAACACCGGGCCAAACAATAATTAAAATAAATAAATACAGCAGTTCAAATAAAAAAATAAAAAAGTCTATTTACACAAAAGGCATGTCTTTCTTTACAAACAAATGGCTATAACAAAAGGTGTAGGTATTACTTAACAGTGTGTTTGATCCCCTTCTTCTCCAGTCCGCTTGCTCAAGAGTCTCTGGTCAACATACTGAACCTCAAATTGCCCCTGACGATCAGCAAAGTGCTTTATAACGACCAATAATTTAACATTTCTTCATTCATAGCTACCAATGATGTGTGGACCGGTCTGAACGACCTGTTCTTGACGGGTATGTTCACCTGGTCGGACATGCACATGGTCACCTTCACCTACTGGGCTCCGGGGGAACCCAACAACCACGGAGGCTTCAGCGAGAACTGTGTTGAGATGTTACACCAGGTGAGACGAGAGTGAGAGTGAGAGAGAGAGAGAGAGAGAGAGAGAGAGAGAGAGAGAGAGAGAGAGAGAGAGAGAGAGAGAGAGAGAGAGAGAGAGAGAGAGAGAGAGAGAGAGAGATTTACACTACACATAGAATTCCACCACATTATTCATTCTTTGCAGTGAAGGTCAAGTCCATTATTCTCTCTCTGTTCCAGACTGGACGATGGAACGACGCCTCCTGTTCAGAGCTCAACACCTACATATGCAAAACACCCAAAGACCATTACCCCCTGCCCTCCGTGAAACCCACCCAATACGGATGTCCTCAGGTACCACGTGTTTTCTTTATGCCTTTTAAACATAAACTGATTTACCCAATAATTATTCAGAGCTGTGGTGTGTGTTGTGTGTTGTGTGTACGGGTTGGGGGGGCTGTAATAAGCTCATGACTCTAATGCGTATATCAGGGGTGGGATGCTTACGGCTACGCCTGCTACTGGATGGAGGAGACCCCCCAGAGCTGGTCTGATGCTAAGGTCTTCTGCACGGAGCAGGACGGCTTCCTGCTGCACATCGGAGACATGTGAGTCTGAAAAGAACCAGTTCAAACAGGAGAGATGTCTTTCACACCACCAGTATTCTGCAACGTTTGTCTCGAAAGACTTAATTGTTTAGCTAATTAAGTTGTTTGTGAAGATCTTTAACCCAGACATCCCGAAAAGCATAGTGCCTTAAAGCCGGTGACAGTTGGTCCCCTCGTCCCATTCTTGTGAACGTTATATCTCAGGTACACCTCTAGAGAATCTCTTCATATTTGGTTGATTTAGATTTTTGTGGCCTCCGTTCAAACCTAAAGGGAATTTCATTACATCCAGAACAAACATTCACCAGGACTCAAGGATGACCTGACTAGAATATAGAGGTCAAAGGTCATGGCGACCTCACAAGTCTGGACAAATAATATATGTGAATAGGAACTACACAGGTTGGCGGTGGCATTCAACCACACGTCACCTCAATTTTATTACATATTTTCTATTTGTGTTTTTTTTGAAAACTTTATTCACCTTCATCATCTCTTCAATTAATTCAATAATTCCTTCTTGTTTAATTAAGTTGTTCTACTTAAACTCATTCTATGTGCCTTACCTGTGTTGGTACAGTCTCGTTTATGAAGTTTTCTTCCTCGCTGTTATTTACATTATGAACAGTGGTCAGCAGTGTAAAGACATTATTTGAATTATATCTTTTGTCAAAGTGTTATGACTCGTACATTTCCACGTGTGTGTGATTCATCATCCTAACAATTCTGGTATCATGATGTGTCGGTCTGATTGATTTACTCGATTACGAAAGATGAATCAACTTTGGATTTTGTTTTGTATCACACTGACTAATTTTCTCTTCCCTTGTAGTTATGAGCAGGCGCATTTTACCGTGGAGTTGTCGGGAAAGACGGGGATGTGGTGGCTGGGCCTGAGGGCTCGTGGAGGCACATCTGGAGGGGTGGACTACATCTGGGACAACGGCTCCCCTCTCTCCTTCACTCACTGGGACAGAGACCAGCCAGGTACACAGCAAACACCGACCAGAACAGGACAAGGGGAACACAGCGGGAAAGGGGTTGATTTAACTAATTTTCCCTTTTTTTTTTTTACCCCATCTGTAGATAGCGGGGATGGGACCTGTGTCGCTATGACAACAGGTCCGATTGGTGGTTTCTGGGATGACAAGCAGTGCTCTGAGAAGCTCGCCTTCATCTGTGAGAGACCCAGGCCGGACATCACCCCACCCACCAGACCCCCGACTCCTCCTCCCGCACAGGGCTGTGCTGAGGGCTGGACGGCCCAGCCTCACTTCAGGAACTGTTACAAGGTAAATCGAGCAGAAAATGAAACACCTAAAAACCCAAATCCCTTCAGGGTCCATGAGGTCAGAGATGAGTTTATAATAACTGATTTATTGGCTTTCAGCTCTTCCACAATGTGGACTGGTCTCTGAAGAAGAGCTGGGGAGCCGCCCACGAGGACTGCGTGTCCAGAGGGGCTGATCTGGTCAGCATCCACAACCAGGAGGAGGAGGAGTTCCTGTCTCTGTACAGCAAAGGCAGCAGCAAGTGGATCGGCCTCAAGCACAACCCCACAGAGGGAGGTGGGTAGGAAGTGTGCTGTATAGGATGAACCCCGGTGGAAGCTTATGGGGATCCAAATAATGAAACTGCTTTCTAGGTCATACTTGGAGTGACGGCTCACCTCTGTCCCACACCAACTGGGGCCACGGGGAACCCAACGACCACGAGGACCGCGAGGACTGTGTGGAGATGGTGAGCAGCACCAATGGGACGTTCTCCTGGTGGAACGACCTCAACTGTGACGCTCACCAGGACTGGATATGCATGATCACTAAGGGAAGGACCCCCATCCTGCCCCCCGTGCCCCCCCCTCCAGTCCCGGGTAAACTCTTCCCCTCCAAGTCATGTTTCTGTTTTTCTAAGGCCAGATCTATTTTAGGGTATAATTCTAATACACTTTATTTCTCACGCCTCACCCCTCAGCCCCCGACTGCGGAACCAACGTTGGCTGGAGGAAGAACAACAACATCTGTTACTACTACAACGACACCGACGTGGTGGACTTCCACACGGCCATCACGCGCTGCTACCATGAGAAAGCCTCGCTCGTCTCCATCCACAGCAAAGAGGAACAGGCCTATGTCAACACCATGGTATTCATTGGATTTATTTTACAACTTCCACACAGCAAATGCACAGTAGAATATGTTGAATATGTTGCATGTTCTTTTTCCAGGTGGGGACAGGGCATGTCACTGCAGCCTGGATCGGATTGAGGATGATCGGCATTGCCAACGGACAGTACCTGTATGTACAAGTGTTCAGAACTCAGTTTGGGTCAAATTAGAGGGAATGATAAAATCCCAAAAATTTTGCTCTGTCAAAGGAGGTTTTATTTTCATCTGCAGCTCTTTGTCTGTTAGTGAGCAGGATTACACAAAAAGTACTGGATGGATTACCACAACATTGAGTGGAAGGATGTTGTGTGGCTCAGGGAAGAACCCAATAAATGTTGGTGCGGCTCCAGGAATTCTTTCCCTTTTACTTTGACATTGTGGGATAGGACGTTTTTCTTTGAGGAGAAGGTTTTTTCAGCCTTTCTGTTTCCCCAGTTGTTTCCTATTTGTTACTATAATGTGGCCTTACCTATAAGACTTGTTTTAATTTGAATGGATTCTCGGACCTTAGCAGAAGTTTATGCTGTACTGAGGGCAATTCTAGTTTTTTGCTGCATCATACAGCTCAGATTTGAACGTGTGGACTGTGGTGAAGGTGTGATGTTAGAGACATTCTTTCGATGCTCTACAGTGAATAATGAAAAGTCCTTTAGACTCACAACACATTTGGATGAACTGTGTCACGTTAAAGTGCAGAGAGTCCTTTGTTATTAACATGCATTTCCTCTAGGGAGTGTTTTCAAGTCAAACTGTATGATTATATGCCACAAAGCAAGATCTGCTCCAGAAACAATGTCTTTTTTTGTGTTGTTGATACAAAAGGTCAATGCCAAGATGTGTGTGTTTTATCCTCACAGCTGGATGGACCACTCCCCTGTGACGTACACTCACTGGGCCTCGGGTGAGCCCAACAACGCCAACGGGGAGGAGCAGTGTGTTCTTATGAACAGACATCAAGGTGCTGAAATCTCTAAAATAATCAGAAAATCATCTGTTTATGAACTGTGTGTGTTTACCTAGCATGCCCCCCCGCTGGGTATTTACACTGAGTTCTGGTTTGTCGAGGTGGATGGAACGATGCCAACTGTGGTCGGGCCGCAGCAGGTTACGTCTGCAAGAAGCTCCCCGGAGACAACCACACCCCTCCTCCACCCACACAGCCCTGGGAGGGGAACTGCCCTGAAGGTAACATACACATCTTAAATAGAGACATAAAACACACAAAATGATATATATCATAAATAAAACATACAGTTTATTTGTATAGATATACATACTTGATATAATCTATTCTTACTGTCAGTAAAAACCATGAAAAGAATATATCCACTAACTAACTAAGGTATTGTCTGATTCATCAAGGCCTGATGCAGTTCATCCCTCTGAGACATAGAGCGTCACTGTGTCACGTATTAATCCTCTGCAGAAAACAGATCCCCAATAAACACTCTACAATCTACTCCTGTTTGATTAGTGTTTGCTTAAAACTACAGTTCCCAGCAGCTACTGAGGCAAAATATGAGATAAAATCCAATAATCAATGATTCGAATCAATAATCAGGAACACTTCGGGATGATGTTGGATATTGTTTTGTATATTTTTTATAGATAAAATGACGTAGACTGTAAATTAAGCTTTTATCTTCATTGCCCACCTCTCAGTGACGAGCAGATGTAAATCATTTGTCTCACATACACAATGTATGTGTACAGGAGTCAAGACGTAAGTGTTGTTAGCTGGAAGTTGCCCATCTTCTTTCCTCCCTCCCTCTCCACAGGTTGGATGCGTTTCAAGGACAAGTGCTTCATGTTCAAAGGGAAGAAAAACGATCTTAAAGGCAACTGGTCCTTCGCCCGGAGCTGGTGCAAAGACCAAGGCGGAGAGCTGGCGGTTATTGATGACCAGTATGAAAATGGTGAGCTAAGCAGGGAACTAGTCTCTCAAAGAATGAATGAGTCCAGCTCAGAGTGTTTAAATAGTTTAATCGTCTCCTGTAGACTTCGTGTCCAGCTACCTGAGGGACCTGGAGCTCCCCACCTGGATCGGCCTGTCTGATCTCTTGGCAGAGAACCAGTACACCTGGAGCGACGGGGTCAGCCCAGTGCTCTACACCAACTGGAATGACAAGGAGCCCAACAATGCAGGAGGAACGGTGAGGCATCTTTAATAACATGGATTATTTCTATGATAAGTGGAGCAAAGCAGGTTCAAACTATATTACATTCAGCTTTTAACTCTCTGAACAGGAACACTGTGTGGCACTGAGTCACGGCCCCCTGGTGACGGGCAAGTGGAACGACGACGCCTGTCACAAGGATCACAGCTTCATCTGCTACAGGAAGAAATGTCAGTAACAACCCCAGTCGTCATTCATCCACCTAAAACCAATTGAAATCATTGATGCAGCTAAATCATCCCTGTTCAGGCCCGAACTAAAAGATATATTTCTCCATCTCGCTCCACCTCAGCCAGCAGCATCGCGCCTCCACCCCCAACCCAGAGCCCCTGCCCGGTCGGCTACGTCTCCTGGTATCAGAACTGCTACAAGCTGGTGGAGGAGCCTGCGACCTGGGACGCGGCTCAGAAAGCCTGCGAGCAGCAGGGAGGGAACCTGGCGAGCATCGACATGAGCTACGACCAGGCCTTCGTCGCAGGAGTGGTGCTGCAGGGCCGAGCCGACGCCTGGATCGGACTCAGGCGCAAGGTGGAAATACACAACAGACAGACTGAAGTACCTACAGACTTAAAAACAAATTATAGCCCCTGAAAACGATGTAAATGTCAGTCAACGCTAAAAAATATCCTCCAATCCTTATTTTTATTTATTAAAAAACTCAATTAATCTCTGTTCTAAACAAACAACCAGCATAAAACAATGTACAAATTTGAAGTTAAAGTACTGCATCTATCTTATCTTAGTTATATACAAAGTTATACCATCAAGTTTGTCTAGGAAACAACTTCACAGGGGGAAATAAAGCTGTCCACTGTCTTGTGATGCAGGATGACAGCTCGTACACGTGGACAGACGGCTGGCCCGTGTTTTTCACCCAGTGGGGACCAGGAGAGCCGAGCAACATCAAGGACGAGGGCTGCGTGAGCATGCACGCGTCACGCGGGTTCCACGGGACCTGGAACGACACCAAGTGTGACCAGGCCAAGCCCTACATCTGCAAGATCTCCTCAGGTACAACTCACACCTTGGCTTTCCCCTCCCTCGCCGTCCCAGCTAGTTCTGTAACAGGGATCCGGAGCTTTGATTCAAAGTCTAAAGCTTGAACTGTTGATAAAAACTGTTTCATTGAACGTAACTTCATCAGAGACCCCGCCACCCACTCCCGTCCCTGGTGATGGGAAGTGTCTGCCTTTCTGGATCCCCTATGGCCGCCACTGTTACTTTGTGTACAACCAGCAGACGGGCTTCTCCTGGCCGGACGCCCGACACTACTGCCAGGAAGTCAGGGCAGAGCTGGCGTCCATCCACAGCCGAGCGGAGGTGGAGTTCATCAGGAACCTCAACTACACCAAACATCACAACATCTGGATCGGACTCACCAGGGACCGCAACTGTGAGTGCAGCCGTGGACAGAGGAACCACGATACTTCTACGTCTTTCCGTCATGGTCGATAACTGGCTGATAAATGACAAATACATGCCTGAACCTTTGTGTGTTGGGTTTTTCAGTTGGTTGGGGCTGGACAGATAAGACGTCTCTGGGCTTCCTGAACTGGGCTCCCAGTGAACCCAACATGGCCTTTCACCCCGGGGACGTGGCCGAGGAGAACTGCGTGGAGATGTATGGTGACGGGCGCTGGAACGACAACAACTGCCTGCAGAAGAGAGGGTTCGCGTGTCGCCACCGCCAGTGTAAGGAGAAGAAGGAAATCTATATATTCTAATGAAATATAAAAGGCTGTGTTTTATTTCCGTTTTCAAAGCTCTGAGGAAATTAAACAGAAAATGTTAAAGAAAATATTTTTTACAGGGATTTGATGAAAAACTAACAGATTCTTGTAACACTCTCTTTCAGATTACACAACTGATGATGGCGGGAATCCGATTTTCCCCACCGATGGTCCAGGTGTCAACGGTAAGTGTGAAAAAGTGCAGATCCCTTAACATGTGTGTTTTCTTTTGGCCTGCTTTGATAACTCCAGTTTTAACCAATCTGATGGATCGCAATGTTTCTGCGTTGCTTCTTTGATCCAGACTAAAATGTCACTCTTGGATACATTGCCCAAAAACGTTACCCGACACTCATGGTCGCCAGAGGATAAATCGTACGTCTTTGCTGATCATGTGACTTGTCTGGTATCCGACGTCTGTGTCTCTGTACAGACGGAGGCGTGATCGCTGGTGCCGTCATCGCAGCCTTGGTGATACTCGTCTTGATAGCTGGAGGGCTGTTCTACCTCTTCAGGGTGCGCGGTTACAAACTAAGCGCCATTAGCCTGCCCACACGGAAAGCCGCCGTCATTGATGTGGTGAGTTATTGATCAGCCAAGAAGGATTGGTTCAGTGTTGAGAATGATGTGCTCAAATTTGTCGTACTTGTTTTTTTTTGCAGCCTGCTTTCAACAACCCCAACTTCGGAGGAGAGTCCGACAAATAAAACACCATCCAAGTTTTGTACAGTGAATTTAAACAAATCAGTAATAATGTGGTTTCATGAGATGAAATGCTATTGTATATACAGGTATCTTAATTAAACTAGAACACGTCATGTTTCCAGGAATTATTGCAACACATGTCTAGACTCATTCAGAACATTTTGTACATTCTCTTAGTTTGACGTCTTTCCCCACCAAATATGAAATTGTGTCGAGTAAAAGAAAAGTAAACAATGAGTTCATTTCCAGTGTTTAATTCATCTGTGTACACTGCAACACAAATTCTTTACATATTTCACAAAAAGGAAAAATAAGCAACCTTCAAAAAGGGTTAGGGTTTGTGATCATTTTTCCAGTAAACGATTATTCGGACAAGAAGTGTAACCTTGTTTTTCTGAAGCACCGACACCCGGTGATGAAAACAAAGCCACAGGTTGGAAAGACAAGACCCAGGAACATTAAAAAAACAACAAAAAAAACAGATTGCACTAGTCATGAATGTCGAATGCCAGGTTTTGCTTTTTCACTTCTTGTGCAGTGTAAAGATCAATACAATATGTAATCATATGTATGTAAACATAATCCCTCCTTCCGTGGCATATGGTAAAAACAATCGTGAATAGGAGAAACATAAATCCAGGAACACTTTGTGGTCCTTGCTCAGCCCTTTTTAGCCAATAATTACATGGACACACATGAACTGAGTCAGGCAACTAAATCTCCTAACCTTACGAGGCTAATTTCAAGAGAAATTCAATATTTGTATGTGTTTAGCTAAACCAATGTTTCCTTTCTCGAATGATTGATTTTATACTGATTGTATTTACCCCCCAGTGAATCAATAAGACCCAACGATAACTAGAGCATGATATCCACTGATTCAAACATTGAGATAAAGAAACTCATACTTTATTGCTTAGAATCAAGATACAACAAAAAGAGAGTGAAGACTAACACAGTCCTGCCGGTCTCGGGGAACGTGGTGTTTTTCTGTACAAATTAAATTAAATAGAAATACTCACAAAAGTGTTTATTTTTTTTTATTTTTATTTTTTAAATAAGCTACAGTTGGCCATTTATTCTTCTCAACTTTAGTGTAGGAAACATGTAGGGCTGCAGCCTACTAGTGCAAAAACAAACAAGGGAACACAAATGTAGTTTCTTTTCAGTTAAATGATTGTGGTCGTCCATGATAAACGCAGCCAATTAAAACCATTAAATCCACAACTGTGTGTACGGAAAGTCAGGGATGTCATAGGATTCCGTTTTTTGGGGGTTCTGGAAAGTTGAGTTGCTGTAAGACACATCTGTGCTTAAAAGGCCAAGTTCAATGTTTTTAAATTCTATATTTAAACAATACCAACAGGCCCATGTGTAAACTGAAGTGAGATACTGGTTCCCTCTGTTCATACTGACTGAATAAAGAATTCTTTCTATGACACTCACACATTCGTGAATGCAAAGTGTACATCGTAGGTCAAAGTTCACCAAAGTTGAACTCCAATGCGAAGCCTCTCATTCCTTTAAATAGGAGAAAGTGGACACTTCATCATTATTTCTGGTCTATCAGGTCTAACTTTACAAAATGCCCTCCTAGGTTTGTTGGACTCAGGCTGCTCAAGCCTACTAATAGTTTAGGATTAACTTTGAAGTTTATCTTCCCCTTTAGAATGGATCTGTTCACAGACAGTGTGGACAAGAGGAAAGATGTGAAAATCGTTTTTAGGACAAAACACAGAAAAATGAACCTGTCATTTAAGATGTTGACTGAAAAAAGGGCAAAAGTGCAAATTCTGTAACGGGATGATGAGAATAAAATAAATTCAACTTTGGATGGACAAATAAGTCACCCTCAGTCATTACCACCGACAGTGCTACAGCCAGAAACAGCATCTGCAACACGGGTCACCGTTCTCTCACGTCTCAGAGGTTTCCTACCATCAGTCGCTCCGACACGCAAATGAGACACATTTCATTCAGGAGCAAAGAGGTCAGACCTTAAACAACAATGCTTACTTAAATTACCTAAATTAAAAAGAAGCTTCTCTGCTCTGTTTGATTTTACTGTGTCCAGATTGATTTTTGTCTCATTACTCTCCACATAATCAAACCTACATGCAGTGAATGTATTTCATCTTATGTCTCATCACCAGTATGGCACTTTTTTTTAGTTTTTTTGTTATTAATGCACTTATTCTTATTGCACAAGAAATGTGACGGCATTGAAAATATTGACAATGTGAAGCAAACAAGGAACGAGCTGAAATGAATAAACTTAATGCCGACTTAAAGTTACACTTTGGTGCTTTTGCAACCAACTTCATGAACTTTTTGTCAGTAATATTTGACTTAATGAAAAGTGACAAGCAAACTGGGTTTGTCTCATACAAAAGGATCCAGATTTGTGGGAGAAAGAAATGTTGACTATAAAAAATACAGACTCCCTGTGACCATAATCAAACAATCTTTCAGACTGAAACAGGGAAACTTAAATCTCCTTTTAAGAGAAATAAAACAAAATTTGTTGGGAAGTGATGAATCCAAAAATGAAGTGAAGTGCTTATAGTTTTTCGTATTATACAGGTTGTCGAATGTGATGACAGTTACAGTGCTTCCAACACCACCAAATGGCACTTTGAGTTAATCTGACATTTCTATGACATCAGCTGACAGAGGAACAAGGAGGAAAGTTAAACCTTCCGCGACATGAAATCAGAGAGAAATAAAGAGACTCCAAAAGTGAACATAAGAGAAAAGAATAAACTGCGAGTGCAATGGTTAGTGTTGTGTATTCCTTGCTGGGATTTTTTTTCCAAAACCAGCCTTAAAAACAAACATGAGATGACATCCATGTGTTTGTAAAGAGACGTCCTTGTGAAGGAAAGGAACAAGACGCCTGAGGGACAGTTCAGGTGGGGATCACGGTGAAGGACACTGAAGTGAAGTGGAGGCGGTGGGGGGGTTTGTAGGTGTCCAGCAGGGGGAGCAGTATGTTGGTCACTTTACCTTTTGGCTGTCCAGCCTCAGCCAGTAGACTCCCTGTCGTGTATATCGGACCATAGTGTTCAGAGTTGAGGTTTGACTCAGTGGGCCCATAACCGTGTCCAGCGACGTCAGCAAACCTACAACACACATGAAAACCATGAGTGAAACAGCAGCTCATTCCCCTGAGGAGTAATACAACACTGACTGACACTGTTTTTAACTCCTCTCTGAAAGAAGCGTCGGTCAGAAATCCACCTCACCCATTGTTAGTGGATTGTACAGTGGAACTAAATTTGGTTTTAATTGATTACTTGACGCTGTACAAACAGGGGGAAACATCCTGCCAAAAATATGTATCTTTACGAATAAGAACAGATGTATCCACACCCCATTAACACATGACATGTAACACCGTCTCTTTCCCATCCATCCTTACCGCTGCCTTTATTTGCCATCAGCTCCGCCTGCTCCCAGAGGTCATGAGCGCTTACGAATAACGAGGTGATTTTGACGTAGGTGAATGCTATTTGTTCTATAGCCTGGGGAACCGCCACCATGCCACTGAGGGGGCCCGCTATCGACCCGCTGCCACTGTGGTTGGATCCGGGACCTGAGCTTGTGGATGTGCTGGCAGGAGACGGGATGTCAGGCATCGGGGACGGGGTGTCTGCAGCACTAAAAGAGGGAGACAGGTGCGACACAGAGGGGAGTATTAATGAAAAGAAGTCAGCTGTCGACTTTTTACATAATGTGTAAGTGAATGCAACAAGGCCAATAGATGACTTACCTTCCTGTGAAGACAGAGGGATCATGTGGTGCCTGAGCAGAATTCTGAAAGAGAAATATAAATGGCAAAGCAAAATAAAAACTAAGTCCTGGATTGAGAACGTGTATAACTGCTGCTCTTCTACTTCAGTACAACTACTTAATTAACACATCTGTTAACCAAGTATTTTCTAAATAATCCTGTCATTTAAGAAGTGTGGCCATGTGTTAATACTCACAGTGAAGTGATCAGTCAGTGTCTTTGAATACTTGAGTGCAGTTTTGTATTTGTGGCGAAACATGGCCATCTGCAGGAGAGACTGGCACCTCAAACTACAGGAAACAATTAAACGTCATTCAATAATGATTAATGATTCACATAAGTTATTACAGTAAACAAAAGACATAGTATAGGACACTGTCTATTAGCTGCAGGGAGACCATATTAAGTTGTAATCATGTTTTGTTTATCCATCTATCCACGCATGCATCCATCCAGCTTGTCCTTTAAAGGTCATGGAGACAATCAAAACCATGTATATTAGTAACACAAATATTTTCAATATCTACACTTAACAGAGAAGTGTCCAAAGAGAAAACATTCAACTGTGAGGATAAATCCACCTGGACGAAAATGTCATTTGTTTTCTTATTAAAACGTTGGGATTTCCTGTCTGTGCAGCATTTTGTGGTAATATTATATCAATAGATATTAAGAAAATAAAGCTAATTTTACGTTGTAAAGCCAATGTGCCAAACTCATCATGTATCAATGAGACGAGCAGTTATTGTCATAAATATTAAAAAAGATGAATTCATTTTTTTTTTACACTGTCCATCTAAATAAGCGATACACTAGCACACAACATCATGTTTCAGAAATGTTTCAAGGTTCTGTTATATAATTCAACTGCACCACACACTCTAGTTCAATCAAACCCTCTCTGAAATGAGTCAATGTAAATGTATACGGCCCTCAAGAGCCAAAACAAATATAAAAGCTAAAACCAGGATTAAAAGCTTAAACCTGTGATGTTAGGGGAACCTCATTCGATTTTCTGGTGTCAGGGGAAACAGCACATTCAGCATCCCCTTACCATAAAACTAAAAAGTCCTTTTCTGAGGGCGGAGCAGAGGGGTCCACTGTGTTTTTAAGTTTCAGGATAAACCTGTGACAGTGAAAAATGCACAAATCAGAACCAGTTATGGAGCAAAAACATTCAGCTGAAATTTAAAAAAAAAGAGCCTTTTACTGAATGTGTCCACGAAAAGGTGGAGGAGCCTCTATGGCTTTGCAAAGATTCAAACTCATAATTGTAGGGAATAATGGAAGTTGGTTCTTACTTGAGGAGGTCGACTGTCTCTTCAAACATGGTGTAGGAAGACATTGAAATCTGTGGATCTTTTTCCATAGCAATGCCGCTCTCAACAAAGAACATGACAGCATCCAGGTAGTTGAAAGCTTTACTGAGCTTATCTGACTGTAGAGAAGGAGCAACAAACAAATGCAGTGGTTATTGTTTATTTGAAGGCCTGTTCATATTTCATTACATTTTGGAAAATAAATTCAGAACCAAAACAGAACCCCACCTCTGCATCTGCTTTGTGCTTCAGCCGTTTTGCCTCCTTTATGGATTGCTTCACTGGATACGGCCTGCAGGAGAAAGGACCAGAACAAAATGAGGAACAACGCAACAACAAGTTCATATAAATGAGATTAGAACTTTGGCACCAATTTGATAAGAATAAAGATAAAAATAATAAATGAATAAAGACAAAATCACAATCGTCTTTAAACTGTATATAGACTCTATAGTTCTCTGATGAGTTGGGTTGTATCGAAGAGTTATTTGCAGATGATAGACAGGAGAGATAGACCTGTGACCATATTTATTGAGCTTTTCATTGTGAAAACATTGTTTTTAATGATGAGTGACACAAAGTGGGAGAGCAGTCCTACCATATTCCTAAGTCATAGTCAGTAACAACTACCACAAGAATCATGTTTAAAGTTTCTGTTCAAAGCTAAAACCAGCTCTGGCCTTTATAAATCTGTGGTTACAATGTCAGACGATTCTGTTTGGAGCATTCTCTTTGGTTAAACAGCACAACCAGATACAAATCTGACTAAACTGAACGTACAGCAATTTAGGGTCAGGGGCCGCAAGATTTTATAAAACATCAAAAGTTCACTAAAGTTCTAACAGCTCTACATAAAGGAAATCTCACCTGTCCTCAAACCTGAGCAAGGGCCTATTGATCAAAACTGCCTTGTTGGACTGTGAAGACGATGGGACCGTGGGGCAGAACTTTGGAGGCTTTAGCTGGAAACGTTCGGTCGTGGAAAAATTAATTAATAAACTTCTCCACTGGAAACAATCACTAAAACGCAATACACTCGTTTGATGCTTACAGCAGGTGCTCGTGTGTTGACAGTTACCTTTTCAGAGTGGAGGCGCTCGGTGTGTTTTTCACTCCTCTTCTTGTGCTTGCCGGAGTCCTTGCTCTTTGCAGCCTCCTTACTGGACTCCAGAGTCTCCGCAGAGCAGCGTTTGTGTATCTTTGAGTCTTTAGCTGAGTCTTTGAGTGTTGTCAACACAGGCTTCTTCTTGGCCTTCTTTGTCTCCTGATCCTCCGCTGGATTGCTGGAACTTCTGCAGAAAAGACCAGTGAGCCTGTGTGATCAGACTGAACTGACTCAAACATAGACGCCATCCTTTTACCCGTGGCAGACAAATATAGGAGGTTTCTTTTTGAGGGTACCTACTCCATTTTGATAGAAGGATAAGCTGAAGAGGTATTCTTGTTTTCCAGCCGCCTTTTCTTCCTGGGTAGATTTTTATTGTCTCCCTCAACCTAGAAGACAACAAAACACACATTATAAATCAAAACAGAACTTTGATTATGTAAACACATGCTCAGCCCTGGACCTTTCTCACATTTGGAATTGTGCTTTTTTTGCTGCTTTTGCTGGGTTTGTGTGTTATAGAGACATCACCGCCCCATCCATCCGGCTCGACAACCAGCGCTGGTCTCTTGGCGTTGCTGGGTATCTTCTGCTTGTTGCCGGATGTCTGGGGGACCCTTGAGAGCAGACTTAGATCAATCCTCACCAGCAGGGATATGGGAGGCCTGTGGAGGTCCTGAGAACCATTGGCTGTTTGCGCTCTCTTCTCTGAGTGCTTTTGGGATGTTTTTTTAGGTCTCTTGTTTCCCTTCTGGCAGATAGTCTCTGCCTTGGGTTTGCTACAGGGGATTTTCACTGGTTGGTCGGGAGACGGCTCTTCAGGCTGAGCAAGAGTCTGTGTGGGGCAGGAGCAAGGGTTGGGATATTTCACCCCACAAGATTGACAATGACTTTTCAGAACCACCTTGACTTCAGGCTCGGATCCAACCTTCCGCTTGTCAAGGGACATGTGTTTAGAAGTCCTTTTGCTGTCATGTTTAGAGTCACCATCCTTGATTTTCTTGCAGTGTCTTGTTTTCGTCTTTACCTTGGGCCTGTCTGTGAAACCCAGGTCTTTGCCTCCTGTGGCTACGACGTCCTCACACTTAACCCTGACGGCTGCTTCAATGGGATCCTGGCGGCCCTCCTTTGCTGGCTTCAAGGAGTACGTCTTGCATGACGGTCTCAAGGAATCAGCAGAAGGGTATTTTTTGCTACTCTGCTGGTGATGGTTGTCCTGGTGGCTTTCTCTGCACTGCTGGAGTTTTGCATGGTTGTCCCCAAGCTCATTTTGGTGAGTAGGAAGCTGAGGCTTAGAATCCCTGGTGGGGTCGACCACTTCTACGCTGGAGTGCTTGGAGCTTTGAGTGGGCAACAGTCGTTTGTGAGAGGGGCTCTCAGAGACATGCGTACCACCTTGACAGTCAGTGCTCGAGTTCTGTTGGTTGGTCCTGATCCAGTTCCCCAACTGCCAGTCACCAAGGCTCACCGCTGGAGCATCAGGCTACAAAAAGACACACGACGAAGAGCAAAAGGAAATAGTTCTGAGAATGTACATTCAACCTTTAATGCAAATAAACTAACAAGAATTTACCTCAGTTTTAACTATGCTGCTCACTGGGGGCTCTCCTGTGGTGCTTTCACTGTCCGACTCTGATCTTGAGGTGCTCTCTGAGTCGCTAGAGCTGGCTGACTCTACCCCGCTGGAATGTGCAGCAGCTTTGAGGCTGGTTGAAAACAGAACATTTTTTATATGTCTTTATAGCTTTATTAAACTTCATGGAAGCAACAAGTGTATAACAGTCTCTTAAGTTCAGTTACTTTCAGTGGCTGGGCCTGAAAGCTTAGTTCCTTATCTTCTGTAGTGTTTTAAAATGACAGCAAACAAAATGTCCTATAGAGGAGCTAAGTCACTTACGATAAGGCGCTCTGCTGGTTGAGCTGCAGTGGATCTGTAGGAGGAGGAGGAGGAGGAGGAGTAGGAGGAGGAGGAGAGAGACAACTTTCTGGAGAGAAAAGCAAACAAACAAAATGAGACAACATAAGTACATGTCAGTAAACACTCATGTGGATCACACATTGCATCTGAGCTTTTTTCCCCCACTAATACTTTACGGACTAACCTGATGCCAACTAATCTTCAGTACTGAACTAAAATGCCCCTTAAGCAAATAGATATAACTCAATAAGGATATTTTTCATTAAGATCTATGAATTATTGCCAGGAAAACAAGTGAAAAAAAATAAGTGTTGAAAAAATCACCATGTTTAAGCAAGTGAAAAAACCTGATCCTGGATCCGCCCCTGAACCAGATCTACAATAAAATGTAATAGTTCTTTCCTGACCCCATCCTTCCACCAAGTGGAAATACATTCAGATGTTTTGTCCTGTTTTTGTTTGCTTACAACCAAAAAAACCAACCAACAAACAAACGGACAGGGATGAAAACATCTTCTTTTAGTGGAGGTGACTTGAAGTAGTGCTGACTACTCTAATGATAAAATATGCGGTTTTAACGCTGGTTGACAGTTGAATTTTACCACGAAGTTTAAGTGTATCATAACTCTGACTACTAGAGTTTGGCTTTTGAACTCATATCTTGCGCTGTAACATTAACACGTATTGTGGTCACTGAATGAAGAAAACATGAGCTTTTGTTTTGCTCCATTTTCCTGGGCGGTTTATAGCGCTAAAATAAAGCACTCCGGATTTTCTGGCATGTACTTAAACAGCTGGAAAAATGTAAACAGAAGTTCTGACTCATTTTTCAGAAGAAGCACTTAAAGTCAATGACTCATTAAGCAAACATGAGAGGAATGAATGAGCTGAAGTAGGTACCGTATGAGATGGATTAAAACAATAAAAGTCTAACAAAAACAGAATAGTCCTAAAAAGAAAGGAGTGAGAGATTTGAAGAAAGTTCCCCCTCCTCTCTGCGATATGCCAGCCCCTTCTCCCCGAGATGATGTTAATTTGAGATCAAATTGTAGGCCTGTTTCTCTCCTCTGGCATTTTGTGGTCAACTCACAGAGTAGGGGAATCTGGCACTACAAGTTACCATAGAAACATTGCTTTCAAGAAGCAAGTTAGGTAGAACAGAGACACTGCTTTAAAACCATGAATATTAAAGGTCGAAAAGAGAAAGTGATATGATGACTACTCAATATGTCTGCTAAAAACATCTACGGACATTAAAGAGTCAATCCTTGTTCCTATTCGATGTTTGATTGCTTATTTATTTATTTTTTAATCCTTGTTCTCTGCCTGAGTTGTACTTTGCTAACTTCCCTCATTACTCACTTTGTCCCGGGCATGAAGAGACGTGCACTGCTTCCTGTTTGGACAGAAAAACAAAACAAGCTTTAATATAGGTCATAGATATGGTTCAATTAAGTTTGTACCCTTGGATCTGCATTTACACTGAAATAACTTACTCAATTACCAACCTTTGTTGACTGAGTATGCATGATATCAACATAGATTTCAATTACTGGCAACCTTTTGGAACTTGCCTTGGCTGAGAACAGGGATTCGGAGGGTTTGTCTATGCTCGTTGTGGGTATATCTGTCAGAAGAGGAGGCCATGAGTGGGTCATTTCCTGTAAAATAAAGAGTGTCATATGTGTTAGGAGCCTACAAACAAAGTCCAACTACAAAACAGATGCTTGTCTTCATATAACCAACAGTAATTCATGCAGATGGGCTCTCTTCACACTAAAAAAAAAACACAAAAACAAATAACTGCACTGATAACGATAATATTATAAAGCAACCAGAGGAGACAATTGTAAGAGAGCTACAGAAAAGTTCATCAGCATCTATGGCAATGAATTTATTCCAAAGAGAATTAATTCATAATACATCTTAATTCAATAATTTATTGACATTTTAACAAACCAAAACTATTCAAATATATAACAAATATCTACTGAAATATTAACTTATCCACCTTTTAGATTATATGATACTTAATTCACTCCATTTTCTCCTTTCTATTTCAGTTAGTGCTACAAATAGTTTTGTTTTGTCTTACATGTATGTTTACTGTCAATTTCAGTTTGATGTTAATATCATTTGATATATTATTTGGAATGGGATCATTTTTGCATTAGTAAAAGTTGCATGTGCATGGCATTTAGCAGCTTTTCTAGCAAGTGTGTGAATGGTACTTGGTTGTGTGGCATACACAGTAAGTGAGTCAGTTATCATGCATAGTTTTGGGTGTTATTTTTTTGTGTTTTGAACTGATATGTGAGATATAAATAGGCTGTTACCATAATTACAGATGTAGGGCAGCAGTGAGTCATGAATTAAAATGTGAAATTAAAACAGATGAACCTACCCTCAAGATGTCCTCAACACACTGAGCTTCATTTGTCCTCGTCTGTAGAAAGGAACAGAGATATACGAGTTTCTGAAATCACCATGAAAAATATACGTGCAATTATAAAATGATGATTTAATATGGGGGTAAAACAAATCAAACAGACATAAAATATTCCTTTCACAATCTCAGATTCCTCACTAGCATTACAAGAGGCTGTCATTTATCTTACAATCTGATTCATGGCAGATAATCTCTGGATATAATCTGTAGGGAAATAACAGTACATACAGCATAGTCAAACCACAGATTAGTGTAAAGTGTTGTGAATTTATTCTATCTAGAATGTCAAAGATGTACACTTTTGTCTTTGTGCTACAGGCCTATAAGCACTGGCAGTCCAGAAGAGAAAAATCATCAACTAACCTTAATAGAACGGAGTGAACAAAACCTTAGACACATCTGTCAACATCAAGCAGTCGTACACAACATCTCTACCAACTACAGCCTCAAACAGTGATGCAATAACCTGATTCAGGCAGCAGCATAGGCCAACCCCAACGTCACGTAAACACTGAGTGAATGAGTCAACAGCCTGCGTTTCAGTTTGTTTTCAGACCTCTCTTTCGGGTTTTCCTTCTAAATGGACAATGTTTGAGATAAGGTCAGAGTGAATGGGCCCCCAGAGCAGTTATGCAAGTTGGTGACAAAGCTCATTTATTGTTTTGCTGATCCATGGGGTGAAGGTATCAGAGGCAGCTAAGGTCATGTATGCACACAAAAAACATAAATGGCAGGTTGCTCACCACTTACAGTTGCAATCAGAAATATTCAACCCCCTCACCTCAATAGACATTATAGTGATGTGGATGACAGATAATGACAATAAATGACAAAAAAACCTCATCAAACAACAAAAGATATTTATTGATGCGTATTTTACTTATTTTGACAACAGAATTTGACTTAACTTTGAAGTTCAAATGAAAAATGTAACTCTTTCAACACATGTACATGTTCAGTATTATTCAACCCCCCAGCTTCAGTACTTTGTGGCGCATCCTCTAGCTTTTATAACTTCTAAAAAATGTTTTCGGTAAGTGCGGACAAGCTTCTTACACCTCTCGAATGGAATCTTTGCCCATTTTTAAAGTGCAAAAGCCTCTAGATCAGTGATGTTTGATGGCTTCCATGCTGCAACTGCCTTCTTTAAATCCCACCAAAGATTTTCAATCAAATTTGAATCTGGTGACTGTGAATGCAACTCCAGGACGTTCCAGGATCTTTTTCTCAACCAAGCTTTGGTGGACTTGGAGGTTTTGCTTTGGATCATTGTCTTGCTGGAAAGTCCAATGATCACCAAGGTTTAATTTGTCAACAGAAGGCATCACATTCCTCCTTAAAATGGCCTGGTATTTCTGTGAATCCATGATGCCATGTACACAATAAAGATTGCTAGTTCCTGCCACAGAAAAACAGCCCAACATCATCTTTGACCAACCTCCATGCTGGACTGTGGGGATGGTATTCTTCTGGTCCTAAGCCTGGCCTTTCACACGCCAGACATACCGCTGGTCCATACATCCAAACAGTTCCAGTTTGGTTTCATCAGTCCATAGAACTGTCACCCAAAACTCAGTAGTCTTATCCAAATTCCTCCTGCATATTCTAGTCGACTTTTGATGTTCCTTGTGGTCAAGAGCTGAGTGTTTCTTGAAGCCCTTTTTTATTCAGTGCACGTCTTATAGTTGCCACTAACCCACTTGTACCAGCCTTCATTAGGTCATCCTGTAGGTGGCTTGCAGTCACACAGGGGTTTTTCTGAGTTGTTCTGACTAAGTTGCTGAGGGTCCTTGATAAAATGTTGGGCTTTCTTCCACGGCCAGGCAGGTTTGAAGCTGCTCCATCAGTTTTAAACTACCTTATAATGTTCCCAATTGTGTCTCTTGGAATATAATTTTTGGGGGAAATCTTCTTCTACCCAAGGCCTTTCAGGTGTGATGAAATAATCTCCTCTCTCAGCTTTTATGGAAGCTCCTTTGTCTTTCCCATGATTGCAACTCACCTTGAATACCTTCATGGGTAGGGTTTATATATGCATCACAGCTGAAGCAAATGAAGGATCAGTTTAGATTTCCCAAAGGCTTAATAATGTTTCAACTCATCTTTAGGAGAAAAAAAACTGTCAGACAGCTTTAAAAACAACAATATTATATAGGGGTTGAATAATTGTGATTATATACAACTATTTTTAAAGCACTGGTATCTGATCTGAAGTTGGTATTTGATGAAATGTAAAATCCAGGTATCAAGCAGGGAATTTGTTTTTTCTGTTTTGTTTATATGCTTCACAAAATGTCATATGCACTCCAGAATCACGCAGTAATGTGATTATGTTCATGCTAATGCAAACATAATCTGCTCAGTATCACCATCACACATTTTCACTGGCCACACCAGTCGGACAGTAAACTAGATGCCTGATTGACATTGTCTCGACACTGTTTGAACAAGGAAGTCTGCTCTCTGACCCCTGACAGCTACATTAATCCATTTTGGTAGAAAGCACAACTGCTTAACACATTACTTCTCCCTGTCATGTATTGTTGCCCGAACTCAACCTCAGAGAGAAACTGCACGACAGAGTCCAGATGTGAACTCAGGAGGGCTTGTGAGCAAAAGGGGAATGAGTCACTGCTCAGCTATCCTGCACTGGATTAGTCCCAGCCTTGAAAACAGAAGCACATTCAACACTGCTCTGCTGCTGCAAGAGGGTAAGGGGGAGTTGCAGAGAGCTGCAGGTGCAAGGGCTGTATGTATGTGTGTGTGTGTGTGTGTGTGTGTGTGTGTGTGTGTGTGTGTGTGTGTGTGTGTGTGTGTGTGTGTGTGTGTGTGTGTGTGTTTACGTGTGACAGGGAAGGGATGAATAGAGTTGAACTGGAGTTCAGCCAAATACTCCAAAACAATAGAGTCCAAGGCCTTTTTCAAACGCCTGAGCAGTCAAGCAGAAACAGCCAAACTACGAGGATGCTTCACAGACTGTCCTGGAATCAGCAGACACAAAACGCTCGTGGTCTAATGCACAGTATATTCAAAGCCCAGACATGAGTGCAGAGAAGTTATCGGTAGGACTATCCTTGTTAAACCACCTCCCCCACAGTTCCTGGAAGCACCACACAAGAGCTTCAAGAAACATCACAATCATGCGCAGTACATCAGAGCATCCATTATTGAACAAGTAAGTTTAGTCCTTCAAAAGCTAAACCACTTTCTTCAAATAGCAGGAATCATTCCCATAATATGGAGTGCAGTAAATCCTACATGCGTAACTACAGGTCTATACTGAATTGTGTAGTTGAAGTATAAGCCACAGTTAAACTAAACTTTCAGATTATAACTAAATTAAAGAAAATATTATTCAAAGATCCCATTAAAATCTAGTTGAGCTAGCTGTTACTTGGGTTGTGTACATTTTACAAAAATTGTAATCTATGTTTTGATGTTTTTTAGGCACTTTACCTTTATTGTCACGAGTTGTGTGCTTAAAATGAGGAGAATGAACAAGATGCATAGTAGAGCCAGGTGGCAACCAAACCTACGACCTCAGCAGGAGGGTTCAACATTAAGTACATGTATATGTACGTATGTGTAGGTATGAAAGACATTGCAAGATGTGGAGTTTTTGAACATTTTCACAGGAAATAATTCCGACTTCATGGGGTAAAAAATATGGCTTAGGGTTACAGATTTTTTGGAGTGTGTGAAATTGGGTGCAGCATGTTTGAATTAAAGGAGACTGTTTACCCTTGGCGAAGGTACAGTATGCACTCCACTGACTGCTATTCAAGTTGTTATACTTTTTAAGCCACCTTTAAAAGGTAATACACAATTGGAGCTTAAAGTCTCCACTAGTTAAGAGATAGGCTTTGGTTTCCATTCTGAACCTCTTGCTATTTTATTAAAAAGGAAAAATTTCAACATTTTGGAAAATTCCATTGAATGGCTTGCTCAAAGTTTGATACCACTCGTGTTTGTATACTAAACATGAAGTTATAGCCAGCACCTGCATAGCTTAGTTTATCTTTAAGTTAAATATATCCACCTACCGTTTTCCTAAAACGTATTAATAAACACACTTTGCTCTATTTCCAAGCTATGCCAAGCTAGGCTAACTACCTATAGATTGTAGCTTTATATTTACCGTACAGATATAAATGTGCTGTTGATCTTCTCATCATAACAACTGTTGGACTGTTCTACAACCAATATTAAATTTTAAACAATAAGATATAATTTCACTATTATTAGACCTAGGATAATACACTCACCTCCAAGAACTGTGGCAGTATCTTTATTTTTCCCGGTTTGGACTTGCTGATTAACAATGGTGCATATGGCTGTGGCGAAGATTTCAGCTCAGGCGAATCACTGAGCACCTGGTCTTGACCATCCATGGGGCGCACATAGGCTGTTGGCTTAGGGTTCATGACTACGCTGGGCTGCTTAGACGACAGGAGTGGGGGGAAGGTCTGAGGGGGTAGTGCGTTTGTTTTGGTGGCTTGAGTCACAGCTGTATCTTTAGGGGACAGCTTAATGTTCAGCATGGTAAAGTCCATGGTGCTGGTGGACCCAGATGGAGGGTCTGAGAACTCCTGATGCTGATGTCTATCGAAGGTATCCTTAGTGTCAGTGCTGTTGTCGTTACTGGAATGTAGGAACGCTTGCGGCTTTACATCAGGAGACTGAGCAGACATTTCCTGGGGAAGGCTGACGTGTACCTTGACATCTGAGAAGACTTCACTCTTCTTCTGTTGATGCCCTGAGTTTCCAGGATGACTGTGGTTTGAGGAAGTCTTTAAGACAGTGGATGAATGTCCATGTCCGTGTGGAGAAGACAATGCAGACATCGGCATAGGCTGGGAGGAGTAACTGCTACTAGAGGGGCATTTCTGGTTTAAGGGTGGCATGTAATGGACCTGGTTGTGGAATGGACCTTTGGTTGATTTATCTGTGTTTGTCTGACCCTGATCTGACTGCGAGACGGTTACATAACTAGGAATGGATGAAGGCTCGGTGGTGAGGGGACATGGATTGTTCACATCCTCGTAACTGCCCAGCATCCTCTGGATCCGATTGGAAAGCTCGTCCCCTTTGTTTGTCTACAATGAGAGGGTACAAACATTCAGCTGTGGTAAACATGAACATGGTATCTCAGTTCAAAAAAAGTTAATTTTTAAACATGATTAAAACATATTGGTTGTAAGAAATCAGCGGAACACCCTAGTGATTAGAGTACATTTTCACATGACAACAAGCATAAAGTCTTCATTGATGTTTTCTCTGAATTTCTTCTTCAGTGTTTCTGGAGTCTCTGAAAACTGTTTCCCTGTCTGACTGCACTTCCTAGTATTCTCAACTGATACTTGTTACAGGAAAAGATTTTCAACGCAAAGATTTAAATGTTATCTACAAACAACCGTGTGGTTCTTAGAATGTCACCAAAATGTTCTCCTTATTTTTCAAAATAAATTTCTTGTTCCCTTCACTTTTACAGGTTCATGTAGATTTTCTTACTAACATATCTCTATACAGATTGTGTCCAACTGCCCAGCTGCCTAATTACAGATGAATGAATAGAGGAAGCTGAAAAAAACATTGATAAGCTCAGCTTTTGGTTTGCTGCTCTATTTGTTTGCCCTGGGTTTTGCTGCTCTCTTATGTAGACTGGAGAGTTAATCTGCAGCTTTAGAAGAAGAGTATAGCCATAACTCAAGATTTGGGGGGGGGGGGGGGGATCCAGCCAGCTCCTCTGCAAATAAAATATCCATCTATTCGAACTTTAAAGTTGATATTCTTTTGCAAAATCTCTACATTTGGCCAATAGTCAGGGACACAGCAGTGAAGAGCACTGATATTTCTAGTAAAGAATAAAACATTATTAATCATGGTCTTTATGAGAAACTAGTACAGTTAATGTATCTATAGTACTACTTTTACCTTGTATGGTTCCGCAAAGAGAGGCACTTTCTCAGGGTTGAGTTCTTTGGCTTGGCTGGCTTCCTGGTTCCTCAATTTCCATGCTCGGAGACGAAGAAGGTGCCTTTCTTCATTGTATACACTGAAAGAAGCATTTTTGAGAACATCCTTTACACTATGACACTAAATAAATACAATTATCCTTTTAAATGCCAGAGGTGGGGATACATAACATATTTAAATGAAAATCCAACAATCACACAAACATGAATGACCATGCTCTTAGTCTTGGTGGCTGATGGGAGAACCGCCTTTTCCTTACATCTGGATTTTAGATTTTGTCTAACGACTTCAAATACTTATAAACCTCAGAATAAGGACTTTTCGTCTGACGATACCCAAACATTTAGAGACTGCAAATAAATGGCATCTTTATCACATACTTATCTACCTGAGGGGCTTGGCAGCGGCGTCTAGGGGGAGAGCAGACAGTGCCTATCAAATCTAGACAAGTGTAATTAGACTCACAGATGCCATGAGGATTCACCAAAACATTCACATCTGTTCTCTCTAGTCCCCAAAGGCGACACGCTGCCTATCCAGTACATGCATCAAATGGATAATAACAAATACTGTTCTTGATAGGATGCCAAAGGTAAAAAGAAATAGTTTACTCTTTGTAAAGTATACTGTGGAGAAGCAGCCCGCCCCCTGTTAAAAGCTTTAAATATGCTGGAGTGAACTGAACACTTGAATCTACAGTTCGAAATGTTGTGATTTTCCTGCCAAAATAAAGTGTTGATTACCCTCCCAGAGGGACGCTTCCATGGCAACAAGTCTGGCAATGCAGATTTGAGACTGAGCCAAACAGATGAGCACTCACTCATTATAGTAGCAGAGAGACTGGACCAACTACAAGGACATCAAAAAGTGGCATTGCCAAGTCACACAGACCCAGGGGGAAAGTCTGTATTTCAGACACTGTCTAGTCTTAAAAACAAACATGAAACATAGGTTTTGTTGACGACTGTCAGTACTGATGATGGGACTGAGCCATATGGCCAAATATTCAAATAAAAATGTTAATATTGATAATTATTATCCCAATAAATGTAAATTTTATTTGTTATTTCAAGTTTAAAGACTTGTGAATAACAAATGCTGTGGGGAGCAAAAAAAACAACATTTTACAAATATGAGACAGATGTGCTATACTTCCTCACTGTGCTTATATATTGCGTAAGCACTGCAATACATCTAAATATAATCGGATATATATTAGAAACTGCGCCTGAGGGTATATACGTTTTTGTTTTTTATTAGCTTGATACAAAACTGTCCAGAATTAGCATGCATGATTAAATCTCGACAATGAGCAACCTATAATAATTTAATCTGCAAAAAAAAAAACTGTAATTTTAACAAGAGAGCACAAAGATGAAACCATACAACTGTAAAGCTCCGCAGAAGAAGCATGTTCCTTTAAAACAAGTTATCATTTGCTGAATTAACAACCAATTTAATTGAATTTAGAGACTGGATTTTGCTGCATAATATGTAATTTACTATATTTCCTATGTTCAGAAAACCAGTAGGGACAATAAAGGCCTTCAATAATTAATTCATTGATTATGACTTTATGAGATTCCAAGCTACTTTGGCTAGAAATAGCAACAATGTCTGCTGCAGATCTGATGGCACTGACTGAAACTCCACTTAACAGGATTAAACCACCTCCAGCTGTACAATCGACCATCACGGCAATCCTACTATTTATTAAGACTGTCTTTAACCAGATACAAAAAAAACATAAACAAAGTTTCTGTGCACGACAGTCAAAACTTCCAAAACAGCTGCATGAAATGTACGATTTTCCATACCATCTAAGGCCTTATTGAGGGAACTACCTGCAGATACCCTGACATCGTGAATGACAGAACCCAGAGGATACCAGTTTACCTATTATACAAAAAGATGATTGATTGTAGAATAAAAGGTTTAATAACGACCAGAATAAAGCACATGCAAGACACAGTTGCACTGAAACAATAGCAATAATTATTGTTATTTTATTGAAGAGCAAATATGAATTTCATAAGGACTTTCTGAAGCATAAATGGAGAAAAAAAATTAGAAATATACATATAGAGCCAGAGGTGATCAGAAAGTGGGCAGTCATTGCTTCGCTCCGTCAAAAAAAAGAATGTATGTATATATATATATATATATAAAAGGATTTTCTGAAATTTCAGGGGAGCAGGGTTAGGGATGTAAAATTTACTGTCGGAACCAGAGCTGTTTTAAAAGTGGGCAGTCTTTACTTGTCTCTTTCAAACATTTAAAATAATCATTATACTTTAATTTTAGTCAATGGCAAAAATCTATTTTCATTAGGATTTTCTGTGACGTCAAAGGAGAAACTGTCAGGTTAGGGAAAATTTATTTGAAAATTTCCTCTGGAATCAGAGCCATCATAAATGTGGGAAATAATTGTCGTAATTCAACTTTTATCAGTAGAAATAGTCAATTTCTGCAAGATATTCTAACATGTCGATGGAAAAAAATGAGAAGGAATTTTATGAGGGCGCAACAGCCGTTCTGGAGTGGCGTTCGAACAATATCAGTGTTGAAGTGTAGAAATTCAATTTTAAATCTATATCTTACGGATTTTTTGAAACGTCGGGGGAGAAAATTTATGGGAAATATACCTCTGGAAGCAGAAGTGGTTTTAAAAGTTGGCGGTCACTGCTGCACTCCAAACAATCTCAAAAAGAACAACAATATAATGGTAATCAATCGCAATTCATCAGAAGGTTCAGTAAATATGGATATATGAATGCATTGTGTAAGCACAGTGAGGAGGTATACCACTTGGCTGATTTGAAAATGATTTGCAGTTCATCGTTCTCTGCTCATGAAGAAGAGTTTAAAAGCTCGAGTCTTTAAAGTCAAAATCGTAACATGACACCGCGTCATCGCGATTATTATCGATATCGTCCCATGTTGTTGTCCTGGTATTTTGACCAGGTCGTGCTTAGATCGTTGTTAAATGAAAGTATCGGTCACTGAGCACCGTGTTCAACCCTGAGCTCTAATGTTTTCCAACTGAATCCCAGTTATTCCAACACTGGGGGGGGGGGGGGGAGAGACTAGCGTGGATCCGTGACGTGAACTTTAACCGTGAATTTGCTTAGATCGTGCGGTGTAAACAGAGCAGCTGGTGGAAATCACAGCAGATTCCAGCTCCTCGCCCGGACACACGAACAAGCTAAAGCACAACAACAACTCCTTGCAGTTTGAACTGAGTTTCGAACTACATAAAACTCCACTTTTGACGCGGTGTCAAGCCCAGCTACACTCACTGCGTGTGTGTGTGCGTGCGTGTGAGGCTAACGCTCCCTGGCTAATTACTACCAGTCTGGGCTGGGGAGGCTAACGTCCCGCAGCTAGCAGCTAGCAGCAGCCGCCGCCGCTGTGTGTCTGCCTACCTCGGCTGGGATGCCATGGCGCGCCTCTCCCCGCAGCTGAAGTTGGCTGTCATGTGTTTGTGACAGTCCTCACCGAGCCGCTGCGCTCAGCCGCTCACATCCCCCAGTGCTGAGGAGGCTCCGTCCATTTAAAGCGACTGTCAGGCCGCCGGGGTGCGATAGTTGTCTGCTAACAGTGGAGCTGTGTCCGGGTCGATCCTGTCGCTGCCGCCGCCGCCGCTGCTGCTGCTGGATTGTTCTACTCTATTCAGCCGCCCGGGGACGAGGCTGGGATTTATACACTCAATGCTGCACACACATGTCACCAAACCCCCCTAAAGCGCTCGTTTCACCGCAAACACTTAAAATGTGTCATGAGTTCGAGGAATCCTCCCGTTGAGATCTTTATTAATCACAGTTTCTTCTTTACTACCTCAGTTTGGCCAGAGTTTCCACCATGACCCCTGCGTGCCAGACATGGTACAGTCATTACATACTGTATGTTTACCTGAGGTGACAGCAGTCTTCATTCGACCAGAACTGGTTTTGTCTGCCCCCGTCTGTGCCCATCACTGTCTCAGTCTGGACCTACAGTCTATGGTTCAAACCCATCACTGTGTCACTTGTCTCAATCTGTCCCCATCACTGTCTCACTTGTCTCAATCTGTCCCCATCCTGTTCCTGTCTGTCCCTGAACCCATCACTGTCTCAGTTGTCTCAATCTGTCCCCATCACAATAAACAATGCAGGAAAAATGTGCATTTAGATTTATACTTTCTGTGACAATACCCTATTTACTTTTCTCATTTCAAGTTCTATATTTTTGTTTGTATTTGTGTTGTCTTTCTTGTTTCAAGTCAAGTTTGTAGTAAAACTGTTAAATAGCATAAACCCCCCCCAAAAATGTGGCTCCAAGTTGGCCTCCAGTGTAAATGGCAGATTCACCACCTACTGTCATATTATCATAATGTATATGAATTCAATAAGTCAATATTTACCTCAGCTCATGTCCCATGTACAACTGGAATCATATTTAATTTTGACTGTATCAAGAAATTTGTAACCAAAGTGACTTTGATTTAAATAATGACACCAAATATAATAGAACAAATATCAATGCTTTAATTTATACTGGGTCTTATCCTGAGTATGTGTGTATGTATCATTATCTGCTTATTTATTAATTTTGGGTTATTTTGCTTTATTCTATGTCAATATGTGAATCTACAGCAATGCACATACAGTTTATGGGATTGCCCAAGTGAATAGATGAACTGTATAATATGAAATATTATATGAGTTGTTACCTCCAATATCAATGAAATACGGAAAAAACTTGGTCACAAAAATGCTTTAATTTAGCATATACAAAACATTTGTCCCATCATTTCTATAGGTTGTCAGTGCAGTGTCACACATAGTCACAGGTCTGATGAAACCAGCAGGGATTCACTCTCCTGACCAAACATATATCGAAGCAGGCCTCACATGTCCTGACACACCGTAAAGCTGTGGTACCAGTTTTGATGACCAGCTCTACTCTTGGCCTGCAGCAGACAACCTAGAAATCATTTAAAGCTTTTCAACAATAAAACTTTAGAAAGCAGTTTGACCTGGGGTTAAAAAAAAAAACACTTAGCTTGCATGTCCTCGTGTAGCTGTTCTTGCAACTCAGGCTTTGGAGAAGGGTCAGTTACTGGACACTCACCATGAGTGGTTATGTTACACAGCTCCTGAGCGTGTGCCAACAGAGCATACCAACACCACTATCCTTCATTTAGACCTGAGCAGAGGCTCAGGACAGCTGAATATGAAACTGTTATATTATAGACATGTGCCAATGAAAGTGCACTTGACTGTAAGTGTACGATTATATAAAACATGATTTCTGTGACTGTTTAATAGTTGTTATAGAGTCAAATATATGTATTTTTACATGCACATTCATATCCTGGTTTTTATTCTTAATATGGTTTTGCTCATATCCTGGAGATAAAATTATATCCGAAATAAAGTTTGTTCCTTAACAAATTTGGCTTTATTGATGACATCATAAGTTGTGATTATCCACTGCATAAAGGCTTAAGAAAACTGGACCCTTCTAGTGTTTGATACACATTACTGGTTGCACACACACACACACACACACACACACACACAAACACACACATACACACACACAATATTGCCGTATGACTAGTTTGCCATCCAGTGGTTGGAGAGTGTCGAGTACAATATTTTTGTATTTCCGTTATTTCACATAAAAGCCAGTAGGTGGTACTCCGTGCTTTTTTGTTTCATGTTTCCACTTTGAGCACACGATTAGTGGCAGGATGATTGAGACTGCACATAATATCACAACCACGCAAACACACAGTGACACAGGCTAATATACAGGTGAGCAGTAATCAGACAAATACATGATACACACAGATAGTTGGCACTTTTAGTATTCCAAATATAATAATACTTTGTATCTCAGAAGATTCCCACACAATTTGTCCAAAAGTATTTGTTCATTTTTTTTGCTTAATCTGTTTTGCAGTTAATTGTAATAGGAATCAGGTTTGCATTGGTTGGTATGTAACCTTTTAATAATTATAATACTGACACACAATAAACATTTGGTGTAAAAGGAAAATAAAGTTTCCATGCAGACTTAAAATAATTAATTTCTCATACATACGTTGTTTATTCCATGTAACAGGGACCTTTTGCACGACTCATATTGCCAATGAAACCATCTAACAGAACACTCACCATTCTTTGCAGCTTTTCTGGTAAACATCTATTCGTCTGTAACATAGATTCACGTGTGGAAAGTGATCCACATCTACTTTCTGTGCTCAAAAAAGGACTTTCAAAATAAGAACATTCTTAAAACATCACCTAAAGTAGACTGAAAGACAAAAATATTGTTTACTCTGCGTACAGTAAATATACAAAAAACATCCTTTGTCAACAAAAATTCGTCAAACAGAACAAACAAACCTCCAAAGGGCCCATAATCAATATCTTAGTAGCATTTCAATAAGTTACATTCTGATCCTGCATCGACTTACCAATAACTGTCTGTTTTCTTTGTTGTGGTTATAATATAAGTCGAACTTCAACATATTTAGATGCAGTTCTTATCAAGTTAATAGCTTATATAAACCATGTTGAATAAACCCCACCGCCAGCCAGTATTCAGTTAACCTTGTACTTAACAGCTGTGGAATGTAACTATAATCTCTTTTACTCAAGCACTGTGCTCAAGTACAAATTTAGTACTAAGTATTTGTGCTTGACTACTGTATTTCGTCGTTATAATACTTTATATTTTTATATTGATAAGGAATATTTTGTTTTGATTGTATTTAATAACTATAGATGTTTAAGAAATGCAGAGTTTTGCATATAAGCATGGCTTTTTATGAAATACAATGCTTTATTTTAGATTGAATAAGTAACATTATGTAAAATTTGTTCATATGTTTGACAGAACATACATTGGCAACAATTTTTTGTGTCATTTTTCATTCTGTAATGACAGTTTAGTCGTAGTTTCAGATGTAAGAATTTGCTGTTTTTATGGTTTTGGAAAATGGTATTGTGGTATTTGTGATGTTTTCTAACTTGGAAAAGACAATTAATCCATTAGGAAAAAAACAAGGAGATTAATACATAATGACTATCATTATTAGTTGCAACCTTATATCCAATTATTATAAATCAACTTAACCTCAACAAACTACAACTGTAAAAAGCTGCTTAGACCTAAATTCATTAATAAGATTAAACAAAAAATATATCATAAAGAAGTATAACGAGATACTTTTGGGCTATAGATTGTACTTACATACGTGTACTTACATACGTGTTGTTACATACGTGTACTTACATACGTGTACTAAAGTAACAATTGAATGCAGTAGTGCTTTTTTTCTAAGGTAAAAGTTCTGAGAACTTATTCCATCGCTGATGTTTTATCCTTCACCTTGTTGGTTGGACTGGTTTGGACCTCTCTTCCAGAAGGTGACCAGATAGGGGGGACATCTGAGAACGCTGTCCCCCAGGACGTCTTCCTGGGTGCTGAGCTTGACGCAGAATGACGTCTCTGACTCCCCTGTGCTGAAGTGCTCTGTGACATCGTAACGCAGGCCGCAGCTCTCCAGAACTGTGGTGGAGCTGGCGTGTAGGTGCAGTTTGGTGGCAACGGGGGCACTGGCTATCACTTCCAGCTGCTCGTGTCCAGCAGCAGATATATCCACGGGCAACACCACATAGGCACGCAGAAAGCTCTCTCCCAGGGTACACTTGAGCTCCTTAGACCAGCAGTATTCCCCGAGGTCTCCTGGCAAGAGATGATATATGAAGGCCATCACACAGCAGATCGTTACATATGCAGACTAACAAAACAGAGGCCAATGTCAGTCACTCACATAGGATAATGACTCACTTGATAGTCTCAACACAAAGTGCTGGTTATTTTTAGAACAAGCTCTTCTCAAATTTTTTTATTTTGCAGCAAACCCTCAATAACAATGTCTCCAAGGCTGCTTACCTTCTGTGGAGTCTTTAAGCCGTATGTTGTTATTGTCCTGAATTTGCAGTTTTTTGTAGTATGTCATCCGGGTGCACTCCAGTAAGCAGTTGGTCAGCTGTGGCCCGGTTCTGGAGCTCAGGCTTGGTCTCAGTCTCAGTTGTGTTTCCATCTCTGAACATTCGATGGCCCCCAAAGCCGGCAGAAGTGTGGACAGTACACCGACACACATCCACAAAATGACAAACATTTTCTGTGCTGGCAATGCTGAGCTGCAGGCCCAAATCCTGTTGTCCTCTCGTGGATCTGTTGTTTTTCCGTAATCTGGGATAAATTTTTCTTGCTTGCACGACTTGAAAATCATAGGTGAAGTCTCCACTGCAGCCAGGGGGAGATTTATAAAAGCTCAGAGTGCAGCAGCACACCCAGCAACTGAATATATTAAAAGCTTGTTCAAAAGTGCGCAACATGTTTCTCTTCCCCTGAACAGCGCCTGGTTTTCAGTGCCAACATTTTCTCCTCTGCTATTTCTCCGACTTGGCATGTAACTGTCTGCCAGTCATGAAATCCCAAATTACTGTCACAAGGAAATGATTTCAAAAAAGATCAAATAAAAGGGAAAAACAAGCAAAGAAAGTTTGTTGATATCAATTATCTTTATTCAAAAAATGCAAGAGAGAAATCAGTGACTTTGTACATATGATTAAGATGCTAAATCATCGGTATATGCACAATAAAAATTTAGCATGCGATCTAAGTCTATTGATTAATTTCAGGTGACGTAGAAGCTCACTCATAAAAAACAAAAACAAAAACAGTACTTGAAAAGTGAATGGTGAGGTAACTTGATGAAGTGAGTGGGAGAATACAAGCAAACAACTGAGAACTATAAAAAATATCATGAGAAGTTGTGTACATGGAATAATATGCTTTGGATTAATACATGATATAAATTAAGCAATAATAGCACTGACAGATAAGAGCCTCAAATTTACACAATTTAACCCCTTTTAATTTGAATTCCACTTTTGTTTGCCAGGATTAAATCTTTATGATTAATGATTATTTACTTTTTGTTTTTGCAAAAATTATAAACTTGATTGTATTTATCAGGATTAAATTCAGATTTTTATTTGCTATATAAGATGATGCAAAGCAGCTTTCTTTAGTCCAACATTTTCATATTTCATAAAACTAATAATAATTGTTTAATTGTCGTTTTTTTATTATTCTACTTGGAGAAACATGAAGATGGAACATTGCAAATGGAGGTTTGTGGAAATGTAAAAAACAGATGTTATTCATCTACCCAGACTTTTAGGTGCAGGGAGATTGATTTGAAGATAATATGCTCCTTTTAATCTCTCTGCAAAATGTCTAAGCATCATAGTTACGAGCCTGTATTTCATTTATTGCTTATAAGTCTATTTTTAATGATGCAATTTGGCCGTTTGGGATTGTTTTCAATGAGAGGAAAACAGATCAGAGAGAAGATTGGCTTCAGACTGTCTCAGATTTTTGGAGGGGACACTAGGTGACTGTTAGTGACTATAAATAACGCTGTGGACTCATGACCTGTTAAAAGATAAACTGGTGTCAGCTGCATTTCAAATCACTGTTTATAACTTGTTGCAAGAGAAATACTTGGATTCATCTGCAGAAATTATCTTTTTTATTGACCTGCAAAATCGAACTGGTAACTTTTTATTAAAAACAATATCACATGAAATAGATTGTAATTTGAGACCGGTCATGTTTGATCGAGCTCAGTAATCCCCTTCTCTCACCACAGCTATTAAAAGAGCATATAATTTTAAATCAGTTTTGTGGTCGAGTGTCTCGAAAAATCTGTGCTACCCCCTTGTATCTCTTTTTTTCTGGCTACAGCAGAGGCACAGGAATGCAAAACTTAGGTTCCCACACTCAGAGTTGAAAAAGCAACATAAGTGTTTGTAAGAGAATATAGGCCTGCACCTAGAGGTATATTCTACTTTTAAACGTTTCTATTTCTTGTTTACGTTCCAAGTGGCTAAAAGATGTCACAGGAAAACAACTTTACTCTCTGTTGGCTCCAGGTCCACAGCCGCAGCTGCGGGTCAGCTGCACAGAGGAAATGATGACAGTGCTGGACTCGTCCACGTAGACGATGGGCACCAATTCCTGGGAGCTGGGCTGACAACATGGCACCTGGACCTGCAGAACAAACAAAGAGAGGTGGAGGAGTCAGGCATTGTGACACGGTTTGATATTCAGAGTGAAGAAACTGTCCAAATAGACCGAACTAAGACAAAGTTCAGTTTATTGAAGACAATTATTGAAATAATAGACATTTACTTAAAGTTTAAAAGAGAAAAATCAAGTGTATTACATGCAAACATATTTAAAAAGATGAATGAATCAGAGCAAAATGTAGGCAATGCCAGTGAGAATAATTAAATAAATTACAAATGTGGTAGTTCAAAAACCTTATTTCAAATGATGCAGAGTCAAACCAGGCATAACTAATGGCAAGAGACACAGATAAACTCTGCAGCCAGCTGTACAGGGACAGCAGTGGAAAGTAACCATCTACTTAGACTAAGGTACGTATTTATAACAGAGTAATATATCAGTTTCAATGTACTTAAACAGTCACACAATTGTTTCTTTCTATATCTATTCACATTTTCTTTCTTTTTCCTCTTCCCCCATTTCCCAAATCCAACCAGACGGGTCAGGTGCTTGCTCTTTGTAGAAACATTGTTCGGTAAACCAGGTGCTGTAAATGCCTTGACATAACTTATGATGTGATTTTTAATTGATATATTTACTTCAATATTTACAATATATGTTTACTTCTTATACACACATGAACGGCATTGCAACATGAAATAATTGGGGTTTGCTGGTATTTACTTATTTCACATAATAAATATTTTAACACCTGAGAGAAATATACCTGTGTGTCGGACTCCTGGCCATTGGTGTGGGATGATGGACATTGCACGGTGTTCATCTCAGGGTTGCAGAGTGCACACTGAACAATGGTGAGGCTGGAGGGATGGATCACCCAGTTGTCCCAGCCAAGATCTATACCAAACAAAATAATTGACATTATTATTATTGTTATATTTTTCATATATATATATACATATGTCATTTACATCCACACACATTGAATTGGTACCTTTCATGAAGATCTGAGAGGCCACGGAGCAGCACCTCAGACGGTTTTCTCCATCACGTGAGTCAGGGGTTGCTGCAGCTGCAACAACATGAAAAAAGCCACAAGGAATCAGGCTCAAGTTGGAAAAGTGCCATATTGTTTGTGGCCATCACTAGTGCAGGATTCAACTCACCTGCAGCAACTTTGGCTCTGTGAGAAGTGGAGCGCTGCCATTGCTCTCTGATAGCGTGCAGCCCGCCAGCAGGAAGCCGAGGCTCGGCCTCCAGGTTGAGAGCCCTGAGGAGACTCTTCCTGATGGACTCCAATGACTCGCCATGGCAACTGAACATCACATTTAAATACAATACTAAAATATATTACACAGAAACATATAGAAGTACAAAAGATATCAAACATTTAGCATTGTCCTCAGACAACCGGACATTCATTGATGCCCTGAATAACAAAAGGAACACTGTATTTTACAGAATGTGAACGCCTCATCATACATGCATCAGCACAGATCAATGTCATCTGCAAGTCTAGAGCAGCTGTTTGAAATTACTTCTCTGACCTGACAAAATGTTTCCTAATTTTTTTGGAGTAAGAATGTTTTCATTGTTCCCTGCATAAAATAAAAAGCCCTACAATATACAAGAACTCATTGCATACAGGCGTGTGTGTAAACAAGTGTGACACTGACCTGATGGCAGAGGTTGCAGGTTCTTCATTGGATGGCTGCAAGACAAACGCAACCACGGCCGAAGAGCCCAGAAGCATTATCGAGACGGTGAACGCAAAGGACATGGTGACGAGCTGGGTTCGAGTCAGTTAAAAGAGGTCGCTTGCTGTTGGTTCTGTCCGTCTGGTCGGAGGCTGGAGATAGGAGTGACGAGATGAGGATACTGCGCAACGTAGTGTTTGTCAAGGCCTGGGAACCTGGGTTTTTATCTTCCTGTAGCCCAGCTTGGCCTTGAGATACTTAACATTGTTGTCTTCTTGTCCCCCTGT
The DNA here is from genome assembly GCF_947347685.1 of Pleuronectes platessa. Classification (NCBI taxonomy): domain Eukaryota; kingdom Metazoa; phylum Chordata; class Actinopteri; order Pleuronectiformes; family Pleuronectidae; genus Pleuronectes; species Pleuronectes platessa. The sequence goes on along the minus strand of NC_070644.1, from coordinate 9,429,265 downwards.
TCTGTGTGAAAGAGAAGAAGAGGACGACCCAGAAGAGAAAGAGACGTTAATACAATCAGCAATGAGGGGTGAGAAGAAAAAAAAAAAGATATATGGCAAGCCACATGAGGACATTTATAGCCACAATACACTTGTCAAATTATGACAAGATATCCACAAATGAGAACATTATAAAGCTTGTGTTCCACTTGTTTACCCTATTTCTTGTAACACAGAGTTGTATAATTCTGATTTCCTTAATGCACTGAGGCTTTAAGGTTGTTAAAATCATCTCATTCATTAATATCAGTGTAATAGATATATTATCTGTGTGTTGATTTAAATACTCTGCATAAAAGCAGTATGTGTTCCAAACCGAAACATGCTAAATATGCTAAACTGCTGCACTTCAAGATAATGCTAGATGTCTTGTCATTCTGATATATTTGTCATCTTTGAATTTTGATTAGTGCTGTATGGGTTTGAACAATGTCTGACCCTTCAAATGAACCCAAATCTACATTTAGAGAGAGCACAGGCCACAAACATATCTGAAAACTTGGCTTAAAGACGATAAAGAAATCCAGAGAACTCCACAAAGTCAACCAAAACAGCCTATTTTTACACATGTTGCCACGAGAAGGTCTCAAAACAATGAAACACAAGCTGTCCATTCATTTCTGCACATGGGCAGTTATCAGTTTCTATCACAACTCCCTTTTCTGGCCTGATATTGAAGGCAGAATTCTCCCTTGATAAATATATTAACAATATTATTCCTCTACAGTGTCTATTGAAGGACGGGACCCGGACAAAAGAAATGTACAACATAAAGTGATGATTGCTGAAGGTGATTCTATTATGTGAAAGTCAGAGGAAAAAATTAAAAGGCCTGGCAGCATTGACAATTATGTGAGCCAGTTTGGACCATGATAAATGCGAGGAATGATTACTTCAAGTCCTGAGTTGCCCTCTCTTTTCATCAGAGAGGCCTAAAAATTGGTTAGACTGAAACTTTCCATGCAGCCCATAATACGCAGTTTGAATACTGCTCTGGATATTCAGCTATGATAGCTAACGGTGCCAAAGGAATTCTCTGTTCGAGCTGATACAAGACTTGCAAAACTGTCTTTTGTAGCACATGTAGATTCAGGCAGTGTCTTCACTTTAATGTCCAAGCTCTCTCTCTGTCATACCCTGATGTCAGAGTGCCTGCTTCGGCCAGGACGGAACAATCCTCTAGTTCTTATAGTAGACAGATAAAAGAAAACAAGGAAGTGGTCTGATTACCTCAAGTATTTATGTCATTCAAAATAGCAAAAGAATAGCAGCAGTAAAAAAAACTAAACAAATCTTGGCTCCACTCCTCGGCTCAGATCGGCATTCAAATTTAGAGGATTCTTTCCAGGTCAAGGCCCTGTCTCTCCAACAACTTTTTTTTGCATAATCTTGCTAGCAACAGCCAACCAATCAACGAATAGCCAACAAACATCCAACCAACCCACAACCAACCAACCAACCACCCAAACAACCAACAAACCAACAAACCAACAAACCAACAAACCAACAAACCAACAAACCAACAAACCAACAACCAACCACCCAACAAATCAACCAAGCAACAAACCAACAAACCAACAAACCAACAAACCAACAAACCAACAAATCAACCAACCAACCAACCAACCAACCAACCAACAACAGCTAAACAACTAGCCACCAAACGAACCAACCAAACAACAGCCAACCAAAAGCCAACCAGCAAACTTTTTATGAAAAGCTTAAATGAGAAAACAAGAATAAGCAATTCTATAGAGGAGACATACCTCCTCTAAACCGTTCAGATGATCTTATTTTATCATCAAACAACAAATTAACAATGGTCTGAAGACCAAACTATGAATACACATTTAGGTAGCAGAACTTGTTCATCTGTCCCATGCTAGTATTTACCTCGCAACCCCTTACCCACCTCCAGACCACAGGATTAAATTACCTGACTGCATATGAAGGAGTTTAAACTGGCCCCGTCGCAACCAGCTCTACAGTATTTATATTGTCAGTATCTATTATAGTAGGGAAAGGTTGAAGTTTGGAGGTTTGGATTGTTGCATTTGGACTTTTCCATAAACAAAGAACTGATTTATTTTTCCACAGTCAAATCTTTCATAACCCAAAAGCACTTGGTGACCTCAGTAAAAAATCTGGGCATCATATCACAAATACGTGTCGAGATCTTGCCCAAGATGTCTGACATGTCTGAACAACAATGGGAGACTCTGCACCAAAGGTCTTTAATCAGCTCAGCTTCTCTGTGCTGGAAAACTCCTGGAAATCTTCTGGAATATATTGAACAAATGCTCCCTCGAGTCCCTTTTGCCTTATAGTTCTCTAAAAACACTGCAACACATTTATTGTGTTTTTTTATTTGTTATCAAGAAGTAAATTCTAACTAAATAAATCAACAAACCAACTAACCAACCAATCATTATACTGCTAACTTGACAGTACTTAATTAATATACTTATTTACTCTTTCATTATGAAGAACATGAGCTCTGTAGTTATTTTGAAAGTACTGTCCTGCTACTAAATAGTCACCAATGTGTAGTCATCCACAACTCAAAATAGTCCTCAACAAATATGTGTATTATTTATATTTGAGTATATTTACTTAAAACTTATATGTCCAGAGATTTTAGTGCAGAGGTCAAGTACCCCTACAAAGATAGAAAAATATGCTGTTGACCCCCTCCAATAACAATAATACAAGAGAAATGCCTCACAAAGATACTAGACATGGATTATAAATCTTCAAAAACCTTTTTTTTATGGGTTTTGTCGACCCTTATAACAATATACAGTATCCTCAGCCATATTGTTTATGAACACACACGTGATTGAGCTCAGGCCTTGAGTACCACAGCACTCCCACGACTTCCTCGGTGTGGTTACACTGGGGGAGTCAAAGCACACGGCAGCTGCTCCTGCATGGTAGGATCACAAAGAGCCTTTATGCACAGATGAAGGACTGTGGAGGATCCACCATGCAGACAACAGAGACGGCATTCTTGAAATATATTTCAACACACACAAACACAACTGGGGAGTTTCACAAGGTGTTTTTGGAAGATTGCTGCTTTTCGTGGATGTTTAATCTCATATGGATTTATAAAAACTAAATAAATAGGGCTGGGTTTAATGTAGCTGGACAGAACATTGTACTATAGAGATACATTTTGAAATGCATATCAGTTCAACCAGATATGAATTTTATTAGTGCAGCAGGGGGACAAAATAACAGGAACAGGTAATACAATGTAATTCAATATAATACTGGTACAAATCAGCTCATGAGGAGTAAAGGGACCCAACGTAAAACCCGAAGTTTTTTAAGTTATAATAAAAGTTGTTTATTGTGGATAAATAATAACGCACAAATAATAAATGAATGAAATTACACTAACAGACAGGAACCGGGTGAGTGAAAAGCAGATATACAATTATCTATCTGTATTAAACCAAAGATGCCAATAGAACCTATAGCTGAAATGTCTTGTATTAAAAACTTTGTAAAGGGCATAATGTGTTGTTTCTGATGAGGTAACGTAGTGTTAGTTTAGCCTATGTTTGCAGATTGTTCATATCATTTTGTAAAAAGGCTCTATGACATTTCATAGATTGCTATCAACAGAGTTCAATATTGCATCAGGGATTAGTTAACTATTAGTTATTTCAATAAATAGCTCATTTCGACACCCTCCAGGAGGTTTAGTCTGAACTGGTTTGTTTGTTCTTCTACTAGTTAAAGGTTCAGTGTGTAAGATTTAGGTGTAAGGGATCTATTGACAGAAATTAAATATAAAATAATCCTATTGAGGTTTTCACTATAGAATGGGCCCTTTAGAGTTAAAGACTTTATATTTACATCGGGAGCGGGTCCTCTCTACGGAGGCCGCCATCTTTTTTTTTTTACAGTAACCCAGACTGGACAAACTAAACACTGTTTAGATTTGATTTATAGTTAGTATATATTCACTGAAGGCTATACCACAGGTTGGGAAGGGTAGGGTGAGGTGAGCAGCATTCTGCTGCAATATGCAACTTCCCCACTAGATGTCCCTGAATTCTACACACTGAACCTTGTGCCAGCTTGCTCCAAGATGTCAGTATCAACTATATATAATATAATAGAGAAGAGTGACTAAAACCCAAAAAGTTTGAATTCAGAAAATATAAGTGAAACATATAAGAATATATAGTGCTTTGTAAATGAAATAAAAACATTGTCTATACAGATTAATGAAGATCAAGTGCCTAAAGAAATAAGAATAGAAACCAGAATAAAATGAACAAGTTACATGAGACAGTGAAACTAAGCAAAAGCTGCAGTAGGTAGTGATCATCAAAGGAGTTATGAATATTGGATATTTCACATAATATTGAAACAATATAGTTAGGTTGCAATATAGTTAGGTTGTACAAAAACTGCAGGACACTGCCACAAGGAGTGAAAGGATGTTGTTTGCATTAGGGAAAAACCTATTAACCTTTAGTGCAACTTCTTTTTTCTGAGCATCCTCCCTGATCCACTTGTTCCCCCGGCTGTTTTTGTGGACAGACACTTATGCCCACCATCTGTTTGGACATGTCAACAACCCTCAAAAACTCACTGGTAACCATCAAGGTCAAGCAGAACCAGAACACGCCATCAGCATCTGCATCTGAAGCATCTGAAGCTACATATTCTGCTGTGTTCACAATGGACGAGTGAAATAAACAATGATTGCACATGATATGTTTTCAAATAATATTTATTCTGTTACCTATATGAATGCATTTATTGGGAATAGAAGGATCAGTCTAACCAGTGGTTACTGGTCATGGAGATAGGGAAAGTAGGGTGGAAGTAGCAGGTGTCATATTATTCACATTGATTCGACAGGCCAACACAACCTGCTTTCAAAGCAGCTGCTGCCCTTTATCAGAGCGCTCATCTGTTTATCCAGCGTAGATGCCAGGTGTAGTAAGGTTTTAATCCTAATCCACTTTGCATGTTGTTTTGTTTAAGTGATTACAGGGTTTGTCTCAGACACCTCTCCCAGCAACTCATGAGCATTTTCACCAGTGTGTGTTTGTTTCTGACTTTTGTGAGTGTCCAGCTTCAGGGACGGGACATGCAATAGATTTACAGACACTGGGACAGGTGCGGCTGTGTGTGGGAAGTGGAAAAGTCCCACAGATGATTTGTGGCTGGAAAATCTGCAGGAGAAAATAAACAATGTGTCTGAGAGAGTGAGAGGAAGGGATGGAAAAAATGTAGCGAGGGCAGGTAAGGATGTTCTGATTTGGCAACTTTAATTTTTTGATAAAACTAATGATTCTGTTCATACTTTTGCAATGATGCCGTAAGAAACAAAATCCAGTAATTATAATTTATAACAACTAGATTTATTATAATATTCAAAATAGACATTCTTAACAACTTCAAAATCTGAAATGACATTGATAAAATAACAGGAAAATAGGTTCTACTTCTCTATTATTGCATTATTCACAGGTTGCAAAACTCAAGGTCAGACATCTCACAAAGTATCTTTGTCTCTGACAGTGAAAACAAGGATCATGGGAAGTGGCATGAGAAAATCGGAACTACGGCTGAAGAAATGTGACAGAGGTGCTCCCTGTATCCACAAACATTTTGTTGATAGCCAAACAAAGTTTACCTTGAAATGTCCTGAACATTGAAATAATTAAAAGCCAGTAGGTGGTACTCCATGCTTTCTTGTTAAATGTTTCCACTTTGAGCACACGATTAGTGGCAGGATGATTGAGACGTCACATAATATCACAACCACGCAAACACACAATGACACAGGCACATGTACAGTTGAACAGTAATCAGACAAACACATGATACACACAGATAGTTTGCACTATTAGTATTCCAAATATAATAATACTTTGTATCTCAGAAGATTGCCACACAATTTGTCCAAAAGCATTTGTTAATTTGGTTTGCTTAACCTGTTTTGCAGTTAATTGTAATAAGAATCGGGTTTGCATTGGTTGTAATGTAATTTTTTTTATAATTATAACACTGACACACAATAAACATGTAGTGTAAAAGGAAAATAAAGTTTCCATGCACACTTTCAACAATTAACATCTCATACTTACGTTCTTCATGTAACAGGGACCTTTTGCACGACTCTTATTGCCAGTGAAACCATCTAACAGAACACTAACCATTCCTTGCAGCTTTTCTGGTAAACATCTATTCGTCTGTAACATAGATTCACGTGTGCAAAGTGATCCACATCTACTTTCTGTGCTCAAAAAAGGACTTTCACAACAAGAACATTCTTTTAACATCACATAAAGGAAACATCATTTACTCTGCATCCAAAACATCTGTCTCAGAAAACCACATCCAAAGAAAGTGAATGTTGACCATAAAATAAAAGAAGCAAAATGATATATTACGTATATAAAGTAAATATAAAAAAAACATCCTTTGTCAACAAAATCCGTCACACAGAATGATACAAAGAGGAAAAGTTCAAATTGAACCTATACAAAAACAAACCTCCAAAAGGGCCCATAATCAATATCTTAGTAGCATTTCAATAAATTACATTCTGATCCTGCATCGATTTACCAGTAACTGTCTGTTTTCTTTGTTGTGGTTATAATATAAGTCGAACTTTAACATATTTAGATGCAGTTCTTATCAAGTTAATAGCTTATATAAACCATGTTGAATAAACCCCACCGCCAGCCAGTATTCAGTTAACCTTGTACTTAACAGCTGTGCAATGTAACTATAATCTCTTTTACTCAAGCACTGTGCTCAAGTACAAATTTTAAGTATTTGTGCTTAAATACTGTATTTTGTCGTCATAATACTTTATATTATTATATTGGTAAGGCGTGTTTTGATTTGATTGTATTTAATAACTATAGATTTTTAACAAATGTAGAGTTTTGCATATAAGCATAGCTTTTTATGAAATACGATGCTTTATTATAGATTGAATAAGTAACATTATGTAAAATTTGTTCAGCTGTTTGGCAGAAAATGTATTGCCAACTATTTTTTGTGTCATTTTTCATTCTGTAATAACAGTTTTGTCACAGTCGCAGATGTGAGAATTTGCTGTTTTTATGTTTAATAATTTTGAGATTTGGAAAATGGTATTGTGGTATTTGTGATGTTTTCTAACTTGGAAAAGACAATTAATCCATTAGGAAAAAAACAAGGAGATTAATACATAATGACTATCATTATTAGTTGCAACCTTATATCCAATTATTATAAATCATCTTAACCTCAACAAACTACAACTGTAAAAAGCTGCTTAGACCTAAATTCATTAATAAGATTAAACAAAAAGAAGTATAACGAGATACTTTTGGGCTATAGATTGTACTTACATACGTGTACTTACATACATGTCGTTACATACGTGTACTTACATACGTGTACTAAAGTAACAATTGAATGCAGTAGTGCTTTTTTTCTAAGGTAAAAGTTCTGAGAACTTATTCCATCGCTGATGTTTTATCCTTCCCCTTGTTGGTTGGACTGGTTTGGACCTCTCTTCCAGAAGGTGACCAGATAGGGGGGACATCTGAGAACGCTGTCCCCCAGGACGTCTTCCTGGGTGCTGAGCTTGACGCAGAATGACGTCTCTGACTCCCCTGTGCTGAAGTGCTCTGTGACATCGTAACGCAGGCCGCAGCTCTCCGGGACTGTGGTGGAGCTGGCGTGTAGGTGCAGTTTGGTGGCAACGGGGGCACTGGCTATCACTTCCAGCTGCTCGTGTCCAGCAGCAGATATATCCACGGGCAACACCACATAGGCACGCAGAAAGCTCTCCCCCAGGGTACACTTGAGCTCCTTAGACCAGCAGTATTCCCCGAGGTCTCCTGGCAAGAGATGATATATGAAGGCCATCACACAGCAGATCGTTACATATGCAGACTAACAAAACAGAGGCCAATGTCAGTCACTCACATAGGATAATGACTCACTTGATAGTCTCAACACAAAGCGCTGGTTATTTTTAGAACAAGTTCTTCTCCAAAAAAATTTTTTGCAGCAAACCCTCAATAACAATGTCTCCAAGGCTGCTTACCTTCTGTGGAGTCTTTAAGCCGTATGTTGTTATTGTCCTGAATTTGCAGTTTTTTGTAGTATGTCATCCGGGTGCACTCCAGTAAGCAGTTGGTCAGCTGTGGCCCGGTTCTGGAGCTCAGGCTTGGTCTCAGTCTCAGTTGTGTTTCAATCTCATTCGAACATTCGACGGCCCCCAAAGCCGGCAGAAGTGTGGACAGTACACCGACACACATCCACAAAATGACAAACATTTTCTGTGCTGGCAATGCTGAGCTGCAGGCCCAAATCCTGTTGTCCTCTCGTAGATCTGTTGTTTTTCCGTAATCTGGAATCAATTTCTTGCCTGCACGACTTGAGAATCATAAGTCAAGTGTCCACTGCAGCCAGGGGGAGATTTATAAAAGCTCAGAGTGCAGCAGCACACCCAGCAACTGAATATATTGAAGGCTTGTTCAAAAGTGCGCAACATGTTTCTCTTCCCCTGAACAACGCCTGGTTTTCAGTGCCAACATTTTCTCCTCTGCTATTTCCCTCCCTCTGGACGTGGCATGTAACTGTCTGCCAGTCATGAAATCCCACTTTACTGTCACAAGGAAATGATTTCACAAAAGATCAAAAAAAGGGAAAACCAAGCAAGGAAAGTTTGTTGATATCAATTATCTTTATTAAAAAAATGCCAAAGAGAAATCACTGATTTGTACAAATGATTAAGATGCTAAATCATCGATATATGCACAATAGAACATTTTGCATGCGATCTAAGTCTATTGATTAATTTCAGGTGACGTAGAAGCTCACTCATAAAAAAGAAAAAGAAAAACAATACTTGAAAAGTGAATGGTGAGGTAACTTGATGAAGTGAGTGGGAGAATACAAGCAAACAACTGAGAACTATAAAATATCATGAGAGGTGCGCTGTTAAAATTGTGTACATGGGATAATATGCTTTGGATTAATACATGATATAAAAGAAGCAATAATAGCACTGACACAAAAAAAACGATATAACCCCATTTAATTTGAATGCCACTTTTGTGTGCCAGGATTAAATCTTTAAGATTAATTACTGAAAATTAAAGATCACTACCATGTGAATACAATGCAATGTGAAATAAAGAAACGTTCACACTTGGTTGTATTTTCAGGATTATATTCAGATATTTCTTTCCCCACAAAATGATACAAAGCAACTTTGTTTTGTTGCAAACATTTTATAAATCATAAAACTAATAATTATTGTTTCATTGTCCCAGTGTTTTTTGGAGGGGGGCAGAATTGTCCTTTAAAAAAAAAAAAAAACATGAAAATGGAACATTGCAAATGGAGGTTTGTGGAAAAGTACAAAACAGATGTTAGTCATCTACCCAGACTTTTAGGTGCAGGGAGTTTGATCTGAAGATAATATGCTACTTTTAATCTCTCTGCAAAATGTCTAAGCATCATAGTTACGAGCCTGTATTTCATTTATTGCTTTTAAGTCTATTTTTAATATGATGCAATTTGACCGTTTGGGATTGGTTTCCATTTGAGGAAAACAGATCAGAGAGAAGATTGGCTTCAGACTGTCTCAGATTTTTGGAGGGGACACTAGGTGACTGTTAGTGACTATAAATAACGCTGTGGACTCATGACCTGTTAAAAGATAAACTGGTGTCACCTGCATTTCAAATCACTGTTTATAACTTGTTGCAAGAGAAAAACTTGGATTCATCTGCAGAAATTATCTTTTTTATTGACCTGCAAAATCGAACTGGTAACTCTTTATTAAAAACAATATCACATGAAATAGATTGTAATTTGAGACCGGTCATGTGTGATCGAGCTCAGTAATCTCCTTCTCTCACCACAGCTATTAAAAGCATATAATTGTAAATCAGTTTCGTGGTTGAGTGACTCATAAATCTGTGCAACCCCCTTGTATCTCTTTTTTCTGGCCACAACAAAACTTAGGTTCCCACGCTCAGAGTTGAAAAAGCAAGTGTTTGTAAGAGAATATAGGCCTGCACCTAGAGGTATATTCTACTTTTAAACGTTTCTATTTCTTGTTTACGTTCCAAGTGGCTAAAAGATGTCACATGAAAACAACTTTACTCTCTGTTGGCTCCAGGTCCACAGCCGCAGCTGCGGGTCAGCTGCACAGAGGAAATGACGACAGTGCTGGACTCGTCCACGTAGACGATGGGCACCAATTCCTGGGAGCTGGGCTGACAACATGGCACCTGGACCTGCAGAACAAACAAAGAGAGGTGGAAGAGTCAGGCATTGTGACACGGTTTGATATTCAGAGTGAAGAAACTGTCCAAATAGACCGAACTAAGGCAAAGTTCAGTTTATTGAAGACAATTAATGAAATAATAGACATTTACTTAAAGTTTAAAAGAGAAAAATCAAGTGTATTACATGCAAACCAATTTAAAAAGATGAATAAATCGGAGCAAAATTCAGGCAATGCCAGTGAGAATAATTAAATTACAAATGTGGTACTTCAAACGATGCAGAGTCAAACCAGGCATAACTAATAGCAGCAGACACAGATGAACTCATGCACAGCAGTGGAACATGGATATAACCAGGGTTTGCAGGTATTTACTTATTTCACATAATAATTTCAATATTTTAACACCTGAGAGAAATATACCTGTGTGTCGGCCTCCTGGCCATTGGTGTGGGTTGATGGACATTGCACGGTGTTCATCTCAGGGTTGCAGAGTGCACACTGAACAATGGTGAGGCTGGAGGGATGGATCACCCAGTTGTCCCAGCCCAGATCTATACCAAACAAAACAATTGATATTATTATTATTGTTATATTTTTCATACTTATATATATGTCATTTACATCCACACACATTGAATTGGTACCTTTCATGAAGATCTGAGAGGCCACGGAGCAGCACCTCAGACGGTTTTCTCCATCACGTGAGTCAGGGGTTGCTGCAGCTGCAACAACATGAAAAAAGCCACAAGGAATCAGGCTCAAGTTGGAAAAGTGCCATATTGTTTGTGGCCATCACTAGTGCAGGATTCAACTCACCTGCAGCAACTTTGGCTCTGTGAGAAGTGGAGCGCTGCCATTGCTCTCTGATAGCGTGCAGCCCGCCAGCAGGAAGCCGAGGCTCGGCCTCCAGGTTGAGAGCCCTGAGGAGACTCTTCCTGATGGACTCCAATGACTCGCCATGGCAACTGAACATCACATTTAAATACAATATTAAAATGGATTACACAGAAACACATATAAGTACAAAAAATACCAAACATTTAGCATTGTCCTCAGACAACCGGACGGTCATGGCGGCCCTGAATTAAAAAAATAATTTTGTATTTTACAGAATGCATGTGAATGCCTCATCATACATGCATCAGCACAGATCAATGTCATCTGCAAGTCTAGAGCACTGCAGCTGTTGGAAATGACTTCTCTGACAAAATGTTTCATACTTTTTCGTGTGTGTAAACAAGTGTGACACTGACCTGATGGCAGAGGTTGCAGGTTCTTCATTGGATGGCTGCAAGACAAACGCAACCACGGCCGAAGAGCCCAGAAGCATTATCGAGACGGTGAATGCAAAGGACATGGTGACGAGCTGGGTTCGAGTCAGTTAAAAGAGGTCGCTTGCTGTTGGTTCTGTCCGTCTGGTCGGAGGCTGGAGATAGGAGTGACGAGATGAGGATACTGCGCAACGTAGTGTTTGTCAAGGCCTGGGAACCTGGGTTTTTATCTTCCTGTAGCCCAGCTTGGCCTTGAGATACTTAACATTGTTGTCTTCTTGTCCCCCTGTTCTGTGTGAAAGAGAAGAAGAGGACGACCCAGGAGAGAAAGAGACGTTAATACAATCAGCAATGAGGGGTGAGAAGAAAAAAAAAAGATATATGGCAAGCCACATGAGGACATTTATAGCCACAATACACTTGTCAAATTATGACAAGATATCCACAAATGAGAACATTATAAAGCTTGTGTTCCACTTGTTTACCCTATTTCTTGTAACACAGAGTTGTATAATTCTGATTTCCTTAATGCACTGAGGCTTTAAGGTTGTTAAAATCATCTCATTCATTAATATCAGTGTAATAGATATATTATCTGTGTGTTGATTTAAATACTCTGCATTAAAGCAGTATGTGTTCCAAACCGAAACATGCTAAATATGCTAAACTGCTGCACTTCAAGATAATGCTAGATGTCTTGTCATTCTGATATATTTGTCATCTTTGAATTTTGATTAGTGCTGTATGGGTTTGAACAATGTCTGACCCTTCAAATGAACCCAAATCTACATTTAGAGAGAGCACAGGCCACAAACATATCTGAAATCTTGGCTGAAAGACGGGAAAGAAATCGAGAGAACTGCACAAAGACAGCCTATTTTTACACATGTTGCCACGAGAAGGTCTCAAAACATTGAAACACAAGCTGTCCATTCATTTCTGCACATGGGCAGTTATCAGTTTCTATCACAACTCCCTTTTCTGGCCTGATATTGAAGGCAGAATTCTCCCTTGATAAATATATAACAATATTATTCCTCTACAGTGTTTATTCAAGAACAGGACCCGGACGAAAGAAATGTACAACATAAAGTGATGATTTCTACAGGTGATTCTATTATGTGAAAGTCAGAGGAAAAAATTGAAAAGGCCTGGCAGCATTGACAGTTATGTGAGCCAGTTTGGACCATGAGAAATGGTCCAAAGTCCTGAGTTGCTCTCTCTTCTCCTCAGAGAGGCCTAAAAAGGGGTTAGACTGAAACGTTTCCATGCAGCCCATAATACGCAGTTTGAATGCTGCACTGGATATTCAGCTAAGATAGCTAACAGTGCCAAAGGAATGCTCGGTTCGAGCTGATACAAGACTTGCAAAACTGTCTTTTGTAGCACATGTAGATCCAGGCAGTGTCTTCACTTTATTGTCCAAGCTCTCTCTCTATCATACCCTGATGTTAGAGTGCCTGCTTCGGCCAGGACGGAACAATCCTCTAGTTCTTATAGTAGACAGATAAAAGAAAACAAGGAAGTGGTCTGATTAACTCAAATATTTATATGTCATTCAAAATGGCTAAAGAATAGCAGCAGTAAAAAAAAGATCAGATCTGCATTCAAATTTAGAGGATTCTTTCCAGGCCTAGGCCCTGTCCCTCCACCAAGTTTTTTTGCATAATCTTGCTAGCAACCACCAACCAACCAACGAATAGCCAACCAACATCCAACCAACCCACAACCAACCAACCAACCCACAACCAACCAACCAACCACCCAAACAACCAACAAATCAACAAACCAACAAACCAACAAACCAACTAACCAACTAACCAACAGCCACCAAACCAACCAACCAACCAACCAACCAACAGCTAACAAACCAGCCACCAAACCAACCAAGCAACGAAGCAACCAACCAACCAACGGCCAACCAACGGCCAACCAGCAGCTTTTTATGTAAAGCTTAAATAAAAAATAAGAATGTTCTAAATATCTACATCTCAGTTGAATGAAGATAACTTTGTGCTATGAACCCCACTACATGTATCTGATAGTCATAGCCCTAATTATTTTCCAGCTTAATATTGCATAAATGCATATATTGGTTGCCAATCTCACTGGTTTCAAACATGGAATGTATTTAACAACAGTGTGTGGCTGCAGGCCTCTTGTCTTGTTTAATGTCTGTCGTAAGCAATTCTATAGAGGAGACATACCTCCTCTAAACCGCTCAGATGATCTTATTCAATCATCAATAAACTAATTAACAATAGTCTCAAGACAAAACAATGAATAAACATTTAGGTAGCAGAACTTGTTCATCTGTCCCATGCTAGTATTTACCTCGCAACCCCTTACCCACCTCCAGACCACAGGATTAAACTACCTGACTGCATATGAAGGAGTTTAAACTGGCCCCGTCGCAACCAGCTCTACAGTATTTATATTATCAGTATCTAATAAAGTAGGGAAAGGTTGAAGTTTGGAGGTTTGGATTGTTGCATTTGGACTTTTCCATAAACAAAGAACTGATTTCTTTTTCCACAGTCAAATCTTTCATACCCAAAGCATTTGGTGACCTCAGTAAAAAATCTGGGCATCGTATCACAAATACGTGTCGAGATCTTGCCCAAGATGTCTGACATGTCTGAACAACAATGGGAGACTCTGCACCAAAGGTCTTTAATCAGCTCAGCTTCTCTGTGCTGGAAAACTCCTGGAAATCTTCTGGAATATATTGAACAAATGCTCCCTCGAGTCCCTTTTGCCTTATAGTTCTCTAAAAACACTGCAACACATTTATTGCGGGTTTTTGTTGTTGTCAAGAAGTAAATTCTAACTAAATAAATCAACAAACCAACTGACCAACCAATCATTATACTGCTAACTTGACAGTACTTGATTAATATACTTATTTACTCTTACATTATGGAGAACACGAGCACTGTAGTTATTTTGAATGTACTGTCCTGCTACTAAATAGTCACGAATGTGTAGTCATCCACAACATAAAAATAGTCCCTAACAAATATATTTATTCTTTATATTTGAGTATATTTCCTAAATGTCCAGAGATTTTAGTGCAGAGGTCAAGTACCCCTACAAAGATAGAAAAATATGCTGTTGACCCCTCCAATAATAATAATACAAGAGAAATGCCTCACAAAGATACTAGACATGTATTATAAATCTTCAAAAACCTTTTTTTTATGGGTTTTGTCGACCCTTATAACAATATACAGTATCCTCAGCCATATTGTTTATGAACACACACGTGATTGAGCTCAGGCCTTGAGTACCACAGCTCTCCCACGACTTCCTCGGTGTGGTTACACTGGGGGAGTCAAAGCACACGGCAGCTGCTCCTGCATGGTAGGATCACAAAGAGCCTTTATGCAAAGATGAAGGACTGTGGAGGATCCACCATGCAGACAACAGAGACGGCATTCTTGAAATATATTTCAACACACACAAACACAACCGGGGAGTTTCACAAGGTGTTTTTGGAAGATTGCTGCTTTTCGTGGATGTTTAATCTTATATGGATTCATAAAAAAATTAAATAAAGCTGGGTTAAATGTAGCTGGACAGGACATTTTACAATAGAGATACATTTTGAAATGCATATCAGTTCAACCAGATATGAATTTTATTAGTGCAGCAGCGGGACAAAATAATGGGAGCAGGTAATACAATGTAATTCAATATAATACTGGTACAAATCAGCTCATGAGGAGTAAAGGGACCCAATGTTTTTTAAGTCACAATAAAAGTTATTTATTGTGGAATAAATAATTACGCTCAAATTAATAAATGAATTAAATGACACTAACAGACAGGAACCGGGTGAGTGAAAAGCAGATATACAATTATCTATCTAAATTAAACCAAAGATGCAGATAGAACCTATAGCTGAAATGTCCTGTATTAAAAACTTTGTAAATGGCATAATGTGTTTCTTCTGATGAGGTAATGTAGGGTCAGATTGTAAAAAGGCTCTGTGATATTTCATAGAATGCTATCAACAGAGTTCAATATTGCATCAGGGATTAGTTAATTATTAGTTATTTCAATAAATATCTTATTTCGACACACTCCAGGAGGTTTAGTCTGAATTGTTTGTTTTTTCATCTACTAGTTAAAGGTTCAGTGTGTAAGATTAAGGTGAAAGGGATCTATTGGCCAAAATTAAATATAAAATAATCCTATTGAGGTTTTCACTAAAGTGTGTTTCATCTAAATTGTACAAAATGTTGTTTTCTTTACCCTAGAATGGGCCCTTTAGATTTAAAGACTTTGTATTTACATCGGGAGCGGGTCCTCTCTACGGAGGCCGTCATCTTGTTTTTTTTTAAGTAACCCAGACTGGACAAACTAAACACTGTTTAGATTTGATAGTTTGTAGTTAGTATATATTCACTGAAGGCTACCACAGGTTGGGAAGGGGAGGGTGAGGTGAGCGGCATTCTGCTGCAATATGCAACTTCACCACTAGATGTCCCTGAATTCTACACACTGAACCTTGTGCCAGCTTGCTCCAAGATGACAGTATCAACTATATATAATATAATAGAGAAGAGTGACTAAAACCCCAAAAGTTTGAATTCAGAATATATAAGTGAAAAATGTTGAATGAAGAATATGTAGTGCTTTGTAAACGAAATAAAAACATTGCTTATACAGATTAATGAAGATCCAGTGCCTAAAGAAATAATAATAGAAACCAGAATAAAATGAACAAGTTACATGAGACAGTGAAACTAAGCAAAAGCTGCAGTAGGTAGTGATCATCAGAGGAGTTATGAATATTGGATATTTCACATAATATTGAAACAATATAGTTAGCAAGGTTGTACAAAAACTGCAGGACACTGCCACAAAGGGTGAAAGGATGTTGTTTGCGTTAGGGAAAAACCTATTAACCTTTAATGCAACTTCTTTTTTCTGAGCATCCTCCCTGATCCACTTGTTCCCCCGGCTGTTTTTGTGGACAGACACTTATGCCCACCATCTGTTTGGACATGTCAACAACCCTCAAAAACTCACTGGTAACCATCAAGGTCAAGCAGAACCAGAACACGCCATCAGCATCTGCAGCTGAAGCATCTGAAGCTACATATTCTGCTGTGTTCACAATGGACGAGTGAAATAAACAATGATTGCACATGATATGTTTTCAAATAATATTTATTCTGTTACTATATGATTGCATTTATTGAGAGTAGAAGGATCAGTCTAACCAGTGGTTACTGGTCATGGAGATAGGGAAAGTAGGGTGGAAGTAGCAGCTGTCATATTATTCACATTGATTCGACAGGCCAACACAACCTGCTTTCAAAGCAGCTGCTGCCCTTTATCAGAGCGCTCATCTGTTTATTCAGCGTAGATGCCAGGTGTAGTAAGGTTTTAATCCTAATCCACTTTGCATCTTGTTTTGTTCAAGTGATCACGGGGTTTGTCTCAGACACCTCTCCCAGCAACTCATGAGCATTTTCACCAGTGTGTGTTTGTTTCTGACTTTTGTGAGTGTGCAGCTTCAGGGACGGGACATGCAATAGATTTACAGACACTGGGACAGGTGCGGCTGTGTGTGGGAAGTGGAAAAGTCCCACAGATGATTTGTGGCTGGAAAATCTGCAGGAGAAAATAAACAATGTGTCTGAGAGAGTGAGAGGAAGGGATGGAAAAAATGTAGCGAGGGCAGGTAAGGATGTTCTGATTTGATAACATTCATTTCTTGACAAAACTAATGATTCTGTTCATACTTTTGCAATGATGATGTAAGAAACAAAAATCCAGTAATTATAACTAATAACAATTAGATTTATTATAATTATTCAAAATAGACATTCTTAACAACTTCATCTGAAATGAAATTGATAAAATTACGGGGAAATCGGTTCTACTGTTCTATTATTGCATTATTCACAGGTGGCAAAAACTCAAGGTCAGACATCTCACAAAGTATCTTTGTCTCGGACAGTGAAAACAAGGGTCATGGGAAGTGGCATGCGAAAATCGGAACTACGGCTGAAGAAATGTGACAGAGGTGCTCCCTGTATCCACAAACATTTTGTTGAATAGCCAAACAAAGTTTACCTTGAAATGTCCTGAACATTGAAATAACTGTCTGTCGTTCCCTTTTTCAGTGACCATCTCAGTTCCAGGTGAACATCAGTTTTATTCCCAGTATTATTAGTATTAACACAGGTGTAAAGACATTATTATGTCTTTACACCTGTGTTTAAACCTAATGCGTTATTTGAGTTAACTCTCATAACAACTGCATCTCTATTCATTTTACTACGCTCTTTGAAGCTGCCACTGGTGAGTCTGACACAGTAAATGAAAGCATTGCAACATGACAGAGGAAGAGTAGCATTGACTCTCCTCTTCTCTTTCCCAGCAATCAGGGCGGCTCTGTTGATCCAGCGCTGGTACCGTCAGTACGTGGCCCGGCTGGAGGTGAGACGCAGGTGCACGTGGAACATCTTCCAATCCATTGAATACGCAGGAGAGCAGGACCAGATTAAGGTTTGCACATAAGAAATATGAACTGATCCTTGATGTGACCATTTCACTAGCTTTAATCTGAGCCATGCTATCGTCATGGTGGATGAAGGACGATGGGAAACAATGTCCGTTCACCACTTTGCAAAATATCTGTACAACTACTGGATGGAGTGCCATGATTCATTCATGGTCTCCAGAGGATTGATGTGTGGTGATCCCTTCACCTTCCATCTAGCACTAGCATAAAGCTGACATGTGTGGTTCATGGTGAAATGTTTGACAGACTGCCATGAAACTCTACAGATATTCAGAGTCCATGGTGGATAAATCACTTCGGTGATCACCTGACTCTTTATCTGAAAGCACCAGCATGTCAAGTTTTTAAATTCATCTTCTAAGAAACTGGCTAAAATAGGAGCAACGGATCAGGCTTAAGAATCTGCAAATAAAAAGATGATTTATTTGTCATTAGAAAAAGAACAGTTTCCTCATGCACAATAGCACACTTTTACATATTAATTACCATCTAACCCTGACCTAAATTGTATAATTTAGCCTGGACTACACAGCCTCACACAGCTGCTGTCCGAGAACCTTTTCACCCCTGACATTTTTTTTTCATTGTTTCCTTTTCTCTCATCTCGTCCTACAGCTCTACAATTTCTTTGGCTTCCTGATGCACCACTTCACCCCAGCCAGCAGTGAGAGTAAGACAATGAAGATCTCAGCTCCTGTTGTAATTCACTGACATTTCATCAGATAACTGACAGTCAGCACGCCGCTGCTCAGGACCGCAAAGTGGCTTTCCCTCGCCGCAACTGAACATACCTGCCCTCTCTCTCCCCTCTCTCTCCCCTCTCGGGCTTTCTTACGCAGGAAACCTCATATCGCACATCTTTCGCGAGAATGAAATCTGCCACCACGCAGAGTGGGAGAGGTATTTCTGCTGCGAGAGCGTCGAGGTACCAGACAGCTATGCCGGCCCCCACCTGATCTTCCCCATGACCTTCTGCGGGGTGTCGAAGCTGGTGGAGGCCTTCAAGCACAAACAAGTAGGCACACGGGCACAGAAAGCTCACTCGGCTTTCTGTGCTTTTGGTTTCAAAGCTGAAACCAGAAACGTATCTGCCTCTCTCTGTGGCACTGTTTATTCATACTTGATTCCTTTCCCCCCCAGTAGCTGCTCCATGCTCGCTACGTTCTGCAGCTTCTCGGAGAGACCTGGAGACTCCTGAGAACTCTTACCAACATCATTCATGTCTCCACCTGCCATACGAAGGAGATCACCATATGCGGTACAGAGCAGCAGTCCTTCCATGGACACATTTTGCCCCTCAATTTTCTCACACATTCTTTTGATCAACACTTTATCGTTCCTCCCCAGGGGACTTGCACGGACACCTCGAGGACCTGCTGTTGATATTCTATAAGGTATTCACAGCATGCAAATCACCACGTTGTCAGTGAGCGATGTTAACCTTTATTAAGACCTCGAACTTGATCCGTCCAGAATGGTTTGCCGTCCTCCGAGAAACCGTATGTCTTCAACGGAGACTTTGTGGATCGGGGCAAAAACTCCTTGGAGATCCTGCTCATCTTGTTTGGGTTCCTGCTGGTCTACCCCAATGACGTGCACCTCAACAGAGGGAACCATGAGGACCACATTGTTAACATGAGGTGCAGAGGACCATAGCTCTCAGTTTGCTTTCATTTTCTTTATCATATTTATTCTGCCTGTTGCTTTTACATTAGTGGTTTTGTAGACTGAGGGTTTGATTTTGGATTAAGTGTCCTCACCCTAACCCAGTGAATTTCAACCTTTTTTGAGCCGCGGCACATTTTTTACATTTACAAAATCCTGGGGCACACCACCAACCAAAATGACACTCTATGGACTAACTATAAAATTATTTCAGCCCTTTCTAACTCTTACCTTTTAATGAGCACAAATTGAATCAGATTTATGAAGCAATCTTTGATTTAACTAAACTTTATTTAACGGAGACATATTATACCCATTTTATCACATTTGATATGGTTCCTTGGGGTCTTATTGAAATGTCTGTAACATATTTTGGTCAAAATACCACAAGGATCATTTAAAACAGGACATTTTAACCCTGTCTAAAACAGATTGACCTGTTTTGAGTGCCAATAGTTACTCCCGCCGTTTACCCGCGCTTCATTGAACTTCTTCACTTTGACATTCAGAGCACTGGGCAGAAATCACATTGCGTCAACACCCACCGTGGGCCTTCGCGATGCTTTGTTTTAATTAAACAGTCGGATTCCCCTGGTCCGCACCAGTTCTGGCTGCTAGGCGCCAGCCGAGGCGCACCGCAGGGTGCCCCCCCCCCCCCCCCCCCCCCCCCCCCCCCAGCGCGAACGGAGGGTTCCCCCAGCGGGCGCCGTAGCTGAGGTGATCCGCAAGAAGGTCCCGACACGCGTCCAGAGTCGCTGCCCGCCGACCGCCGTACCCGGTCCCCTCTAACGGCCCGCCTTCCGCACCGGCGACGGACACCGCCCCACGGTCCAAGAGAAAGAAAGCACCTCCTAAAGAAGGCGGGGAGGTCCTAAAGAAAATAGGACCCCCCCCCCTCCAAAAAAAACGTCGAGGCGTGCCGCACGCCGAGTCAACGGCGTCGTGGAGAGGAGGGCGACTGCTCCCCCAGGCGCGGCACCTGCCCAGCGGTTTAACCACAAATACCAATGATATCGGTGAAAGTCACGTTTATTACCGATGTGCAGATGTCGGTAAACGAGGCAAATATCTGCCGCTACCGATGTTCGGCCGATACTTCGGTGCAACACTAGATATTAGATCATTTCCCACGGCACACCTGATGATCTCTCACGGCACACTGGTTGAAAATCACTGCCCTAACCCGAGTAATGCTTCATACAACTTTATACACAGAGCATTCTGTTTATATACAACCTACAGCTGATGAATACACTAATCTGCTTATTTTGTATTCTCCAGATATGGTTTCACTAAAGAAGTTCTGGGCAAATACAGGGTAGGTCTTATTCATTTAGCTTTAACCTCATTATTTCAGGACATCACTCTGTCCTCTATGGTTGAAGAACTATTTATCCTTTACTTCTCTAATAAAGTAATAGTTTGAGTAGTACCCTCAGTAAACCTGGACTTGGAAATCTTTATCTTTGTGAGCTGTTTTTAAAGATTTATGAATTCTGAAAGGAACAAATGGCCATAGGTGCTACAGGAATTATTTAGAGATGGGCCAGCACATTGTTGGTTTTTATATTTTTATGGCATTTACTAAGACTGTAGAACCATGCTAGTAGCTCTGTTGGGCTGTAAATATAGTATAGTATGATATTTAGCATATTTTTCTTGTGCCAGCATGCTACCATATCCTGATTTGCACTAAACACAAAGTATAGCTGAGGACAAGGTATCAAATCACCAAAGTTACTACAATTCAGAGATCGACTGAAATTTCATGGCAATCCAACCATTGATTGTTAAAATAAACACACAAATAAGATATTGAGTTCATGACTTGGTCTGCAGGTGCATGGCAAGAAGATCCTGAAGCTTGTCAAGAAGATCTTCAGCTGGCTGCCCCTGGCCACAGTGATCGATCATAAGGTGCTGGTGGTGCACGGAGGGATCTCCGACACGACAGACCTCGACATGATAGCCAGAGTGGACAGACACAAAGTAAGAGAGGACTTCGGCATCAATCAAAGGAGACATACTATGTTTTTTCTTCTGGTGCGCTATAGGCTTTTTCTCAGTAACTGTGTAGTTAAAAAGCCCAAAGTCCATTTCAGAAAACGCTGAGGCCCCTCAATAATCAGCTGGTGGTCCAGCTGATACTTCCGCACCATTTTGATGTGCCAAACCTTCACATGAACGACAAATGGCTAGTCGGTCGCGTCGACTTAACAAAGCAAAGTGAGAGAGGAGGCTGATTTTACATACACGTGCTGGAAGCGTTTGAACAATCACAACAGACTGGGTATTAACAGGAGGCGGGCTTTAAAGAGACAGGAGCTTAAACCAAGTGTTTCAGACAGAGGCTGAAAAGAGGAGCTGCAGCAATGAACATAAATTGTAACAGTAAACTGAGTATGTAAACAAAGTTAAAATTATGAACCTGAATATGAGTATGTCCCCTTTAATTTAATACATTTTGTGCTGCAAATCTCGGGATATTATCAGAACATTTCCCAGACAGCTGTGTTTGTGTGTTTAAGGTGTGTGTTTTTGAATGTGTGCAGTACGTGTCGGCCCTCAGGCCTCCTAAGACGACCCATCATTCAGTAAACGATGATAAAACCATGAACAACAATGACAGAGAAGCCAGTGGTCCAGTGGAAGCCAGGCGTCGAGTGTGCTCTTTTAGCCACCACCGCTCGCCGCCACCTCAGTGGTATAACCTACCTCGCCGCTCACTGCACAACCTGCCAATGAGCCGTCAGCTCAGTTGGTCGGTGGAGGAGGAGCTCAAGAGGAGGCGCAGGCTGGCTGGGCTTGACCAGCCCTATGGTGAGCTGCAGAGATCTGACTCTGACCCAGAGTGCAGGGCGACAACAGAGACAGACGAGCATGAGTGGAAACAGGTAAAAGTGGGACAAGAAAATCCATCACCCCAACTGTTTGGGTTGATGGAAACCATTTCTGACAGTCCTTCGCCAAGTGATTTGAAACATGCAGTGTTTGTACATGTGTGGTTCTTCAACCAGATAGTGGACGTGTTGTGGAGTGACCCCATGCCCCAAAATGGCTGCGTTCCCAATGAGGTGCGAGGTGGAGGCTGCTACTGGGGTCCAGACGTCACTGAGGAGGTGCTGAGGAGACACAACCTGCAGCTCCTCATCCGCTCCCATGAGTGCAAACAGGACGGCTACGAGTTCTGCCACAACCACAAGGTGAACACAAACAGCCACACAGCTCACTGATTTTGGAGGGAGAGAAAAGTACGTGTAGCCTTGGACTGCTGCTACTGTTAATAAGTCAGCATTTACCAAGAGTCTTCTGTTGCATCCAGGTGCTGACAATATTTTCGGCCTCAAACTACTATGAGGAGGGCAGCAACAGAGGAGCCTACATCAGAATGGGCCCTGACCTGGTCCCACACTTCATTCAGTACCAGGCCAGCCGGACGTGCAGAGAGCTCACCCTGAGACAAAGGTTAAGATTAGGATTTCACCGTTTGTTTTCCCAGTTGTTCCAAGTTATACAGTTGAATTCAAATGTTGTTTTCTCTCCGTGGTCCTTGTCTCAGTGTTGGCTGGACGGAGAGATCAGCGCTACGGGCCCTGAGGGAACAACTGTTTGTGCATAAGTCAGATCTCATCAGTGCTTTCCAGGAGTTTGATCCTAACAACACAGGTCAAAATTACACTGAGCAGTAAATATTCATTTTAACACCCTGATATAAAACATAAGAATTCTTTGTCATTACTATCGACTGTAAACAAAGATGAACGACATGTCTCCAGTTTCTCTAACTCTCCAGAAATGTCACATTTGGGGAGCAGTCTTGTCGTCCATCTTTACATACAGTCTGTTTATTACTAATTGTATAAGTGTATCAGGATGTAAATAGTGGTTTAGTAACAATAACCTTCCTCTGGTATGTGTCTCAGGGATGATCAGTCTGAGGCACTGGGCCAGTGCCACAGAGAATGTGCTGAAGCTGGGTCTGCCCTGGAGGGTGCTCCGCCCTCAGCTTGTCAGCAGCACCCAGTACAGCATGGTAGATTACCAGCAGTGGATAAGGGAGCTCTCCATCACTGAGCCCAATCTGGAGGTCAGATTTATTTGATTGGAATCTGTGTGTGTGTGTGTGTGTGTGTTTTCTTCACATGTTTCTCATCCTAGACACACAGTGCTGCATAATCATTATAAATTCGTCTTTTTCATGACAGATATCTGACACCAGCATCCTGGAGACTATGTACAAGAACCATTCAAACCTGGAAACCATCTTTCGAATCATAGACACAGATCACTCTGGTCAGTAAGAAGCTCAGCCTAATTCTCAAACACACCCTCAATGGCTTTCTCTGCTTTTTCTTAGCTTTTCCTTTCGTTTGCTGGGAATATAACACCCCTGCTTTTCTATGTGGTCTTACCACAGCGGTGTACCTATAAGAGATTGACGTACTCTTCAGATACAATGCTAGCCTGGATGCCAGACGAACTTAGCCCCGCCCACAACATTTTTGGTCGGGCAGTTCGGTCTGGAGTCGCTCCATTGGGAAAAAATTATGGCCCGACCGGGCCAATCAGATTGTCAGGGCGGGCTTTATACGATGATTGACAGATGATCAACGGTGACGTAATCAACCACGTCATCAAAGTGCCCTTGGGTTGAATTCGTTTTCAACAAAGATGCCTGCCGCTGGCGAGCTGAGATGTGTAGATGCTGCCATTGAGTCTGTTTTAGAAGCCATCGACAGCGCATTCATTTTGAAAGAGGAACACAGAACGTGGAGGCGACGCCAAAGCACCGCGCTAATCCTTATCGCCCCGGCGCTTGGCTGTTCACAACGGACACTGAAGCGACGCTGAACCGCCGGGCAGCGCTAATAATATCACCCGTTGATCCAGTAGATCGCTGCACGGCTTTGTGCCGGTCACACCGGAGGCTGAAGCACCGCGAGGCAGCCTTGGCGCAGCGCGGTGCTTCAGCCTCCGGTGTGACCGGCACAAAGTTTTAACATGGGAGTGGATGGGAGCCAGCTGTTATTTAAGGCTTGGCGCTGCGCTGAAGCGTCCGGTGTGAACCCAGTAAATAACTCACAATGCGTTGCTTAGCATACGTCACATACTACGTTGCTCTGATTGGTTGTAGGTCTATCCAATTGAGCGAAGAGGAATTTTACTTCCTGGTCAGTTGAAACACGCCCCATAATTTTTTCCCAATGGAGCGACTCCAGACCGAACTGCCCGACCAAAATGTTGTGGGCGGGGCTAAGTTCGTCTGGCATCCAGGCTACTGTTACACACAAATACTACATCATGCAATTACCGTGTTGATTTTCTCTTTCACTCAACTCATAAAGAAGTCAACCAAAGCAGAATCTTGCTCTTTGAAGTAACTATAAATGATAAATTCTTAAAATCTTTGGGGGGGGGGGTAATTCTGATTGCAACTGTACATACATCGTACTCTCACGGCTGTAAAAGGTTAGCCTACTGTATACAAATGAACTTGGTATTAAAATGAACATGGCTTCAGTGAAACAAGTAATCAACATGCTAGGTAATGACAAAGACGTTCAACAACACAAAGTCATAGGTTTACTTTTCTGGCAGACAATGTTCCCGACCAGCTGCATCCAGGGTCCAGCTGAGCTCGGCTCGCCTCCTCTTGTTTTCAACTTCCTTTAAGTTCCCTGTTATAGACTAACGTCTGCAAAAAAGAGTCAACATGCTGTCTGTCCGTCTGTCTGTCCGTCTTGACCTCTTTGCTCTTTCATTCTTTACTTATATTAGAGGTGTTTTGTTCCTTTGTGAGTAATAGTGTCAGTAGCAGCAGGTAAGTCGGTAGCTGCCGGTGTATGTGTCCGGCAATGGACTGCTCGGTGGAAGAGGTCAGTCTGGCTATAGGTGAGGTTGTTGGGTATGACAGTGTATTCATGATGCTAAAAAAGAGTGAGGAAGAATTAAACTTGGTCTTTAGATTAAAAATTGAGGAATTTTATTACACGGTGCATGTTACATCAGGTAAAATGATGTGTTTTGGCTATGGGAAAGAGGGACATCTGATCCGATGCAGCCACAGAGCGACATACAGTTCACAGGAGGAGAACAGTGTGGACAATTTTTTGATTGAAGAAGATTTTCTCAAATTGTCTGCTGAAGAACTACATGCTGCGCTGCAGAGGATAAAGAACGGCAATGCTCCGGGCATCGACAGACTTCCTGCAGATTTTTACAAAGTTTTCTGGCCTGTGATTGGAGGAGATCTGCTGTTGGTCCTCAGAGACAGCACAACAAAGGACAGCTTCCTTTAAGCTGCAGGATGGCGGTCCTCACCCTTCTCCCCAAAAAAGATCTTCAGGAGATAAAGAACTGGCGACCAGTAGCTCTGCTCTGCACTGATTATAAACTTTTGTCCAAAGTGTTGGCCACGAGGCTGAGAAACAGTGTTAATTTTGGCAGCAATTTTTGATTTTGTCTTAGTCTTTATATGAAAATGCATATAAGTTTTAGTCACATTTAGTCATTTTGATCCTTTTTGGTTAACTCTAGTTTTCTTCGACAAAAACTCAGAACATTTGAGTCTAGTTTTAGTCACATTTAATAGCCACATTAAACTCATTTTCTTTCCTTCTCAGGCCCAGGGACCCCGTGTTGTGTCTACAGCTGCATAATAGTCTAGCTTGCAGTACTAAGGTCACTGTACTTCTTCACTTCAATTATTAATTTATTGTCATCCATGTTGAAGAACTTCTCCGCTGTTTCCTCCGTTAAATGTCGGGTGTCAAGGGTAAATTACGTATTCTCCACTCAAGCCTATGTGTCTCTCACTCTGCTGAATCACCGTGGTGCAGAGTTCATACGTATTTTTCAGATCAGGGTTAGGGTTAGAGGGATGACCGCCATGTTTTTTGTTTTCACGAAGAGATAGAAGCACATGTCAGGTGTCCCCAGCCTCCTGACTCATTATTACGTGGAATTCATACGAATTCTAGTGCATTACTTTGAGTAAGACTTTCTACGAAATTTTGATGAGACCAGCTCAAAATGTGGGGAATGTTCCATAAGGACAGACTGAAGAACTGTGACTCTCTGCTCTGGCTCCTCAAAGAGCCAGTGGTTCACGGGACTCGGTTCCGATATGATGTAGAACCAGGCCTACCTCAGAAACTGTGCCAGGCCAAAGTCCTCACACTGGGCCATGTGGTGGAGGTGTGTGGCCCTCGCCTAGCCTACCCTGCAGGAGTCACATTTAGAACCGTTACGTACGCACAGAACGGGGCCTGAAACGTGCGTACGCCACTTCTCACGCAAACGTTGGGATTTATAAAAACAGTCTTTTCCACACAAACTCTGACCCATGCGTACGAACGTTTTGGAGACGGGAAAGTGGCGATGCAGACGTGAGGTGGTGAACTGTTCCACACAAACCTTTTAATTTAAAAATAAAAAGAAAGACTTAAAGCAAATTACGTTTAGAATCTATTAACAGCAAAGTTACAGAGCCAAGTCATTAATAGGTTTATAATATCCTCCAACACTGTGTGTATCATCAAATCACTGCAGTGAACGTGACTGGGCTGGAAGCAAACGCTGCAGCCTCTTCAATGTTTTTCCTTCCTTGATTATAACTCCCTTGAGCTGAAGACATGTACTTATTGTGGCACTGGTTTATCTCCGCAGTCTCCGGTCCTCCCTCCACCGTCAGCTTCCGTCAACCGACACTAACGACTTCCGCTGGACTCTTTCACACTAAAAGGCTTCATACGCTTCATTTCCTTTCATCGTAAATTAAAAATGTTAATGATCAACACTATCAAAGTGTTTTATTATAAGTTCATCTGCTAATTATGTATCTTAGAAAGTAGTACGAGTCGCTGCCACAACCCAGCATTGTGGGAACAAATCTAAACTTATGATTTAATCTACATATTTGAAAAAGGAGTGAGAAGTACAAACTTTTGTCTTGTATTTTCATTCGATCTGTTAATACGAGATGAGGAGAGCTTTATTCTTAAGGGAAAGTCATTGACATATATCAGCCAAGAATTTCCATATCGGTGCACCTGAGTTAGACGGATCAGTTCTTCTCTGTCTCTCTGCTGCTGGGAGCCTCCAGTCTCATCACCCCTCTGGATGTATATATGTGTCTTTTGTCATGAATCTTTTTGTTCTCACAAAAATATACAGAGATAATCGGTAATATGTGATTAATCATGATTAATCCACAGACAACTGTTAATAATTTGATTCAAATTTTTTATTATTTCACAGCCCTAATAAAAACAAAAACAGAATAAACAAATATCATTATCGGCTAGATTGTTGTTTTAAACATCGGTATCGGGCAACAATTTCCATATCGGTGCATCCCTAGCTGTTGCTTGAAAGTATCCGCTCTTCCGGCTTAAATTCAATTTAGAGATTGTTGTGTACACTACTCTTTCACCTGGTCTTGGACCTTCAAGGCGGTTTGGAAGCCTACGCTCCCGCTTGATCACAAATTTGCCTTCATTGACCATAGCACCCTTAACCTGAGGACATGTTCTTGTGGTACTTTCTTTTTCAAGAGCAGAACCAATTTGAGCAGCTCTCTTTGTTTCTTTTCCAAAATCAGATGCAGTGTGTTTGCTTTGCTCCTCCAAGACAACCCTTTGTATCTTTTCCTGTTTTAGGGCACCTTCAGGTTGGGCCTGTCTTGTCTTGTTCTCTGACTGTTCTACTTTGAACGTATCGACCGTATGTTGGCGCTTAGTAATCGTAGCTGGATTCTTGGATGTGATATCATCTTTCTGTTCCCTGATTTCTTCATGTCGTTGACAGGGAGCTCTGATGGGTTTGCTCTCCATACTTAGCATCATCTCCTCTGCATCTGATGAGGCGTCTTTTAGCCTCAAGTATTTTCGATATAGTCGAAAGTTCAGGTCTCTAGCGTTCTTCATGTCTTCATCGAGTCTGATGCGAGCTTCTCTTTCTTTCTGGCCGTAACTTCGAGCGAGCTGACTCTCACCTAGAGCATCCTGAAGCTCATATTGTAGCTTCTTGTTCTCAGAAGCCAGCTGGTGATTTTCCTGAGTAAGCTGGTCCAGTTTAGCTGTGTCCTCCTGGTGCTGGGAGATGAAAGCCTGATGAGCAAGGTCCTTCTCACGGAGCGCGTCATCAAGTTCACTCTGTAGACTCTTCCTCTCAGAAGCAATTTTGTTAACTTTCCGACACAGGCGGTTCGCTTTATCTGTGTCCTCCTGGTGCTGGGAGATGACAGCCTGATGAGCAAGGTCTTTCTCACATACAGCACTCTCAAGTTCACCTTGTAGCCTCTGGATCTCAGAAGCAAGTTGATGATTTTCTTTGGTCAGCAGGTCCAGTTTATCTGTGTCCTCCTGGTGCTGGGAGATGACCTCCTGATGAGCAAGGTCCTTCTCACGTAGAGCGCCATCAAGTTCACTTTGTAGACTCTTCCTCTCAGAAGCAATTTTGTTAACTTTCCGACACAGGCGGTTCACTTTATCTGTGTCCTCCTGCTGCTGGGAGATGACAGCCTGATGAGCAAGGTCCTTCTCACGTAGAGCGTCATCAAGTTCACCTTGTAGCCTCCTGATCTCAGAAGCAAGTTGATGATTTTCTTTGGTCAGCTGGTCCAGTTTAGCTGTGTCCTCCTGGTGCTGGGAGATGACAGCCTGATGAGCAAGGTCCTTCTCACGGAGCGCATCATCAAGTTCACTCTGTAGACTTTTCCTCTCAGAAGCAATTTTGTTAACTTTCCGACACAGGCGGTTCACTTTATCTGTGTCCTCCTGCTGCTGGGAGATGACAGCCTGATGAGCAAGGTCCTTCTCACGTAGAGCGTCATCAAGTTCACCTTGTAGCCTCCTGATCTCAGAAGCAAGTTGATGATTTTCTTTGGTCAGCTGGTCCAGTTTAGCTGTGTCTTCCTGGTGCTGGGAGATGACAGCCTGATGAGCAATGTCTTTCTCACATACAGCACTCTCAAGTTCACCTTGTAGCCTCCGGATCTCAGAAGCAAGTTGATGATTTTCTTGGGTCAGCTGGTCCAGTTTAGCTGTGTCCTCCTGGTGCTGGGAGATGACAGCCTGATGAGCAAGGTCCTTCTCACGTAGAGCGTCATCAAGTTCACTCTGTAGACTCTTCCTCTCAGAAGCAATTTTGTTAACTTTCCGACACAGGCGGTTCACTTTATCTGTGTCCTTCTGCTGCTGGGAGATGACAGCCTGATGAGCAATGTCTTTCTCACATACAGCACTCTCAAGTTCACCTTGTAGCCTCCGGATCTCAGAAGCAAGTTGATGATTTTCTTGGGTCAGCTGGTCCAGTTTAGCTGTGTCCTCCTGGTGCTGGGAGATGACCGCCTGATGAGCAAGGTCCTTCTCACGTAGAGCGTCATCAAGTTCACTCTGTAGACTCTTCCTCTCAGAAGCAATTTTGTTAACTTTCCGACACAGGCGGTTCACTTTATCTGTGTCCTCCTGCTGCTGGGAGATGACAGCCTGATGAGCAATGTCTTTCTCACATACAGCACTCTCAAGTTCACCTTGTAGCCTCCGGATCTCAGAAGCAAGTTGATGATTTTCTTGGGTCAGCAGGTCCAGTTTATCTGTGTCCTCCTGGTGCTGGGAGAAGAAAGCCTGATGAGCAAGGTCTTTCTCACATACAGCACCCTCAAGTTCACCTTGTAGCGTCTTCTTCTCAGAAGCCAATCTGTAAATTGTCCGTCTCAGGCGGATCACTTCATCGGTTTCCTTATGCTGCTTGGAGATGACCACCTGATGAGCAAGGTCCTTCTCACGTAGAGCGTCATCAAGTTCACTTTGTAGCGTCTTCTTCTCAGAAGCTAATCTGTAAATTGTCCGTCTCAGGCGGATCACTTCATCGGTTTCCTTATGCTGCTTGGAGATGACGGACTGATGAGCAATCATTATCTCATGTAAAGCACCCTGAAGTTCGTCTTGTAGCTCCTTGTTCTCAGAAGCCAGTTGGTGTTCTTTCAGTTTCAGCTGGTCCAGTTTATCTGTGTCCTGCTCCTGGGAGATGATAGCCTCATGAGCAAGGTGCAGAGCCTCCTCAAGGTCATCTTGTAGCCTCTTCTTCTCAGAAGCTAGTTTGTGATTTTGATCATTTCTCTGATTCAGGTTGATGACATTGTCCTCACTAAACTCCAGAGCACTCTGAACTTCATATTTTAGCTTCTTGTTCTCAAAAGCCAGACGTTGGTTTTCCTGAGTTAGACGGATCACTTCTTCTCTGTCTCTCTGCTGCTGGGAGCCTCCAGTCTCATCACCCCTCTGGACTTTGCAGTTCTCCCCTCGTGCCTTCATGTGCTGACTCTTCTCTCGCAGACTAGCTATTTCTGCTCGTGCTTGTTCTTGCATCCAGTCCATCTTCAGTGCAGCTCTGGCTTCGCTTTCTCTCCACGGGGCTTTTCGCAGATGAGCTATTTGAGCTTTTTCTTGCTTCAAGTTCATCTCCAGTGCAGCTCTGGCTTCTCTTTCTCTTTGTGGGGCTTCTTGCAGACCACCTGCAGTCGCCTGCTTTGATTTACTTTCCTGTGAAACAAAACAGTTATTACTCATGTGCTTTGAAGCTGAACCAATTTAACAAAATTGGGGGTGAATTATCTTATACATTTCGCACGGAATTATTAAAATAGAGTCAATAACTGAAATGGAATCAATAATACCTCAAGCTTTATAATCGTCTCCATTTTCTCCTCTTTGTCTTCGGTCTCCTCAAATTCCTCTTCACTCTCCTCTATAATAACTTCTAGTAAATCGATATTCCAATGTTTGGTCATAGCGACATACAGCATTTATTGTCTACCTTACTGATACTACTTCATTTCTACGATTTATTATTGACAAGTGGTAACCAACATCATAGGAGACCAACATCATCCTTTAAGATCTTTAGTTCTTAGATTCCTATTTCCTATGAAGTTGACCTCTTTATTAAGCATCACATCTGAGGCCAATGAAGGGTCATTATAGAGTTCCTAAAGACTTAATTATGTTTCAGCTTTAAAAACAACAATATTATATCGGTGCTGAATAATTGCGTCATGGCCATCTTAACAAAGTATACTGTTACACTAGCCTGGATGCCAGACGAACTTAGCCCCGCCCACAACAGATTTGGTCGGGCAGTTCGGTCTGGGGTCGCTCCATTGGGAAAAAATTGTGGCCGGACCGGGCCAATCAGATTGTCAGGGCGGGCTTTATACGATGATTGACAGATGATCAACGGTGACGTAATCAACCACGTCACCAAAGTGCCCTCGGGTTGAATTCGTTTTCAACAAACATGCCTGCCGCTGGCGAGCTGAGATGTGTAGATGCTGCCATTGAGTCTGTTTTAGAAGACATCGACAGCGCATTCATTTTTAAAGAGGAACACAGAACGTGGAGGCGACGCCAGAGCACCGCGCTAATCCCTATCACCCCGGCGCTTGGCTGTTCACAACGGACGCTGAAGCGACGCTGAACCGCCGGGCAGCGCTAATAATATCACCCGTTGATCCAGTAGATCGCTGCACGGCTTTGTGCCGGTCACACCGGAGGCTGAAGCACCGCGCTGCGCCAAGGCTGCCTTGCGGTGCTTCAGCCTCCGGTGTGACCGGCACAAAGTTTTAACATGGGAGTGGATGGGAGCCAGCTGTTATTTAAGGCTTGGCGCTGCGCTGAAGCGTCCGGTGTCAACCCAGTAAATAACTCACAATGCGTTGCTTAGCATACGTCACATACTACGTTGCTCTGATTGGTTGTAGGTCTATCCAATTGAGCGAAGAGGAATTTTACTTCCTGGTCAGTTGAAACACGCCCCATAATTTTTTCCCAATGGAGCGACTCCAGACCGAACTGCCCGACCAAAAATGTTGTGGGCGGGGCTAAGTTCGTCTGGCATCCAGGCTAATACAATGCATCTGTAGAGGAAAAAATGATACACAGTGGAGCGCATGCCTAAACAAGGCCTTAAAATATGAACTGAAGATATACAGAACCACATGGAAATCCACACAATCCATGTTTGTATTTAAATTCACACCCAATTGCACTGTATCATATCTATGACCATGGTTTCCATGTCGCCGTGCAGGTTCGATCTCTTTCGAAGAGTTTCGTCAGACCTGGAAGCTGCTGAGCTCGCATCTGAAGACTGAGATCAGCGGCGAGGCCATCGCAGACCTGGCCCAGAGCATCGACTTCAACAAGGATGGGAGCATCGACATCAATGAGTTCATGGAGGCCTTCCGGCTGGTGGACCTCTCCTCACATACCTGAGAGGCTGGACCAGGAGCTAAAGCTGCTGTAGCTGCTGCTTTGAGAACTGCCACAAATACACTGGGACACTCATCTGTGGGGATTCAGAACCAGTAGCATCTCACCTGCGTGAGCTGGGGGGGGGAGGGGGGGGGCTGACAGTGTGCAAACTAGACCTTTTCTACCTCTTTACCTCTTAGACTGTTGGCTGATAAAATTATTTTACAATATACAATTTTCAATCATGTTTATCCAAGAAGTGTGAGGTATTTTTTTTTTGAGATTTTGCATAATTTCTGGATTACCTGTTTAGTTAAATAATAAAAACATAAAATACATGATCCTGTCTTTGCCCCTATATTACAGTCATCACACCCATAATGACACTGTTCACTTTTTATTTATTATTTTACATCTGATCCTTCATGTAGTTTATTGTTGCCATGGAAACCATGCCATCAGCCTCCACGAGGAAGACCAACAAGAGGAAGAAGAGCCGTCATCTTCGTCGCTGCTGCTTTCTTCTCAGGTGGAAACAACTTTTGGCTTTTCATCCATCCAGAGCATTGAGAAGAAGATGCAGCCAAACCACAGTTAAGCTGAAGAGAAGAAAGAGAAGCCCAATAACGACACCTTTGAGGACGTGATGGTACAGCTGAAAGAAGTGACTGTGGACAGGTTGACTGACGTAGTGGAGCTGATATTTGAGAGGGGCCACGCTGAGACAAACCATCAGTAAGTTATGAGTCTATGATTGGAAGCTAATCTTATTTCTGTCGCTTACCTTCTTTCCTTACCAGTTTTTACCTGTTCTGATATTCAGCATGATCACTGTTGACTGTGTTGAGTTTGTCTGAATAAAGTGTCCTCATTGTTTTCATCTCTTCAGGTCCAGGTCCCATCAACAGCTGATCCCACAACCACTGTCAGTTTCAGGACCCTGCTGGATAAAAACTGCAAGGCACAGTACCAGGAAATCCTCACCAGAGATGACTCTTGTAAGAAGAAGGCGGCAGGAGTGATCAGAAGCAGGGACACGAGGGTCCTTGATCAACTGAAGAGGAAGTTTGTTGAGGGGAAAGCTTCCCGTCGATCAGTCGGCACTAAACATTGAGAATCATACAGTGTGGCATAAACAGACTCCTGAACAAATAGGATGCAGATCTCTGGAGAGTCAGTGGGAACTCCTCCACTTCATCAGCCAGGATCTGGAGAAAGTCCCAGCGAAGGAGGTGATGGAACCTTACTTTGGACAAATGGAAGTTCTCTCCAAGCAGGAGAAGACGTCACACAGGATTATTCTCTTACTGAGAAAAACTGTTGACTTGAGAAAGAGTGCGTCCTCCGGACCACCATCCCGCCAGAGCCCACTGTGAAAGTCGTCACATAGCCGCAGCCAATCAGTGAGCAGACTGAGGGTGCAACCTCAGGCGCCACCATCATGCCATATCCCACTGTGAAAGTCGTCACATAGCCGCAGCCAATCAGTGAACAGACTGAGGGTGCAACCTCAGGCGCCACCATCCAGCCAGAGCCCACTGTGACAGTCGTCTCAGAGCCGCAGCCAATCAGTGAACAGACCGGCCCCACTCTTAATCCTCGAGAAAACCTCAGTCACAGAGCAGGAGATGGAGACACTGTCTGATTTCATTACTCACAAATATCTTAACAATGGCAGCTTTGAAGACGCCAGGAACACTTTGATAGAACAAACTAGCTCCTCTGTGCTCCACATCTTTGTCGGGTCTGTTGTGGACCAGACATTCAACTGAATGTCGACCACAGGGATCCTGGAGTAGGTGGTTAACAGGCTGGAGGACAGTATGGAAACAACTTTACATCGATGAAGAGGTTCCTGATATTCCTGTTCTGCCTCTCTGAGGTGATCAAGCCCGTGCCTCTTGAGGCGCCCCCCATGATGTGTCGTACCTCCTCAATAAATCAGCTTAGAAATGTATTCATATTATTCAATTAAAGTAATTTTTAACAGTTTTAATTGGGTCAAATCTTCCCAGCATTCAGTTGTCAAAAATGATATTTGATGCCTTCAGTATAGATTTGATGAGTTTTCATGATTTTAAGGACTAAATAGTTCATTGAGAAAAGGTTTAACTAAAAAGAACAAAGAATTCACAGCAAAGTGTGTTGTCAATCCATTATTTGATATTAGTTATTACTGCTATTTTGTGTCCTTGGTTATTTGAAGTATAACAATACAGTATAACAACTACTTCACCAAATGTCTAAGTTTACTTTCTTTCTACCTGTGGTGTCAACACCAGCATGTAGCTCAGACCCTTAGGATGGGGATGACCCTTCTGCGTGAGGTGATATTATCCATCCTTGAAAGCTGCTTAATAAGTTCAACTGCCAATCAGTCTTTCACACGTGTGAGGACGTGAGCCCAGGACATGAATCCTATCAACTCAAGCCCTGCTTTGATGAGATGTTGGAAAGGGTTAGCCTCCTGACGTAAACACAGCGACCACAACAAATGCAAATGTTTACAACCTTCCGAATAAAAACAAGTATATAGATGAAGAAAGAGATGAAGTGAGAGACTATTTTTCAATGTAAATGAAATTTTAATAATATTCTAAACAGCATAAAAAAGGAAATACAAAGATGTATTTACAATGTTGTCAATCATGACACACTCAATCCCACGACTTGTTTAGATGACGCCACACGTATAGTCGCATATCCTTAATCTGATCAGCCATAAGGGAAGCCAGCTATTATTAGATGTTGAGTCTTTACCTTAAGCTGGTACAGACAGTAGGACCTGTCCTGAGTAATAACATCAAACAGATCTTTCTATGAAAAATTTTCAGATGCCCTTTGTGTAGAATCAGCTCAGGACGCCTCCTCTCAAGTGTCCACTGTCGCTCAGCCCGTGCTCGATAAGTTTGATGTCCTCCAAGTCGTCTTTGATGACGCTGATCAAATGACTTAAACCGTCCTGCTGCTGCTTCAAGTGCTGAGAGTGAGAGAAAAGTCAACATTGGTTCAGTTGAGGCCAGAACCTTTTAATAAAGACATTAAAGATGATTGTGGAGTGTGAGGTATGTCACATGATTGGAGCAGCGCAGCTCGAGCTGGCTGCCTGAACTACTGAAATACTGTATCCCATGAGGGGAGAGATGTTTTGCAATGCTTGATGAAAAGAGCTTATTATACTTAAAGTGACATTTTTATTGCCAGTGACTGGAATACATGCCAAGACCTACAACACCAGAACCTCTAATCACACTTAAATCACCCATAGCACAAACTGGATGTCACTTGCACAATGAAGGTAATTAACATTGAAGGAACCGCTGCTCTTTTTAACTTTCAGCAGCTTTCCTTGGAATAATCCTCAGACACTTGATTAATACAGACCATAGACAGGACTAATGGGATGATAAAAAATAATCTCACTTGTTTGATTTCTCTGAGAAGGTCTGCATCAACACTGTAGCGCTCCTCCGATCTCACTGCTCCAAAGTGGTTCTGCATCCGGATTTGCGACATTAATTCATTCAAACGACCCTGGTAGATAAGAAAAAATGAGTACTATGATCTCCAACAGCAGCACAAAGCCCAACAGAAGTGTCCATTCTCAAAATATATTGACACTTTACTGATTGTGTGACTGCAGTATTGTGTACTTAATAATAGCCTGTCAAGAAAAAATAGCCTGATTAATGAATAAAAATGTCAGTACTTGATGCAGAGTGAACTTGAAACTGCTACAGGTTAGAAACACTTGCCTTGAACTGTGTGGGGGCATTGAGTTCAGACTGAATCGTGTCCAGCTGCACCCTGAGATGCTCCTCATCCACTTGGATAGCGTAACCACTTTTTCTCTGAATCTCCTGTTTAATCAGCACCTGCCAAGAAAACAGCAGAGGAGGAGGAAGAGGAGGAGAGATAAATATGTATGAATGATTGAAGCAGTAAAGATAAGGAAGACAGTACCAGGGCCTTCATTCAAACCCTGTGAGGTCATCATGGTAGTCGACACAATTCATTTTACCAATCTTGGAAAAGGAGAGGCAGCAACAGGCAACAAATGTTCACAGAATCAAGTTAGAAAAAGGAGGCGGTTACCTGCAGCACTCTGTGAGAGAGGTCCATCAGTTTCCTCTTGTACTGGGCGATCTTTGCTACTGTGGTGGCCTGGTTCTTCTGGAGATCACTGATGTCATTGGAGATTATCTGTAGGGCCATACATGCATGTGCGTTCATGAGTGAAAAGAGGGAGGACGTTTTCTCACAGATTTTAAATTGTATTCACCGTGTCCAGTGCCTTTTCCACTCAAGATTTACAGAAGTAAGCAGCAGAGTTTTCACTTGACTTACATCCACTCTTGTCTGATGCTGTTTGGTCATCTGGTCCTGGGTCTGCAGTCTGCGAAGGAGCTCCTTAAAACCCACCATAGGAACTGGGATCAACCTGAAGAAAAACAACACAAGACTCTTAGTGATAACATGCGGCTGCAGCTTTTCATTGACTTGATTTCATGGTCTAAGGACCATTGGGCAGGCACCATATAAGAACTAGCAAGGGTGTTAAACACTATTTTATTACCCTAGTCTATATCATATACCTGTTATGAAATTTGGCATTAAGTGGAGTTGACATTGCTTTGAACCATGTTGGGTCAAGCATCGCACCCTGCCAAGTCTTATGATGCAAATTTTGATTTGTGAATACGGGTTATACAAATAAATGAAAAGCAGGGAGAGAGCGGAGGAAGACATGTAGCAAAGTGCTGCATGTCGGAATCAAACCCGGGCCACTGCACAGACGTGAAGCCTCATTGAAATCAGCCCTTAAAGGAAAATTCTAGTGTTTTTAATATGAGTCTTACTCTGATAACTGTGGTCATTCTGACTGTGCATTAAACCAGCGTTCCAATGTCTGATTAAAGCTCCGTTTGGACACTAGTTTGATATATGTTTGGAAATATTTCTGATAATTATACATTTCTTTGGAAGGTTTTAAGATACTGGAACTGCTTGATCTGGTTTCCAGTACGGTGTCTCGCTTAACACATTATATTTTGTAAAGCAGTGCCATAGGACATAAGATTTTGATAAGGTGATTAAAAGATACTCAAAAATCAGTTTTTTGTAACTGTTCTCCCCCTCTACACATTATTCATACACTATGGCCTGAATATATTTTCTTAATTGACTTACTTATCTGGTTCGGGGTTGTCTACCTTGGCCTGCTCCCAAATGATAGGGTCCACTCCTAATAGGAAGAGACAAGATCTTGGTTACAATTCAAGATGAATTAAAATCACAGACCAACATTTTGTTGAAATCAGTGAGAGGACGACAGGAACATGCGTACGAATAACACTCGTACCTGCAGGAGCATTTTGCAGCAGCTGTTTGAGCTGTGCTGGAGACAACTCTGTGCGTGTGATGGACATGGCCACTCCAATCTGTGAGAGCTGGACCTTGACGTTGTTCTGCTCCAAAAAAACGAAGAGTGCGCTGGCGGGGATCCGCTTGGAGGTGCCATTAAGGGAACGCTCCACCACGTAAATGATCACCTCGGTCCTGGGGGACAGGGGACACATCAAAGAAGACCCCTCGTAAATAATGAGTTGATATTAATCCAAATTTGTCTAATATTGTTTCTGAAAAATCGTAGATTAGTAACGTGGAAACCATATGTGTTGAAGCAGTAACGTTTGACATTTTATAAACACCTACTGGTCATTCGGCAGGGCTTTGACACCATCCACATTGACAGTGAGTGTTTGATTGTTTCCCAGCACCTTATGGATAGACTCCACCAGGTGCTGCTGCTGCACTCGTACATCAGCTTCCTTCCTAGCGAGAATCAAAACCACTAAACCATCCTCATCCTTGCTGACTGGGACACAGCTATAGCCCACTGCCTAAGAAACACAAGACACAGACCACTACCATGTTATTCAACCTCAAATGAACCAAAGAACACTTGCAACTTCTCTAGTGAACTACTTCTTTTTACCTTGAACCTGCAGAATGGGTTCTCCTGGGTGAAGTCCACAGGTGGGTTGTTGTTGCTGTAGTAGCCCTTCCCGGTTCCCCAGTAAGCCTGCAGCTGGTTCCATTTGGCCAAGATGGAGTCACGCTCATCTCCCAACAAGGTGGGCGCTGACAGCGCGGTGACCTGCTGGTAAAGCTGAGTGGGCTGAGGCTGACTCTGCTGCTGGCCAAACAAGCCGCCTGATGCAGTGGAAGAGATGTAGAAATATATTATCTGAAACAACATAATGTCTATGTACTATTATTTTTTATTCCTTGATTAATATTTTATTGAATTTATCAAAAATACAATTTTCTCAAGCAAAGGTCAGAAACGTCATCATGTCTAAGATGCATTATAATTCAGTGCCTTATGTTTTGAACTAGCCTGGTTAAATGTCTGTATGAAGTCCAAAACTGACTCAAATAAAATAAAGAAAGTACAATTTGATTATATTTCCACAATGTTTATTATTAATATTCACATTAAACTGGTTGGTACTTTAATAATAATAAAAAAACTACAAATAAACACTATTGTCTTGTTTAAGTAAAATAAGGTTTCCATTTAAAAACAAAAAATAAAGAACTTTTGAAAAAAATGTAAAATAAAGTGCTTAATTCTAGAAGTAAAAAAAAGATTAAGTTTGAGTTTCCCCTTTTCTTCTTTTTTCTTAATATATAACAACATGAACCATATCTTAACAAATAATAACGAAACAGCTTTAACGTTTCTCTTGTACAGTGAGAAAGGTAGACTCTAGTGTGTGCGGCCAGGATTTACTACCGTAAAGATGAAAAAAGCTGCGCATGTTAAAATAAGACTACCGTAAATACAGGAAAAGTTGCCAGATTAAAATAGAATGCTGCGTCAAAATCTTAAAATAGGTCTGAGTCTGTATAGAACAGCGTCTGGGTCCGGATGCGGACCGTGGTCCACCTATTGGTGGCCTATGCTAGATGACTGTGGGCAATTATTTCCACTTCAGCTTGCTCTACTGGTGAATCCATGTTTTGACTAGGCAGGGACACCTTGTTTACGACGCGTTGACGCCATAAAGCAATTCAACGTATTCACGTAATCGATGACATCACCGCGCCGCCCAATAATTATTAGCCTTTGCTTGGATTTAAAATGCGAGATTACATTGGTCAGTAGCATGTTTAAATCATGACACTAAAAGTGGTATTGGGAACTTTGATCTCTTACCTTGCTGCTGCTGGGTTGGCTGGATATTAAAGCCTCCAAACCCTCCAAGACCAGATGTTCCTAAACTCGTCCCAAATCCTGTTGTCCCGGGTGCGGTTGCAGTGCCAAGCCCAGAGGAGAATCCAAAGCCTTTGTTCTGTGTGTTACCAAACAGGCCTCCTAAAAGAGAAATGTGTGCCAGCACAGTGAGAAAACATAATCCACAGTCTACAGAAAGAAGCTGCCGGTTTTGCTGAAGGATCACTGCAAACTGACTCATGTTGTGGTGGAGTGAGTGAGACATCTTGTAGAAGCTTCTATAAATGTTGACATTTAAATAAAAAGCTGAGCATGAGGCAGTAAGCAACATTTTGGGAGAATGGTCAAGAAGACTGAGGGATCAAATATTGCATTCTTTTAATGGTGTCCTATTACCTCTGCCAGAGAGGGTAGCGTTTTCGTCCGTCTGTCTGTCAGCAGGATTACGCAATAACAATAATTTCCATGATTTAACTTTTTCTAGTCTCATTATATCTTAAGGGGTTATGTTGAATTATAGACATATGAAGGAAGCAGACCTGTCGTGTTGGTGGGTGCAGCAAAGCTAAAAGTAGACCCTGGTGCAGCAGCAGTGGTTGCAGTCGCTCCAAAGCCACCGAATGTGCCTGATAAAACAGAGCAGATCAAGCGAAATGAGACAGAAGACGAGACACAAGAACAGGCGAGAGAATGACAGAATGAGATTGCAGACTATTTGGTGTCAGTAGAAGTAGAAAAATAATCATATTTCATTTCATAAAAAGGAGAAGTGAATTTTCTTTCCCTTTGCTACTTTTCTTCTGTCTTATATTTACAGTGAAAATTGAGTGGCTTTCAACAGCAATCAAATGAAATTGGTGCATCATTTAAAATTGTGTCTCTTCATGCAAATGGAAACAACAATGCATCATGTGTGATGAGATAAATCACTGAGTGAGATGACAAATCACTGCACCAGAGACGTGAATATGGATGGAAATGTGTGTTTACAGACACAGACGGTACAGAGTAATCAATCAAAGGTCATCTACCTGTGCTAGCCAGGCTATTACCAAAATTGAATACAGTGCCAGTGGTGGTTGCTGTACCAAAGCACCCCACATTAAAGCTGATTGCTGCCGGGTTGGCATTTAAACCAAACCCCCCAAAACTAAACCCACCAGCCGTGGTGTTTCCAGCTCCCAGCCCCCCAAATCCTGCAACCAGCGCAGGCGGGCAGCAAGAAAGAGAGAATGACATGGAGGAGTAGAGGTCAGGTCATCAGGAATAATAAGGGCTTAGAGACAGTAAACAACAGCTGTTAAGTGCCTTAAAAAAGATACAGCTCAAGAATAATATCAAACCCACATGCTTTATAAATAACTTTATACGGTATCTTACCAGTGTTGGTGGAGCCAAAACCAAATCCGGTGGCTGGTGCAGCAGCAGTGGTTGTGGCTGCCCCAAATCCAGGGGCTGTAAGAGCTTCAGAGAATAAACATTTTCACTTGAGTGCAACAAGTGAACTTTGTTTTGTATTGGCAAGCAAAATAAATGGGCAACATCTGATATGAAAAGCTGTTTCGCTTTGTGGTGTTTCCACTGTGACAGATATTATGCTGTATGGATTTTTTTTCAAAAAATACATTCATGGTCTCACTCTTCTTATCTTCACTAAAAGCCAACTATTGTAGTTGATCAAGTATATATATTCAAGTATCTGTTAAGGCCAAACATTATATTGCAAACCACATTTATGTTCTAAATCTAATATTAATATCTGATTTTACAATTATTGAGAATATGCATTTATTTTTTAATAAAAACAGGACTGATGAGGCTTTGCAGAGATGCCCATTTAAATCTTCAAGATGAAGCCCTTGTTCAGAACTGGTATAAACATCTGTTCTGGGTGATCAGATCATAAGAAGACAGCTTTTATTACATTTGTTCACATCACATTAAAATGTGTCCCGAATGTGTGTCTTGTGGCAACTTGTGATCGGATCTCACATGCTCAATATGCAAATAATTACGTCTGTCATTTGTGTTAACAGAGACAAAATGACGTTGTTTTGTGTCCAATGACAATGTTTCTGTGTGGGTGGACACAAGAAGGAGAGAGAAAGAACGAGGTGGGGCTGAATGAATCTCTGGCAGCTTTGCTATGAAGAAACACTTATGTAAGGAAATCTGTCATTCTATTCTGGCCATAAACAAATGAACGTAAGGAAACTGAGAAGCGTAACATACATTTGATTCATTGTGTAACTGTAGAGGGGCAGAGGACGTCAGCTGAGTAGGTTATCCTTCATATGTGGCCCAGCACGGATTTTGCGTTTACACAGTGAAAAGAGTGAGGCCACATGGGTCCGACACCAGCTCCTAATGTAGTCTGAATGATCAGACCTCAGGACGCATTGAGGACACGGTTGGGTGCAGTCAGACCATAAGTTAGATCTGACCACTTCAGATCAGATTACTCAAGATGGCAACTACACATCTGGTTAACTCCCAGCTGCTACCAATGGTCTTTGACCCAGTGGCTCAGACAGCACCACTGCTATGTCTCTCCAGTGACTTCTGATCGCCATCGCCATGCAGGCCGTGATGACGACGGGTCACAAGGGAGCGGAGGAACCTCTGGCAGTGAGGATCAGGATCAGGGAAGTGGACTTACTGCCAAATCCGGATGAGGCTGTGGTGGTGGTGGCTGAGGGGCCAAAGCCAAACGCTGTGGATGCTGTGGTCTTTGCACCAAATGAACCGAATGAAAACCCGGGGGCGCCTTTGTAGGGAAACAGAGAGTGCTGTGAATGCTGGGATTTCTAGGACAGTACAGCTACAGTGCAGCGTTACACTCATCACTATAAAGCTACAACAATCCTTTGCTTAAATTGATAATTGACATTAGCTTGTTAGCAAGTGACGATAAGTGTTTTTGCTGCTTGTGTTTAATTGTTCGTTGCTGATTGTGAATGTTTCTTGTTTCTCAGGTCTCTTGGAAAAGAGACCATGGTCTCAATGTGACC
This sequence comes from Pleuronectes platessa, assembly GCF_947347685.1. NCBI lineage: Eukaryota > Metazoa > Chordata > Actinopteri > Pleuronectiformes > Pleuronectidae > Pleuronectes > Pleuronectes platessa. The sequence continues at coordinate 9,385,960 of NC_070644.1, read as the reverse complement.
GCCTGATTAAATAAAGTTTAATTCAACACCTTTTCTAACATTAACATATATTCGTTACCCAGCCTACTTTAAAATGACATTGTCTAACATGTGTGGCCTTCACAAGAACACAGATGATGCTGTGGGTTCTGGATGTTCTGAGACAGTGGAGCTATTGCAGGATTCCCCTCATCAATAACAAACACACAATCACATTGATAAACACTAGCTCGTTAACGAGTGATTGCAAAAAAAAACAGCTAAGCTAACGATGTAAGAATAACAAAAATATTATATGTTAACTAGCTTACTTTAACACAACGAGTTACAACAAGTGAGTCCTTCACAAGAGCACAGATGAGGCTGTGTGTTATACGACTGTAGACCTTCAGTTGATTACTTCTCTCATCTTTTTCAGATCAACCACAAACGTTACGTCACATTGATAAACACAACTCGTAAGCTACTGCTAACCACAACAGCTAACAATGTATGGATAATAATAATAATAAAAGTTAACTGGTCGACTTTAAATTGAGAAGGAGCTACTACGTGTGTGGTTGTAGAGTAACTTGACGTGTCGTCACTTCGCAGCGAGCATTTCCCGTGGAGTTTTTCATTAGCCGGTAGCTGACGCTCATGCTACAGCAGCTCGATGTGAGCTAACGGCTAACTGTTTACATTTACCGTTAATGTAAACATACCGGAGCGGCGCCCCCTTCGCGGTCAAAGCGGAGCTTATCTCCAGCCTCATTGAAATACTCTCAAATGTATTTAAAACCCACTCACTTGCCGCTGTGCTGCCCGCGGCACCGCCAAAATTAAACGCCATGTTGACTGTCACCGGAAGTAGTTCTTCTTCTTCTTCTCTTTCCTCTTGAGTTGGTGCAGTTACCGTTCACTGAATCAGCGACCCCTGTGGTCAGGGTGCGAGAGGTGTCCACAAGCTACTGCAGGGGTCCACCAGGGCTCGCACGCGCCTTTATGTGGCCCTATAAGAAGAAGTTTATGTGAGGGCCCCGCTGCCTGGGCACCACCAATACTGTTGATTATTGTCAAGTTTAAATGACAGCTAAAATAGCAGCTTTGTTGATCTGACCGAGGCAGTGAGAGCTGATTGAAGAATTCAGCATTAGTTGGACAAATAGTTATAAAACATATTTTTGAGTATAGTAACAAATTACATAAAAAGAAAAAACACTTGGATATTTCAAGGCTCCTCGGTGTCCTCTAGTGGCCACAGAGGCACCATGTAGGGGTTGGCTCTGTACTGTAGACTGAGTGTTAAAGGTTCAGTGTGTAAGGTTTAAGTGAAAGGGAATTATTGGCAGGAATTGAATATAAAATAATCATTGTGCGGGTTCCACTATGTTGTGATCATCTAATTGTACGAATTGTTGTTTCTTTACCCGAGGATTGGCTCTCTATATTTAAATACTTTATAGTTAAATATTTGTATTTGTTTTTAAATGAAACTGTCCTATAAATGAGGCTTTGAACATGAACAAACCCCTTCCAAAAACCCTTTAGATTATAGAAATGAATACAACTCAAAGATTTGATGTATGTAAGAGCTTTAGAAGTGGAGATCTTGATTTTGATTTCATTTTCATTATGAGAAATTAACCTTCAAATATATATGCATTCCTAAGTTCATACATCTTAAGAGAGAAAAGAACACACTGCTAATGTTTATGGCGAAACAAAATTTCACAAAAAAAAAAACTGCTTTACATCCCATGCAATACTGACATCCTAGCAGACAAGGCTAATAACTGTTGACTTCCTCAATTAGGGTCACAAGGGTTATCATTACGACACAGCAACTGCCAGTGAGAAAATGTAGGGTAACACCAAATAATGATTATAAAAACACTTTTTTATTCTGCAGTGTATCTCGAATGATTCTGCAACCTTCTAATATATTTCATGTCCCAGTTCTTTTTTTAAACCACGCTTAATCACAGAAATCATTTATAATATATCCTGAATCAAACTTGTGCAGCAGTAGAGAATGTCTGATGGTGCAATACTGTGCTGTGTGTAGCACATCTTTGTTTAAGCTCACTGGACTTCAAGCTGAAGCTGGGAATTGTTCAAAGTCCGAACATGTCATGTTGATTCTGATGAAACTTGATCAAATCTATAATAACTTGAAAAATGACTTAAACTATATCATTACAATACAGTAAAGACTTTAAACAAGTATCTCTCACTACCTTTCCTATGTAATCATATGGATTTCTAACAGCTATCTCCCAACAGTGAGCATAAATGATGAAAACACACATTTATTGAAACTACTTTTATTTCTCGTGCACACAGTTTAAACGGTATTAACAGTCAAAGCTTGAAAAAATGGCTGACAATCAGAACAACACGCGATTTTTTCTGATCATTTCTGAAAGTACAATCTGAAGTATGGCACAATATATTGCTGTGTACAAGCTGTACTCTGCTTTCTTTGTTTTGGTTTTTATCAGTGTAGCAAAAACGACTCATCCGATTTCACCACTACATTAAAATGAATGTTTTTTTTTTGTAATCATCAAAATTACTCATGTGAATTTATTTCACTACTTTATGCACTCGAAAAAAATGATTCTATTCTCATTCAGTTTTATTATTGTGCATATTTTTAAGTACACACCAAACACAAACAGTAAAATCACTTGAGGAAGCAAAAAGTCTCTAAGTGAAACATTTTACAGCTTCTCCACTATTGTTTGCAGCTGAAGTAACTTGTTCAGAAAATGTTCCGACTATAAGAAGAAGCAGAAATAAACGCGGACCTCATCACAGTTCAAATGTAGGAACTCTTTTTCTCAGAATATGTGAAAACCATAAAGGCAAACGTGACACAGTAACACTGATTGTTTCCAAGGCACAGTAACAGCATTTCTTAATATTGATCAATCAAACGTTTTTTGACTTGCCATGGCTGGACACACGGAAGCGCCCGCATCCTTCATAAACCCTGTAACAATTTAAAAAGGGTTGAGTGTCTTATTCAGCACCAGAGATACTAGTAAGGCCACAACAACAGCATCATAAAAGCACATTTCTTGAAACGATCATAAGTTGAATTACACTTTGATATGGCGACGACAGCTAGTGTACGATACTGTCGTGTCAACACTTAAATTCAGAATCATCCCGTTGTACTCAGGGCTTCCAAATGATTGTGATATGGCACTAGGAGACAAATGTGAAGCTCTGACTCAAAACATCCTTCATTCAACACATTTCTACACTAACATTTACAAACAAATAGAGAAGGATGTCTTATTTTACAAAAAATGTAAGTATCCAAAATATACAGCGTTTTATCTGATATTCATTCCCATCATACAGTGAGAGGAATGTGAGCAGTTCAGGACATCTTGGACTGTATATACACAAACACACGCCGCGCTCCGAAGGGGTTTTCAGGTACGGCTACAACGAAGTAGAACGCACATATAGATAAAATAATAATGAGCCAATCAAATGTTACTTTGAGGCTGCAATGAAAGTGAATGATAGTAATACTGGATTGATTTCAAGAGAACACGTGCTGCATGTGTTTCTCCTTTCTCCTGCAGTGACGGTATCAAAGCAGAGGCCCCCTGAGAGTGAGGTATGATATCCCAAGAAACAAAACAATCTGGATCTCATAACCGTGGTCCCAAATCACCCTCCATGCCCTGTTGTGTAGTCAGTCAGTAAAAGCTCAGAGCAAGACAAGAAACAAATGTTGGCAAACAGAGAACGAGGTGAGGCTACGGTATGAAATATAATCATCCCAGCCTCAGGTTATAAAGGGCGGGTTTTCGTTTGTTTAGGACGGACACAGCGTGTGTGTTCTCCATCAGGCCTGCAGCCGGTCGTCAAGAACTTGACGCAATCAGCAACTGATTAAAACCCAACAGTGAGAAGTACTTTAGCCTGTCACACCCAGTATTGAGTCCTAGACCTTAGGCAGTTCTCTATGAGTAAAAATAAGTACAAACGCCACTGTAGGTATCAGACAATGGACTGCAAATAAAGATGGATGACGTGTCGCCCCTTTCTCCCACTATCCAGAAATGAAGCCAAAATATCCTAGATAAGAACAGCGCAGTAGCGATTGGGGGTATAGAGCTGCAGTAGCACATGCTCGACTGATCAGTCAGTCTCAGCTGTCAATCATAATTTTTCAACCAATTTTATAGCATCAAATAGCTAACTTAAACCAAACTTAAGAGAAAAGATTTGCAAAACAAACACCAGTGTGATATGAACGACCTAAAATGACAGAAATGTCACATCCACTAATACGGAGGAGGCAGTGATTTATGACCTACACTGGAGCCACCGCTCAAGAAGCTCTGGCTTGGTTTCTGGGGAGCCGTCATGTCGTCTATCTTTATATAAAGTCTATATATGAGACTATAACTACCTTCTGCCCTCTACCCCCATCCTGCCCTGAAAGTAAAACAAACAGATTTCCAATTATAAAAAGGATTTTGACGTTTTTCCATGGTGGATTGTTTTTCTTTCTCCAGAAACCCCAAACCTCGATTTGTAACTCTGAAGATTGTCGATGTACAAAGCTTCTCTCTAATCATCCCCTCCCTCCTTCTGCTCAGGCTTGTGGGTCGGCTTTCGCTGTCAAACCAATGAAGGTTCCATTTTGGGGATCATCCTTCTCCTTGTCGTTGACCGGAGAGTAGGAGGTGTCCTCTTCAGCAGAGGTCTGTAGTTTTAGATTGAGAATAACAAACCGTATTAGAAAGATCAAGGATGAAAAAAAAGCAACATTAGAAGTCACATCTCACTTGAGCTTTGGAGATAATAAAGAAAAGTCTATGTCCTTGAACAGCTTCATAGAGATGGATAGTCGTCTGTCTGCAGACTGAAACATGGGATTCAAGCTGCACTAAGACACATAACTAATACATCAAGTTAGACAGAAGTTTCAATTAGGCAGAAAATAATAAAGATAAACAAAGCAAAGTAACTTACAGCATATTGAGCCTTGGTAAACACAATGCGCTTAACTTCATTCTGCACAGAGACACACACAGTGACAAATACACATGCACAGGGCCATTAGTGTGTGGTTAAAGCAACTGAACGAGTGACACTTAAATGAACACCTATTGCTTATTAGAAATACAGCCAGTAAAGTGTGAGTCGTTAAAGAGAAATGAGGGGAAGAGGTGTGATACCTTCTGTCTGCGGTCAATGACCAGGAGGACGACGAGGACCAAGAACATGATGACACCCAGGCCCACGATGATGAGTGGGAAGTTGGACACTACCTTGACAATACTCAGTAGCTTGTGTACTCTCGCCGCGGAAGCGTCGTCTATGACCACACTCTGTGTGTTAAAAGACAAATCCACAGATGCATCATTAGGTAGGATAAGATAAGATAAGATAAGATAAGATAAGATAAGACAAGATAAGATAAGATAAGATAAGATAAGATAAGATAAGATAAGATAAGATAAGATAAGATAAGATAAGATAGGACAAAACACAACACGATAAAATAACACAAGACACAACATGATACTATAAATTAAGTCTGGACACCAATAAGATAAGATAAGATCAGAAAAACCTTTACTGATCCCTATAAGAGAAATTTGGTTCTTACAGCAGCCCAACTTCAGAATAAACACAGGTAAAAAAGAACGGAATAAATATGAAATAGTATAGAATAAAATAAAAAATATATAAGCTTAAACGTAATACACTTAGAAACAATTAGAATAACCATACTGTGGTTGTACATTTCTGGCAACCACTGTAGTTTCGTTCTACATACATTTTTTTCGAGACTGTGACCTTTGACCTCTGACCACTGAAATCTAACCAGTTCATCATTGAGTCCAAGTGACAACTTGTCAGAATTTGAAGAGATTCCCCTCAGTAAGACTCATGATATGACAAAAACTGGAATAACACTTTAATATTTTCTGCATAAGAATAGAATAACTAAAGGGAATGTCCCAGCAGTTAGAGGACACACGTGTGTGTGTGTGTTATTAAGTGTATTTGATGTCTCTTACCTCATTGAGGAACATGACAGGGAAGATTGTGTCATTGAAGCCTCTTGTTTTCCTGTTGTGAGGGAAATGAGTTTGACGCCGTCATACATCACACAGCACAGACTCACACACAGAGTTAACAGTGCTCGGCTGGTGTTTGGGTGCATCTACTCACGGGAATCCGGACAATTTTTTGATCAAGATGTTGATCTGTGCTCTCTTGTTTGCACGTACAATCACTCCGGTGGTCTGTGGGAAAATAATAATAAGCATATGAAATAAAACAGGAAACTTAATAAAATGTAGTAGTGGAACAGAATGAGAGAATGCATGTATTTAGTCTATTTGACTGTCAAGCACAGACTGCAAACAAAGATGGACAACGCGTCTTCCTCCCATTTTTCAGAAAAGAAGCCTAAGTATCCATGTCACTGCAACCAACAACCAGGGGGCGATCAAGACACGTTGGCTTCATTTTTGGGGAGCTGTCATGTCGTCCATCTTTACATGTAGTCTTTAGAGTAAAATGAGGATTTTGATGAGAACAATGCAAATGATGTAGTAGTGCTTATATGCCACTAGATGGTGTAGCAGTGCATCTAAATGCAGGAATGTTACTAATCTGAGGTCCTGAGGCCGACCACCTGCGGCCCGCTGACCTTACCGGGTTGAGGTCCAGGAACGTTTGGTGATGCTCTCTCTGTGGGGACATCCCCTTGATGGCAGCCACATATCGTTCCTCTCCAAGGTAGAAGTGGGGGAAGGAGGCAACTACTGGGGCACCTGCGTGAGGAGGAGAGGGAATTCAGAGGAGAAACAATATCACCCTGAGATGAACAAAAAACCAAAGTGACTTTCACGAGCCACAACAAAACTCACGTCGTCGACTTTGACAAATTGCATTCTTCATCCTCTGTGACACTTTTGCCCCGTCTTTAATTGCGGTTTGATGAGACATGAAAAACTAACTGTGACAGGAGGGACGTGAGATGTCTCCTCACGGTACAACTCATCAGTTTGGCTAATTCACATATTAATCAGTGAGACTTCTTTTGTCAACATACATATCACCCCGTAGCACCCAAACAATACTAAGATGATCTCTACTGTTCATCTGGAAAGAGTGATTATATCGTTAAGAATACCAGTCTATAAGAGTTGCTGATTTGTAAAGCAGGGATCATCAGAACCAGTAGAAGTTACTATAATGTGCTTGTCTTGTTCTATCTACTCTAGGGCTGTGGCAATGAACTTCGGATGTCATATATATTGAATATAAAAAAAAAAAAATCCTATTCTAATGCGTATTTTTTCTTTATTCTATAAATTTGGCGTCTTGCCAACTCGGGCTCCGTCGCTGATCTGCTTTGTGTTGTCAACACAGCAAGGGCGGATTCAGAGGCGGGGCCAGGAGGGGCACTGGCCCCAGCTCAAATGTAATTGGCCCCTGTCCTGTCTTTTTTTTTATGTCACTTACAAACAATGCTAACTATCACTATGACAGTGTAAAGTATTTGTGTCTTCTAGGATTTTTGAAGAACACAATGTGTTTGAGTAAGGAACCCCCACCCCGGTCACATCTTCCTACTTTGAACAACGTGGTTTTGTTTACGCTCCTTCTGAGAGAGAGAGAGAGACACACACATACAGAGAGAGAGAGAGGGCGAGAGAGAGAGAGAGAGAGAGAGAGAGAGAGAGAGAGAGAGCAAGAGAGAGAGGAAAAGAGAGCGGCCACGCGAAAAAACCGCACTTCACTGGATGTATGGACATATTCTATGGATATATACATTGCAACTCTTTTGAAAGGTGCACAGTTGATGGTATGATTCACACATCATGTTCACTCTCAATTTTAATAGAACTCCCACAATAGAACTAATAAGAAATGAGATTGGAATGGAGAGAGAAGATTGACAGACTTAATCTACAGTCTCACGGAGAATAAACACTACGGCGGAGCGACTCAAATCCTCCCCTGTCCCTATCTGACACCAAAGGTTTCACGCTTCCTGCTGATCTTATCACTGGAGAGACCTCAAAGAGAATCCCCGGGATAAGATGACGAGATATAAACTGACCTTCATATTGAGGACACGAGCCGGGTGCCTCCAGGTCAGTCTCCCGATGGATATAAACAATGGGCACATAAATGGAACATAACTCCCCGGTCCTGTCACAAAACTAATTAATGACTCCTGTAAACTTTGCTGAGTTCTTTCCACATATTGTCGACCGGAGACAAATTGTATTTCGACACTATTGTCTTGGTCGCGATAAGCAACAGTACGCTCGATGAAGGCATTTTTGGTGAAGTTCCACTTGTGCATATTTTGGACTTCAGTAACTCTGATGGTCTGTGGTCCAGCTTTGTGTGTGTGTGTGTGTGTGTGTGTGTGTGTCAGCAGCGACAGCAGGGTCAGACAGTGGCACAGTTACAAGGTGGTGGGGCTGTTGCTGTTGAAGTGGGGCAGAGGTGAGCGTTTTCCTGCTCCCGTGTTTGGCAACTGACGTTCGACAAAAACATTGGACACCCGGAGTCAACTGAGAGGTTGTTCCTGTAACGACCTTCAAGGTCAACATAGGGCAAACACGCACATGTGCACATATTTGTACTGCCGTACTTAACAGCGCCATTAATCACTGTGTTTATTCCTAAACACATGAAAGCCGCACTAAATCTTCCTCACTCTTTAGATCCACCATGTTTGTCTTGACCTTTACAGGTCGGCACTGGGACTTTATTTTTGAGTGAAAGTTTACCAGTGCCTGCGCCTCTTTTTAACCCAATTAACTCATGAATACTTATCTGAACCGCAGCCTTTGTTTTCCGCTCGTTTCATTACGCCATGAAAATCAGCTCGCACGCACTAATGCACCACGTCTGTTCTAATCACCGTCAACAATCTTTTCACGCTGCTCTGCAATGAGCAGTTTGCACTTGTCGATTTGTCCTCAGATTCAAAACAAAACAGTTATTCAACACCAGAAAATGAGACGTTTCAAGTTTCTCTTAATACCCAAACAAAGTAAAAAGGTCCTACAAAGGTAGTAAAATACATTAAAAAAAACAATTAATCAGTATTTTAAGTACAATTAGAAAACATGTTCAAAGCGCTGGTACTGTTCTATGAGAGGGAACCTGAGGACAACTGCGAGCCACTGAGACAATGCCTGGTCATATACCAGGCCAGAATCAGGTGACAGGGCTTACCGCCCCCTCAGCTACCAGGCCAGTCATGGTCAGATGGTGCCAGAGGTGTGGAGAGAGCTGTGTCACATGGGTCACTCAAGGAGTATTAGCAGCCATGGTGAAAGCAGGAGAGAAAGACTAAAGGAGGACTTGTAAGAACTACTGTGTCGCAGGTTATCGGTTAAAAATCAAAAATATAAAAAGGAAGGAACAACAATTATCAAGGATCTTAAGGAGCTTTCAAAGTTAAGTTCTGTTTTACAGAAAAAAGGTCAAAATGAGAGTGTGTGGTCTTGTGTAGGATGCATGAGATAAGGGAGAGAAGGGAATAGATAAATCCTGAGTTGTGTCAACAGGGACTGTGTGTGGAAGTGCGATAGAGAGAAAAATATTTTTGTAGAAGCTGAAATTTACCGTTCCGACAGGGGCTGACTTTAAGGAGGCCCGTTCCCAGGCACTCCTTAGGGGTGACGCAGAAACCCTCATTGGCCGGGTTCTCCTCCTTGCTGGCCAACACAGAACTCGGTGGCGTGAAGCGGTACGCCGGGATTCCCTTCACCTCCACTTCTTTTTCCATCTCCATGTAGATCGACCTGGAGACAGTTCAACAGTTAAAGATTAATTCCACTGTTTTACATGCTTTTTATAGTCCTGCAAGAACTCTGGTTACATGGACACCAATAATCCGACCATTGACCTTATTCTGAAGAAGACACTATTCTGATTATAATGTTTCGCTGAGTTGCTAATGGAATGTTCCATTCACTCTCTGAATTGAAAAACATTGAACACTCTATAAAGGAAGACGTTATTATTATTATTATTATTAGAATTATGTTGAAATATGTGTCTTTTTGTTAATGATTTCATAATAATTAGCTAAATTTCGCTTCCTAAAATGAACTTCCCTGTTGTAAATAGTTTAACCTCCGCACTTTTTTATTGATACAAATTGTGAATCACAAGAAAGTGAACTTTTGAACAAAGCCCAGCTTCTCTGTTAACACTCAAGACGTGTGACTGACTTTCAAAAGAGAAAAATGGATGATTTGTTCGGACTTCACCTTTATGCTGAAATCATGTTTGGGGGGGGGGGGTTCTAAACTCTAAAATACCTAATTAATAATGTGGGTTGATTTTGAACTTTCCTTTTGTACTAGGAGTGGGAATACAATTTTTTTTTTTTTTTGTGTATTTGCTGTGTTTTTACAGCTTCCAACAGAGTCCCATTACTGTGAGCTGTGTGCTGGGTATCTGCTGCTCTGTCCTGTCAAGAGAATCCCGACGGTTCTCAGCGAGAACAAAGGGGCCTATACAGCGTCTGCCAACTGGCGGGGAGGACTCAGCTCTTGGCTAACGCAGCCCACCAATTGTGCAACAATACTGTAAAGACCTTTCCCTTGACCTTCGCTGGAGAAGCCAAGTCAAAAGACTGATGTGTCTCTTCACCAGAGCAGGACTGAGGGCCTCTGCCTTGTGCTGCCGGGCATGAGAGACGTACAATGTCAGGTAATGTCAGAAAAACAAAAACATGCTTTTTCTGGGACGTAAATCACTTCAGTGTGTGGGGGCCAAGATTCCGAACAGCTCAGCAGATCAGACAGGTGCAAGGGGGCAGGGGAGAGATGTAAAAATGTACATGCAGTATAGTAATATCTACAGTTGTAAAGTTCGCATTATAGCAGAAGCACATTGGTCTTTGTGGAAATTTTATGGATAAAACCTCGTTTTTTGTTGGGCGCTTTATTGTTTGTTTTGTTACATTAGTTTATTGTCTTTGCAATTAACGTTTTAAGCCACTATAACTGTAATTTCGACGCATTACAAAGCGCTTATTTTCCAAAAACAAGGGTTTCTGTGTACCTGTGTATATCATGTGAAACAGAGCATTTGGAAATCGATGACGTCACCGCTTACTTTGCATGTGCCCAGTGTGTCTCTGTGAAATGAGCACAATGGCGGCTGTATGCCAGTTTCTCTACATTTGTTTGGCAATGTAAGGTATAATCAAAAGATTGCAGCTGAATAAATAGCGTTCTTCTCTAATGTTTGCAATTGATGTAGGCTTTATCGCTCCCTACTGGCCCGACTTGCTCATTTGAACGATTTTAATTTTTTTTTTTTTTTTGTGACCCCACCTGGATGGAGATATTAAGTAAATTGAAGGTTGGGTGAACTCAGATTCTGTTTTAAAACAGAGGGGAAATGTCTGTTTTAAACGATATATGTACTACTGTGAACAACGCCTGAGTCGGTGCTGTTTGTTTTGACTTTCTCTTTTTTGAATGACAGAATTAAAACCTTGCTTCTGTTTTATTGCTCTATTTCCTTCTGTGAAACCTAGTCAATCAGGCGCCCTTTAAATTTGAATTTGAAAACCACATTTGAAAAAGATCTCGCCTACACGAAAAAGATTCACATGTGGCAAAAGCTATAAGAGCGAAGACACCTGTCTGCAATAAGTCAAAAAGCTTGAGGTTTGTGTCTCAGCTGTCTGTAACATGGTCACAGACGGAAATTCTTCTCGCACCTTATGTGTCAGATCAGTGCCAGATGTCATCAAGCTAAACACATGTTTCAACGCTGCTCTTACAGGGACGGAAAATCCCAGTGTCGAGGTGTGTGTGTCAGAGGTGAGCACACATGACTCCGTTGAACTCTTCAGATAATGGTGAAAAGTACAGGAACCAGGGAAGCTGCCTTCTGCCTTTAGTCCAGTAACACCGACAACAGTGATGAAGCCACCAGGCGATGGAGAACTAGGTGAAAGAGTTCAGCAAGCATGTGGGAGAGGGGTTTTTGACACGCGTCCAATCCGAGTCAAAGGCTAAAACCAGTCCAATGGATTCTTTCCATGCTAAAAAATAAAAGGTTAAGATGTCGACACGGAGCTATTTTATTTAGGTCAAGGTTCATTTCTAAAATAGAAGCTCTCATCATCAGAAGAAATACCAATAAAGCCTGCCCACTTATTTCGAAATACAGCATAACCCAAAGGAAATATTCATCAGTTATAGTTGCCATTTGAGTCACATTCTCTTTAACCTTTCAGCTTCCGTTAAAGATATCCTTACGACCCACTTTAAATCTAAATGTCCTCATGAGTATTGGAGCTAAACCTCGGTGGGAAAAGTCCTTTTGAGAAGTTAAATTCCACTTTTGGACAACTGGGCGGATGCATTCAGGCCACTTCACAAGAAAAACATGACGGAAATAGTTTGTTACAGCTGCTCGAGGACAGAGTCTTCTCCTGCTTCTCTTTCCCCCGTAATGCACTTGTTGGCAACCGTTAACATTTTTTAAACTCTTAACTGCCACTTTCCTCATTCTGTCAGCCTTTCCGTTCTGTGTGTACTGGCAATTTTCCATCTTTTAATAAGACCTTATAATATAGGCAGCAAAGCGTCGGTTAGGAAACACAAGTCACCTGTGGAGCTGTTTGTAAGTGAGCAGAATGTTATGATTAGAATCCCTGGGATCCAAAGCCTTTGAACATACCATACCAGATATGAAACCCCGCCCCCCCGCTCTGTTGGGGACAGTCCAACATTTGTTTAGTTTAGGTCATGTACCAGATATAGCAATCACTTCAGAACTTATGACCACACCATCAGGTGATTACACCTCAGGTAACATTTTATGTATGGGCCAAGAGGTCACAGCAGGACAAACACAATGCAAGTGGAAACACTAGAGCCCGATCAATGGCCAATATGAGATTTAACCAGAGCTACTTATATTGTTTATATTTGTTAATATGCACCGATATCTAATATAAACTTTTATTTTACAGACAAAATATATAAAATGTGTCAGCTGTTGGAAATATTGTCATTATGTTGTTTTCTCCACAAGAAAGTGTAGTATATTATTATCATTATTTCTGTTTACCATGATCAATTAAAAAAAATACAAAGATGTGATTTCATGTTTTTAACGAAATAAACGTTTATTTTCTTAGTTCAATATCTATGCATTTTTTTTCGATATATTTGGTTGTAGTTGTGTTTTCTTTTTTTATTTATAGATATTTATCTTCAAGTTTATGGCTAAGCTGGAAAATATCATGGATAAATTACATTTCCCTGTCAAATAACTGGCCAATTTTTAACAATGCATCAAATCCCCCAAAAATCCATACAGTCTATGGGCAGGCAACTTATATTAATGGATAATCCTCCTGAATTGCAGATTTTTTGTAGGTTATGACTTACTATTTTCAATGTCTCAGCTTGCCTACTATCATTTGCTAATTAGTACAAAACAGCACAGTTATTCTGACGGGATTCAGTCGTAAATCAAAGTATTGGAAAAACGTTTAATTCAGGTTTGCTGGTGGCGCTAGGGGAAAAGTCCAAGGATCAACAAAGTCATTGAGATGTATCCACTGCACATCATGGACATCTGAACCAGATTTCACGAACCAAAGTGGCAGCCCGGCCGACTGACCAACCAATAGGGCCATTCCTTGACTCTACTGTATATCGCTCGAGTGGCTAGGAATAGTTTAGGCTTATTACTTTGACCTGAATGTCTTCAATGTTGAAGTGAGCCCAGATGAGACACTGTGGTGCTGAGGTGTACCTGCAGAGGTCTGGGGTGAAGATGTAAATACGTTCATTCTTCTCCAGCAGGGGATGGAAAGCACTTCCATCAGAACCGTTGATGCTGTTGCTGTCGTCAGTCTTCCAGAACTTCAGCTGGCTGCAGAACAACATTGTGTCACAAACGTGAGCGTCTCATGTCTTTTTTAAAAGTTGTATCAGGAGAATTTTTATGCAGTTAAAAAAAGCATCGAGTTGACACAGAGTATCTCTCTATGGGCACTGGGGAAATGCTTCTGAGAAATCTACGCTGCCTGTAAAGCGACAACGTTTTTTTTTTTATCAGGGTAAAAGTAAAACTCCCTCTTATCAACCCCATCTTGATAACAGCAAATTACAATGTTCTGCTGATTGAAGATTTATTTATCTCAAAGCTGTTTCCCAGGAGTAGGGAAGAGAATTGCTGCAGGGGAACGGAAGCCGTGGGAACTGAGACAACAAAACGGGCTCGCAAGGGTCACTTTAAAAGACATTATTAAGGCATTCCAAGTACTAGGATGTCCTGTGTTCTGTGCTACCAGCCCACACAAACAACAAACTCGGCTGTAGCTGGCAAAAAGCAGCAGATTTGAGAAAGGTTCAAACCCAAAGGTTACCCAGTGAAGTATCGTCAGCGTGTTTGTTTGACGGTGCGACAGTTCTACCTTTGGCCTTTCCACGTTTGGACCCGGCCATAATCCATGTAGTTCTGCTCCCCGGTGTGGTAGACAAACTCCCCGTCGTTACTCCCGTTTTTCTAGATAGATCCGAACATTTAAGACATTAAAAAAAACATACATTCATCTTCGTTTTTCCGTAAAGAAGAAAATGACCAAAAAATGGAGCTGGGGTTGATCAGCGGTTATTGTTTGTGTCGGTGCACATGCCTTGTACATGAGGCCAAAGACCTTCCCCACTTCAGGTGCGCTGGCGCTGACGCGGACCAGCAGGGGATCTTCGTAGCCCCACAGCAGCTCATCCACGGTGCGGGTGGTGAAGAAGCCAGATCGAACAGCATTCATCATGACGTTCGCCATGGACGCTTTCCAGAAACTCACCGACGCTTTGGTCATCACGGCCTAGAGGCAGGAAAACGGAGCAGAGTGGTGCAGGAGACGTTAATGCAGGGCGACGTGGGATTGAGGAAACAAAATGCAGTAAATCATGCACGTCGTAAGAGAAAACACACTCCACTTTCCCCCACTTGGACGTGCACTTTCCTCTGTTTGTTTAAGTTTCACGACTCACCCACGCCGGGATGTTGACAGTGGTGATGTTATCCACAGCTGGATCCCCAACCGACCTCTCCCGCAGGAACACAAAGCTCTTGGTATTGTACGCAGACACCCTCGTGCCGTTCTCCACCATGCTCACATTGTCCTTGTACCTGTACTCCCTGTGCAAACACAACAAGACATCAGATTCATTATGTTTTTTTTTCGAATTGCTCCTGTCACAGAGCAGTTAAAAGGAATTTAGGTTAATATCACAGCCGTCATTAGGTTTAACTGAGCAGCAGCAACTTTCATTTCTCTAAGCTGCTGATAATACTGAGCTAAAGGCAAAAGCTCCCGAATGCCACCCAACTCCAGACAGGAGTAGTAGACCTGATGATCACACTGCTGCAACCAATCAGGCTTTAGACGGAGTTAAGCCCGTCTACCTCCATAATATATGGACACAGAAATACCTATGTAAAAATATGTAAATAATTCAAAAATAAATATAAGTAGAAATACCATATGTAATATTAACAAACGAAAAAATGAATGTAGATACATTAATCAACTAATAAAAGTAGAAAGAAATCGATACATGTAAAAAAATCAGTTTTGGTCAAAAATATATATAACATTTATATAAAAAAAATAGATGATGTGTACATATATCCGCAACCTATTTATATGTTTTTTTTGGGGGGGTTTTCTCTTCCACCATGGCCCTGAAGGTGGGGGTCCGGGGTGACTGTACTACTTAAGTGTGTCTGTTTTTGTTATTTGTTCTGTAACCTCAAAACCTATAAATAAAGTATCTGGGGAAAGGATTCACATGACAGACAGAGCAGGATGTGGGAAACATACCATAGACACACAGCTGTCTGCTCGGGTAGGGACCGAACAGAACACAAGAGCTGAAGCAAAAGAAGCAGCAGCTGAGGATGAGGAGGCTTTATGGCTTGTTGCAGATGTGAACCAAAGCAGAAGACATGAGAGAATATATATAAAACAGCTACACGGGTTGATCTGGGAACATGTGCTGGTGAAATTATGCAAACCCATTTCTTTTTTTTACTTATCTTTGAGGCCTTATATTTATATTACAGTGATCCCCAAGGAACCAGTGGAATTGGTGGCTGACCTGCGAAGACCATCACCTCCCACCCATGCAACCACTGATATTTGACGATGTGTTATAGATTTTGAAACGGCCAAACTTCACTAGAGACACGCATGTGAGCCGGTGAGACTTCTGCGTGTGCACTGGTGAGCACTCGTGTCCTACCTGTATGTGTAGGGTCCGACCTGGGTGACCTCTGGCTGGGCCCCCTTCAGGAACTCATCCACATTGGTCACGTTGAAGAAGAAGAACTCCATGTAGACCGGAGGGGGAGGGGTTTTCCAGGAATCAAACACACGGCTGCCCTCAACCAAAATAAGCTCCTGTTAAAACGTAAAGAGAAAAACGATGCCCTTTTAATTCAGCTGCATTAACAGGAATTTACTCGTGTTTTCATCTGTTTGTTTGGTGGTTTGTCGGTTTATTTAAAAGAAAACACAACCAATTTCCATTTAATTTTGTGGCGGGGTGGGGCATCACTCAAGGAAGAACCCATTCACCTTTTGATGATGGTTTACCAGAGAATACTTCATGGATATTGATGAAAGATAGGGGACTGATACTTATTTATCCACAACCTGGAGCTGGATAAGCAGCAGAGGATCAATGAATGGATGGGAAGATAAAAAAGCAGTTTAAATCCATTTAAGGTCATTCAAGGATTTTTGCATCAGGTCACTAACAATGACCTTTGAAAAGAAAAGTTGATTAATTTTTTAGGTTGGAACTGACTTTTGCATTTGTCAAGTCTTCCTCTCGCACTGTCACTATTAAGCGATGGTGTGTCACGAAGGTGCAGAAAACTTGGCAAACAGCTAACACGTGTTTTGAGTTTGGAGTCTCCACAGTCTGTTCCGAGTAAAAACAAGCCATGGAACAAAAACATCCTTAGGGGGGGGGGGGGGTCACGGAGGGAAGAGGCTGCCTGAGATTAAGACAAGCGCATTGGCTGCACACATGAATGGTATTAGGGGGAGACCCTTTCACAGTGGCATTGTCAGTGGTTGCTACTGACAATGGGCTACATTGGAGGGAGGGGGGGCACCGACAGATCATGTGATGTGGAGAGCTGCGTGCCCACTGGCTGCTCGGGACCGCGACCCCAATCATCTGAGCCACATTCCTCAGCACCGGGCGTTATGAGGCCCCGATAGTGAAGCGCAGGCTGAAACTTATAATATCCTGCTTCATTACACGTTATGTCTCCACAGATATCCCCGCCTCCGGTCAACGACGCCCTGATTCAACCACAGGGATCTTTCGAGACTCTGGAAAACAGGGAGTGAGAGACGCAAGATTGGGGCAAGATTATTGGTGTGAGCAACAAGACACATGAGGAGGAAATCTGGCTTTGGCCTAATTGTGTCAGATTTGTGTTAAAGTTGAAAGCGAGACTTCGACATGAAACAATCCCCTGAGAGACAGCCAACCAATGAGGGCCATCAGTTCGGGGCGCCGGACCCCTCCTCCTCCTCCGGGTTCCCTCATACTTATTCAGAGACACAAGTTTAACTGAGTAGTCAAGGACAATAAAGCTGTCACCTTGGATAGAGGAAGGGACAGCGTGGTCTTTCTATGTCATCCTTTTTAGGCTTCGGCCTGCCATGGCAAACCGCCCAGCACGCTGCACGGAACCCCGCGTGGAAAACAGGAACACAGAAACCCTCTCATCTCAGCGTTTACACCACTCCCCACACGAAAACACAAGTAGCAGGTGAATAAACAAATACAATGTGCTACCTCTTTGATGTGGAGACGGGCTAACACATAGGCGTGAATAACACTGGCAACAGCAAGAGGCTATTCTTCAAATCCTCCGGTCGTGGTGCACAGGCTTTGCATTCTCGAAACGGGCTGGTCTCAATAACAACAGTTTGGGCCAGAATGAAAAAATCATTGGCGATTGAATGAAATTACAAAGATAATTGAATGCGATGAAAAATAGGACAGACATTCGCGGTCAGATGAGGATGACACAAATGAACTTGATCACAATGTGTTTACTTGCTCATCACTAATTGTTCGCACGGCAACAACGATGAAGATAGTTAGCATAACACCTGCTAAACATCGGCATCTTAGCATTGAAATTGTCAACACGTTAGCAAGCTGCAATGAGCATTTAGCTTAAAGCAAAATTTGGCACAAAGCATTATTTCTCTTTGTAAGAATTTGATCTTTCACCATGTCTAAATGACCCAGAGCTTCTTTTGGTGTAATATGTTCTGCAAAAATCGTTTTCATAATTGTGGCTGCCAATCCAGACACTTTCCCAATAAACCAAGCAGTGTGAAAGAGATCCTTCAAACTGATGCAACCGGGTTAAGGCAGTAACTTGATACGGCTGTAATATATATACAAAATGGACTTTGACAATATCACGTAATAAATACTCTTGAGAGGCGGAAACTACTTTCACAAATCTGTGCTTGGGACCTAGATCCAGTTTCCCTGACCCTGTAGATTTAAACTATGTGGAAACAGTAGAGCTCATTCCTCGCCAAGGCCCATCCGTCATCTTAAATTCGATCAAGCTGCACCAAATTTCACACACTTCATAGATATCATGAATTATTTCCTGTGAAATTCATGAAAATATCCTCTTACAATTTGAAGAAAGTGTAAAAAATTACTGGTCTGGATCCAGCACAAGATGTAATGGGTTCTTTCCCGATATATAACTATAAACATGCCTGATTTATTCATCAAGATCCATTTATTATATCCTGGGAAATCAGTGAAAGTTACAAACACATTGTCTCAACGTTAAAGAAAGAAATAAAAAAGTTTCCTGCATCCGCACTAAAATGTTATGTTTCCCCCCTGACACAAACCACATCCTCTCGTGGTAATCCGTCCAGCTAGATTTGCAAAATCCTACTAAATAACAAACAAACGCACAAAAACATAACCTATGTAATTAGCAAGAAGGAATAATGAACCTGAAGAATTTGTTAACTATCTCGTGTTATAAGCACTTACTAGTTGGTGACTGGAGAGCCTCGTGTAAACCTGATAACATGGTCCTATGTGTCTGTCAAAGTATAAACTGCAATAATGATCAAATCAACCACACGTCTTGGTTACATGCATAATAAAACGACTGTTTGTATATGTTGCTGCATGTACTGCTGCCTGCCACTGCATGAACTTCAACAGCATGACATGTTAAAAAAGGTGAAGGTCGTGACATCAGCAGCATTTTAACACATGTCGGGGGATCTTACGCTAGTCCAGATGGTTTCTTCATTAAGCTGCCAGATTCAGATTATTACATTAGAAAGGTGAACAAAATAAAAACATTTTTAGAATTAAAAGAAGGTTTTCTCTTTTCCTTAAACATCTCTATAAAGTCAGGTTTTCTTAAAGTCGCTTTGTTCTCAGCATTACGACCAACTCCCCGACCAGGAAGACCTTGAGAATACGTTTCCTGACCTCTAAAGTCAATACGCCTCTGATAAAAGCCATTTGATAAATGCTAAGCCGGTTTGATAGGAAAATAAGGATGAAGGTGTGCCATATGATAATATTGAATACGGGCCAACAATGCATTTTTTTCCTCTGTTATCAAAGTTAACTGAGCCTTCTGGGAACGATTTGAACTTCCCTATCTAAAATACTGGAAATCCAGGAAACTTCTGGATTGAAATTTACAATGATTAGTTTTGAAATAGTAATAACAATAATAAGCTTCACCTATATAGCACCTTTCAAACCTCAGTTACAAGGGGCTTTACAAGTTGAAATAAATAATGCAGGTCAATGAATAGGAAACAGTTAAAATAAAACAATTAGAATCACTGTTAATGAGAAACAATACAAAGTGAACAGAAGGGTCCATTGCATGTTTATTGATGCAACAAACGTTCATTGATTCCTGCACCTCTGGAGGAACTGAGAGCTGCATGATAAAACTGAGCGGGCCCAATGAGAAAAGAGTGAGACCTGCAAGAGAGCGCTCATGTTAACAAATTCAAATGTCCGTTCACCAGGTTAAAATCAGTGATGAAGTCACCAGCAGAGCAGAAGGCCACAACTGCATCAAATTCACCCTCGTGTCATCAACCACTTATCAGCAAAAAGCTCTTTAATTTCTTTCAGTTTTACATCCTTGTGGTGTGTTAGAAATGTCTTGAACACGCCCACTCGTTTTCCTGTTGTGTTCTCAAATGCACTCTCACTCAAATATTTCTTTGCTTTCAGATACCACTGAAATAACCCTATGTTCCAGGAATTTCCCCCAGTAAAATGTCCAGACTTCAGTGCGTGTCTGAAAGCAGCTAAGGTGAGGCTTTGTGAATCCTGCCATATCCTGACTTAATTCAAACTGCATCTTTGATGCATGACGTTACAGGGACGTAGTCAAAAACTCCCCATGAGTTCAGGAACTCAGTATTTTTCTCGTGAGTTGCTGATTTGCTCTCAGCAGCCGACTCAGCAGCTTTTTCCTTTGACATGTGGTAAAAAATACCAACCAATACCAAAACAAGCAATTCAGACCCAGCCCTTCGCTTATTCTTAGCTGTGGAATATGCCTATGAACCAACTCATGTTATAATGACAAGTAGTGAGGGCAGAAGCTCACATCACTGGCTCATCAGGAGTCCTGGATCTACCGTCTGCTGGGAACAGAGGAAGTGTTTCAACACAAGGTCACGCATTGTGTCGAAAGATGCACTGTTTCTAAATGGGTTAGCAAAGTGTGAGAAAGAGAAAGTCTGGCTGCACAGTGCGGGTCACTGAACCCTTGACCTTTCCTCCTCCATCCGAGAGAGGTTGAGCTACTTGCAGGAGCAACACACTGTCAAGTTCAATGAGAAATCCCAACACACAGTTGCAGAGCTACAAGATAGTTAATTATAATAAACTGACAAGTTTGTTTTGCTGCTGCAATTCATCAACCCGATTAGTATGTTCCCACAAATAATCAACTTTTTTTTGTATTTTTTGGTCAAATCAGTTCAGTTATTTGTGAAAGGAAAATAGCTAAATGGCTGTGTTTTCTGATTCTACAGGGTAGAGCGCTCGTCAGCAATTGGATCCCAGTCTTCCTCATCTGCGTACTGAAGTGTCCTTAGGCAAGATCCTGAACCCCTAATTTCCCTTCATAGAAAAAAAAGTGCTTTGAGTGGTAATAAAGACTAGACAAACGATATATAAATACAAACCATTTACAATTAGAAGATTTTCTTACTTCCTTTGTCTTATATATTCATTACGAGTTGATTACTCTTAGATTTAGTTGAGCACAACAAGACGTCATCTGCAGCTCCACAAAGCCAGAGGCATGTTTTCCTAAATCTTCACCGTCTAAACGTAAAGACTTTAACCGGCTGACTGATCAATAGTGAAGATTTCCGGTGAGATCCAACGTCCTAGTGAGTGTTAGAGGTTGGCACTAGTACAGCCACACACCTCCAGCTTAACCTAGTTATTTGCAAACAGTACACGGTGTATCTGGGTGAGGTGCAACCTTTTCGTGTCAACGTCTGATAAGGCAACATATGTAAATACTACGTAATATGCAATGCTTGGCTTTCCAGGTGGATTTGAGAAGAACCTGTTTGACAACTCACTTTCTAGAGAATAGCTGTAACTCCTCGGCACAAAAATCAACATGTAAACAGATTATTAAAGTTCATAAATACAGGATTGATGGGCTATTGTAGAAGCCTCATAGGCGACTGACTTTGCTGGTAATGGCTTATTAACATGTATAATTGGCAAAACCTGAGTTATGTGTCAGGTTGAGCCAATTATGTGTTAGTCACAACCTGACTAACACATAATTGATCGACCTCAAATTTTATAACTAGATTTTTGGGGCCATATCGACCAGTCCTATGGAATATGGGCCAAGTGTCACTGGAGTTCCCCAACCTGCTTTTAAAATATGATTATGACCTGTATCTTATATTTCAATGAGTGATAATGATTGTTTATATCTGCTTACTGTTATTTGTAATCCTGTAAAGTGTCTTCGAGCATTGTTGTAAGTGTTATCCGAACAAAATGTATTCCATTTTCAACCTGGTAACTCAAATCCTGTTTGTTGACGAGAGATAAACTAGTTATCAGCGTTAATAACCCTATACATTACAGCCTATGAAGCTTTTATGAATGGTGCCTTATCAGAAAGTTGAGCCATACTTTAGTTTTTTTTCATTGGTTGAAGACATTTTAAGATGCAATACTTGTTTTAAGCTTTGTTGTTTAAAAGAGTCATTGGAAAGGAACCCATCGGAAGAGCGGATGCATGAGAGCAGTCACACGTGCTGCCCCCTGCACACGTCACGAAGACACGAAGGTGAACTTTATCTGTCTGTCTGTCTGTCTGTTTGTTTGTTTGTTTACCTTCTTGAGTCGGTTGTGCATCAACGTGCGGAAAGTCTGCAACACAAACAGACCGATGCCCGTGATCAGCAGACCTGCGCAGATGGTCCCCACCGCGTAGATCGCGCAGGACCTCCGTGTCATGGCTGCAGGTGCTGCACGAGACCCTCAGAGGACGGAGGAGGACTTGTCTTCAGTCCTCAGACGCCGATTCGAGAAAGCTGCAAGTGAACAGCTCTGCTCTTGGTTTATTTCCCCGCTGCTGCTCTTTAGTTGAAATAAAGTTTTTGTCCAGTGTTGTCCGAGGAGCAGCTTTAAAAGAAAAGTGCCGATGGGAGTTGTTTGAGTAGCTCCCGAGTCGCGCACGGCTGCGTGTGTTTACTCTCGGTTATTAAATGAAGTCGTGCACCACGCGGTCCCTACTCTCCGTCTCGAATGGTGACCCCTGGGAGCGCGTGAACGGTACATATACTAGAGCCGCGCTATTTGTAGCGGTCCTACAGACGCACCCTCCCGCCGAGCGAGGGTAGCGCTGATTGGTCCACACCAGTGTGCTGAGGGAGTGATGGGGTGGGGGCTGGGGGTAGGCTGGGTCACTCATGTGGGGAGTTATTATGGGATATTAAGGCGCCTGCAGGAGCAACTTTTTGTGAGAGCAAAACTTCATGGCTCTGCACCTGGGACCATGGTCTGGTGCAACGAGAGGATTTTTTTGAGAAGATAAGAGAAAGAAGTTCGTATGAGGTCAAGCATGGGGGGGGGCAAGGCAAGGAAGCAGTGGGGGTCGAGTCGAGAGTGCTCTGTCTCACAGTTGATGTGTCATCAGATGCTGCTAAATGTGTGACAAATGTGACTTCACATTGAAGAACTCCAAATACCAATTACATTTACTCAAGTACTGCACTCAAGACAGGCTCATGTGCAGTGTTTCCATTGTTTGCTACTTTATACTGAACATCAGAAAAACTACAGGATACCTTAAAAGCTTGTAAAATATAAAATATTGGTAAGAGTTTCTCTTTGCATTGTTTCTGAGGTGCAAGGAGCCTTTAAAACTGCTTTCTTGAAGACAATAGATCAGGCGGCTTAATACCAATGGTGGCCACTTTGACTCAGTGTGACAGCCTGATCTTGTGTGTAATAAGTTAACAGGAAGTCAAGTCATAATGCTGCAGGCATTGGCTTCATTGGAAGAGAATATTTCATCAGGGTCAACCTGTGACTATGAGTCCTGTCAGCTGTATACTGTGGGACTTCTGCTTTTGCTGGTGAGCAGAATGTATAAAGGTCAAACCACACAACCCTGAGGTGAATCAGTGAAACAACGCAACACATCAGACATGGTGTCATCAACCCTGACACACTGGGACTGCCCACAGTCAACAACCATCAGGATAAGTTCACATTGCTGCAGGTTCCATCTTAAAATGTGACCATCACTTCCCGTGGCAACACTGACCATGGCAAAATCAAACCAAATTACCACTTCCTCTTTGTGGTACTGCTGATCCGAGGGAGGGGCTTCCCTAAGCCCTTTTCAGTTGATATCGCAAATCAGTTATGATACAACAGTACAAAATATAAATACATTCATTATTGATTTATTCCAGTTTTTGGTCTCAACCAACTTCTTAGGTAATTCTCTCTGGGACTTAAAAACCTAAATACACCACTCGTTGCATCTATCTGCTGTTTGGTGCTCAGCAGGTGGTGTAGAGTGGACAAGGCAAAACCAAGGTACAATATTTATAATCATTATGACTTCCACTTTTACTCCACTACATTTGAAAGAAAAAAGATATACTTTTACTCCGTTACGTCGACATTGGACACCTAGTTACTCATTACAAATTCAAATCTGAGTATGAGTCCAATACTATTTGAACCTCAGCATCTGGGGTTCAACAATTTTAAATGTATACACCATATCTATATGTTTTGTTGTATATATATATATATATATATATATATATATATATATATAAAGCCTGGAGAGAACCATTTTGGAATATTTTGTTTGTGTGTAGGCCTACTATGAAAACTTTTTATAGGGGCTACTTTAAGACTTTGACTGAAGTCATATATCATATCATACTTTTACTCAAGTATGTCTTTCAAGTACTTTATACACCACTGGTGTTTTGTCTATTAGCCACAGTGCAAATAACTCAACTCATACACGACAAAACACAGACAAAATATAGGCTACCTACTGACCATAACTTCAAAGAATAACAACTGAAGAAAAATAATCAAGAGCTCTTTTCATCTGCTGTCCTAATTTTCTTTTATAAATAGGCTATAGGAAATATGCCTATTGTCTCATGATTTCCCCCCGCAATTTGCATTGTGTAGGCGTCTTTAGCCTAAAACAGCTGTGTGTAAACACCACACTTATGTTAAACATAACAGGAAAATGTAATCACTTCCAGTTGCCATTGTGCGAGGAAACAATGACTGATGTAATAGGATATGTACGTACAGTTTAACCACCTCCAAATGACAGGCTCAAGTCACTGGAAAGTCGTGTTTGTAGTGGGTCTTTGTTGGATTCAATGAGTCTGACCATTTCTCTGGTAATATACACTTCACTCTGCTCTTGTGGAAAGTGATGTTGTGCAACCAGAGCAGGCCATAGCCTTTTTGGGGGCCTAAGCAGAATTAGACTTGGGGCCCCAACCGCCTTGGTACAGCCAATATTATTGACATTGTAAATGCTTGATCCTTCACACACTAACACACCCATTGTCAATTTTATGAGTTGTAGCTGTGTTGTTTATACCAATGCCCAAATCAGCCTTTTATTACTTTAATGGTTCAGGCGATTACTCTCGCTCTGCCATCAGTCATAAATAAAGATGAAGTAGATGAACAAATAAAATTTACCTAAATAAGGTGTTTAGTGAAAGCAATGAACCTGTGGAGTCATTTGAATTTGTGTTCAGGGCACGACCATAATAATAATGGTATAACCCAGGATATTTTCAGTAGTTAACACAGTTACAGATGTTCCTTATAATGCATCGCCTCAAGCTATTAGTAGTTACGTAGCTTCCTAAAGCCCCTTGAATGCATCACCTGCAAACTATCTGCAGGAGCTGCACACAGTAACACACTGAAGAACTAGTGGCTACAACGTGCACAGAATAACTGACTGTAGTTGTACAGTGCGTATTTACTTATCGTTACAGTGCACATGCATGAGCATGAACGTGAGTCCTGTGCAGATATACTGAGTGGGTGTGGTGCCTACATCTGTTTATCATATGTTTCTGCAGAATTTTGAGTGGAAATAAAAAACCACCATGCACCCACCATCGAGTTATTAGTTATCTTGTTAGTTTAGTTGGATCAGTCCCCTTTTTTGTTTGTTTACTGCCGCAAATTGATTTGACTATTCTGTTAAATAAGGATAGAAAATAAATGTGGCAAAAACATACAAAATATATCAAAAGAAAGAGAAAGCACTGTGTATACCCAGCTCAGTCATTTTCTCCTGAAGTCGCTGTAGGTCCATCCATGCACATACTGCAGGTTGTTGTGCTCTCTCATTTATTACCCCTCATTGTGTCTGACCTGATGAGCTGTGTACACACAGGCGTTCTGGCCGTGGTTCTCAGTTAATTTAAGACCACAGCGAAGTTAAGTATTCGGGTCTAATGCCAAGGTAAGAATAGCTCACACTCATGTCAAGGAAAAGGTGTTTATGACACAGGCCTTTCTTATGTACACATTAGCAGCTGTTAGGTCAAACACTACTGTATACAGATATCTTCCGGGATTGTGCAGTATAACTTAGGAAAACTTTCCAATGAGTTGGCTGGCTAATTTTTATTTTCATCTTTGAGATAGGTGTGTTCTGTTTTGTAAACCTTTTGTGAAATTTGAGGTGGAGGTCTTTGCTTGATTGATCTTTGAGAGTCATACAAGATACATGGGGGGGGGGGGGGGGGGGGCTCCCTGGAGCAATGCTGCATGGCGTTGTCAACAAACAAAACGTTCCTTAGTCGGATGCGGCGCCACCATGCGTGGTAGAAGACAACAATTTTGAATCATGCTACTGTTTGCACGATATGTCAGACCACGATAATACTGCCACTACTGTTACCAATCATTCTCATGTGACTAATACTCCACTGCTTCACTACAATATTAAGAGCTGTGCTCATCCTTATAAAACAATCGAGGTTGTACGGGATCTGAGAACAATCTGTCAGAAAAAGCTGTGCAGGAAAAGCTGAATGGTTGCTACTGAAGACATTTGTCCTCTTCTCACACATCATCATGGGCACTTCTTATGGTGTCGAGACTGTGAGAGAACATCTGTAGTGTGAACGTCAAAATAACCCTTCGAAAAGAGCTTGGCGGGCTCATCCCTTTTTAAGTGTCTTCAGAACGAGCCACGCAGCTCCCTGCCCATTATCTACCATCGACAGTCTCCTGAAGTTGGAAACAGGAAGCTTTCCAAGGTATGAGAAGTTTATTTCAACATGTTTATCTATCCAACAACCTTTTTGCATGGAGTTGATATGTAGCACTTTGAGACATTTTAAATGATGAAATAACCACAATAAACGTCACAGGGATATCTGTATTTGAACATTTTAAATCTATCTTCGAAAGGTGAAGCCATATTTGCTCTTCTATTGTGGTAAATGCAAGTCTAATCGACACACACGCAGTCGTGTCTTATACCTTGAGGTTATACATGATATTACTTTGATGTCATGTGGGAAAGTTACATATCCGACATCACCCCTGTTCCACTCTGAGGCCCCGATCGTCTTGGTACAGGATGTATCATGTCCTTTTCCACGGCCGGTATGTCTATCACACTTCCTAATGTTTTGCCACGCACTGTAAGGAGACAGGATAGGAAACATTGGAGCGGACTACTACTGCACCACACCCACCACAGACAAAGGTGACCCTTGTTACTATTGTTAGACCCTTTAATAACGAATTTGAGGAAAATAGGGGAAACACGTTAATAATTACTTTTACTTTTTAAATATAAATCTCTATTACATTGAATATTTGGTTATGTACCAAAACATATTCAGCATCTGAATTTTTTTTTTCTTGAGATGACCTTTGTCTCAACTTGGCCAAGCTGATAGCAGAACACATCTGGTCCCATTGTTACAAGCTGTCTGCATTTCCAATTAAGTATGTTCTAGGGCCGCTTTATTTACTTTGTGGATAAACAATTGTTTTGTTTAAAACAATAACTTAGCGACATTCTCATCTGCTGATTTAATAGTATATCTAATAATAGCCATCACAGCACCGACAATATTAATATGGTATTGTGTCGTTAGTCAGCTTGGCTGTCTGTACAGAAATATCAACAAACATTAAATAAACAACAACCAAAAATGTCCCAAAAAATAAATAGTCCAGTAGTTGTCTTATAAACGTTCTTTTCTTAATAAGCCCTTTCGATACAAAACAAGTCTGGTGAGATCTGGCTGTTGCTCAATCAATATGTCCAAGATCATCATTGTGCAAAAGTAACACTCTGTTACTGTACTTAAGTCGATTTTTCAGGTATCTGTACTTTTACTTGAGTATTTATATTCCTGACGACTTTTTACTTTTACTCCGGACATTTGAACACAAATATCTGTACTTTCTACTCCTTACATTCTCAAATCTGGCTCGTTACTTGTTTCAACCTCGACAGATGAAGACACGACGTAAAAGACGTTATAACAACAGGTTGAAGGGGAAGTGAACCGCGGAGAGAAGGCGTCGAGTGAGCGGACAGTTTGTGATACAGAGAAGAATAACAGCAGCGACATGGATGAAGAAAGGGACACAGGA
The DNA here is from genome assembly GCF_947347685.1 of Pleuronectes platessa. Taxonomy (NCBI): domain Eukaryota; kingdom Metazoa; phylum Chordata; class Actinopteri; order Pleuronectiformes; family Pleuronectidae; genus Pleuronectes; species Pleuronectes platessa. The sequence continues at coordinate 9,357,692 of NC_070644.1, read as the reverse complement.
AACATTGCTGACAACGACGGAACAGATTCGGAGAAGCAAGACATTTCCCCATCGTCAGGGCAGGGACTTAAGGGACTTAATCAAAACAGTTCAGTCTTTATTATTCTGTCTGGAATTTGGCTTGCAGCAAAACTAGACTTTGTACATTGATTTTTTCTTTCTTTCTCTGTACCAGCACTGTGCAGGTTGTAAACACAAGAGGAAAGCAGTCCTATTTTGTGTGGCCTATAAAAAACTGTGTTCGTTTTGCCGAGTTATCAAAATATAAGTCACACAATTATCTGTACTTCTACTTAAGAAAAGAATGTGAGAATGTAAGCCACCTCTGAGTTTAAAACGTAATTAGGTTGCAAGAAAAAGATCACACATGTCTGTATCTGTGTTTGAGGGGCAGATTTCTTATGTAAACCCCTTAGATATGAAAGGAAATCAACGACAAAAAATTAGTGAAAATATTCCCACTGTCACTTACCATGATGGACATTTTGAACACCTCTCTTTTATGGTCTTGTTTTCCTCAGCAGCAGGGACAGATTTATGTTGGTCCCTATGACAATAGACCTCTCGGAGCACATCCTGAGCTCCGCGCCAAGGAAACACCAAGGTAGAATTTCTTTATGAACAAAAAAACAGACGATAACAATAGATAGCGTGCTCATCATCAGCCCTCAAAGCCAAATATAAAGTCATACAATCATTTCCTATCCATACCTTGGATTTAGTTATATCAGATATACGTCATATCTTTAGTCTATTCAACTTTGTCTGCTCTTTTAAACATTGTCTGCTCAAGTTTTATTCAAATTATTTAACCAGGACCATTGTGTGAATCATGGAAAGATAGAAGGAAGTTATCAGTAGAGAAGAGCTGCTGTCAGAGATGCTGATACCTTGCAGTGATTAGCGATTTCAGTTCTTCAAAACCGTAAAGCCCAACAAGCCTTGAACCTAGACAAATATTTGAGGTATTTCTACCTTTAACCGTTGCTGAAAAAAACCCTGCATTGGTCAATAACCTTTGTTTTGCCTTCATTGGACATAGAAGAGATTTGTCCAACAAGAACTAAATACTTGTACTATTACTTATTATATTTTAATAGATGGTGCTTTATATTTTAGAGAGAAATTCTGTGGCTTTTATCCAACAGCTGTAATACGGATCAAGATTAAGAACATCAATGTGATGGTAATATTTTGAAGACAAACGGTAAAGTAAAAAGTTAAGGTTATGTGTGTCACAGAATCATTAATCATTTCATGACCCCATGAGGGACTATAATTATACTTATAAAGTTTAATTATAATTTGATACACAAAGTTATTTTTACTTTAAAGTGAATGTAACACTTTAACACCTTGTTTTGGGGTCCTTTTACTTTAGAATCGGTGTACTTCCACTATTAATTGACATTTAGGTCTCATGGCAATGCGGCAGGAAAAGGTTAAAAAAATGTCAAGTATCCATAGCAAACTGAGTGAAAACCAATATTTTTAGCTGGATAACAATGTTGGCCATGAGGCACACATTAGCACTCAGTGCAGTAACATAGGAAAGGTCCGGCGAGGTCATTCAAGTGATCCTCTGGGAGCCATAGACAATTTCCTCTCACTCCCGTACTTGTTAACGTGGCTTTTGAGAAAGTTTTTGACAGAGAGAGCAATCAGCCGACATCCTGTCTTTCTTAAAGGGAAACAATGATATTCATACAATAAATTAAAGAATGGTGCAATTGTAGCGCTTGTGTTTATTATTGGTTCATCTCTGTAAACGATATTATAAAGAATACAAACCAGCTCTATAAAAAAAGTGTCCTATGATATAAAATTGACTTGACTTGACAGGTGCCATTAAAACTGTTAAACATAAACAAAAATATATGCTACGATGTGTGATGTAGTGTCAAGATCACACTTGACTCCAATGAAGTAGCTGGAGTTCTTACTGGACTTAGGGGCTTGTACATTAAAGCCCTGAACGTCAGTGCTTGACACGAACAGATAAATGCATAATGATATTTATAGAATCGGTTACTGTACTTTTTAAGTGATTGTGCATGTGTGAGAGTCAGGAAATAGCTCGAGCCATGCTGAACTCTGCCTTGCTACGCAGTTAGAAGACCCTATTAGGGACCATTAGTGGGATGCGCACTTTGCTTTTGGAACACTGCCGGATATATAAAACAACAACAACAAAACACTTGAGTAAGACTGACTTTCTGACGTATTACAACGCAAACAAATTACGAAACATTTATAACATAAAACATACAAGTTAGTGTCAACCTCTTCAGTTTCCTGTAATTAAAATCAAATTTGTATGCTCCACGCATAATTCATCTTATAATACCGCATACAATTGCAACTAAACCAGATCATAATAAGAAATACCAGACTATGCTAAAAGTATCTTAGCTTTAACAAAGTAGCCTGCTGCTTCCAAATTTTTTTTTTAAATGTATTAAATTGGATATTAAATCATTAGATTCGTTTTGCTCAAATAAGCAAAAAAAAAAAAACATTTAGTTAGTTCATGTATATGTCCTTTTGTAATCCGTTTATCACAGTTGGACTACTTCTCGATTTCAGTACAGCAGTCATTCCCAAAGTGTGGGCCACGGCCCCCTGATGGGCCGTGAAGCCACTGCAGTTGGGCCGTGAGAGCTCATCAGAAAATAATTGAATAAAAAAGTTTCAGATTTGTAAGTAAGCGTTCAATACCACCAAACATTTATGATTGATTCAAAAAAAAGTTATCATCACAGCAGGTAATGAAACAATGACATGAGATTTAAATTCCACATTTTTCTTATTTTATTTGACCAATAGAGCAGCTGACCGTCACATTAACACCTGAACGCATCATTAGAGGGGAATCATAGGTGAGGGAGACCTTTGTTGTCTGCTGGGTCGAGCAAGATGGAGCAGAGGAAAGCTGCTAATGACGAAGAGGAATCAAGTCCAACTGAATCATTCAAAACTAAAAAGAGGACTCGCAGAAAGGACTCACGTGAGAACCTGTCCGCAGGCCCAGAGGACAATCCCCAAGCCTGTGTGTGTGCTGAGCGCTGAGATGCAAACTAACAAGACCCTGGGACCATGTAAAGTGCGCCGCCGCCGTTTAGTAAACTAAACAGGGACAATATTTTCCAAGCCTCGAGCATCTTTTAAAAATAGGCCGAGAGAGCATCGGAGTCGGCCACACGGCAACATCACCCCTCTCATCGGGTGAGTTACAGGGGACACAATGTCCCCTTCACACGATGTGTGATTCAATATCAGGCGTTGGCCTGAAACACCTCATGTATATTTGGTTATTCCTCAAATGTGTTTTTCTTCTCCCGGATATCCTTGTCGTGCTCTGTTATACAAACAGTAAGAATATATTTTTAACAATACCCTATTTACACTGTGTGGATCATATAGTTGTGATTAAAGGTGTGGGTGGGCCGCACAAATTTTTCAGTTTTTAAATTGGGCCGCGGCCTTCTTAAGTTTGGGAATGGCTGCACTACAGTATTTCTAAATGTAACATTGAGCTGCTCGACCTTTAAACTGTATTCTTTTATTATTATTATTATTATGAAATAAGAAAACAAATTATTAGCTTAATGCTCTATTGGATGGGGTTAGGGTCAATTCTACATGTGCAGTACTCCTCTGAAAAACATTTCTTAATCGACCAGGCTTTGTGTGACACTGGCTTCATCTGGTTTAAACAAAGGACATACTTCCTGTTCGTTACACAAATTACACTCCAGGTAACCGAACGTATTTGGTTCATCGCCTCACATCAACTGGGAAAACCTGCTACTAGTTTATGCAAAACATATTCTTTTCATATCCACCATTTGACTTTTATGAGCTGACCATTTCTACCAATAAGGCTGCAGTGCATGTGTCAGGGCGCATCCCTGTCATGCATCTGAATTCAACACTGTGAAACACTTTGATGATGAAGAAGGTACACCCAATCATGTTGCATCATCAAGGCAAGCGACCACACGCTAGGAGGCTCCCTAACCTGCCACAGGGATGCTCTCCAATCCTTCTTAGTGTCACATCGCACACACACTTCACACTGAGCTTTGAAGTCCGCCTTCGCACCTGCAGGTAAAATAGAGATTATCAGTTTTAACACTCATTTGCAAAGTACAGCTTGGTTTGTACGCGTAGCCAACAGAGGGCAGCAGAGCTCCGCAGCATCCTATCCTATCAGCTGGCCCTCACCTCCAGCCCCTGGCTCTGCAGATCCATGCAGGACCTCGAAACCAGTGTCCCTACAGAAATCGACCCATGAGCCTGTGCTGCTTCGTGCTGCTATCGTACCATAACCATACCAGAGGATCTGACTCCAGTCGGACCTGTTGATGTGGTGTAACAGGGGCCACTCAGTTTAACCTTAGTGGAGAAACAACCCACAGTGGCAAATGGCTTTAGCTTTTTAAACCCTATCCCTCTAGTTGAGTGACGTGCATGTAATAGGATCAAGCTTCCTTCATACCTTCAATCGGCCTGTGGGACAGTTTTCTAAATCCAAGGTGCAGCTTTTACCACAAATGTGCTCGCACCAATAAGATGGTTTTCAATAAATGAGTAATTTGCATTTGTTGTGTTACTAGTTCCATTAACATTCATGTCTTTCCTTTTAATTTGAATGAAAAAACAATTCATGAAACTCTGATTTAGTCAATACTCTGTGCTGATGACTATATGTTTAAGTAGTGGAGTTTGATGACAGTAAAAAATGTCACTAAAGGAGACTTTTCATGGGATTTATCATTTGTGTCCCTGACATCTCATTGTTTGCATATATTTTTTCCATGGAGATAAAAGCACAACGCAACAAAAGACAATATATGACAGCAACTAAATGGGGAACAAGTAACAACACAAACAGAACAAAAGCAATCCTGTTACACAAAGTGCACCTATCAGCCCCAGTAAAATAAACCTAAAACAATAACCTATGGAGGAGAAAAATACAAATTATATATAAATTATATACATATATACATAAACATGTGTACACATATATTATAAATATATATTATACATATGCATATTCAATTGGACCAATTTCCATAATACCTCCCTTGGTGGTTAGTTTTGACCATTCGGCAAAGTCTGGTTTTGTGTGACTCACAATGCTGTAGATCAATCCTCTAAGTAAAGCCTGCCAGGGCAAATGGAAACATTTGAAGAGCTTCTCGAATCGGAGGATTTGCTAATTACCGATGAATACGTGTAACACCAGAATCCTTTGATGCTAACGAAGGGAAGTTGAATAAGCCAATGTAGTTACAGCATTTACAATGCAGATATAAATGAGTATCTTCTCTTTGCGTGTGTGTTTTCATGTTTACTTACATGTACATTCATAGTAATGATATGATTAGAGAAGGGAGTCACCGCAAAGGCTCTTGAAACCTAATGCAATCCAAATACCCTGTATTTGTATTGATAACCCATGAGAATTCTCACCCAACTCGTTTCATTGTGTGCCTTGATACATTTTTAATGTCTCAAAACATTTCATTAACCTCTATCGCAGTTATTGCATTACTTTTGATAGTTTCTGAAAACGGAATAAAGTCCTTGGGAGCAATCAGACAAAACTGAGCCGCTCGGCCCCTGTTAACCCGTTTTTGTGTTGTATTCTCCCGAGCAAATTGTCAGTTTGATTAATAAAACTCTTTACTCCAGTGAAACCAGGCTGATAAAGGGACTTGGAGATCTGTGGACTACTGGGGCCTGGTTGCTCACGTAGCCTGGTTGATAATCCAGTCTTGTTCCTGCAGAAAAGGAAGTCCTCCTTGTTCACCGCCGGGTCAGATCTGTCTCCAAGCAGAAACAAATCCATAGCACATCCTCCTCTACTCTCTCCCACTTGCTATTACAGTGGCAAATGATGAATCATCTCAAAGTTTCTGTATTTCGATGTTATGCAGTCAGCTACAAAACAGACAACTGGACATTTTGTTTTAAGACGGACAAACTGAGCTGAGCCGACCACAGTGACCAGGTGAAGCGGCAGGTAACTACGA